>NC_048595.1:401960411-403160411 GCF_003668045.3 Cricetulus griseus
AAGTGGTATTGACTTCTCATTTCCTGCTTCAGTCCCATTAAAAATTCTTACCAAAAGTTTTTGCCCAAGTGACTTCTCTCACATGTAAATCTCTGTGTGTACTTCACTTTCCTAAAACCAGTGTCTTTTGCAGTGAAAGTTCCATTGATATGTTTGGTTGTTCAACTCTGGTTGGTGAAGATTGCTGCGCATGTAAAATTTTCAACATGCTTGGCTCGTCCACAAAGGCTAACCACAGGCATTCTTCTCACTCACAGGAGAAGGCCTCTAGAGGGTGTGGGTGCTCTCTCAACTGAGAATCAGTTCCCTAAAATATTTCAGAATAATTTCAGTGTCTTCAGCTTTACATACACATCCATTTATGATACAATTCCCTATCTCTATATCTTTCGGGTCAACCCCTTGCATGCCATCTACTGCATGCCCAACCAGTGGGAGTGCCCCAAGCAAACCAGACTTTGAAGAACTTTCCCTTTGTCCGTGTTGTTGTTGTGCTGGCATACTGTTTTCATTACTCAACACTATCTTTATCCTTCAAGATTCACTAATAAAAAGTAACTTCTGAGTTGTTCTTGCCTGTGCTCCTCTTCAAGCCTCCGTCTGTTTTACATAGATTGGCCGTAATTCCCGTAACACATATTTATTCAATATAGTGATATGTTTCATAGTTTTGCCAAGTAAATGATAGAAACAGTACAGAAAGCATAGAGTCACTTTCTGTAGTATCAGATGGTAAACCATTTTATATTTCAAAGCAAAAGTACCAATATATGGCAGAAAATACAGATGAAAAACACGTGGTCCAAGCTACTCCTTAGGCTGTAATATGTACCTCAGTCTGTCATCATTGCTCAGTGTTTTTTTCTCATGTGAGTTTTGAGTTTCACTGTATTGTATGTATGTATATGCTATTTTTCAAATCATGAATCAAATTACTTGAAATAAAATAAAGTCAGTATTGTCAGAGGTGACCCAAATTAATTCCACTCCCTGACCTGTCCACATTTCACTTTGACCACGAATCTTCTCATATTTGTGTGAACTCTAGACAAAATGACTTGAGAAGGTAATTTTATTCTGTTTGCAACCCAATGGACAAAAGAAACAGAGTATTTTTAAGAAGTTTGCTTCATCTAGTATCAAATACATCTATACTTGATACTAGTACATCAGACATAAATTGTGAAAATTCATAGAATTTATAGTTTTCGTTTTCAGTTTAGCCCTCAATGGCTGAGCCATTCCACCAGCCCAAAAATTCATAGAATTTAGTGTTATTTTTCTATTGTTTTTATTTCCTATGAGGTCTTCTATCTCCCACAAGTTCAGTAGCTCAGTAAATCACATAAAAAGAACTTCACACAATTTAAATATCTACTTTGTCTTTATTCAATAAGCTTTATTCAATCTTCTGTGTCATATTTATTGCATATTTTTCCAGTTTGAACATGCTTTAAGGATACTTACTGATGTTTCATGATGTACAGAAAGATGTCTTATGGAACAGATTCCTTCAGTCCTTTACTTTGGTATATATCTTTTTTCATTCCCACAGCAAAAGTATTAAACTACTCAATAATTCTTACACCAATAAACTTAGAGATTTAAAAAATTGTAATATTCTGTCCATTTTGAAACTGTTTTGTTACAATATTTAAAAAGGAAATGTGCCTTCAAATGATAAATGCTAAGTGATAAACTCAAGCTAGTTTTGGTAATATGTTAAATTCTAGCCAGCTGCATAGATTAGTTCTAACTATCCTCTTTCCCATGACCAGTAACTTTTTATTATTTGTTAATATTTGAATACTGTGTTGTCCAGGCAAGGTGCAGGTCCTGCTTTCCCAAGGGCCACAGTTGATGAGGGGCGGGGCCAATTCTGAGCACACCTCTCCTCACTGCTTTTAGTGGCAGCAGGAGCCACTGGTGTCACCACAGACTGCTGTTGCATTGGGGCCAAGGACCCAGACAGGGTCTCAGGCAGCAGCCCAGACCCAGGCAACATCAAGGCCCCAAATGGTGGTACAAGCCACATAGATCTGTATGGCCCAGCAGAGGCTCAGCCCTTGGGCACTAAAATGGCCCTAGGTGGCAGCCCAGACCTTGATATCTATGTGGCCCTTGGTGGCAATATAGGATACGGACATCCACATAGACCCCAGTTGCTGTTGAGCCATGGACCCAGACATGGTCCTTGGCAGGGGCCTGGGCCTGAGGTCAACATGGCCTTGGTTGACAGCACAGGTCACTCGGACAGACATGGACCCAGAGCAGTGTGGCTCTGAAACTCCCACCTGGCCCAAGGTGATGGCTCAGACCTCCATCATTTCCATGACCTTTGATGGCAACAGGAACCTCTGACATCAACAAAGACCCTGGCTGTGGCAGGGCCACAACCAGACATGGCCCTCAGACACAGTTTGGATCTGGAAGACAAGATGGCACCAGGTGGCAGCTCAGACCTCTTAGATCTGTATGGCCCCAGCAGCAGCTTGACACTCAAAGACCACTGTAGCCTTGGGTTTGGCCCAGACTATGGCCTCTGCATGGACCTCAGTGACAATAGGAGTCACAGATTTCAATTTGAGCCTGGTCACAGCAGGGCCATGGAACCAGACATGACCCCTGACAACAGTACAACCTGGAGGTCACCATGGTTCCCAAGTGGCAGTACAGGACTCTTAGGTTGGCATGGTCCCTGTGGGTACACATCCCTTGGTCACAAGTAGTGGCCCAGACTCTGAGATTCCATAGGGCCCTCAGTGGTAACAGGAGCCATGGACATCAACACAGAATACCACAACTGCATCAAAACCACAGACAAAGACTTTGCCCTTTTCAGCAGCCCAGGACCAGACATCACCATGGCCCCATGGTGGAAATTGAGCCATCTATGTTAGCCTGGTCCTCACCATCCACCAGTTCAGATCTGCCCCTCTCCCCAGCACACGAATCATTCTGCCCCCTCTCTCATTCTCCACCCTTTTTCTCACTATCCATTATGGTACCTGCTGCCCCCCACGAGGTCATGTGGCTTTGGGGAAGCTGTGTCTGTCCTCTGAGCACTGCCAACTGCCCCCCTCTTGTCCCTTGCTACCCCCTGCTACTGGTGGTAGGCAGAGGAGCTGGCCCTTTGCCTCACCAACTGCAGCACAGAAAAGAGTAGTCCTGATATCTCACCTGGGGAGCACACTAAAGTTGACACTGTTGGCAGGGTTACAGGTGAGTTAGTCCTGTGGTTGTGAGAAGAAAGTGGCACCTGCCCCCTCCCTCATATTCCATGTGGTATCATGGGTGAGGGAAATATGCCCTCCCCAACCCTTTGCCAGCTGAGGCAGATGGGAGAGCCAGCCTCGGGGGCATGAGAATGGAAGAGCTGGACCTCATCAACTGTAGAAATAGGAAGAGTGGGTCCTATACCTTGCCTGGGCAAAACAGGAGAGCTGGCCCTGGTGGTATCAGTGTAGGCAAGTTGACCTGAGGGCAGCAAAACTGGCCCTGCTCCTTGCTGCCTGTTGCATTGGGTGAACTAGCAGAGGCAGTGCTAGAGACCTTACCCTGGTGGTGACAACGAGGGAAAGCTGGCAGGCCGACCAACCCAGCTACCACCCAGGCCCAGAACCAGGACTGTAAGTCAGCCCACCCCCAAACCAACCTCATCTGTGAGTTGCTGGAGCATGTGAAGAGGACAGATCCAAAGCTACAGGATCTCCATGACACATCCTGCAACAACAGGATATCCAGAAGTCCCAGGGAGGAACATTATCAATAGGGTAGCAGAGCCAGAGGCCTCAAGCTAGATCAATGATCCATTGCAATGAACACTTACAAGTAAAGATGTATGTATGGACTAAGAGGTTTACTGTGTGACTCACTGTGTCACACTGCAGCTTCCACACGGAGATTGCTTCTTCCTTTGTTTTTGTTTTTGTTTTTGTTTTTGCTTTTGTTTTGTTTTCTGTGGCAACACTTTTAAATTTGTTGTGTTATTAATTTAGAAAAAATCACCTTCAAGTATTAATTTTCCTATGGGAGGATAAGTTGTTATTATTATTAGTTTTATTTCATGTAGCTCACTCTAATATTTCTGTTTTGCTCCATTGAGTCCTAAGAGTTATTTGTATGACACTACTGCCATGAACAAAAATCATTTCTTTTATTGTGCACTTTGTATGCTAGAACTAATAAAACAGTAATAATGGCATATGCATAAATAATACATGAATCAAGTATAAATATTCTGAGTGTGCTTTGCAATTATATAGTATTACATTTTTGTCATTCATTCAATGAATATGTGGTAACCTAGCAAAAAATACTAAGAAAATCTATGTTTCTCTGTGAATATGATTCCCTGCTTTTCTAACAAATCTGTAGAACAGAGTACCAATAATGATACTCATAAAGGTGAAGTAAAAAATATTCAAGATGTAGAGCTCAGATAATAATCAAATTAGAAAAATTAAGTTGTGAAGCAAACATTACACATAAAATGCTGATGATGCTCAAGATGAATTCATACTTTATACACATTGAGGCATGTTTTATAGTCAGTTTATTCAACCATGGAGCTTTCATTTCCTTTACTCTTTATCAATCACTGGCTGGAGTTTTCTGAGGCAATGGCTATCTTCATCGATGTCATCATGCCTTTGTGGGAAATATCACAGATTTTTATTTGTAAGCCAGTGCATACGTAATGGAAGGTACTAGTTGTATCTTCTATTAAATGATAAACAAAAACTACCAAAAAACCCTTAGTTTCCGCTGTTGAAAGCCAGAAGGATCTAATATGTTCAAAGGAATTCAACAAACTGAGAACAACTGACATGACAGAAGCATGCATTTAATTCCTTGCTTTGCAGAGATACATGACCAAAGTTGTGTGCATGGCTTGCCCTTTGGGAAGGTCCAAACTATTAATTTTTAAGTAAGAAATAACAATGGAGAAAAAAAACACAATTAAGAAAAAAATACCTTGAGACACAAGGGGAACTGTGTGTACTGGACTAAGACACATGCAAGTAATACAAAGCGTTCCAAATATAGTATGAGGGGAACATTCAACAGGACTAGGAATAATGTTCTGTCTCTCAGAAATGGGATGTTTAACAGTTCTGTGTTCACAAATGGCATTGATGAAATAATCTTTATTTTTAAAGAATTTTATTGAAATAATTTTAGCACCATCATTAAAAGAAAAGAAATAGTATTTCAGCTCTGCCTATCTCCAGTTTTGGAATAACAACAGAAGCACAGCACCTTTCAATATCTAAAGTATAAACAAGAACAGGAAGTCTATCCCAGCTTCTAGAGATGAGGTAGCTCATACTAAGAAATATGGGATCATATTTTCCTATGAATGTTCTAATTCAAATCCTCACATTTGATTTGAGTGATCATCGTAACTCTGGGTTTCTAGACCTTTCCTTTATGACAGGCTTCAGGAAAATGAGATGGTACCTGTCAGAGAGTCTCAACTTCAGTTACTGGGGTGTGTTTAGAAAGTTATGTGGGTAATCATTTTGGGTTTTTTTTTTCATTTAATATCTTTTTAGATAACAAAGCACATATACAACTTCTACCTGTATTGAAAGATTGCAACAAATAGGAAAATGTTACTCTTAAATTTGAAATAAGAAAAAAAAATCTGTCTTTATAACACAAATTGGAAAGTCAAAGCACTTTTATGAGGTTCTTTTCCTCCTGAAATTCAGTAACTATGTGTTGTTTAAAAATTTCATTTAAGAAATTGGAAAAGTGATACGTTATATTCTCTTTAAAGAATTTCTATAATGGTTGTACAATATCAATATGTGCATGAGAGCTTCAGACACAAAGCAAAATATTTTGCATTTGTTTTTCATTGACGATCTGGGAATAAAAGGACACAGAAGGGCATTGCTCTCTACCTTCCAGACTGCAGCCAAGCAAAGTCAACATGTGCTGAGGCTTTATTCACCCCGCTCTGTAAGCTACCTGCTAGGAAAAAGAGTTTCCTCATAAATACTAAGCAACTCATTCATTACAGTGAAATGAATTGATGAAAACATGTTTATTTTTTAATCAGTTTACTTTTTTGTGAAGGTGGTCATTGTCATTGGTCATCTTAAATTTAAACTGCCGTATTGAAAAATATTTTAAGTCAATTGAACTTGAGGATTGTAAGTAAAATAAATATTCTGAAGGATTAAGGAGGCCAGGCACTTCAGACCATATGTACAAAGCTGGTGCAGAACCAGCCATCACTTCAAGAGTCTCAGGATCAACCTCAAACAGGCAAAGTTCTTGTGAACGGTGGCGGTCATTGATGGCAGTGCTCAATGTCATGGTGTTGGTCACTGATGGCAATGTCAATGCTTCTGGGCTTCTGTTACATGAAACAAACTGGCCCAATTTCGATGCCAAATTCCTGGTCTGTGTTGCCGATATCCACGGGAGCAAGATCTATGATGGGCAAACGGGCCACATTCTGTGTTCTATATTCAAAGATGGTCTTGCCCACATTTCCATTGCGCTTCTGGAATTCAATAGGGCAATGGGTGAATAGTACATACAATTGTTCTAAAAATTTTACACAGCAACACCCTCCCCAGGCAGCTCTTTATATCATAAAAAGCAGTGATATGTACAGCTCAGGCAAGTGTGGCAGTAGTGTGCATAGCAGAAAGGAGACATGCAAATCAGTGCTTCTCAATTGTAGACTTACAAAACTTTGTGACTCAAAGTGAGATTCAGTAAGTTTAATGGCTGAAGAAAGGAGAGAAGTTACAGAAGAGCGTAGCTCCAGAGGCACTTACAGAACAAGTGTCTTGAAGAACTGTGTATCTAAATCGAATGTTTCCTTCTCCTTTGATTTCTAAGTCATTAGACCCTTTGAGCACCACAGCTTTCTTGAGGTTTTTGGCTTGGTCATCCATGTATCCCACAGTGTTCCTACAGACGTAGGTGATGTTCTGGGAGGCTTCTTTGGATAAGAGGCGCAGGAAGGTCATCTGAGTGATGGCTGTGTTAGGTGACTGGTAATCTCCGTATGTGAACTGGAGAAATGACAAGACATACCTGGGGATTCATGATGCTGCCCAAAGAGATAGCAGATTGATGACAGGTAGACAGACAGAGAGAGGATTAACTGACTATAGAGAAGTCAAAGTTGAAAAATACTACTTTGTTTTCATACAATATTATACCTATACAAAGGAAAATATTTTCAAACATCTATCCATAGTCACAAGTACCTGCCTGTGTCCTTACCTCAAATAAGAGGTAAAATTGTTTTTGTAATTTCCCAGAGAAAAGTTAAATATTTTTAAATCTGCTTCAATTATATACATATTATATGCATTATACTTAATAGATACAACTCAATTTTTTCACTAATTAGAATAAAAATAAAATTAAGTATAAGTACAAATCTGTTTCACTGAACGGTTATATACATGTCAAAAAATATTATTTTCTATAATGTAAGTACCCAAAACACATTTCCCACTCACTCTCCTTCTCATCTGCGGCTTTGGGTTTGTTTTCAGTGGCATCATTTTGGTTTCTGAATACTCTTTTGCTTAATCTACATTTCAGCTGTTTAAATTTAAAATTTTATTTTCACTAAATGATCTTACTAAAGATTCTAGCTTATTGTATGCAGCATTATAACTCTTCCATAACATGTTAATTGGGGCAAGGTTGGAAGCAGAGGAGGTAAGGTGATATGAAATGTGCTTTTGTAACAGGAAACACCAGTCTGATAAGCTCTGAACACAAGACTGCAATAGAAACATGAAGTAGACTGGAACCCAGAAACATTATAACATAATTTCCCTCATTAGAAAAATGGGTAAACTTTAAGTAATATTTCACAGGTTGTAAGGGATCCCCTTATTTTATGAATTTATCTAATATGTATCATCATTTATCATTCTAGACACTACACTAAACACTAACGTTCACAGAGACAGTGAGGTCAGTCTCATCTCCCTTACTTTAAAGTAGCTATAAGGTTTCAAGAAGTTTAGTAATTTTATAAGTTTCAATTATGAACCAGGTCTCCTAGAGCAGAAACAAGACCCCTCCAACTCTACTCCACAATATAGTCAGTGACTTGTATTAAAGACACTAATATTAAATATTATTTATTTCATTCTATGAAAAAGGAAAAGTCATAATTATAAACCCGTATTAATTAATCTTGATAAAACTTGTTTAGAAAAAGATTTTGCATTTCTAATGAGAACATATCACTTAAAAGTAAGCGTAGTAAAAATAAACCCAGTTAAAAATAATGGCATTGTTTTAACAAATGTGGAAACAAAATAAATAATAAAAAGTAGAAAATACAATTCAGAGTGAACAGTAAATCACCTGAGATCCTCTGTTCATGTCGAGACCATACCACACAGGCTTACTGTCTGGAGACTTGCTGGCCCACCAGGTTTTAAGTGGAACGCTGGCTGGGTTTGCTGAAATACATGTCTCTCCTGTTTCCATATTACAGTAAACTTTGATTGCATCTTCAGAAGATCCCTGGTTAGGATCAATCCAATATTCACCTATTTTTCAAGATAGAAATATCTGCTAAATGGAGATTATCTCAAATATGATTAGGAGTCTCTAAGGTAATCAGTGGAGACTGATCATTTATTCAAAAAGGGAACAGGGAGAAGGCTCAGCAGGAAAAGTGTTTGCTGTGAAAGCACGGGGGCTTGAGTTAGGATCCCCAAAATCTATACAAACTAGGTGGATATCATGATCCACTCACCATCCCATGTATGGAAAGATAGAAACAGAAATCCCAGGGTAATTTGACAAGCAAGACTATCTAAAACAATGAGCTGTGGACTCAGCTAAAAACAGTCTTAACATGTAAGACATTCAGTACTTGAAGAAGATATCGAATGTCAGCTTTCTCTACATGCTCACATGCACTCACACAATACACATACATGCAACCACTCACAAATACATATAGGGAGAAATGTAACTGTTAAGCACTGGAAGCCTTCTCCATGCTAACTTCTGTTCAAAAACACTTTTCCAAATAATACCAAGACAGTACTTGATATTTGATAAATAGTCACATAAATATACAAATAAATATATTCACTCACATGTATTTATGTAGGTCTATATACACATGTGTGCCATTATACATAAATTATAAAAATTAAATTTTGAATAAAATGAAAATGGAGATGTAAATTATACAATTAATAAGAAAAGTGTGTTGTTTTGGAGAAAACATTTTGAGTGGTCTCTGTTGATGTCATTTCAAAGTCAACTGAAACTTTTGTATTTTACTACTCATAGTTTTAAATATGCCTTTTCTGGGTCTAATTACATCATTCAAAATTATTGAAGAAGGCAAACTGAGAACACTGTCGTACAACTAAGGTTGAAGCCCTACTTCATTCCAAACTGCCTCAAAAGTTCACTATACATGATGCTGCCAGGAAGGGTTGCAAAAGAGTGATTAGTAGGACATTAAATTGCAATAAGAAGATCCCATATGCAAATAATATAGGGAAATCAGTACTTTACTGGGTTCTCAATGGTTTACCTAATTATAATTCTGGTTGATCATGTAGGTAAGAGAGCATCTTTATTTATGCATGAGCAAGTATTTTCTGAATGTACATATGTATGTGTTGAGACTGCTTCCACAAAATTAGGTTTTGTAGGCTATGATCTCTATTGTATATGTTACCTATCATCTTTACTGTAGAGTTTTTCATGTAATTGTCTCTACCACAAAACTATAAGTTCTGTGGCATGTTCAAAGTTTTGGCTTTGTGTCTATCATTAATTATAAAGTTAAAAAGTATTTTGGATTGCAGTTTACAATAACTCAGTGCAAACAACCTGCTTCACTCATATACTCACCACTCTGCTTGGTGGAATGGCAAAGCTTTAAGTCATCACAAGTCCGGGCTGGGTGCTTCTTGGAACCATCAGGGCTACGCATGGTTTCAATCTGACTACTGAGGGACTTCAGGGTAGCATGGACCCCAGGGTCGGTTTTGTTTGTGTCATCAGGAGCTGCCTGGTCTTCAGTAAACTCTGGAAGTGGATCTGGCATATTCTCATCATAGTGGCCCATGATATCACCAAGAGCAGCAGTAAGATGGCCGGGTGGACCTGGAGGACCAGGAGGCCCAGGTTCACCAGGAGGTCCCTAAATAGGAGAAATTTGGAAGACATTTAATAGTGTTTTGTTTTATATTACTAAAGTGCTGCTGTGCAGTGCACTGGCAGTTACAACTTGGCACACCAACTCCTCATTACTGAAGAAGTGTGACTCATGCTTTTTAAACAAGCAGGGCTAGACTGTCAAGAGACAGATAGGATTGCAAGAATGGGAAGTGATCTAGAGCTGTTTTTTCAGGCAAAAGAAATCTTCAACTCAGCCTCTGAGATAAACAAAGCTTAAAGCCAAACTCTTCACTTTGATGTCTTCTTTGAAGATATGATGTATCTCATGTGAAGAACATCCAGAGTTACATTCTTTTCAAAACAATTTTGGGCAAGATACAACTGGAATTCTTCAAAAACAGCTATGTGCAGAAGGCAAAAGGGCTGCTAGGGTGTGGAATCTAGTTCTATAAGTCTGCAAGTAAATACCAGGGAAATAATCACAAGACCCCCAACATGGAACGTCTTGGCTCCTCCAGATGGAAAAGAAAGACGGGAAGTCTTTTTGTATGTATGTGAATTATGGTGAATGTGAAAATTCTCTATCCTGAACAAAGTCGAAGAGAAGTTCCAGTTAGCCTTTTCATAGCCTTAAGAACAGGTCCTGCTCTTCTGTTTTCACGAAGACTGAAGGATGTAAAATCTCAGATAAGCCGAAAAAAGTAGTAAAGATTACAAGTTGAGTGTTTTCCATTAATTCTTCTGCATTTTCAGAGAAAGAACTGAGTCTTGAAAGAGCCATGTAACTAAAGAGACATGGTGTCCATATCTCAGGTAGAGAGCACTGACCTGATGTGCCAATACTGGCTGTCATTCACTGGGGGCTCCAGGCAACACATCATAGCTTCTATGACAATGTTTTCATATTCTCAAAAGACTGATGATAGGGAGACAGACAGATGATGGATAGATGGATAGATGGGTGACTGATTTCTGAGAGCTCATCGGGATCCCATACATTCTATTACACTAATCTGAGAGAATTAGCCTCATCTCACCAAGAACACCCAGCCATAAAAAGTACATCAAGAGCCACACAAGTCATAGATAAACAGTATGACTGTTTTCTCTTCATGGAGAAAGAAGGAGGGGACTTTCTTAACTATGATGAGAATAAACCTATACACCTATGTAAAAATGATAAATATTTGAATCAATGGCACCGTCTCTAGAGGAACAAAGACTAAAAAGGTAGGGTCAGATAAATGAGATCAAAGAAGCACCAGACAGAAGCTTAGATACACAGAGTATATGCGTGTGTAGATAGACGATGAATGTCTAAGGACAAAGAAGCCAGAGACTAATATTGTTCATTTCTTGCTATCATCTTATACTAAATACCCTTAGATTTGTAATTGGAAACTTTAAATTGAAATCTTGAACATCACTTTCAGTAAAGAAAACTTTCAAATTCATATAATCATCTTGTTGCAGGCTCCTGATGCCTTGATGTCCCTGCCATAATGGACTGTCCTATGAACCACGAGCTAACATAAACCTTTTCTTAATTTGATATTGTCAGGGTATTAAACAGCAACAGGAAAACAAACTAAGACAAATGTAATTTCATACAAGACATTAGTTGTACAACTTTGATAAGAATGCATTCATTGCTTGATATTTGATCTTGTTATAATATCAATTCAAGGACTTGATATCTTGAACTTTCATTTTTGTATGTTCTAAATACTGTGTATTAAAAGACTTGAAACAATTACTTAAGTACATAATCTTCCATTGTGGGACTTCTAGGTTTATTGGAGGAGTCACTTAAGACCCTTGTTGACAAGGTTGCACAGATGCTTTTGGATAGACCCTATCCTAACATCAGCATCTTCCATGAAAACTCTTGTGAGCTTACCTCTGGTCCTGCTTCTCCTACACTTCCCCGAACACCAGGAGGTCCAATGGGTCCAAGTGGTCCAGGGTTTCCTTCTTTGCCTGAAGGACCTACTGGTCCTGGAGGACCCTGTCAGAGCACAAAAACTGCATTTTAGAAGAAAGACTTTGCAATATCTCTCCAATAAAAGAATGATTATAGAGATTGAATAATTACATGATTGCTCAGATTCTAGTCATAATAACTAGTAAGTTGCCTTTCATCATCTTGTTACATTTATAATTTCATTATGTGTGAACTGTCTATTATTAATTCTAGGTAGAGGACCAAGATAAGTTAAAAATACTAAAAGGCTATGGTGGCTTAAAATAAAATGGCTACCAAAGGGAGTGGTACCATTAGGAGGTGTGGTCTTGTTGTAAGAAGTGTGTTACTGTAGAGGCAGGCTTTGAGGTCTCATGTATGCTTAAGAAACTACATTGTCTCCCATCCAAGTACTAACCAGGCCTGACACTGCTTAGCCTCTGAGATCAGATGAGATTGGATGTGTTCAGGGTGGTATGGCTGTAGACTAGTCCTGGCATAAGGGATATGGGTAATTATTAAATATTGTCTTGAGATAAGCAAGGAGACACATTTCAACTTGAATGAAGTCATTGTTGTTCTGGATCCAATTCTAGTACAAATTATGGAGAATTAATGATTTTGTTGTATTCAAGCACTCCTTTTTTGTTATTAATTTCATAATAAAACATTCTGTAATCTTAAAAAAAAACTACCATTATCTCAGACCACTTCCTGTTGCCTGAAAGATGTAGGCCTTTCATCTACTTCTCCAGCACCATGTCTGCCTGCATGTTACCATGCCTCACCATGATGATAATTGACTAAACTTCTGAACTGTAAGCAAGCCACCCAAATTAAATGTTTTCCTTTATAAGAGTTTCCATGATCATGGTGTCTCTTCACAGCAATAGAAATCTTAACTAAGACACATGCTAATCACCAGTTTTCATTGGTAGAAACTGTCCCATCAAATTGTTCAGAAAACTTGGTTGGAATTTCAATACTTTAGAAGGATATGATATAAGTTGAGTGTTTGGTGTAATTGAATCTCAGTACTTACACCACAGAATCTCGTCATATCCTAGCCCTCTTCTTAATATTATTCTCCATTTATGTATATTTATGTTGTACTTAAATATAGCATATTTGTTTTGCTAATTCATATTTCTAATTTTTTCTATTTCCCTAGATATCTATGTGAGCTGCCTTAGGACACTAAAGACATAAAAGAAGCAGCATTTATATTACTTTAGAATTTCTAAAAGCCACAAATATTGATTTTTGTTTATGATTTGCTTCCAAATTATCTTTTTATAAACTTCTTCTATGGCTTTATCATAATTAGAGAACGAAATAGTTCTATCTCAAAAATATATTCCACTTCAGGAGTGACTCCAATCATTTCAAAGAATTAATGTTTAATGGAAATTTAACACCCAATAAGAAACTGAATAGAAAAATATATAAAAACCCAGGTAAGAGGTTTTACCATTGGTTCATAGTACAATACATGATATGTCAAATTCCAGAATATTTATATTTAAATTGCTTGCTAAGGCTTTCCCATACATTTTCTGCCAACCTCAGAGGCCATAAACCAATCAATATTTAATACCAGGAATATTGTACTCAAGAAACAGTATTATGTCACTAAAGGCTTTATTATGCACACCTGAAACCTAAGAGTTTCTGTTACTTACTCTTGGGCCAAAAGGACCAGGGATCCCAGCACTTCCTTGTTCACCATTTGGACCCTAAAGAGAAAGGATATTGAAAGTATTGTTAAAACATATGAATCCTTTAAATTTTTGTTTAAATTTTATTTTACATTCCAATCACAGTTCTCTCTCCAACCTCTCCAGCCCACCTATCATCCACTCCTCCCATAGGTAAGGCCTCCCATGGGGAGTCAACAAAGCCTGGTGCATTAAGTTAAGACCAGACCAAACCCCTTCCCCATTCATGAAGGTTTAGCATGGCATTCCACCATAGTGAATAAGCTCCAAAAAGCTAGCTCATGCACCAGGGAAATAATAAATATAAATATAAATATAAATATAAATCTTGCATTGTGTTGTGTTTTATCTTTGAGAGTATTCTGTTACTAACTTTAGCACTAGAAATGAAGCCATTAACTTCCTTAACATTCAACTAATACTAAAGTCAACTATATAGGTAAAGGGTCATGAAGATTTTTGCTTTATTTCATCCCCCACAATATATGTATGGGCATTTACATTAGGTAACTATATAACTATTGATCAAGGATATTTTAAATTAAAATGATTTACAAAAGCATGAATCTATTTCATGGAGAGATTGGTAGTCCTGTGAATACATCAGTATATTTTCACATTCAGGGAGAGACAATGCTTGAACAAACAACTTACAGGAGGGCCAGGAAGACCCTGAAGGCCAGTGAAGCCTCTGTGGCCTTTCTGACCTCGGTCACCTCTGTCTCCATTGTCACCCTTGTCACCTCGAGGTCCTTGGGGTCCCTATAAATAATCAGTCATTAATATTACTTCTCAAGACTTTAAGATTGTATTTACTATAATTTTTAAATGGTTTCTCTGAAATTAAAATTTAGTAGTAACTTTTATTGTCCATGCTTCCTCTTGGAATACGAAATTTACATATGGAAATAAAAGGATGGGCTAGGACTGCTGGGATTATATTGAGAAACAAATAAATGCTCAGTAGGTATACTTGTACCTCAGAATAACCAAGAACCACCTAATTGGACTTAAGGCTCACTCAGCAGGAAGTGATTCATGTCTAGAAATTTAGCAAATTACCCATGGCTAGTGAGATCATGGACCCTAGAGGAGAACACTGTAAACTAATTTCCTACTGTATTCTAAATACTTATACATATATCCACAGGTAAAGTTCTAGAGCCTCATCAGAACCCTCTCAGAAATCCACACTGGTCAAAATGCAGAGAATAACTGACCATGGGATTTCCCATGCATGATTGACACATCTATGACACAACCCCTACACATAAGATTCAAGGAAAATCACAATATCAAAGAAGAGCGGGGGGGGGGGGGGATTAGGCTTCTCCAGGAACAAGCCACTGATTGGTTATCTGATCACAAGAGGTCAGCCTCAAATGCATATATACAAAGGATCAATGCAAAAATGCACTCATCAGGTTGTATTTATATATACGTGTGTGTAGACATTTAAAGAAGCAGTCATGAAACTGAGATAAAGTGGAGAGCACTGGAAAACTTGGAGTAGGAAGGAGAGGGGGGGTAGAAATGATGTAAATAAAGTACTCATGTATAAAATTCTCAAAAAAACTTTTTTTAAAAAAAATAGGGCAATGAAACTGAAATATCAGTAAGTTACATTCATTATACACACACACACACACACACACACACACACACACACACACACACACACACACACACACGAGAAAAAGACAATGTCATTCTTATCATATCTGCAACAGTTTGTTCTCAAATCCAAGGATCCTGATCCTAAAAAAAGTATAAAGAAGAATCCTATTTGTGATATAAGCCACATCCAGAGAAGTGGTAAAGGCGGATTCTGTCGTTTATTTTGGGTCCTAGAAAGCAAACACTGCTTCAGGGTTCAGTGGTTCACACTGAGTGGACAAGTGACAAACGGCTAGGGTTAGATGTGTTATCCTTGGTTTCCTGGAAGAATTGGAACCCTACTAATCTAACTTTAGAGAATGGCTAGAAAGATCAAATCCACTGGATTTTAGACTAATATTTTTCCCTTTTTACGTTTCATTTTGTTTGCTTAGTGGGTTTAATTTGGATTTCAAAACAACCTGGTAGAATGGAGAGTTTTTTATAAATAAAAACAACACTAGATATTGATATATGAACATGATAAGATGATCCATTAGACTGTCCATAACAGATAAAAGTAAACCTGCCTGGAAGCTCTGAACATAGATAGCACCAAAAATCTAGCGCAGACACCTGCGATGAAGAGCAACTGGGAAATGTCATAAGGAGGCCACTAGAATTACCAAATTACCTCGACATGCCTCAACATAGCTTCTGACATAAGTCATAGAAACAGTCCCTAAACTAGCATCGCAATGGCAACCCATCCCCGGGACATACTTGCTGTTCAAGACTCTGCTTGCTTCCTGTCTCTCTAACTCCCATCTATGACCTATGGCAAAATTCTTTCTAAAAACTCACCATGCATTTTGTTCATGAAATCTACATGGACCTGGAATCCCCTGGCTGGGAAAAATTTGTCAGCCTTTGATATCCCAGGAGCTCATCTCCCCCCAACTCCCTGAGCCACTGTACATCTGAAGCAAGAAAACTTCTATTGCTCTCAAAGACACTCGATCTTCCCTATATCACTTTAAACTCAATCCCCTTGTGATTTTTAATGCAGCTTTAAAATACACTGTCATTCCCATCATTTCTTTGTAATAAAATCTTCCAAAATCTGTCTTCTGTCTTTCTGAAATATTCCTTACTGCTACTCATCCTACTACAATCATTATTGGTACCATCTCACAGAGTTTCAGGATTCTTTGGGTCATAACTATCTAGCAGCATTTCTTTTCCTTGCTATTTATGAATCTTAAATTATATTTCCTCTTTATCTATATATTCTATATAAGAAAACATATATTAGTTCAGAAAAGATAGAGCTTACAGGTAAACCACGTTTTCCAGCTCGGCCAGGTGGTCCTACAGGGCCTCGAGAACCCTAGAAAAAAATCATAAATTTTATTATCTTAAAATAGAAATGTAAATATGAATATAAATATGAGTAACATATTAACATAAACACAGATATAAATAAAATGTGCACAATTATAGCTAATTCATTAATGTCTGGCAAATGTCTCTACATCAAGTAAGAATGCACTAACTCTAGTAACCCATTACAGTTAATAGTTTTATTAGCTTTACCACATGAAGTTCACTTTTGTTGATTATTAAATGACATTGCTACTTAATTTTATTTATATGTGTTATAGTTCATATAAATCACAACTTGTTTAGATAATTAAAGTAACTGTATCAAGATCATATAATATTCAAAAAGCAACTCATTTCTAAACTAAGCATATATTTTAATTCATAATTGTCATTATTTAGAGTTCTTAGCTAATAACATATACAGGATAGGATATATATACACATAGTGACAAGATAGAATATCAGTGTTGTAAAACTGTCAGTGTGAAATTGACTTTCTTACAGGATCTCCTCTTTGTCCAGCATCTCCTGGTGCACCAACAGGCCCAGGAGTCCCAGGAGCACCCTGAGAGCCTGGCAGACCTGCAGGCCCTGGGTCACCACGGTCACCCTGACAAGAATAGAAAGAGTATTGTTCTTTATTTATTCTATAATAGCAACAATATTATATATTGCTCACATCATACACAATATGAAAATACATCATTTCAAACAAGTTGGTTTATTATTTTATTTAACTACTTTGCTTTTATTCACTACTCAGTACATTATATTCAAGGAACTAGGGTTGCTTCTCCTCAGCTTCAGATCTCATCCTCCTTCAGGTCTTGCTGTTCCTTATGTTAAGATTGTTTAGAGTATAGGAGTATTGCCCCCAGAAGATAACATTTGCTAGTTTAATTTTCTAGGCTAGTAGTCTTCAAAGGAGTTACACATTTGTAAAACACACTATCATTGCAGAGTGGGAAAACGTTAAGGAAACCACTTCCTACATTTTCAGCTCCACAGAGTCTCAGAAAACTGATTCTGAGGATTCTTTACTACTTTCCCTTCCCCACCTCATGGAAGAAGGCAAACACCATGACAGCTGTAGTCCTGTATACTACAGTGCCCTTCAAAGTAACTGCTTCTGAGGGGCAAACAAAGACTTCTTCAGATTGTTCAAGTCTCACTTGGGAGAATTGGGAGAGAAAGAGTCCTCCCTCCTTTCACTCATATGACCCCTATGACAAGGCTTCATATGTGTCATATGTGTATGACAAAGCTCATTGTGTTGGCAAGGTAAAATCAATGTGGCATGAGCATGCACAGACACAATTAATGACTCAATAAAGGGAGTCAAACTTTATTTTCTGACAGAAATTAATTCTTACTTGACTTATTAATTTGGCAGCTAGGGCAGCTGGAGAGCATGATCTGGGGGCTAGAGTGGTGGCTCAGCGGTTAAGAGCAATGGCTGTTTTTCCAGAGCTGCTGAGTTCAATTCCCAGAAACCACATGGTGGCTCACAACCATCTATAGCGGGATCTGATGCCCTCTTCTGGCATGCATGGTAATCATACATGAAATATAAATAAATAATTTGGCAGCTAGAATGACCATTTGCATCTAAGTTAAAGAGCACATATATAATAAACTGAAGAGAAAACTTTGAAAACAAGCCTTTTAAAGCACACAAACAACTGGAATTTACAAGGAATTGCCTGTGCTGTATGCATTTAACTTTGTGATTAAAAACAAAACAGCAATTTAAAGTGCACCTAGGAGTTCAAGAAGCTGTAATAATATTTCAGGGAGTGCATTTCAAGACCTTTGAATGCTTTCTGCATTCCATGTATACACCAGCAAAGGCAAAGACTCCAGATGTTAGAAAATTTTCTGTGACTATGATAGATAAGGAGAGTTTGAGCCCAGGACACTCCCCCCCCCCAAAAAAAATACTCCACACTCCTGTTATAGTACACTAGCATTCTTGAGTCCTTACTCTGCAGAAGAATTTTAAGCCTGATGTTACCATATAAACACTTGCACTAAGCATATTTAAGTTATATGACTCAGAAAACTCAGTGTCCTGTGGCTGGTTTGTCCTTGGTGACTGGTTCTGTTTCCTAACAGCTGTGCAACCACCAAAAGAGTCAGCCTCTGATACACCTGAGAAAATTGTCAGCTCAATGAAGGCCTAATTTAAAAACACAAAGCATGTCTACCACTTAGCAAGCATCATGGCTTATATTCTTGTAAGTTATCTCTTTAGGGAATGAGTAGAAAAATGTAGATGTCATTCAGCTGTGTGAGTGATATGGAAATTTAGAAGATCCATTTACATCTTCACACAAAGCCTCTATGTCACACCAAATATGAAAACAATTTTTAGTTCCTTACTCTTGAAATATGTTATACTTTGTCATGCATCCAAATATCACTTCATTTAAAAGATTATCCAAGATTATAACCTTACTAAAAAGCTTGCCATCTGAAAACTCAGAGTTGCACTGGGCCTATGGGGATAAAGACTAGGTTTTTTATTACTGTTATCATCATCATCATCATCATTACACTAGAATTACAGTGATTCCAGGTTTATGTGACTCTAGCACTGTAATCAGTAGTACTGAACTTACCCGTTCTCCAACTGCACCATCCCGTCCTGGGGTACCATCATTACCAGCTGGACCCTAAAAAAGAACAGCATTTGAGACATTGCTTCATGAGGAGATTTTTACTCTCATCCCAGTTCACAGGAAATGGAGCAACATGTTGTACTGTACTTCTCTTTGAACTATAAAATAGCACTCAGTAGGAACCTTAGCAGGAGAAAGATGGCTGCTAATTTCTTTGTATTTTCAACTGCTTGTAAAATTACCATACTCTTATTGGCTCGAATTATTCACCTCTAGTTCTCAATTTTAAAAAGGAAAAGTCCTCAGACACATTGAAATATATTGGCATTACAGTGCTGCTCTGAATTCCCACTTTGTCTGAATTCCCATTTTGCTTTTCCAATTAATATTTTTAAGGTTTTGAAACCAGATAACTCTGTTTATATTGTGTAAGATTTCATTTTAAAGTGTATATTATTCTTTCTTTATTTCGCTTTAATACTTTTTAGAATTATGTTTTAATTTTTTGATAAAATTAGCTTTGAAATCATTGATTAATTCTTTCATGAGAACATGATCTTTTGGCAATTGACTCATTTAAGTTGTCAAGCAGAAGGGTATTCCAATCTCAAATTGCCTGTCAACACTGTATCTCCTCTCAAAAGAACTAAAGGGACGTGACAACCACAATGTTACTCTATAGTGATAAAGAAGAATGTCCTCTACTTCCTCTCTTCTTCATGAGCAGTAATAGTTTCATTAATCCTATCACTGCAAAGCTTGGCAATTTTGATAAATATCCCATTACAGTAACAAGGGAAAGATGAATGGCTATGTCCTTCCACCTTCAAAACAATTTCTCCAAAGCTAAATCAAGGAAAATGCTCAGCACAGCTTTTATGAAAGTCAGTACAAGGGCACTGATTTGGTTTCTCTATTATTTAGCAACTCTCTAGGGAGGTGGAGTGCATTAAACAGCCTGGCAAAATCTTTTTAAGCTCTTATGTGCAATCCATTCCTAAATATCTACATCAACTTCATAATGGAAGGAGTATTCCCATCACACTCAGCTAAAAGAGAAGGTATTTTCTTTAGAGTTACAGCACTCACTTCTGGCCCAGGTTCTCCTACAGGACCATTAGAGCCTGGGGGTCCTACGGGTCCAGGGGGACCTTTATCTCCTGTAGCACCAGTTGGTCCTACTTTTCCTGGTGTGCCCTGGAATTAAAGCACAAATATGTCAACCACTGCAGAAAAAAATTAGGAATACCAGTTTCCATAAGGCTCCATTTATTCAGTAGTACTTCAGTCCTCTCCTCCTACAGTAATAATTGTTCAGTATCCTACAACACCCATGATTGCTTAAAGACATGCTCACTTCTTATGACATTACTCCTGACATATCAAAGAGATGAGAAGCACTCTGTACCACCTGTGTTTTGTGTTTGAAATGTATGTAGTCAATTATGGCTGCCCTTCTGAAATCTGTATCACTACCAAGATATACACCCTTTTTTTCAGCTCATTTGTTTTAAATGTGTTCCAGTACCTTAGACTCATCACTGAAGAATTTTATTTTCCAGTTCTTGCCTCAATTCTGATATCATCAAGATAAACTTGAACTCCTAATTGTTGGCTTCATATTTTTACCCAAAGGTCTTCTAGTTTTGTATACCAAAAGTCCAACCTCTGTCCACATCCCATAAAAACACCAGTTCCCCCTCAAACATTGTAAACACTCACTGGTAACATCAATCACTTCGGAGTTTTTACAGCACCAAACTTTCTTCTGTATTCCAAAGAGTATGAGATCCTCAAGCATCCATAGGAAATAGGAGATTTAAGTTCACCCACAATAAATTCCAATGTGACCTCAGCTTACCTATTCTCTTTTAGGGTTTACTAAGAAGCATGGCTGTTTTGTTAAGGATGTTTATTTTAAAAGATATTACCAAACCACCAGGAGGTAATCCCCCTTTGCAAGCATCATTTTTATCATTGAAGACACACATGAATCATCAAAAATTCAAACACTTATTATCTACCTCTGTAGCTCCAAGGTTAAACAAATGTTTGTCAAGGTTGCTAAGTATTTCACATTGAAGATCAAAGGTTTTTAAAGCTAGGAATTTATGTCAGCTTAAGACTGACATAAATTGTTGTTTGAACCAACTCATCAAGCAAAACAAATCAATTCTTTCTGCAAAAGTTATATAACATGTCAAATGAATATTGACCAACAGCTACTCACCGCTGGGCCAGGAAGGCCAGGCATGCCTCGCTCCCCACGTTGTCCAGGCATTCCTACAATCCCTCTTTGCCCAGTGGTACCAGCCGGACCAGGAGGACCATCTGGACCCTATTGGGGATAGCAGACTATAATTAGTACTCTACAGAATGAGTCCATATCTGAGTAATTCATATAGTTGACTGTGACCTTATAGAATTTGAAGAGACAGGAGAAAAAAAGCCTCTCATCTCATCAAGCCATGAATGTTAATACTTATGAGTTCTAGCACAGCCTCTAACATTATTCAACACCTGGAAAGCAACTTGATAGCTAGTGAAAATAAAAGGAAAGAGCTATTGAAAAGAATTGTTTCCTCATTTTAAAAGGACAAAAAGCAAATTTAGAAGGATTGTATTTCTAAAAGTCATAATATTTAGTAGTATGTAAGTATTAAATACAATAATATATGTTTTAATTTCTTCACATAGGAGACATTCAATAAAGAATGTCATTTAGTTTAGTTTTAGAAAATCATGTCCTTTAACCTTTTGCAAACTTTCATAGCAGAGAATTAGAAATTGAAATTGTATATAACTTAGTGAGATGGAAGCATTTAGGAATGTTTCCAGAATAATATTTTGGTAGATTTTATTGCAGTGATAATTACAGGTTTCTTCTTATAAATATTCCAGTTGGAGTTGTAATGAAACAGATTAAAACTTACAGGTTGTCCATCTTCTCCTGGGTCCCCTTTGTCTCCTGGGCCGCCAGGTGGGCCAGCTGGTCCTCTATCACCTACTCGCCCATGAGAGCCAGGGTCTCCACGAAGACCAGGAGGTCCCTCTTTCCCAGGCTCCCCAATGGGTCCTGCAGGTCCTGGAGCTCCCTGGCATCACACAAAAATAAGCAATGAGAAGGAAAAATGGAAGCTAAGTAAGAAGAATTGACCCAAAGGGCTCTGCCTCAGGCACAGAGGCTATAGCCCTACAGGATTGTTTGTTATCTTCTTAGATAATTGGTCACTTCCATACTTAAGCAAAGCAAAAGAAAACAAAGCATATCATAGATTAATGCCCAAGAAAAGCCTAAATCTCATTTTCAGATGACCATTTAATCCATCATTATTAAGAGCTATGAAATTAATTTTAATTTTCAAACTTATTTAAGACTCTGTTCCAACCATAGATTATAATGTTTTATTTTATTTAGGCTGGTTTGAACTGATCTTCAGACAAGATTTACTACAGACACTCTCAAGGGCTGCCATGATGGTGGAGCTATCAAGATCCCTCATGGCTCTTGCCTATGACATGGCTTTGATGCCCAGCACCTGCGGGTGAGCACAGCTGCCTCTAACACTAGTCCCCGAAGATTCAGCACACTCTCTGGCTTCTACTCACCCCTGCATGCATGTGGTATATAAATTCTTACAGGCAGGCACAGGCACACACACACACACACACACACAAAAAAAAAGAATGAACTTTTAAGAACTTTTTGGAGATTTTAGAGATGCTTTCTAACTGAAATTTATTATTAGCACATAACCAAAAGGTATTTAGTACTCAAACAGAAGCAGGGTCAAACATTAGCTTAAAAAAGAACAGGCAAATAATCTCTTCCAAGTTCATTGATTGGGAACTTTGAATTTGCTTTGGTAAAATGTTACTATGATGACACTACAAGATGACTAAGAGGAAAACAAATCAGTGAGAGATTAAATAAAAATAATAATTAAAATACCACATGTGTGGCAGTATACATGCAAGTACATGTATTAAAATTACTACTAATGATTTGAATCTAAATTGACTTACAGCAGGGCCTGGGGGCCCAACTCTGCCTGCAGAACCAGGAAATCCTGTAGCACCCTGAGAACAAAATCATACAATCAGTCCAGATCATATCCATTCTCAATTTTCCTGCAGCCTACATTTCCCACAGGAGGCTCGGGGCCTGATGATTCCTTCCCTTCACCAAGTAGCTCTTTTATCCTTCTCAGTCCTCAAATGCTTTAGAGAATCTGAATTAACTCATAGAGTTACACAGTTTTTCTGTTTTGACTTTTAATTATTGAAACATATAAAAGTTGAGCTAAAATCACACAGGTTGTCTTGTGTAATCAACTACATAAAGTGTTTTTACTTTGATGTGTAATATCTCTGCTCCATATGAAGCAGTTGGGTTTTCACGATTAGAGAAATTGATCTTCCCCCAGATCTCCAGCTTAAGCCTAGCACCTTTTGCTCTATAGAACATCTGATATATAGGATAACATATTATTACATCCTTAGATAACTTGATGTTTGCAACTGGCTGTGAACAATCCCCAGAATAACAAGGAGACTCACAGGCGGACCCTGGGTTCCACGACCACCTTTCAGTCCAGGAACGCCATGTGGACCCTAAGTGGAAGAAATAAAACACCACAAGTGTAAGCCAAATGCAGGTACTGTGCATTGTAAATATTGGGCCCTGGTATCAAATTTTCCCTTTTCATTTTTTACTCACATGAGGGCCAGGAGATCCTGCTAGCCCTTGTGGTCCAGGAGACCCTGCATCTCCCTTCTGCCCTGGTTCTCCAGGCTCTCCCTTGACTCCAGGCTGTCCATCAGGACCCTACATGCAATTTTTCAAATGAGTAACTATTTTAAGATTTATAAACAAATCATTCCATCATAATTAATATGAACATGCCATTTAGTCTTATAGAATGTTGTTATCTAATTAGTCTAAGCATGGTATGAGAAAAAATTCAATAACATCCTTAAAACTTTCTTGGAAAAAATGATAGGCTCAGCAGTTAAGAGCACTGACTGTTCTTCCAGAGGTCCTGAGTTTAATTCCCAGCAACCACATGGTGACTCACAACCATCTTGAATGAGATATGGTGTCCTCTTCTGGCATGCAGGCAGAAGATTGTATAGACTATATACATAATAAATAAATAAATAAAATCTTTAAAAAATAAGATGTTCATAGGTGTGTGGGTTAATATTAGGGTTTTCAATTCGATTCCATTGGTCAACCTATCTATTTTTGTGCCAATGCCAAGCTGTTTTCAGGACTATAGCTCTATAATAGAGCTTGAAGTCAGGGATTGTGATGCCTCTGTAAGTTTCTCCATTGTATAGGGTTGTTTTGGCTATCCTGGGTTTTTTGTTTTTCCATATGAAGTTGAGTACAGTTCTGTCAAGGTCTGTGAAGAATTGTGCTGGGATTTTGATGGGAATTGCATTGAATCTGTAGATTGCTTTTGGCAAGATTGCCATTTTTACAATGTTGGTTCTACCTCTCCAGGAGCATGGGAAAGCTTTCCATTTTCTGGTATATTCCTTAATTTCTTTCTTTAAAGACCCAAAGTTCTTACTATACAGATCTTTTTCATTTTTTTGATTTTTGACAAAGAAGCTAAATTTATACAATGGAAAAAAAGGAAGCATCTTCAACAAATGGTGCTGGCATAACTGGATTCAGACATGTAGAAGATTGCGGATTGATCCATATCTATCACCATGCACTAAACTTAAATCCAAATGGATCAAAGACCTCAACATGAATTCAGCCACACTGAACCTTCTAGAAGAGAAGCTAGGTGGCACCCTTGAACAAATTGGTACAGGACACTACTTTCTAAACATTACACCAGTAGCTCAAACATTGAGATCGACAATTAATAAATGGGACCCCCCTGAAACTGAGAAGCTTTTGTAAAGCAAAGGACACAGTCAGCAAGACAAAACGCCAGCCCACATAATGAGAAAAGATATTCACCAGCCCAACATCTGGCAGAGGGATGATCAACAAAATATACAATGAACTCAAGAAGCTAGCTACCAAAACACCAAGCAATGCAATTAAAAGATGGAGTGCAGAACTAAATAGAGAATTCTCAACAGAGGAATTCAAAATGGCTGAAAGACACTTGAGAAAGTGTTCAACATCCTTAGCCATCAGGGAAATGACACTCAAAACCACTCTGAGATATCATCTTACTCCTATTAGAATGGCTAAAATCAATAACACCAATGACAATCTATGCTGGAAAGGATGTGGAGAGAGAGAAACTCTCCTCCATTGCTGGTGAGAGTGCAAACTTGTACAGCCAATTTGGAAATCAGTATGGTGGTTTCTCAGGAAAATGGGAATCAGTCTACCTCAAGATGCAGCAATCCCTCTCTTAGGCATGTACCCAAAGAATGCACACTCATAAAATAAGGACATATGTTCAACTATGTTCATAGCAGCATTATTTGTAATAGCCAGAACCTGAAAACAACCTAGAAGCCCCTCCACTGAAGAACAAATAGAGAAAATGTGGTATATTTACACAATGGAGTACTACTCAGCAGAAAAAAGCAATGGAATCTTGAAATTAGCAGGCAAATAGATGGAACTAGAAGAAACCATCCTCAGTGAGGTAACCCAATCTCAAAAAGATAAACATGGTATGTACTCACTCATTTTGATTTTTAGACATAGAGCAAAGGATCACTAGCCTACATTCCACACTGCCAGAGGAGCTAGGAAATAAGGAGGACCCCAAGAGAAGATTGCATAGTCCCTCGAAGAAGGGGATGGGGACAAGAAACCCTGACCAAATTCGAGCCCGGGGGGAGGGAGAGGAAGGAGAGTCTTCATCCAGTTGCTATTTGAAGCAGAAGCAGACACCCATAGCTAAGCACTAAACCATACTACTGGAATTCAGTTGTGGAGATGGAGGAAGGTTGAGCAAAGGAGCCAAGATGGGGATGGAGAGACCTGCAGAAACAGTGCATCTGACCTACTGATAGAATGGAGGTCCTTGGTAGTGGGCCTCTCTATCCCTGGAGAGGAGTCGAGGGGTGGTTTGGGTGGGGAACATGGGAGGAGGAAGGGCAAGGGAATGGGGGGATGGATATGTAAATATGAGTAATTAAAAATAATAAAAAATTAAAATTATTTAAAAAATCTTTAAAAAGGAAAGCAATTTACAAGATTAAAAAATCATAGAGTATGTTCATCATAGAAAATAACTACATACACTAAAATATTATAAGCATCAACTTTTGTTCCACTCATGAAAAACATGTTGAATAATACGTAAAATATTTTAAAACTTAAAGATTTTAATATATCTCAAAACATATGATAATTGACACTTAAATTCATTTCTATACTAAGAAGTGTATTAATTTGTAAGTTAGAAATATTTGAAAATTTTACCTGGGGTCCAGCAAAACCAACAGCTCCAGTTGGACCATTTTCACCACGAGAACCCTAAAGGGAAACAAGTAGGACTGAATTTTTCACACATATAATACACATTTTATGTAGCTAATTGTATATAGAGAAGTCAACTGCATTGCTTGAGGAATATCCTTAAGTGAAATAATAAATTAGAGGTCATTGAACAAAATTCTCAAGATCAAAGAAATTTAATTACTTAGAAAAATCTTATTTGCCTAGATTTAATATATTGTTCAGCCAATAATTTAAGTTTAATGAAAATAAAATTTGAAAACTATGGAGCTATAAATAACCTTACAGAATAAGCATGAAAATTACATAAATATTAGACAGATGGTGAAGATAGGCAGACAGATAGATAGACAGACAGACAGACAGACAGACAAACAGATAGAAAAAAAGAAAGAAAGAAAGAAAGAGAAAAAAATTCTTTTAGTGTTCAACCTCACACTTAAAAACATCAAAAGATTTTCACTTACAGGATTGCCACGAGAGCCAGGAGGACCAACTAAACCTCGAGGACCAGGTTCTCCCTAGAAAGAAGGTTTTAGATAGCTAAATATCCAATTCATAATACAACTGGAGACTACTAGGCACCATGTGTAGGTAGACCAAACTCTGAGATGGTCTGTCTCTACCATGGTGTTGAGAAACAGCAACACTTTAGGCCTTGCTGTTTTGGAGTACACAGTGACATCTTTCAACTTACCTTTTCTCCAGTAGGTCCTGCAGGACCTGGTGGTCCCAAGGGACCTGGAAGACCCTGTAAATTAAAAGAACATAGGTGCACTGAAGGAAAGTGTGTACAGAAATAGCCATGCTTAAGTAAACAAGCCAACAAACCAGCTAGCATTTTTGTAGCATGACTGTTTTTGCAAGTCATTATCTACCATAGATTACACAACCTCTACATTCTCAAGACTTTTACCATGTCATCCATACACTAGTTGCTAATGTGCTAATGTATGGACCTCTTTCATCTAACCCTGTTCAATTTATGAAACTGTCTTCAAGTTAGTTCTAAATTAGCTTTCTTTGTCAATGTTTCTTTGATTGTGTAACCTGTTTAATTTTGCTAGTATCTATTTTAAAATTTGGGCATAGATTGAAAATTTGCTTTTCTTTTGTGATATTTTCTTCAATTTTAATATAATAACAAAAATGTAATTCTTTTATTAAAAATGCAATTACACATGTCTTCAGTGTTTAAAATGAAAGAGCCATCCACAGTCAAGGTTCACTGCTGTTGATGTAGTCCTCCATGTGGGGAGTGTAGGGGCAGCCACCACCTGGGGCAGCACTTGGCACTTCAGGACATATAATCTCAACATTTAAGTGGCTGGAATACTGGGGTTCTTTAGGAAATAGTGCTCTGCTAATTTTGTGTTTCTTCTTCATAGGCACCTAAATATTCTTTCATCATTAAAGTTATATTCCCATTGTTGAAAGAGTGTAAACAATAAAATTGACATTAATTGTGTGTTCTTGAGAAAAAACAAGTTTTTATTTTCTCCAGATCTACAATAGAAAATATATTCTTCTAATAATTTTCCTAGAACACTTCCTGAAACCTGAGTGAAAACAAGCTCATTGCTTATATGCACAGGAAATAAACATACCCTGTTCATGTAGGGGAGGGTGTTATGAACACAGAGAAAACATGTTATTTTTTCTTACAGCAAATGCCTCTTTCCTAAAACAATATATTGCACTTACTACAAATAAAGTCTTGATTTATCACACATATTTTATAAGCATAGTAAGTATAGAGATATCTTAGTGTCTTCTATTGCTTTGTTAATATTTATTATATTCCTGTAATACAGGGTAAGTAAAATAAGTACCCACTGCCAATCTACATCAAGTCTCAAATGGCATCATTATTACATTCTTGACTCTAAATCAATAAAAGTAACTTTATTGTTAACATTTAAAAAGCAAGTTTGTAGGATAATGAATGATAACGGAGGTTTGTAGCTCATGCGAGAAGATATCCTTTCCCTTACCCTTGCTCCATCGTTTCCAGCAGTTCCTTCAGCACCTTTCTCTCCTATACCACCCTGAGAAAACACAAAATAACAAAATACAAGTTGTTTGTTTAACTGTGCTTCCTATACTCCAGATGAAGCTTCTTTAGGGCAAGTGTTTATTTGTCTCCTTCGTAGCTCTCCCCCCTACAAAAGTACCTGACTATACATATTCTCAATAAATAAAGATGCTTAGAAGAAAAAAATGACTCAGGCTGATTGAAATAAAAAGGCTTCTTAGGAAATACTATCATAAAAAGTCTAAAGACATACACTGGGAAAGTTAATTAATAAAAAACAGGACTTACTCTGTCACCCTTGGGGCCAGGTGTTCCTGCAATTCCTCTTTCTCCTGGCATGCCTTGAAGACCTGGAGGCCCTGTGTCTCCAATGGTCCCAGTGGGACCTGGATTGCCCTAAGATGAATAAATGATAAGATCATATTAGTATATTAATATTAAAATCTATGAAGTTGCTGTTTTGGTCAGTTTAAAATAATTAAATGTTAGCAATTAGAGTTTGGCTTAATGCTCAAATTTTGCACTTCTCGAAATTGTGTTTCACTGGGATTTCTTGAAAACAACTTGGACTGACATTCTGAGTTTTGGCTTATATTTATAACTTCTGTCTTTTGTTCACTTCAACCCCTCTATTATATTATTCATTTTTCTAACTTACCTGTTCATTAATATGCGTTTAATTTTTATTTGAAATTAGTATATACATTATTTGATTTCATTGTGAAATTTTGAACATAATTTCTTTGGATGATCCTATTCATGCCTTCCCACCCTCTTGGCATCTCTTGTACTATGCCACCTCCACTGGATGCTTTGCTAGTTTAGTGTCACATGTGTGACATGTTGCACCCTCCTCCCAAAGTCAACAACACTTTACCTTTCTCACGGTCCTCACCCTACTTTCATGACCCAAATCCACCCTGTCTTTATAGATAATTAAACACTAATTCAAATAAAAAGAAAAATGAATGTCCTTTCAAATATAGTTAATTGAATTGCCCTTTTCTTTCCCTCCTTTGACCATGGCAGACACATTACTAAAGAATAATATTGTATTTAGTGAAAAGAAGCATTTCATTATTTCCTTGGAAAGCCTGTGAGATTAAGCTGGTTCCCAAGTAATTGTAAAATCAAATTGAGATTGGTTTTGCTCATCACTGTGGACCTTAATGGTGTTAAAAGCCTCTTAGTCCTATGATGATGTAAAATTCCACTTCAGCTCCACACATGAAAGTTGGCTACATTGTTGTCCACCAAATCCTAAGACAGCACATGAAACCACACAGGCATGTTCTCAATGTTGTGCTATATTCAAAGCTAAATACTTTCAAACAGGCAATAACTGTAATCCTGGAGCTCTGATGAAGAACACTGGCACATTGTTTGCTATGCCCACTAATAAACTCTGATGTCTTTTTCTTTTCTTTCTCATTCACAGATGCTACCATCAAGTGATTTTCCACTTCTCATCCCTGTTAATTCATAGATGTTATCAACAAAATATCCAAGCATGGGGAACACGGGCGCAGCACCCTGTGTCTGGGCTCAACATTCCCACCACAGAAAGTTCACTCTCTAGTTGCCAGGAAAACCCCAAAATGCAGCCATTAAAGATTTGTTGAAGAAGAAATAATTTAATCAAGGTATCCCAGAAAATCAAGAGAAAATGCCTTCCAGAGGCAGCTGGTGAGTTCTAGAGCATTCAGAAAGCCCAGGTCAGTACAGCACTCACCTTTGGACCGTCAGGGCCATGTCCTCCAGCCATGCCTTTCTCCCCAGGCAGCCCGGTTATTCCTGGCTCTCCTCTTTCTCCAGGATTTCCTCTTTCTCCCTAGTATGACATCAGGATGTCAAATAACCTCAATATTAATCTAAATGAGTTTAAAGGTTTCTACAAAATGTATTCAACTGGAAAAATTTTTATAATGTGGGCACTATTATGGCTAATTTAGTATCAAGAAATGAAATAGAACTGAAGATACTCTATGTTCACAGGACAGGTATCTCATGAATTTTCCAAATGATAGAACAACTTAATACTTAAAATAAAACACCCTTCAAAATATAAGAGTTCATTTTGTTCTGTAGCCAATGGGAAACAAAATAAATCACACAAGAGAAAATACCTACCCGAGGTCCTAAAGGACCAACTGCTCCAGGCTCTCCAGGAACACCCTAGACAATTTGAAAAATGGAAGAAAAACATTGGTCTAGCTCTTGTATTATTAGAAATATTTTCAGATCAAACATCACATTTTCTGCAGAATACCATCAAATATTAAAGAATTAAAATATTTCACTTTTACAATTGAGGAAATATCATGTTTTTCTGCAAAGATTTGTTTTAACCCAAATGTCTGGTTACTTTGGCAATGAGAATGGGTAGAATATTCTCTCACAAAGATAGCATATTAGATTTTTCAGAGATAACAGAACATAGCTATATTATCTTTTTAAAACAGAGTATTAGAAAATGTTTAAATAGTAGGAAAGTAACTACAAAAGTACATACAAGCCAGTGATTTCAACTAATTCAATTTCAATAACATTGAATCTAATACATGTGTATACACACACACACACACACACACACACACACACACACACACACACACACTCAAACACACACTCATATATTCCACTAGGAATTGTAGGATCAAAATAGCAGCAAACCTACTTCAGAACTTCTTCCTTTAATAAGTTCAAGGAATACATGGAAGAGGGTGAGGAAGAATTGTAGGAGCCAGAGGGTTTGAGGACACCAGGAGTACACAGCCCACAGAATCAGCTAAGAAGGGTTCATAGGGGTTCACAGAGACTAAAGTGGCAATTGTGAAGCCTGAATTGGTCTGTTCTAGGTCCCTGTGATTGTTTACCTTGGGAATTTTGTGGGAATCCTCACAGTGGAAGCAGGGGTGTCTCTGACTCTTTTGCCTGCTCTTAAACCCTTTTCCTCCTACTGGTTGCCTTGTCCCACCAAGATATGAGGGTTTGTGCCTAGTCTTATTGTAACTTGTTATGCATCTTTTGATTGATACCCCTGGAAGGCCTGCTCTTTTCTGAGGGGAAAGGGAGGAGGAATTGAGGGGGGAGACCAGTGAGGTGAGGGCGGGGTACTGGGATGACTGGAAACTGTGGTCAAGATAAGAGAAGAATTAAAAAAAAAAAAAAAGACGACAACTTTATCAAGTTCGCCTCCAGATTTCTCTTTGGAAGTGCATTGCTCTCACTGTGTCATCATAGTCCTGAAAACCAAAGTCTGGCTGCAGCACTCCGACTTAAAAGCCTTTTTCCAGTTTCCCTCTATTCAGTTTAGGACTCCCTTCAATCTTGTGCCTGGTTCACTTCAAGCTGTACCACTTCATACTGTATTCCACACTCTGACTGTGCCTTAAATTGCTCAGCAACCATTTGCACTTGCCATTCCCACTTCCTGAAGTATGTCCCGACTTTTATCCTCCAGATTTTATGTACAATATTACTTTTGGAAAGTCTTCCTGTACCACGAAGTCTACACATGCAGTGCGTCCCCTGCTGTAGCATCTGCATCAAGCGACTATTACACTGCTTTCCTATATCCTCTCTCTTCTAGTATATGGAAATACAGAGCTACCCAGTCCCCAACCAATTGTCCGGCTAAATAGGTCCAGTGCTTAACAGAGCCAAGCACATAGAAGGTTCAGGAAATGTTTATTGAATGATAATAAACAACGTAATCCCTCAAAGATAAAAAGGCAGGTCTGTGTGCCATTAAAATGTTTATATCAATTCCAGACTGTGAATCACCCAGTAATATTGTATGCATAAGAGACACAGGAAGCGTTTGAGTTGGGTTCAAGTGGAGGAGTTGTGTGGCTTTGGGGAAATCACACAGCAACTGAGTTCCTTCATCTGTAAATAGACATTATTGAATCAAACAGAAAAAAAAAAAACCCTAAAGCTTCATCCATCAAAGAGTCTATTATAAACTACCAATTTATACTTTTGATGTTATTATTTAAAAACTTACTTGATCACCTGACTTTCCACCTTCCCCGGGAGGCCCTGGAGGTCCAGGAAGTCCCTAAAATAAGAGTGACAAACAAAACTAGAGATTCACAGCAAGTTTTCTCAGCTCTCAAAACCAAAAAGTTTACATTTTATATTTCATTCAACCTCCATGCAAAAGATATTGCATGGACATATTAAGCAAAAGTTAGAGAAAATACTGTCCAAATATGTTAGGAAAGAAGGTCCAGGGGATAGGCGCGTAGAAGGCTGGATTCTTATTTCCCCATACCTCTTAAAAGTTAAGATAAGAAGGTAATACAAGGCTCTTCATGTTTGTTTTGTCTCTAGTACTTTTGTACCTGCTAGAATATTATTGGAAGAAGGTCTGACTGCCATTTCCACAACTTAATTGTTTTGTGCCCTAAAATAATGTATGCTATATGGAAGCATTCTATGACTATACTAAAGTTTAATGAGCCTGTTGGAATATTGGGAACATTCTATTATCATTAATTTCTCACCATCTGTGTGTCCAATCACTCTTTTCAGAGGAAGGTCATTCACTACCTTTGAACAATGTTGGGTTACACCCAACTATCCTAAAAGATGTCCACTTTGAAAATGAAAAGCCAGCCTTTAATCCCAGCATTGGGGATACAGAGGCAGGCGGATCTCTGTGAGTTCAAGACCAGCCTGGTCTACAAGAGCTAGTACCAGGACAGCCTCTAAAGCCACAGAGAAATTCTGTCTTGAAAAACCAAAAAAAAAAAAAAAAGAAAGAAAAAAAAGAAAAGAAAGAAAGAAAGAAAGAAAAGCCTTTGCCTCATTCAAACATTCTATCATGAGCATGTATACATGTGTACATACCTATTCATATATGTAGGGCCCCCCTCTATAATCTAGCCTGGACTGGAACTTAATAAGTAGCACAGGCTGGCCATGTGTACAAAACCACCCCTCTAACTCAGTCCTCCAACTGATAGGAGTGCAGGTGTAAGCATTCACAACTGGTTGCTTTCTGAAGTATTTTTAAAAACAATTGGTAGAATAAATGAAAACTAGTGCATACCTGAAAGCCAGTGGGCCCTGGAGGTCCCTGTTCTCCTCTTTCCCCAGCTAGACCCTAAGCAAAAGAGAAAAAATTGTATGAATCCCATCAGACACCTTTGTCTGTTTCCTGTTTACATGAATGAGAGGTATTGATCTCTTTGTATTTCTTCCCACCACTTGCTCTATATATTAGCCAGATAACACACTAGTAATAAGAATTACCTAATTCCATTATTTGAAGTCCTTGAAAGTGAAAAATTTTCATTTAAAAAGCCAACAAATAAATTACAGCATGGTTTTTGTTTTTGTTTTGTTTTGTTTTTAATTCAAACATAAAAGGTCTAGAGCCAACCATAGATGTATTATAAGAAACCCATTATTTTCTACATCTAATTTAAAAGGTTGTACTATTAAAGTTTATTTTTATTCATTGTAATTTCAAATAGAACGATTAAAGAAAGCAATGTCAATTTTGAGATGCTACTTAGACTGACCCCACAAAAAACTAATGTCAAAACATCTTTGATAAACAATTTTTTAAAAACCTCAAGATGAAAACATAGCATCAAAAGATGAACACCATTTCTTTTTACCTTTTCAAAACCAGTCAACTTAAATAGATTTTATAAGTTACATTTTATAATGTATGTATAATTCTGCATTTATGTATTTACATGAATACGTTATAAATATTTTCAAATACTATTTTTTGTCTTCCACTATGGTATACAAGGGTAACCAACTTTGTCACTAGACACCGTTTTACAATTTAAAATGAGATCAGTCTTCTTACCCAAGAAGGAGAAATAAATACCTCAGAGGAATAAAACGACAACAGAAATTCATCACCAGTCCCTTGTTTCCTCATCCCCTTCCCTGAAACTTGCTCCTGAACAATCTTGGAGAAACACAGAGAAATGCAACACACAATGTGATCAAAAAAGTCACATACCGGGGGCCCCACGGGGCCTGAAGGACCAACTTCTCCGTCTTTGCCAGGAGCTCCCTAAGATCACATAGACATGACATTTTTAGGTTAGGCTATCAGAATTTCGATGGCTTTATATCTTTTTATTCAATACCAGAAAATGGATGCCTACCCTTTGCCCAGGAACGCCAGCATTCCCTGCTTCTCCTGGTTTTCCAAGGTCACCCTAAAGAATAATACATAGACATTATTCTTAATTCATTCAGTTCAAGAAATATACCTTGATCTCCAACTGCGGGATCCCATGAGCTGTTAAATGTTCTTCACTATACTCACACTGCTACCTTTGGGGCCTGGAAGGCCCATGCTTCCAGGCTGCCCTCTGATGCCAACTGAGCCTGGAGGACCTGGCCGGCCATCTTCCCCGGGAGCACCCTGTGGGGTTGACAGCAGGCAGGTAAGTTGAGTTCTAAGCACAGCTCTACCCACATTCTCACCTGACTTAACTAACCGTAAAAGTCATCTTAACTAAAAATTCATTTCCTTATGTGTATATCTTAGGAATGAGAAGAGTTGAGTGGTTTTTTGGTTTGGTTGGGTTTGGTTTGAAGCCCCGAGACACTGGGAGCATTTAGACTAGAAATTCTGATTTTGCTTCTTTCATAAGTCTCTTTGTCACCATCTCCTAGCCCCTCATGTTAAGGGGCAGGCCTTCCTTTCTTTCATTTACTCTTGTTTTGTGGTCTTGAATATTTAAAATTCCAATTTCACACTAAAGAAAATACTCAGGATACATAAGCTGACAACGTATTTATTTCTAAAACATGTAAAAGTGGAAGGCCATCAGGGAATGAGAATAATGTTAAACAAATTTTAACAATATTAGTATTTCAACTTTTTCACTGAATAAATTTCAATTTCAAACATCAAATTAGGAAAATTTAACATATTTTGCTCAATTTGAAAATTGATAGATACTAAGAAGTTGTTGCTAGAGGGCACTTAAAAATGAACTTCTGATCACCATTCACAGGATAAATAAATATAACTTACACTTCCACTGGGAAATGTTACAAGTGATGGGATCATTTAAATTACTTACCAAAGGCCCAAGTTTTCCTTCAGGACCCTGAACACCAGGGTTTCCTGTCAGGCCCTGACAATGAAAATCAACTGTTAATTTGTTGCTGAATAGCAGTTGGTATAAAGACTTTAAATAGAAAATGATACTTCATTGCAAATAACTAAAAGGAAGGGCAATTTCACAACTCAAAATATTTTAGATGAAATTTTGTTAAATTGAAACAATTTTCTTTATGAAAGGTCAAACAGGTTATTTTTTCAGCATAACAATTAGAAGTTGTAAACATTTACAAATAGATACTGTTCCCAGGACAAGCAGTGAAGCTATTTGAATGCACTCCTTTGAAAAGATATTTTAGAAGTGACTGGGAGGCAGAGGCAGGTGGATCTCTGTGAGGTCGATGTCAGCTTGGTCTACAGAGTGAGTTCAAGGAAAGCCTCCAAAGCTACAGAGAAACCCTGTCTCAAAAAACTAATAATAATAATAATAATAATAATAATAATAATAATAATAATAATAATAATAGAAAGAAAGAAAAAGAAATGACTGTATTTATATGTCAAAAATAGTATACCAGCATTTCTAAAATAATGCATACATTCAAAACTATTAAAAGGATGGTCTATGTTGTAAAATAAGTTAATATAAAAATGGGAAATGAAGCATCAATGAAGACAGAAGTATCAGACATTGACAGTGTATAGCTACAGGGTTCTTACCCGAGCACCTGGTAGTCCAGGTTCACCTGGACGTCCTGGGTCTCCCTGGCCTCCTTTAGGCCCTGATGAACCTACAGGACCTCGCTCTCCCTGTGCACCCTATTCCAAAGAAGGCAGACAGGCCAGAATTGAAACAAAGCAAGAAGACATTACATTCTTATTTTCCAAACACACACTGATATGCAACCATTTTGTCAAAGATTTGACAAAGAGGTATTTGAAAACAATGTCATATAAGTGTTTTGTTCTAAATTGTATCCCCTGTTAAATTGGTCTTATTCACCATTAAATAAAGATGAAATCATGGCCTTGCTCCAACAAGGAAATAATTTTAGAATTTAAATTTCATTTAAAGGTTACATCATTCATACTAAAACTCTAACAACCTTTTGTTTTCAGAAGTCTGGGAAGCAAGGCCTCATATTATTCCAACACCCATTTATCTCCCAGGACCTCCTAATGCTAAAAAAATAAAAAGAATAGGCAAGAGAGGTTTGGGGTTACCCCCAATACCTGCTTCTATGTTCCTTATGGGCATGGAGTCATGTGTGCCAGGGACACATCCCCATTCTGGAAATGTCAGCCTTGGTGTGATCTTACCTTTGGTCCAGGTAAACCATCAGACCCTGGAAAACCACGATTGCCAGGAGCACCCTACAATGAACAAAATGCAGTTCTGAGATGCTGTTGTTCATTGTGTGCTATAACGAGTGAATAGGTTTTAGTTTTGGGGTTATCAGGTTTTCAGAGCTCTAGTCAAGTAAACATGGCAAAAGATAAATATAAAGAAAATAATCTCATTAGAAAAAAATTAATTGAAAATTTGATGAAGATGGGTATTAAATCAAATCTTCAGGAAGAGATCCTCCCACAATTAATTATAAAATAAACACGGGAAAAAACTAATATGTAGACCCAAGAAGCAAAATCTCTGTCTATAATGATTAAAATGCCAACATTAGCATGTTTCGTATTATCTTACAGGAGAAGACCTTGGATTTCACTAAAACTCTACATGAAACTGAGATGATTATAATCCCTCCAGGTCTGTTTTCTTATGCCCCACTGACAGCAACCTTTTCTACTCTTAAAACTGCCAAGTCCTTTCTTGCATCCTCTGCCGACAATGGGAGTGCTCTATCTCCCATGTTCCATTTCAGGCTTCTCTTCCAATCTCAGCCAAGTTTCTACCTTTCTACCTTCTCAAACAACCCTATCTCCCACGCAACCAACCTAGAGCCTATCACTGCTAGACGCCCTATCTCCTACCCATCTAACCTAATGCCTATCACTTTTAGACACCCTGTTTCCTACCCACCTATCCTAGCACCTATCACTGTTAGATACCCATAGTTACTCTCCACTATCACCAATTATTTAATACTCTATGGCACTTGTTAAAATGTGTTTTTATTTACGTGTTGACTTATTGTTTACCACCCAGTAAATAATCCTGTTCACTGCAACCCACATGGGGATTAGGACCCCAGGCTCCTTGTTCACTGATGTATCCTGAGCACTTACAGCCCCAGCTGGCTTACACTAATCAGTCAATGTTTGATGATAAACATAGTATACTATGCAAGGCCTCTGAAGTCTTCCAATTTATGTATCCTTCCTATTTACTCATGCCAGCTCCCAAAATGCACAAGCAGGAAAGGAGAGGAAAACAAATTTTATTATTCAAATGTACCCTTTCTCCCATTGGGCCTGGAGGACCAACTGTGCCTGGGTCACCTCGAGGACCTCTTTTGCCTTCTTCACCAGGTGGGCCTATGGGACCCTGGACACCATGTGGCCCCTATTAAAACAGAAGCGCAGGTTCCAGGAAGAGTCATTCATTAAGTTAAAGTTAGGAAACTCATATAATGAAGTCAGTAAAAATTTAATCTCTATTAAATAATTGTTTTATGCTACTACTATTTGTCATACATGAAAATTTTAAGCAATGTGCATTTAGACAATATACTTTTCACCATTAAAATAATGAAGGCTTACTGGTTCTCCCTTTGGGCCAGCTTCTCCTTTGAAACCTGGAACTCCTGGATCACCCTAAAATAAAATATCAGTAGTTGAAAGAACTGGGGAATTTAACCAACCCCCTTGCTCTAATTAAGTACAGTGAATTGACTGCTGAGTCTATCTTGTTCTAGTTAAGTACAGTTAATGGACTGCCGAGTCTATCTTGAATTAGCACTAAAATGAAATGCAATAACTTTTGTGGACGCATGCATGTTCACATGGGTAAGAGGACTTCTACGGGGGTGAATCAGCACCTTTGTGACCGTCTCTACCTCCCAGGCCCCAGGGTTACAAGCAGAGCCTCCCATGCCCAGCATACACACACACACACACACACACACACACACACACACACACACACACACACACTCACACACACACACACACACATAGACACACACACACACACACACACACACACGTACATAATAACAATTAATGTAAAAAGAGGTCATGAATTTGAAAGAGAGCAAGGAGGGTATATGGGAGGGTTTGGAGGGAGGAAAGCAGGAAATATCATTACATTAAAATCTGAAAACACTTTTAAAAAGTAACTTGAGACATTACCGGTTGTCCTCGGATTCCCTGAGGTCCAGTGCTGCCCTGAGGGCCAGGAGATCCAGGAGGCCCAGACAAGCCAGGAGGACCAGAAGTTCCAGCAGAGCCCTGCCGGCAGCAAGGGTGACACAATAAGCAGAGACCTGCTAGTAATCTAGAGCCAAGGACAGCATCCCTTTGAAAATCACTGGATGTAAATGCTGTTACTTACTGTGGGGCCTTTGGCACCAGGTGTACCATCAGTTCCCACTGCACCCTGAAAAGGACATGAAATGGATTTTGCAAATATTATACAATATCTGACACATCTAGCATAGTATTCAGATCATCTAAGAAGACGAAGGAAAATTGCAAACAAAAAAATCCACAATTATATCAAAAAGGTACTTTTTGTGTACAACCTTTTCCATAAGACAGACAAAAGAGGATGTATTGACAGGTAAAGTATTCTTTTTCTGAGAGTTAGTTCAGAGTTGATTATATTAAATAAGTTACACCTTCTGATACTATAATAAATAAGCATATTTCTGGGCTAGCTCTTAGATGTGTGAGACACTTACAGGAAGACCATGGGAGCCAACTGGACCAGGTGGGCCAGTTTCACCTCTCTGCCCCTGAGGACCTTCAGGGCCTCGGGCCCCAGTAGGACCTGCTTCTCCCTAAAGGAATGAAAAAGAAAACATTAACTTAAGTAAAATACTGGTATTGTGGCCTAAAGGTAATTGCATATTTGGGGTTTTTTCATTTTAAATCTATGTATCTGAAACTGCCAAGAGCTTGTTTAATGTAAACCTGGACATTTGGAGTCTAACCAGGAACCACACAATTACAGCTTGATTGAAACACAGAAGGCCGAAGGAGATGATTTCTGAATGTCCCCCACCATCTAATGCTATTTTATAGATAAATCTTTTACAGTACTCAATAACTCTTTGAATGGATTAAACTCACTGTAAAATTATGTGTGAAATTCCACACTATAATTTAGAGGCAAGAAATCACTTCCTTTCTATAGAAGCAAAATAGAAAACCATGCTTCAGAGTAAAGGGTATGTTTTGATACTAAACATTCACTTATTGACCTTCAAAAATTATTTAGTCAATATGGTGGAAAACACCTGGTTCTGAAGTGGCTAATAAACTTGATGACTTCTAGCATCATAAAAACAAAAACCAATGCATTAACCAAATAAGTAACACTTTGTCTTTTAGGAACTAGAAGATATTAAAATAACAGTAATGGAGCAAAGGGCCATAATAACCTCTACTTCAGTCCAAGATTATAATCAAGACAGCAAGTCCAAATCTAGTATATTCAGGTAACTTTTGGTTCATATAAAAAAAATCAGTATGAGTTTCTTCTTTTCAATTTTTGAGACATATTTTTACCACAAACAATCCCTATGTTTCTCTGAAATCCATGCTTGGTCCAGTGTTTTATCCTGCATATTCCTTAGAGGAGCTAAGAAAACTAAAATTTTAAGCTTTAGGAGGCTAATCTGTAGTAACAAAACATATTAAATTCCTTCCAGCCTTCACTGAAATGCAAATGACTGGATGAAAAAGTTGAAAGATACACAGCCAGAAACTATGGTACAGTCTTAGAGAAATAGCTAAACCCAAGGACCCAGAGATTTTATGATGAGGAAGTAAGGAGGCAGAGACAGTGAAATAAATTCTGAGCTATACACAACTTACTACATGTTTAAGTTTTATTAAGGAGGATGCAATAGCCAAAAATGAGACCTACCAAATACTCAGGGGTAGTATCCCAAATAACCAGCTGTGCAAGTCACTAGACAAGTTGAACTAATGACCAGCAGCAGGTGGAGCGGGAAAACACTCCTTCCTGCTAGCGCACAGACCAAGGCTCGGTGACTAGCCTTCCCTTATTTCCCTAGCCAGCACCCAGTTTGAGGGTGGGGAGTATCTATAGAAGTAAGAAGAAAATTTATGTTTTAATTAGATCATGAAGGAAGGCTGGGTCCAGTTAGTAGTATTAAAATTTGGATTTCATGGGGGAATGTAGCACAGTGGTAGAAACCTGCTTAAATAGCATCAGGGGAAAAAAAGGAAGGAGGGGGAGGAGAAGGACGGAGGAGGGGGAGAAGAAGAATGGCCAGTATTACGTAAGAGAAACATGGAGAAGAAAGGACAAGGAGACAGAGGAGGGCGAAGAAGAGGAGGACAAGGAACATAGATAGGATTTTCAGGGATCAGAGTCCTAAAGGAACATATTCTCAGTGACAGCAGAGACAATTTAAATGACTTAAGACTTCCACTCAAAGCTCTCAGCCTGGAAAATAATTTGACTAAATTATGCCAAAGACCACTTAAAACAGCAGTTTCTTTCCATTCTAAATTCACATTCTGTCTACGGACAGCTACTAACAAGAAGCATGAGCCTGCACTATACTGGCTGGACCAGCCCCCATGTTAAGGATTTACACAAGTCATCACACTTTATCTTGGACAGAATTCTTCTGGAAAATGAGGCACAGAGAAGCTCGTGGTGGGCTGTGGACGCAGTCATGTTTGCAAGCTGAGTGTTGTAAGGAAATCTCTTTTCAGACCAAGAAAGTTCCTGCTCCTGGGGCAAAAGGAAATGAAACCTTGTGGCTTACAACTTAGAACCAGTGTTCTAATTTATATGTGACTTAACTTGTATAACCTTATTGTCCTCCCACTCTAATCTGATTCTCTCCCAGAGAACTGAGAGAAGGAACACACTGTGCCTCAACACAGTCCTCACAGAAGGCTTTAATCCATCCCCACATGGAAAGCCAAGTATCCCCTACTTACTTCTTTAGGGTGTTGGGTGGGGAGGGGCTGAGTGACGGCCAGCATGTTGTGACAGGAAACTGCTCATCTCTTTGCAAGATGTAATTTATTTTAATTTCCTCTTGTTTAACCAGTCTGCTATTGATTATTTTGGAAACTCTATCCAAGAACAGAGCGTCCACTACCTCAAAGATGTCCTTTCTTACCTTACAGGCATTTCAAAACTCTGCCTATAGAGTCCAATTCTATGGCTTTAAGTGACTCTCCTTTAATGGAACATCATATGACAAGTTTAATTTTTCCATTTTTTAAAAATCCCCTTGCATAAGGACCATGAACATACTACTCAGGACGTGCAAAAAACGATAGTCAATAAATGATTCCTCATGTTATTCTGCTATACTCCTAGATGGTTGTCTAGCCCACTTGCTGTCAGAGAGACTTCAATCAGCAACAGTGGAAACAAATGCAGAGACCCACAGGCAAACCTTAGGTGGACCTCGAGGAATCCTGTGGAAGAGGGGTAGGAAGGATTATGAGAGCCAGAGGATCCAAGGACACCACAAGAAAATACACAGAATCAACTAACCTGGGACTCAAAGGGGCTCACAGAGCCTGAGCTTGTTTGGGACTGACCTAGGCCTTTGGCACATCTGTTACTGTAGCTTGGTCTTCTTATGGGATTCCTAACAGTGGGAGCAGGGGATGTGCTTTTGGGATGCTTTCCTCCTAGTGGTTGCCTCATCCAGACTGAATAGGAGAGGAGGTGCCTAGTCTCACTGCAACTTGATATACCATGGCTGACTGATATACATGGGAGGCCTGCCCTTTTCTGAAGAGAAAAAAGGAGAAGTAGATTGAAGGTTGTTGGGGAAGGGATGGGAGGAGAGAAAGGAGGAAGCAGAAACTCTAACTGGGCTGGGAAAAAATACCGAATTAATTAAAGAAGCAATAACCCCCACACTTTTCAATTACTGAAATGCTCTCTGCTCATCAAGTGTTGTTACTATTTTACCTTCATTCCAGGATTTCCTGGAAAACCAGAAGAGCCAGGTATCCCAAGAGGACCCTATGGAAAAGAAATCAATAATCATATATTTTTAATCAGTATACAGTGATGTCATCTTTCTACTCTTTGGGAGGAGGTCTGTATTTTTAACAGATAGGATAAATCTGTACATCAAACAATGTAATTATATTCCACACCTATGTTGATTAATATATCCTGTTTTCAAAAATAAGACCTGTCCTTGTCATGTTTTTATTCCAAGTGTCTAAAGCACAGTGAGTATTCTGTAAATGTATACACAAAAACAAATAAAATAATGGATGAATAAATAATCAAATGTAAAATATAAAAATTAGTAATGGATTAATTGAATAGTTAATATGAAAATAACACAACTCACCATTGGTCCAGGTTTTCCAGGCATACCATGGGCACCTCGTTGTCCCTAATTTAAAAAAAAAAAAAAACAGAGAGAATTTAAAGAGTGGAAATGCATCTTCCATGGTGTTTCCTCATAATTCATTTGCTTCCTAAACAATTTCCCGTGAAAATACCTAAAAAATATGCAGGCTGACTAATAATAAGGGCCACTAAACTAATGGTAATAAAAGCATTAGTTTATACAAAACAGATTATATATATGGTAGCAATAAACATATATATCTTGTATCAGTAAAAACAAACAAACAACAAAACTAAAAGTCAAGATTAAGGAAAGGAAATGGATCCAAATATTCACTATACTTAACTGCATTACCCTGTGTCAAGTAAACTCATAATCAATGATAGTTTGAGCATCTTGGCTTTCTTATTGACCATATTAACTCTGAGGGCAAGTGTTTTTGGAAAATCAACAAACAAAATAACTAATAACACAGGAGGCACAAACAAAAATTAAATTCAAATTAATTCTTTTGGGTTTAGCCAGATCCGGGTCTGGATGGAATAATGAGGAAGGGTCCACTAGGTAAGCTGGAATGACACCTGCTGAGAGTTGCAGTCTGACTGTCCCTGGAGACTGCATCGATCTACCCACTGCTGCCCTTTCTTTGGTGATGTCTACACAGGCTGATAATTGCTCAGGTGTTTAATGAGGTCTTTGTTGTAACACTCTCCAGCTTCTTCTCTCAAAGTCTGCTTCCTTATTCGTATTTCACGGGTATGCTTTCTGATGCATTCCCTCATCAGATTCCCACAAACAAGTCACAGCTTTCAAGCTGTTGTCTAGGAAAACTGACCCAAGACCCAAAGTCCACTGGTGTCAAATGTACCACAAGAGGGCCAACACAGAAGTCAACATTTGAAGTTGGCCAGGTTGACAGAGGGATGGTCCTGCCTTGCTGTACAGAGGTAAGTGCTGTTTCCAACAGTGAACTGAGACAACACACTGAGGAAATGAATGAGCTGAGCATACAAAAGCTATCTCAGGCATTTGGAAAGGCTAAGTGGAGAATAGACCAAAACGATGAGGTGACTGAACCTGCAGGAGGTGTGTGCTATGAATTTTCTCCACAGCTTTCAGATGTCAGGCCACACTGTCTAGTATTTCAAAGTTGACGTTTGCTTCAAAATAAAAATAATCCAGCCATAAAGTCATATGCCCTGATATCACTCTCATTTAAAAAGTATATCTGCTAAAACAAAACTTAAAGTTGAACATAGTTCTCAATAAATACATGATCCAGGTATACTTACAGGGGCACCCTGTGGCCCAAGTCTTCCTCTCTCTCCTGGCATTCCTCTTGGTCCCTACAAGAGACATAGAAAAAAGCCTCCTGAGGCATCTAACATGAGTTCTAGGCTTGTTTGATTTTATCCAATTAGAAACCTTATGAAATATAATAATATAACTGATATAAAAAGAAATAATAAAAGGAGAAGATTCGGATGTGAAAACCTGTTTATCTGTGGAGATGTAAACCCTGCTACAAATAGATTTCACATAACATGGATTTAGAAGCTAAGTTAACAAGAGAAATCTTTTATTACTGTGCTAAAAGAGAAGCAGTGAAGTCCTGGAAGGGCCAACTTCCAAATGAAGAGTCGGATTCACTTTGATTGCTTTTCTATCTGCCGCTTTTCAGAATTATTTACTAGCTAATATATGCATTTTCATTTCAATGTCTCCTTATTGTAACATGAAGAACAAAGAACTAAAGAACAGGAGGCTTACCAGAGGGCCCATGGCACCCATTGGACCAGTGGGGCCAGCTTCACCCTAAAGCAAAGGAGACAGTACGTCACAGTGAGTGAAATCTAAATACAGTTACCAAAATGCTGTTCCATACAGGCATGAAGTCGAAGGCACAGTTTCAAAACGGACATTTGAAATGTGTACTTCCAAAGAAAGACCTCAGAATTTGTGTTTACTATCTTTCCTCAAAATTAAATGAAAGTTTAATCACCATAGACATTAAGTCTAAAACTGAGGATTTAAACAAGATTGATATAAACTATTCCCTCTAGTTAGTGAGCACTTACACGTCCTGTATATCCCAAATAAAATTTTACAGTGCTAAAGGTAAGTAGGTTATTTTCTTACGGAGTTTAGGAAGAAAAATTTTAAAACATATTCTTCCATGCATATATCTCATAATGATGTTTTCCCTCTTAAGAAGTCCTTGATATGTCTATGCTATTTTCTCTACTTATATAAATAAGTCACTTTGGGAAAGAAAGAATGGCTAGAATGTCTTGGAAAAGACTTGGGTAAACAGGTAACTTTTTATTTACCTGGTTGTTCATTTATTTAAGTCCCTCTCTTCTCCATATATTTCCCTTTTAAAAGTTGCTCATGGCAGCCTCACTGCTGCAGTGAGTCAGGGTTAGTGTTGCTCAGGGCAGCTGCACTGCTGCAGTGAGTCAGGGTTAGTATGAAACAAATACCTTGGCACCAGTTGCTCCAACTTCACCTTTGGGGCCTTCAAGACCTTTGTGTCCCTAGAAAGAACAGTATAAATTTATAAATACATCTAGCCTCCTTCAGTTTTCCAAAGCATACTAGAAGAACCAAACACATGTATACAGGTAAAATCATGCCTCACTGCTTTGCTAAAATTTCAATACTTAGTTGAAAAATATTAGAAGAAAAAGTAAGATTTCACAAGGAATGATCTCATCTGAAAGCACTGATCAATATGACTTCCTAGAAAGAAAATTTACACTACAAAAACATATATTGACCCTAGACAGATTACAGTGTTTTATAGTTCTAATAAATGTATTCTTGTCCTAGAACCATTCCCCAACAGACACCAAAAAATAATATTATTTGATGACTAGTACAGAAACATACATTCTAGTCAGAATCTAAACCCTTCAAAAAGTGACTACCCAGCATAGTGTAACTGATACTGCTCTTGCTTTTTGATACATAATTTGATGGAAGATAGAATGATGATACATACATCCCAATACAGACACAGATATAATAGATAGCTGATGATAGATTAAGTTTATGAGCACTATATTTAATAGTTTCCTATTCATTATCTTGGTTTCAAAAAACTTCTATTGTCTTCCAAGCTGGACCTTTTTTTGATCTAGCATACTCTACTTTAATCATGTGATTCATCGTCCTGTATAATCATTGTCTCTTTTCCATTTATTAGCTGAGGTTGTAAATCAGATAATCTCCTTGCTCACCATGGTATCATTTCATGGAACACAGTACTTCTTTATAGAATCATGTGAAATTCAAAGGAAATTTATGGCAGCATTATGATTTCAGTAATGCATACGAATATTGCAATGGCAGGTAGTGAAAGGCAATTAGCAGGGACATTGTAAAGGTTTTGATTGAATTATCCCCAGGCCCCACTCAGTAAAACAGAGAATAAGACAACTTACTCTGTGACCTTTCAGACCTGGGAGACCAGGAGCACCAGGGAAGCCTCGAGCACCCTGTGGGAAAGGTACATAGGCACATTGTGGTCATTAATAAAAACAGAAAATGACTTAATATGCCTTTGCTCCCAGGCAACTGACACATCTTTTTCACCAACGTATTACAGAAAAGAACAGGATGCTTTTGTCTATGAAGATGTTACTGGGGTCATCAAAACTAGAAAACAAAGCACATTATTAGACATGGAAGCACAAAACACAAGGATGTGGATTAAAGAACCTGCTGCTCATTTGGTGATACCTCACTGACTACTGAAAAGGGACAAGAAAATATTCTTGAACCAATATGTGCAGTGTGTGAATTGACTAGATCCAGGCTTAGGGAAGAAACTTCAGGAGAGGACTCCAAGTGGGGCGTTTCCCTGCTTTTCATTAGGTTTTTCATTGGGTAGAAGAGAAGGTGTCTTTCTTTGCATGTAGAAAGCCAAGGGCTTCCATCGTTTCTGCCATCTGAACACAGTAGTATAATGTGATCCAGATTTTTTAAAGTAAGTGTTCAGGACAAGCTTTGTGAAATGATGACTGCTTGGAAAGCGAGTGATGAGCTAAAATATCTGACAGAAAAATCAGCAAGTGTGAGGGTAGCTTTGTGTCCTGATTCAATCATTTCTGTTTCTGCTAATTCTGTCTTCTAGTCAAGCACATTAAATCAAAAGGACAGAAATGTAGCCACAAATGAAAACTAGTTGAGAAACTATTTGAAACAACATTAAAGCTTTTCCCATATATTGTTTTTAAAATAATAAGGTCCCAGTAACTCTATCATGCACTAATTATTTTGACCACATGAATTTGGTTTTGCATTGAATTCCCATCACTGCCACTGGAAGATTCTATACTCTGATAGCACAAATTGATGCTATTAAACAATTGTCAAATGCCAACTGTGGTTATTAATCATCAAATCCTTAGCACTTAGCCTTATTCTGGGTTAGTGAGCAATTAATAAATAATCATGAGATTGACAATGGACTGAATAAAGACTTAATGCCTTGATGCCTCATCGATTTCACCAGTCCTTTCCAGAGGACCTTCCTTTGTCTCAGCACATACATATATGGCAAACTCCTTTCACGCCACACATCACAGTCGTTTTTCAGTATTTACTAAATGAATGAAAAGGTAACTTAATAAAAAAAAAACAGTTAATAAGATTAGAGCAGTGCTATCCGTGACTTCTTGCAGGGAAGGACCTTAGTGTTTTGAGAGCATCACTTCAGGGATCTACTACTCATCTTTGAAGAGATGAGGTACCACTCATTCTCCTGTGGACACAACCATGCTTAGAACATCTTTTGTATAAAGAAGTCCCTTAAAGTTTTTTTTTTTTTTTCTGGCATCTTCCCTTTCACTGAGATATGTGTCCCTTAACACTGAGCAAGCAACTTAGTACACACCCATCCAAGCCTATGGGGGAATAACTGAACTGTTATTTCAAATAATGAGTTCACTTCAGCTCTTATGATCGTGGGGGAAATTCCAGTATGATTACATATTCTAGTATAGCAAGGAAATGAACAAGATGTACTAACGCTCATAAAGAATTCTCATTTTGCTGACCCAGAGCTGTCATCACAGCACAAATGTACTCTGTTGCAGTGAGCTTGCAGCTCGCATCTGTGCTGTGCTCGCAGGGTACCTTTCCTCCCCGTGGAGATAGATACGCATTGTGAGTACATGAAGCAGTACAGAAGGTCATAAGAGTTTCCAGCCTGAACTGGTCGAGAAGGACATGGATATCAACAGCTAAACCTCATGGCTTTGTCTGCACTTATACACCAAGTTGATAGAGGAACAAAAGAAAGAAAGAGGAAGATTAGGGATTGGCTTCATAATTGAAACTAGGTAATGCTTAGAGACCTATAAATCCTAATTAAAGAACATTCTTCTGCTTAAAACAAAAATCCCAGCAATTAACCTCATCGATTTTAGAAAGTAAACAGAGAGTCTTGCAGTGGCTGTAATAAGTTTACAAACTTTAGGGAATTGCAGGAACTAAACAAAGGGACTGAATTAAGCTAGGGGCTGTTGGTTGAGAGAAACTACACACACTGGCATGTTTGAGGAGGATTTTTGCTTCCTCTGCCTCTGATTTTCTCCATTGTGTTCTAGCACATCCTAAAAGAAACTAAACAAAAACAACATGAGGGCCAAACAGGAAGATTTGGAGGCCTTTCAAGTTCCCAGAGCTTGAATTCCAGTGGAGTGGGTTGACACATATGTGTTCCTTGAATGAGTTAAGGGGAAATAAAACAGCTGTGTTCGGCAGCCTGGCAATGAATGCATCTTGTCCTGAGATTTTAGGACCCAGGATACTAATAAAGGATTTCGGGCAACATTAGAACTTGGAGATCAGCCAAAGAAGCAGCCTGTCCATAGTTTGGTCCCCAGATGATTAAAAACACACATAAGGCAAGAAACTCAAGCTGTTATTTCAGACAGATGGGCTGCTATACAATCAAAATATTTAAAGATCAACAAAACTCAGGTGTTATGAATTGTAAATAGGTCACTTTGGTGACTTCTTAATTGTGGAAATTTTGAGTTTTGGGAGTATCCATGAGTATTATAGTTATGATATAATTGTTTGGCTCTAGGGTTTTCATCTGGTGCCAATATAATTCTGGGAACTAGAATTCACTGTAATGCTAGCAAAATGTCCCTCCACATCTTGCATTTTGACAGAACGAGCTATCATGTGGGTATCTAATACAAGTGTGTACAACGAGCTGCAAGTTTCATGGTCTTTGTTTAATCTTTGTGTCATTATACTGATAATCATTAACTTACCGGTGACCCTGAAAATCCCACTTCACCGGTATTGCCATTTCGTCCAGGTTCACCCTTTATAGGAAAGAGGGGGTGAGAAGTGTGAAGAGATTAAATATTCTTTTTTGAGATTGCATGACAAAGCCTGTAGCAAGTTTTTGTGTCATACCCCAAACAGCTCTATTTCTGGTAACATTTAATCCTGTAGTTCAGTTTATGGTGCTTCCACAAAGTTAGCAGTGAGAATAAATGGATTCAAAGCAACCTGTTCTGAGCTAGCCATTTCTGGAACATCAGAATTTACAATGCAGAGGGCAGAGATACAGCTCAAGATTGAGACGCTGTCTATCGTACACTATACCCCAAGTTTAATCCCTAGTACAGCAAAAAGGAAAAGAAACGTTTGTTATACATTCAGATTTAGTCATCTTCCCAAACGTCTAAGAGACAAAAAAATGTTTGTTTACAAAGATAAACATTAATAAAAATCCTGGAGAATTCAGTAGAGATACAATCTAGTAACTTAACACTCTCATAATAGAGTCCTTTCAGGTTTTATAAAAGTTTAACCCGAGTTCTCCAGTTTAGAGGGAATTTAAGGGGAGCTGAAGGGATGAGGAAACAAAATGGGAATCAGATCAGAATGCTCTCCTGACTCATAGAGGCCTTGTTAACCTCTTCTACACTCCAAAGCAACATGCAACAAAAACTCACATCTTCTCCTGGCTTCCCAGGAGGCCCCTCAGGTCCACGAGCACCAATCGGGCCCTAGGAAAAAGCAAAATGAAAAGCAAAGAAAAATATTTACTTCAACTTTCCAACATTTTTCAAATACTATTGAGATAAATGTTGTTGCTAATGTTTTGAATTTTTATCTGTGTGTCTCAGAGCTTGTGCTTAGCAATAGAAATAATGAATTGCACACACCTATGTATCCACACTTTCCACAATAAACTCAGACTCTGGGTTGAAATGCTGTGCCTTAGAAACATAGAGCTTAAGTATAATCCACAGTATAGACTCTGGATTGAAATGCTGCGACTAAGAAGCATAGAACTTAAGTATAAGCCACAGTATAGGGCCTCCAGGATTGTCATTTCTTATTATTGTGGGAGAACAAATATCTAGGAGAACAAGTATCTCACAAAACCACATAGAAGTTGAGCCATGTGAAATGGGCTGACATGCTCACTCCACACTCACCATTGGTCCAGGCTCACCAGGCTCACCCGGAGGTCCGGTTGGTCCCACACCACCCTAAAATTGAGAAAAATGATAAATGAACCAAAGGTAAGCAGGATAGCAAGTTCTGTATTCTTAAAAAGTATAATATGGAGGTTGCTCTGGGTCACTCTCCAGATATATAATTTCAGGTAAATTACTGACTCCGAATATAATGCCGTTTCCTAATCTGAAAAATTAGATTAAGATTAGGACTCAGTTTTGTAGTAGCATCTCGCCTTGCCAGTAAATTTGTGTTAGTGGCCATACTCCTTTAGATGTGGCTTCAGGTGCAGAAATGACTTCTTAAAGGTAGAGAAGGGAGGGGCCCGAACTCTGGTTTGGGACTTAGTGAGCATCAGAAGGGCAGAACTACACAGAGCAGGAACGCTGTGGTGTTTCTTTATTATTATCTGTGTACGTTGTTCCTCAATAAAATACCCATTTATCATTTATCTTGAATGAGTCTAGTGAACTCATTAATACCCCACCTTCACAATTTATTGACCTGTGTCGATAAATATGTCTTAAAATAAAATAGTGCTAGCACTGACTGTGTGCCCAGTCAATAGTACTTATCGTCATCATCTTCATCATCATCATCTTCTTCACCATTATCAACTACCTCTATGTTCAGCAATGCAATGATGTAAAGTCCACACAGGTGATTATGACAATGTAATTACCTTGACTTAGGTAAATATGTTTTTCCCTTTGAAGTATTCTTAGCTAATGCTCATTAGATCATTACAAAGAGTAAAATAGTTATACATCATAGTTTCACTAGCACTTAATATGTGTGGAAATAAAGTATATAGTATTAGGAATATCACAAAATAATCAACTTGGAAATGTCATTTTATTATCTGATTGTAAATCCTGAGAGTTGGCAATAATCAGTTACGGAAATGATCATGACATAAGACAATGTTCTGTTCTTTTAGAACCAAGGACACGTGAATCCTGGTGTTAGAAATCAGTCACATAAAGAAATCAGATGATGAAAACTGAGGACTAGGGAGACAACTCAGTGGACTAAGCATTTGTCATGAAGACATGAGGAGGATCGAAATGTGCCCCCCCCCACACACACACACATGTAAAAGCGGGGCAGAGAGATAGCCAGCCTGGTATCCTAGTTCTAGGTAGACAGTGACAGTAACAAGCCAGTCAAATGACTGGTGAGCTATCAGTTCAGCAAGACACCTTGCCTGCAAAAGAGAGACTCTGCCTCAAGAAATAAAGCAGAAAGAGATCAAAGAAGACATATGGCTTCAGTATCTGCTCTACAAACACACACACCCACACCCACCCACACACACACACACACACACACACACACACACACACACACACACACACACACTCATGCACTCATGCATTATAAAAAAATAACTGACAAAGAAAGCTGCATATGTTTCTAGGTGGGTGAGGATTATTTGGTAGATGCCATTCCAAGTGATAATTACACAGTTTAATGTTCGGCCCAAAGTAGTCATGAAGCATGAACCTTATTTGTGCTCTTTCCTTATGTTACAGTATACAATTTTGTAATAAAAACACTTACTTGCTGTCCTTGTAAACCTTGAGGTCCCCTTGGCCCAACAGGACCCTTAAAAACAAGTGAAAGAAAAAGTTACTTCATATTGAAATCAACTTATAATTTATTTTTATTGCTTGTTAGATTTATTTATTTTATGCATATGAGTGTTTTGCTCATGCATATGCCTGTCTGCCATATGTGGGTCTGGTGCTCTTAGAGGCCGTAAGAGGATACTGTATCCTCTGCAACTGGAATTATGGTAATTGTGAGCTACCATGAGGTGCTGAGAATCAAACCTGGGTTCTCTTCAAGAATAGGTGCTCTTAACATCAGATAAGTCTCTTCAGCCACTCAACTCATACCTTTAAACTGTTGAGTGTGCTTTAGAATCTGCAAGGTGACAATTGACTAGAGGACCACACTGACATGCCCTGATTTTGCTCTTCTGGGAAACAGATGGACTCAGAGAGGCTAAATTTGAGTGACATGCGTGATGATTTCATCGTGTGTCCTCTGTGCCATAAGGAGAGATAAATATGCCTGTGCACACCCAGTGTCTTTAGGACAAGGGCCCACACATGTGAAAATGGGTGGATCTGATAAAGCAACACATCTTGGCAGGCACATGGTACTTACAGACAGCCTGTTTGATCTTTCACCTCTAGAGAAAGCTAGCTTAAATACCAAGCAAGTTCACAGTTTATGAAACCAACAGTATTGGCCAGATTATTTTCAATGTCATCTTAAAATTATCTGGGAACTGAGTTTTCTGGAACATTTCTTTCTTTCACAACATATATTAAAAGTCTAAGCACAGTCTTCCCTCATCTAAACATGAAGGATTCCCCTGAAGCAAAGGGATATAGAGGGAAATGAAAACTTAGTGGAATTTTAATTCCATATGAGGCCAACAAAACCTAATGCCAAATCTTATAAAGTAAAATCAGTTTAACTAAAATAAAGTTCAGTCAAGTAAAAGCTGCTAAGTTAATTTTAGTTAAGTATTTATTTTAGCTCCTAAGGAGAATAAGCACCTTTAAAATGTGAAAGTTGAAATTCGGTCACTTGACAGGAGAAAGACAATGAGAAGGAAGGGACAAGAGTGGGAAATTCAAGAATGAATATAATCAAATAGTGTACATGTATGAAGATGACATAATGGAACCCACTATTATGTATAATTAATATAGGCTAATAAAACATTAATTTTAAGTTAAAGAACTTTAAAAATAAAATTTTGATAAGATACTGGTATAAATATTTATGCAATTTAAACTAGAATATATAAAACATTAGATATCTCAGAAAACTATCACAAAACAGGCAGTGAACAGTGCCACTACCAACTTAGAAAATATACAAATCATGTTTGAGATGACTTAAAGATGAACTTAACAATAAGGAGAGACATGGATATCCATGAGGTGTGACTTTGTTTTGTATTGTCAGAAATTCCATTAACTTGGAACAATTTTGAATTATTATGATTAAAAGGCATAGAAGACTTGATGTGAAGAGTACTAATTCTTTCTACAGGTCTGGAGTCCTTCACATAACCAAGTTAAGAATTACTCCAAGAAGATGGAAGATTTAAGAGGCCAAAGATGAAAGAGGACCAGCCGGGAAGTGGAGTTGTTGGAATAAAACAGTCAAGGCATGTTAGGTCACTAGGAACTCATAAAAATAGAAATGGCCAACTATCTGTTTGAAAATTCTGCCAAGTCAGTGTTTCTAATTGGCACAATAAAACATAATAAATACACTTTTATTATAAAGAAACAGTCTTTGATAGTGGTAATTATGTCTTCTACTTCCTGTAGTACTAAATGAAATATGCAGACAGATGTTCACTGATATTCACAAATGGTTTGCATGGGTATGACGGGAACATCCCTGAGCTTCTAACTTGCACACAGTAGGACTTACTAAGTAAATTAAATGTATTGGTAAGTATGTTTTAAAATATTTTAATTTTCTTATAAAGTGTGTGTATGTGTGGAAGCATGTATCCATGTGTGTGTAAGTATGAACATTTATGTGTGTATGTCTTTGTATGTGTAGATGTGTTATGTTTGAGTGTGCTTGTGTGAGCATGTTTTTGTATGTGTCTGTATGTGCATGTCTGAGTGTGTGTATGTCTCTCTATGTGTATGTGTATATGTGTCCTGGTGCCCATGTAGAAGTCATATTAGTATTCTCTCCCACGGTATGTTTCTTGGGGGTTGATCTCAAATCAGCAGGCATGGCAGCAGCTGCCTTCATGGACTGAGTCACGTCATTGGGTTAAGATTTCTTCTAAATAGCTCACTCAAGCTTCTCCATTTATAAGTGTCTTTTAACCAATACTTTACCAGTAAACTATATACTTACCACAGAGCCAGGCATGAGTCCTACTTGACTCCCAAGTCCAGATTTTTCATCCAACCCGGCCATCTGAGCTGAAAAGGGCTGTAACAGTAAAGTGTTGACATTATTCACACCGTAAAAGATGTGCATCAGCACACTTTTCATAGTGAGAAATGTCCACACTCTGCTATTCTCATACAAGACTCTTCAGAGAGCCATTTTAAACATTTGACTTTAATACATGGGGAAAAATTCAAGCTGCTTTTCAATGTGTGTGCACTGGATGGACTATCCTTCCCCCAGGGTATTTTGTAAGTATGCTGTTTCAGACAAACTGCTGCAACCAGGCAGAAGCACAGATCATCCTGATGAGATCTCAACCGCCTGCTACAAATTTGATGTCTTCACCTGGCTTCCTGCCATCCCTAGAACATGCTAGTAACAGAGCAAAGCTTAAAGGATGCATTTTAAATATTTGTGCTAAAGACACCAGATTCCATTTCAGACTATTTTAAGTAAATGGTGGGATTTTTTTTTTCACTCATGGAAAGTAACCTAAAATTGCTTTTACATAAGTTGACAAGATTGTTACAATCCTTTCAATTAATCTCTGATTATTCCAAGAATTGTAAACAGTTTTACTTTTTCTCTTGACCTTTAAAATACTCTGGCAATTAAACTGACTAAAATTGTTCATCTATTTTCCAGCAGTTTTATTAATTTCCAGATTTTAGTGGAAAAATATGTGTGTTATTCAGAATATAAACAGACAATTCCTTCTGCAATCAGTTGGTAAGCAAACATATGAACAATTGTAAAATAGTCTTCAGACTCTACACAGTTACTTGTGTTATGCAATATTCTCCTAAGTGCCAAGTGTATCCACCAAGAGTTCAAAAGTACAGACAGAAAGAGGCAGTTTTTTGATTAAAGTAGGAAATTAAAAACTAAGGAATATTTTTAATACTGTTATTGTTTGATTCAGATCCCCCAACACACCCTAAAGACTTGTGTTAAAATCTTAGTCCCCAGTACAATGTACCCAGGTGGAGTGTTGGGAAGTAACAAGACCATGAAACTGACTACATGATCACTGAGTTCATCCAATGATGGAATCATAAGCCAACAGCACACCTGGGAGGTGGTACAAACATCAGAAATGAGATCTAGTTGGGTAAAATTAATCAAGTCCCTGGGGGCATGTTCGGGGGAGCTGTGTCTTTTCCCAAACCCTTTCCTTTATTTGTCTTCTTCCAGACCATGGAGGAGGGGAATATTTTCTCTGTCAACATTAGGCCATGATGCCCAGCACAGGCCTAGAAACAGTGGAGCCAGCAGCCATAGCTGGAAACTTCTCACACTGTGAACTGAAACAAATCCTTTTTCCTTTAAACGGTTTCACACCAGCATTTGTCATGGTGACAAAAATGTCTGCCCCAAGATGCTGTGTGACTTTCTGCTCTCTCCACTGTCACAGATAAAACATCCTTTCTCAGGAGAATACAGGTTTGGCTTTGTCAGTGTTTTGGGAGCCTGGAGAACAGCAGGACAGAGATATGTGTTCTTCAATTCATTGTGTGAACAGTGCAGTGGTCTCTCAGCATCACCACGGGAAAAAAAGGCTTTGGGGTCTAGAACTGCCACTGGAAAAGCAAATAATGTGATGCAAGGCTTTAGGAAATGGTGTTTTGACATCGCCAACAATCCACCTCAGACTTGGCAGCTTCACCGTTGTTCATAGCAGATCTGCATTCATCGCCCAGGCATGAGTAAAGCATCAACCTCTGAACCAACACGTCTAACACCAGAAGACGGAATTCAGAATTTGTGTGTAACACAATTGTTACACTGACCAGAGCATGCAACTCACCCTGCTCATGCCATCGGGTCCCGGGTGAGAGGGATGACCAGGAGGCCCTGGGGCACCTGGTTGACCAGGAACACCGGGCTCTCCATCAATTCCCTGAGGACCACGAGGACCCTAGGAAAGAAAACCAGTGGATATCAGAACCATTTCCAAATAAGTACTTAGTAGAAGGCTAAATGCACAGACTTCTAGATGGCAATCATGGTAATTACAACAGACAATCTAAACACTGTCAGTTTCAGCACTGCTCATGGCTTCTGTTATGGAGACACAGTCTTGGTAAGAATCTTACTCGATGTGCTAACTCATAGAATAATCAGAAAATCATGTCACCTCAGCAGCATTCTAGAATGAGTTTTATTTGATGAGATTTTCTTGCTTAAGTACATTTAATAAACTGTTTCCAAATGTACCCCTCTTGTATTACAGTTTACTATGAATGTGCCTGCTCAACCTGTTCTTTAGCCCATCATCTCCTAAAATCAAGGCCCTTGATAGTTTGTGGGTCTATTTCATCTTCCAAATTGCATGAGGCTTGCAGAATTTCTGGTGCATGGTTGACATTCAATACTGTGGATAACATTTGCACATTTTCCTTTTTACTTTAAGTCTGGCACCTATTATTTTCTTTCCCACCCAAGTGGTCAACCAGACCAATGAGAAATCAGAGGCAAAGCACTGTGATGTGCCAAGTCTAGTTCTCAGAGAAGTGAACAATGACCCTTACTGCCAAGCCCCACCCTTTCCCTAACCCACAGCAGCTTGGGGAACAGCCACGTCCTCAAGTCAGGCAAAGCTCCATCTCCCAGCTTCATCATTCCCATCAGGCGTGTGTGTGTGTGTGTGTGTGTGTGTGTGTGTGTGTGTGTGTGTGTGTGTGTGTGTGTCTGTCTCTCTGTGTGTGTGTGTGTGTGTGTGTGTGTGTGTGTGTCTGAAAACCTTAAGCTCTTGTAGAAAAGAGAGGAACAAATAAAGAAGTCACAAGATAATTTCATTTTAATCACTAAACACGGGGATTGAGTAAAGTGGTGAGTTGGCATTTAACAGTAAAAGGACTTCTAATTCTTAGCCAAGAGAGTAGCTCTACCTGGCCCACAGTCAGCAATTCAAACATGATCCAACAATGCAGGCCAGAAGGCTGGACAAACTGAAGAGGCTGATTACTCGTGATTTGCTGTACTCAGACATCCATATCTTTCAGTACTGAACCAAATAACATTTATGTCTTTAAACTGAGGTGGAAAAAGTAGTCTAGAAAATTCAAAACATAATTTCTTGAGAAACATCCTTACATTTTAAAAATCAACTGCCTTCTTTCCCCTAGACCCTGACTATCCTCTCTTTAACGCACAGTCAGGCTTATTCCAGCTGCTGTCTCAGGCTCCTGGATCACACAGAGTGACAGGCACCTTCTCCAACAGACCACACAGTGGTACTTTACCCTATCCATAGCTCTTTCCCCCCAAATTCAACTGCTAAATGATAACTTACTATAAACAGACACTTAACAGAAACAAGATGCTTTCTCCAAAAACATTTCCAAAATAAATAGAAAAATTCATTTTATATGTGACTGGAAAGAGATCTGGTTAATATTAATTCTCTAAATTGTTAATGTATTCATTGGCTAAACCTGATCAGACACTAAGCAAGGTCTGATCCAAAGACAGCCTATATTTTTATTAACTTCCTGTCTCCTCTGTATTTTCCTGGATTATCTTTAAATATCCATGGTGTGCTAGTGTAAAGCAATTTAAAACTGAAGATAATAAATATTTGCCAAATTTTCTAAAACAAAGTGAGCATAAACAATTTAATGGGAATAAGAAAAAATTAATGTACACAGTTTACTGACTAAAAACTAAAAAAATGAACTATAATAGGGAATCCATCAAAATTTACACTTTATATTTCTAATTAAACTTAGTCACGTAATTTGTATGTTAAAGTAAGTAAATGCTCTTCTATGTATCATCCTTTACGCCCATCCCCAGAACACTCAGGCAGCACTCTGCATAAAAGTAATTGTAGACGGCCACTAGGTGGCGAACTTTCAACGTCCACATGAAGAAAACAGCTGCACACTCCTGAAGAACGTTTTGTCTGCTCGGGTTAGCAGTCTGATGCACAAACACAGGCACACATAAGCAAGCACGCCGGTTCATTATGTAATATTACAGCTGTAATAACTGGCGCATGTTTCACTGTGCATGTTGGTCCCTAGAAGTGTCATGTGCAATTTGTATTCAACACACCGCTGAATGTCACTGGGAAGGGAGCTGGATAACATACTCTAAACTGAGGATTTTTGATGGAAGAATCATGGTGGTCACTGGCTTCCCCGGTTTCTTTGTATCAGTATTTCTCAGTCCAGCAAAATTTCCCCTGGATTTGGCAGCATCGAGGCATTTTTATTTGTGACAAGTAGAAGGGAAATGAGGGTTACTAGTGGCAACTGGTAGGCAGGGCTGACAATAATAATCCCACAAGGTAAGGAATTATTTGGTCAAAAACTTCAATAGTGCTAAAGTTGAGAAACTATGCTAGGTTATGGGAGTCTTCTGTATTATTTGATAGTAATGGAAACTGGAGAGGAGCACTGGTACCCAGGATTTTAACACCACTCCCTGTGGTGAAGGTAAAGACCTAAATTCATCGAACATCAATTGACCTTATAAAGTAAGTGATTGCAGTTGTGCTCTCTCTCTAGTAAGTAGTGGGTAGTAATTTCCGTGCAATAATTTGCTCTAAGTTTGGAGAGCTGTAAGCTCATTTCAACATTGGAATTCTTTGTGGCATTTAATGAAAGTGACAGAGTAACAGTGTCTCTGGCACCCTCACTGCACTCAAAGGGAAAGTGCAAATCAACTCGTTTGACAAACGTTTGGGGGGAAAAGTAGCCACCAACTTACAGGTCTTCCTTTGGGGCCTCGGTCCCCTCTTGGTCCTTGTGATCCTGGAGGTCCCTAAAATATAAATTGTGATTATGGACATAAACATTAATGAATTTTTTAAAGATTTATTTATTGAAGAACATTGAAACAGAAGCATCACATATTCAGTGCAGTTGAAGACTCAACAACAAAGCCTGGTGCAAATGAATGCTCTATAAACAAAAGGACTGAGTGAGTGTTTAGGAGTGAAGTTCAAAGAGCTCAAAGAATGAGGTGCTACATTACAGTACTATGGAACTAAACATATTAGCATAGCTAGTAATTTCAAATACAGCATCGTTTTCACAGACTTGTGCCCGTGCAAATCTTCAGCCATTTCAAAACTTAAGAGTTCAGGTCTGGCGACTCACATAAAAGTGCAAACCCTAAATTAGCAGTTATCTGGTAGACTACGTGAATTCAGGTTGGCACACAAAGCTCCAGACCACTCATCACTGGCTTCCCTGCTGTTGTCAGACAACTGCTGCTTCCTATACATTCAAACAGTGACTTATGTATTATTTCTACTGCATATACACATGCATGTAAATATAGTCTATTTCTAATTTCTCCAGTTATAATTGCCACACTTTCTGCCTTACTAAAAATATTTTATTTAAAAATTGTTATTTGTTTCAACCAACAACATTGTTTCTGTTGTCCTATTTAGTTTGTTTTTTTGTTTTGTTTTGTTTTGTTTTGTTTTTTAAGATGTTTTCCAGACTTGCCCTGAAACTCCTTGGCTAAAGGATCCTCTTGCCTCATCCTCCTGAAAAGCAGGAATGATGTGTCTTGCTGCCATGCTCTACTCAACAACACAGTGTAAAAGCAGAAACTTCCTACGTAAAATGAGTCTGTCAGAGCTGTGTTAGTATTTTATTTCAGGACTTCTGACATGTTCCGATATTTAAATGGTAGGTATGTGAGTGTGCATTATTCATGTAGTTACCTAAGAATACTATTGATATCCAAACCTGAGATACAATAGCCTTTATGCAAAGCCAGGAATCTGTCATGCTGGTATATAACTTCTCAAATTCTATTGCAATATATTATTTAAATATCTAAATCTCTCTTCATCAGTAAACACACAAGTATGCTCTCATTTCAAGAACAAGGTCAGTCTAAAATTAACAATGTAAACATAGATTGTTTTTCCTTTCACCAACAACGAGACTAATGGGTAAGAAAAACTAAAGTTTTTCAGCTTCAAGATGAACTGACCCTTGTGTGCCATGTACTGCTTCAAAATAAAATGTCTACATCTGAAGATGGTTTAAAGGAAAACATTTTGGGATATCAAGCATCCTTTTGTGCTATGCTACTTTCTCATGCATGTCTTGTTAATAAGGATGTTCAGTGTTCACAACAAATACTGGAGAAAAGTACTTACTGCAGGGCCTGGACGACCACGTATGCCTGTTACCTAAACATCAAAGAAGAAAAGTTTACAGAAACTTAGAAAATTGAGCAGTCGAATGACTAAAAACAAAAGCACAGTGAAACTTTTTTAAAGGTTTCCCCAACCAGCTACATCCTGTCTACTTTGTGAGTTAAAATACCACCTATTTTGAACTCTATATAGGAATATAGTGTTTGCATGGAAATTGATATACCCACATTGAAGACAGGGGCACCGCACTTAAATCTTCACTCTCATGGCAGCTAGCTGTGTGACCTTGGACTAATTACTTAGATCCTCTATACTATACTAAGTTTCCTTAAATGAAAATGTATATTCAAACCCAAATGCAAAATAGTGTCTATGAAATACTCTCACTCAGAATTATGTGGATTGATAAATGTTAGTTAAATATTTTGAATCTAAGATATATCAAGCATGAAAAGGGAAAACTATAGGAAGTGTTTACTTTTCAGATAAACTAAGAAAATAGGGTTTAAAGATAAAGCAAAAAATGGTGTGAACTACCAAATAAATTAACATGTGTAGTCTTTTCTTTTAATATGTTGATGAAAACTGCTATAAAACCTATGGTTTGAAATAATAGCAATTCCATTATATCTGTGGTATACCTTCTGGTCACCAAGGAGAGAATAAAGATCTCCTGAGAATTCTGAATTAATGTGGAATTTCAAGCAGGATCAACGGATGGCACACTTCCAAAAGCGTGAAACGTCATTATATATACATGCAATACATTTAATACTACAAAACATGTTTCTATTTGTATTGTCAGTAATGTGGATATAAATTTAATGTTATAAAACATTATGTCATATCAAATACTATATAATGTCTTGTGCATGTTACTTTAAAATTTTCATTATAAAATTACTTTCTTTTTTAAAGGAAACAATACACTACTACTATAGTTATTTTTAATACACATATTATTTTATATATAATATATAACACACATATGGACTTACAACAGGCACTAATCCCGGCTCTCCTTTTTGTCCCTAGGAAGATTTTTTTAAAAGAAGAAACCAATTAGTAAAATATAAACTATTTTGAGCAACAGCATGTCACACTAGGCTACAGAAACACTGGGAATGTCTACAAAATGCTAATAATGAGAACAAAAAGTTAATATTCATAATCAAAACATTTAGTCAGACATTATTTGTGAACACAACTTCTGCTTAGCTGAAGAACATAAAATAAATCTAGCATACAAAATGAGAAAAGCTTTGTATGTCACAGAATCAAAAAAAGAGTTGACTAGGATAATAAAGAATTGAAGAAAAAGAAATAAAGGCAGAGCATCACTGAGACCTCTCCCAAAACATTAAACCACAGAAGAAACTCAGAGAAGTGTGTGTTTGAGTTTCCCACACTTGCTAAGTGGCAGGTTATCATTAGCAACAGAAAGCATTCCTAGGAATCATGGAAAACATCAGAAGTAACAGAAGGTAAGTATGTTTGTCTCAGCAGAAGAGAAGGCACAATTGTTGTAGCTGTGTAATTCTAAATCTGACAGAAAAAGCCAACTTTGTAGGAAAAGACTGCCAAGCCAATCTATGTGCTTCAGTGAAGGAGCAACGAGGAAAGTAGACATCACAGGCATTCCATTTCTACAGTAGAACTGTAGACTTTTGAAGTGCATACACTGATTTTATGACCTCAGTATGTAAGGTAAGTACTATTGGGTGGCCTAATATATTTCTATTTTCTCATATATTATTTAGTGTTATCTGTTTCAGTATTTGTCTTCCTGTGATTTTGATCTTCTTGGAGCCATCATTGTGTCTGCCTATTTTGATTCTTTGATGATCTTCATGATCCAATTATTTTCAATGAACAAATTATAAAATGCCTCTTCTGTTAAACAATCAAGGAAAGCAAGTGCGACTTCAACACTCACATCCTACGTGAAAGGACTGCAAGAGGAGAGCAATTGAGTTTAATTTCTTCTCTCACATATATTATTATTTCATCTGATTATAAAATCAAATATGTGGCTAGTATGGAATATTGTAAACAGAGGAAATACACAGAAGAAGTTACCTCACTCAGTCCCTCGGAGATACCCAGGGTTACCATTCTGACAAGTTCCCACTGTTTTATATGCACCCCCACTTAACTAGTCAAAGCTGTACTGCTCCTGAACAAGGGTGAGCTCATTGTCCCCAGATTGATAGCTGGGAAACCAGTATGGGACTGATCCAGACCCCATGAATGTGGGTGTCAGTGAGGAGGCCTTGAAAACCTATGGGGTCTCTTGTAATAGATCAGTACTTATCCCTAGCATAGGAACAGACTTTGGGAGCCCTCTCCACATGGAGGGATACTCCCTCAGCCTAGACACATGGGGGAGGGCCTAAGCCCTATCCCAAAGGCTATGACAGACTTTGAAGATTCCCCCCCAAGGAAGGCCTCACCCTCCCTGGGGAGCAAAAAGGGTATGGGATAGGTAGTGTGTTAGTGGGGGGCAGGGGAGGAGAGGAAGGAGAAGAAACTGGGATTGACAGGTAAAACAATCTTGTTTCTAATTTAAATAAAAAAATGGACAAAACAAAACAAAACAAAACAAAGCTGCACTGCTACACCCCTAAACTGTCATATTCAAAAGAACTACAGTGAACATCCTTGAATACCAATGCTTGGGTGGCATCAATCTTGATATATGAGAGGTGCTTCTAGAAAGTATATGGGTTAAAAGTCATACTGCTTTTTGAATATTGTTCTTTTTAAATCTATGTCACCAAATTGTGTACACCAAAGGGGCAATCTAATTATATATTGATGGGTGAGGTCCTTCTCTGTATATGCTTCTCTTATTGGTTGATAAATAAAGTACTGTTGGCCAATAGGGAAGCAAGTTAGGTGGGACTAGGAGTCAAGGAGGATTCTGGGAAATGTAGTAAAGAGAAATCTTGTGATCCAGGCAAGAAGTGACATAGCAGGCAGATTCAGAATATAAGCAGGGACAAGCAGGAAATCACTCTCTTCCTCTTCCTCTTCCTCTCCCTCCTCCTCTCTTCTCTGAGAGCCACCATGTGAGCCTGACAAGAAAGGATGCATGTCGCCAGCGTCCTCAATCAGTTAAGTCTTTATAAGTATATAGATTAATAATTTGGTTGATACTTAAGACAGAGATAGCAGATAAGAAATTCTAGTCATTGGCCAGCAGCATTGTAATTAATGTAAGACTTTGTGTGTTATTTCAGGAGTCCACGTGACAATTGGCCTTGGGCGGCTTGGAGGAAAAACTTATTGTTACAATATATTTCCAATATTACTCACACATGAAAAACTGATGAAATTTTGAAACTTTTATAATTGTAATGATAATAATGACAGACTCAGTGACAAGGCGTACAACACAGTGATCACATCAGTGAATTTGAGTCTGGAGCAGGTAATGTGTCATAGTAGGCAAGTGGCCCTAGATTAGAGGCAGTTACCAGGGTAACCGTTATGAATATGGATGTCCACACATACATGAAGCTCTTCCCTAGTAAAATATTTTAAGGTCCTGAAGGTAAAGGAGGAGGAAGAGGGCAAACAGTGTGCTTTTGGAAAAAAGAATTATTCATTTTGGATCAATTAATTCTGATCCAGTGGAAAGAGCAATTCATTAAATTAGAACTATCTTCACTTTCTTTTCTTCCCCTTCCCTTTCTTCCTTCTTCCTTCCCTCCTCTTCCTCAGTCTATCCCTGCCAGCAAATGGACACCAAGTTTCTAAAGCATATAAAATATTTACTAAGTGCAATGATTAATAAAAGGATGGAAACAGTATAACATGTTCCAAAACCACTAATACAGTTCACAACTTTCTGACAGAAATGCACATATGAATAAATACTAGCTCAGTGGTTGAATGCTTATCTAGTACATGGAAAGCCCAGACTCTCCCACACTGAAGGAAGAAAAGACAAATGAACAGTAGAGCCAAGATTAGTGGCCTCTCTAACTAGAATCAGTCAAGGAACTGTGTTCATTTGGTCTCAGTGTATTTCAGACTACTTTATACTCCACACCAAGCTTCTAGACATTTCAGAGCACAGTTCTTTGTGGATAGTCTCAGGAAGAATTTTGCTTGTGAAAAAAAAAATATACAAAATAAAACTCACCTTTCTTCCTCTACCTACAAAGAGGAAAAAATAAATATATCATTTTATGGGGAAACAACTATGAAACCATGCAACATATATATATTCAATAGTATATTTCTTATAAATTTCAGCATCAACAGGTTATCTCCCGACTAATATGTCAGAGCACAACAACTGTCTTGAATCAATTCCAACAAAGGAAATAGTACATATATTTGGAATATTCTCTTGTGATCATAATTTTCTTCACAACATTCATAGAGATTCTAGTGTTAGCAAAACCATAAAGCTAATCATTTTTATCATAAAGTATATTTAATGAATGTTCCCTATTGTTTTTAAAACTTTAAATGAGTCAAGTAATTTAGTTCAAATGCAAAATGTTTAATGTCCAACTCTGCAATGTAAATCTGTATCTTGCATCCTGTCCCCTGATTCCTGGTCTCAGCCAAGCCCTGTGACATCAAAAGCCACTACTATTGGTTCCATGTATATTACTATAATCTTCATAAATAAGCAAATGATACCAGGTACCTAATTTTCCTTATTCTCCTTTTCTTGTCTGCATGTAGTTATATATAATCAAATCACACAAATCTTTGCATAAAAGTTGTTTTCCTGATTAATTTTCAAATTGGGATCTCATTGCATGAATCCAACACAGTCCATTTAACAGCATTACTTTCCCCACAATTAATTATTTGATTTGTTTGCTAATTATCCTACCACAATATTTTGAAGAATGGAAGTAAGAACTATATTGAAGTTGGCAAAACCTAGGATTTTGATGGGCTAGCCAGAAACCATATTAATTATTATAAATAATGCTATAAAGAATAATGTTTATATATGACTATCTGTAAGCATATTTGTAAGATAAATTTTCTTAAAAGCTTTGAGTCAATGAATAGACAATTACAATTTAATGTATTATCAATATAGCACCTTCTGATCTTGCAACCACTTTGTACTCCTGCAGTCAATGAACAAAGTTCCCAGAATAATGGCTGGTGATACAATGTACTAACAAACATTATAATATTGTTCAATTTGCTTGCTGAAACAATGTGACTTCAGTCTCAATTTTGATTTTGAGGGAATTTGACAGGTATCATACTCAATTTCTGTTAAAACTTGTGTTATTCCCTCTCCTATCTTTTGCTATTGTTATTTTATCCTTTATAGCTAAAATATCCTTACGTATAAAATAGTCATCTTATGTACATTGAATTACATATTTGCTTTATTTCTTGCATGCCACAGTTTGGTTTTGGCTTTTTGTTGTTGTTGTTGTTGTTCATTTGCATGCTGGATAGTGAACTTAAGGCCTTACTCACAGTATTTGGATACTTTACCACTGGACTGGACCAAAGCCTGAGAAAAAGCCTTCTGTATGTCAGGACTACAAAAGAATTCTGTTATCTTTGACATGAGCAGAATTCCATTTTATCTCATTTTTGTCAAACATTTATGGTTTGCCCTGCTGTAAGATTTCTGAGTGTTTATAAATCTAATATTTGTCTAAGATTCAGGCATTCTAATGGTCTTATGTTTAATACTCATGTTAAGAATACAATAGGATGTTCACATTTTTTAAAGTTTTTACTTACCTATTATAACTTTATCAGCTATTTCTTGTGTGTTTTGTCTTAATTATAGAGGTTTGTTATTTCTATAAATGGGGTATATTTTATTCTCATTATTTATATTATAATACAACTATTTTACACAGCAAATCTATACGTTTCTGTTGATTATACTACACTGCCTTACAGTTATTTTTACTCAATTTCCTTAGTTTTTATAAATGCACAATTTTGTTTTCTACAAATGGAAAATTTTAGATTTTTATGCAAACTACAATGTTTGTTGCCTTAAGGGAACATGTCTAGAGTGGCTACCTACTGTATGCTACCAGTCATACAAAATACACAGAAAGCAAAATTATAATTTCCAAATTTCTTAATTTTCCAACTAACAAAATGGTTTGCCCAGGCACAGTTTTCTTGAATTATTATGGTTTGTTCTGCTCCATTGTGTTAGCTTCTTCTTTGGAGACTTTTCAATAGTATGGATATCTTCTACATATCTTCTGTCTTTCAATACATTTAAAATTCTTCTTGATTAATTTTTTATATTTCTCTTCACATGGATGTCATCTGTATCTCCTCTGTAATTTGTGCACTAGTAACTCATTGTTCAACTTCCTGGTTTATCTTTCAATTTTACTTTTCTGATCACTGAACATTGATCCTGATGAGAGGTTTCCTTTCTTAGACACAATTATGATTTGACTAGGTTTTGAACTGAAGACACATTTTAGTACTTAGTCCTGATCATTTATACATAAAGCACCCAGCACTATGAAAGTTCAGAGCTATCATTGGCTAAATCACTTAAAGACTGGCTTGTTATACAGGAGAACTTGCCTCAAAAAAAGTTGCATAATTGATAGAATATTGTTATCTTGGTTTAGTATGGGTTAATTTTGTTTGGCTTTGATACCAGCTCATAGTTTTTGCTAGCCATGAGTTAAGTATGTAGCTCAGGCTGACTTTGAACTCTTGATCCTCCTACCACACTTCCCAAGTCCTGGAATTAAAGGCATGTATCACTACATTCAGCCACAGAAATTATCTCTGACATATGGCCACACATATGCCAGTGTGTTCTTTGTCTCATAAATTCAACTGAAATCGGTTACGGTTCTCTCATGCTTCATTTGAATAAATCTGTTGTCATTCATTTTCACTACTCCTCTTGGATGAGCTGCACTTTCCTGCATTGATTATTGGCAGGAAATTGTATATTTTGCTTTCTGGCATTTGCTGACATATTCCCACTTGCTATTTGTTTGTTCTCAAGGCTTAATTGTACTGATTCCTGGGCTTCTATGAAATTATGTCTGCTTTCAAGGGAGTTTTTGTGTCTTTATCTCTTCTATGTGTCTATGTCTATTCTATGACACATGTTTATCTTACTGTACAAATTGAGTTTAAGTATTTATTTTACATGCATTATTTCTGCTAAATAATATCCAACATGAAAAGATTTAAGTTGCTGTCTAATATTTCCATGTATGTACTGTTGAATACTTCATTATATTTAGTTATTTTCAATGGAATTTGTGAAAAGGAAAAGGAAACAATAATGTCTTGACAATGACTAGCACAAGAACTAAAGCAAACTTAAAGCTTAATGCTGGTCTTACATAACTCACTAAAATACACAAATGATAATGTATGTCTGTCTCTTTGACTAATAATCAAATAGATATTAATTAAACACATATTTTTCTTTTTAAATATTTTAAGACCCAGTAATTTGCATCATTCTTTTCTCCAAGAACTTGGCTCCATTCCATTCTATTATATGGTTCACATTAAGCACACCCTGGATTTTTGTGGCAATATAAGAAAAATTGCTAGAACAGTAAATTATATTGTAAATAATTATCATATTCTAGGGCAGCGCTTGTACCGGAGATGATAAGCATGTTTTCTGCATTTTCTGTTGGACATTAAGCAATGAAATAGGAAGTCAACAAAATATCTTGGAGGCCCCTTTTATAAATACAATAGCTGCAGCCATCTATAATGCACAATCATTCTCTAATTAGATGTAGCCATTCAAAACAAGATCCTCCGCTAGTTAAGAAAACAAGAAATCATTGTCTACTTCTATGTTAATTGGCCTCAGAAGGGAAAACTAGGTTCCCTATATGCTCCAGGAGGCTCACCACACTTTTTTAAAACTATGTTTAGTTTTCTGATTTCAACGTCATTGACTCCTGAGGTCACTGAGTTAGTTGCTATGATTATCCACTTGGATTGTTAAAGTCTGAGGGCAGTAATCACTTGGAAATGAAGGTGATTTCTGCTCTATTCTGAAACAGCTCTGAGCATTCTTACCAAAATTGGTATCTCCACCTCCAGGTGTTTGTGGGCATACTGGACAGCACTCCCCAGCAGGCGTTATAGGATTGGCACAGGTGAGCATTTCTGGGCACTCTATCTTGTCACAGAGAATGGCACCATTGTCACAGACACAGATCTGACATGGAGAAGGTTTCCAAATGTCTCTATTTAAATACATCTGGCCACCTTGAGTACAGGCTATTTCTTCATCATATTCATCTGAAATAAAAAGGAAGGATGTTAAAAGTCTGAAATTTTATAATTTGTAGAATGTTTAAGATAATAAGGTATCATTTTGTTTTTTAAAAATTTCTAAGTAGTAACCCCCTAGGGCTTGAGACCTAGCTCAACCAGCAAAGGCACGTCTCCATTGTGCGTGCCTGGGGAGCTGAGGTTAGATCCCCAGCACTCATGCCAAAGGCTGAGCAAGTGTAGTCACATATATCTGCAACCCTGGTGCTGGCAGGTAGAATCCCAGAGCACCTAACCACTCAGTCTAGCCAAGTTCAGTAAGAAACTTTGTACCAAAACACAGATAGAAAGCAATTGTGAAAGGTACCCAACATCAGTCTTTCACACACACACACACACACACACACACACACACACACACACACACACACTTGTACCTATGCACAAAGGGGGGGGGAGGATGAAGAAGATGAAGGGGAGGAGAGAAGATAAAAGACAAATGAACTTATTCACATAAAACAATGAAATAATTAATGAAATACATGTTCCCCTAATAGATAAAGAAAAAATGATCCAAAGAATGCTTCTCACAAGACTTTATTTTTGAAATTATGAGTGAATGAACATAATAAAGTGTAGTAAAGAGAGACAGAAAAAAACATTTGAAAAGAGAGAGCAAAAAGGATTCCCAAAGGGGATGGGTAAGTTCAGTACATGTGAACCCTACATGACGTCCAATTAACAAGAGATTTTATACAAATAAATCTCAAGCAAGGAGTTCAAGCAGACTCACATACTCAGAGAAAATTCCAAAGAATAGCATATGGGCTCCTGAGAACTGTTTTAAACATTAATTGAAAATAAGATAGCCATTTCCTATCTCTTGGTTTGGGTTTCCATTAACCATACCAAAATGAGGGTTTTCATTTTTTAAACTGTAGCAGAAACACAGAACTCATAAAGAAAATGAGGAATTATCTTTACATTGAAATCAACTGTGGAAAACTATAGCAAAAACAATATAGTGTGCTTTGTGTAACTTTACTAATTACCTCTTTATATTTTGATAATTTTTTTTAATATTGAGAAATATGTATTCATATGTACATACAAAGCGACAACAGTTACATTTAACATGAAAAAATACATGTATTATACGATTAGCTTCAATTTTTGTGAGAGGCCAACCTACGCATAATAAAATACGAAGTGATTCACTGCATGATTCTACATACTCAGGAGCTTCTCAGCTCCTTAACTCCTCTATACAATGATGGTAGCTGCTTTTTGATCAGCATAAACAATCCTGCCGCCTGGTTCGGAGTTGTCTTAGTGAGCCTGCATCCTCATAGCTATCACAGCCTACAGATACCAAGAGTTTTGCTGCAGGATCCCACCCAACATAGCTTTCTTTAACAACGGGACAATAGGTTCCCTTGTTCAGACTTCCCTACTCCCCTCTGGAACTTCTCAAAACAACCCCACCCAGGAAAATGGGCATCTCAGCTCTACTAAGACTTAGTCTTCACCTGGCATCTTAAATACCTCCACTGAAAGAAAGCAATTGAACAGAGGAGTTGGGGAGCACCCAACCAACAAACTTCTCCAGATGCTGAAGTCCCAGGAAAGAAACAGAAACAACAGAATGGTACCCAATTCCCAGTAATAGATGGATCATCTGTCAAGTTCTCAGAGCAACACTGGGTAGGGACACCAACATCACAACCCATCCACAACCCATCAGTTATCATTGCAGAGGAGAAGGCAATAAGACTGTGAGGACCTGGCCAGGCCAGCTGGGACTACATAGTGAGACCCTGCAGCGATATTTCAAAAGAGAAAAGAAGGGAGTAAGGATTGTAAGATGCAGAAACAGTGGCTGTCTACAGCTAAACAGTATGTGCCAGACATATCATAGTTGTACACATAAGCTCATGTGCTGCCCAAGATCAAACCAATCAAAATCCCAACATGAAAAAAGTCAGGACATATGAAGTCCCACACTTAGTTGAGGATTTATTGGCAATTGATGGTTTCTGGGGGAGGCAGAGTCAGGTTATTTTCAAGGATGCTCCATGAAGGGAGCACCCACACCGATGGACCTTCAGGATGCACTACATTAACTCTAAAGGAAAAGAGAAAATGATATTGGGAAAACTAAGTGGTGAGGGGATAACAGAGTAATTGGAGAGGAGAAAATGAAGGGATACTAATTGAATTGCATTATGCTCATGCATAAAATTTTCAATAAAATGTGTTATATTTGCATTAAAACTAGTTTTAAACATTCTACTTTCAAAATAAGCATCCCAAAACATGATCTATATAAACATGGCTCATGTGCATAATCAGTTAAACAATTACAATAAGTAGAGAAAATTAAAATCACTTCTGAGCAGCAAGGTGTCTCAGTAGATAAAGGCACCTGGAGCCAGGCCTGAGCTTAACTGCAGGGCAAGCCCCAGAGTGGAGAAAGCAGACCCCAAGTTTTCCTCTGACATCCCATACTCAAGTTCCAAGTTCCCATTTCCTCCGTACAAACATGTGGACAAGCACACAGAGTAAATGAATAAATGTAATTTTTTACAATAAAAAGAACTTTGTTCATTAAGTTTTTGGTTGAGGAAGCAGCATCTATTTACTGGTTTTAAATTAATTGCTTGAAAAGTTAAGTACTCCATAAAGTCATATAGCTATTTCTCTTACAATTTGGGTGGTCAAGGTTGGGGGTTGGTAATGTTCAAACACATTAATGGAGGTGAGGTAGTAGTGTTTATGTGCTGATCCTTCAAATATTAAAAATATACATATATATGTATTCCTGTAGAACATCATATGTGGGTTATTACATGTAATGCTTTATACAACATTGTGAAGCTAAATTTACTGATACAGCAAAAAACAAATTTATATAAATTATTACACAATACGTTAATTAAATATAATTAACGTAGACTGTATATTTAAGTATAACTAATATAGAATTATTATGCCATATAATTTTAATTTGGTAACACTTAAATGTGCTATAAACTACAAATGTAAATTTATATATAGTGAAATATTCTTAGATGCAGTATATAATTAGGCTATTAGATATCATAATACATGCAATGTAACTGCAATGAACTAAAACTGGGAAGTCAAGATAAACAAGATTGCATGCAAATGTTCAATTAGATAATACTAAAATGTATAAGAATCTCTTCAGAAGATGGCTTAATCATATCTCTGCAGCTACTTCAGGAAAGGAGGTCTGGGGAACTCTTTCCCCAGCTCACTAGTTCATTTACTTTGTTCAGAGTACTTTTGTCTTTGTCCATAAAGCGGTTTCTATTCCACCCTAACTTAAAAGGAACTTCCTGTTCTATATCTTCTCCTGGTGACTGCTGGGATTTTCAAATAATCTGTACTGTTTTCTCTGAAAGTCAAATGAGCTTGCCCTTGAACCTGTGGGGGAAGTGGGAAGGGAGAAGGGAGGAGGAGAGAGAGATTGGAAGAAAAGACTCACCCATTCAGTCCTGTATTAACACAAATAAGAGCAATTTCTTCCTGGAAGTTTAAGACAATGAGATCACAATTCAAGGGGCGGAGAAAGAGTCACTGCATTGCTTTCTTTAAATTACAACACCAAAAACTGGTTTTATACTCTGATTCATCACTGGTCTCTTTCCCCTGAGAATTTATAATTAAATTTAAGATGATATGGACATGTAATTGGCATGCCTTTAAATGGCAAGAAGATGAAAACCCACATTCACTACTGAGGCATGCCTTCTCTTCGCCCACACAGGAATCTGTTCCTATCACAGAGGGCTCAGTGAAATCTCGCTGTGCAAGTCTGAATGAAAGATGTGTGTAAAGCCAGAGTGGTTAGAAAATAGAGAGCTTGCACTTCTCTGTGTTTCTACATGGCAGTAGTGTATAATATGGCCAATGTCCTTTGTGTTTCTACACGGCCATTTACTTAGACGAAAAGTAGAATAGGAAACAAAATGGTGGCCAGTTTGTTGAAAGAATTACAAAGATGTGGTCACGACATAACTATTGTATGAATAACAAAATAGAGTATGAATAACTCTAATAGTGCCTCAAGACTCTGCTACTTAATTCAGAACATAATCCAGGCTCACATCTAGAGTCTAGATTTGAGTCCTAGAAAACAGACATGCGCACACATACAGGCACACTTACACCCTACAAATCTGTAATTTTATGCTACCTACACTTTTTGCTACTTATAGTTTATTAATGCCTCTAAAATTTAAAAGTGGTTGAAGTCTGGCCATATTTTTACCATGTTTTAACTTCCAAGCTACAGAATTGTTTTCCCCTTACTAAATATTCCAGCAGACTGACTCCATTCTGAAGTCACCCACAAAGCCCTGGCATGTGTATCTAGATGGAGAAATGTATTTTGTTTGATCATATTTTACTTGAAATCAACTCAATTTTCCTGCATTTATAAAAAGTTTTCATAGATCTGTTTTCTTACAAATCTTGTGTGCTTTCTAATTCAATTGTCTAAATCCAGTTCTTAATCACTAGATGGCAGAGCAATCCCAGCATCTTATAACAATAAACAATTACAAACTAGATTTTAAAGCTGCCATTTGCCATCTATGAGCTAACATGCTCCACATTACCATCCCTTCATATATAGTATGTGTGCAAAAGATAGCTTCATAGAAGATCTCAAGTTCAAAGTCAGTTAGGGTATGTCATGACACCTAATCTCAAAAAAAAAAAAAAAGAGGTGGGGAAGGAGGGGACAGGCTGGAGAGACATTAGGAGGGGTTGTGAGCTAATTTGCTACTCCTCAGTTTCCAGTACCCAAAGTTCATAATGCCCTGAATGCCCTGTAACTCCAGCTCCGAGGAATTCAATAACCTCTTCTTGCATCGAAGGGGTAACCCCACACACATGGCACACACACAACACACACACACACACACACACACACACACACACACACACACACACACACACACAAATAAATAAATTCTTGAAAAATAAAAGAAAGATGTGTTTTGAAACCTTTCTGAGTCAGAGATACACGCTTCCTAAATCATGCAACTAGTGTTCTTCTTCATAGAACCTGAAGAAAATGATTTAAATCCATGTGAATATTACTATCATGCCTTAAAACTATAATTGCAAATAGCCTAAGGGCTTTTAAATACTGAAGGTCTTTCCTGTAGAAATTATGTAGTGCCCTTACACTATAATAAATTCTCCTTGCTTACTCAGACAAATATTTATTCTGATCAATTTTTTTCTCCTGAGCTGTAAATTCCTTAGGACCCAAAATAGTGCCCATCTCAGGAATTTTGACTGATGCCTTATGACTTTATCTGTTTCATAGCATGGATGGTGGTCAAAGAAAAATATCTAGCCTGTGAACATTTATTGAAAAATAGCACTTCCATATCTTTCCTCCCACCTAAATTCCCAGAGGACATGGTCTTCAGATAGTTGTTTTGAATTGAAAGGAAATGGGTAACAAGGTGGCTCTTGACAGAGTGTCTCTGGTGTCAAGACCTCTGTGAGATCAGATAGGAAGAAGAAAGTGTTGGTCCTAACAGCTTATCTTGAAGAACAATTGGATTCCTGATGGAGATCAGCTCATTCCTTGACTGGGTTGTGAAGGTCTGGCATACAATTGTTTAAAGCTTCTCTGTCTATCATACTGACCTCAGTGTCCTCTTGTGGCACAAAGGAAACAACAGCAAACAGTACCACCCATCTCTCTGGACACAGACACTGTCTCTAGCAAGGATGGCCAACTTCAGCTTAGCCTGGCTTCCAGAGACTCTTCTGATCAAAGTACCTTCCACTCTAGAGCGCCAATCACCATGGGAAAAGACAAGAAGAAGGGCACTCATTTTTCCCTTTAGCCTCTAATGAGTAAATGCCAGGAGTAAATGCCATGCCTTTGTTTCTCGGCCTTTAAAAGTTAGAGGCATCTGAAGCCTCTAACTGAAGTTTTCACTTCAGCCCCAAGCTCCTGGCATGTAGGCAGGTAGGTGAGTAAAGAAGGGTTCTGTTGTTAAATCTACTTTGATTGTAATAGGGTACCAAGTGCAAATATATTTTTAGGATATTCGTCCAAATTATCATTTTCTGTGCTCTTTGCCACTGGGCTAAGTGAACATGAGTAGGCATTTGTGTTTGAATAGGGAGTGCCCAAGTCTTGGTTCCCAGCTTGCTCTATTCAGAGATGGCTGGGTCATGCATGTTCTAGCTCCATCAATGGATCAAAGCACTGTGTTCACAGCTGAATTGGTTATTATCACATGGAGTGGGGCTGGAGGAAGTGGATCACTGGCTCTGGCCACTTCCTGTAAGTTTTTCTCTCTCCTTCCAGTTTGCCAGAGGTAAGCCACTTATCTCTACACATACCTACCCTGAAACTGTCTCACCACATACAAGCCAAGAAGCAGAAACATCCAGTGAGCACTGATTTAAACTTTGGAAATTTTAACAAAAATACCCTTAAGTTGCCTGAGTTTCTGTCACAGGGATGAAAGAATTGCCTACCATAATATCCAAAGGTTATTGAGCTGAGCTAAATTCCTGTTCCATTAAGAATGATTTTATTTTATAATCTAAAACAACATGAAAAATCTGAGAAATTACAAAGAAGATGACCCCCACACAATTGCAGGGCATCCTACAAATAAACAGGCTTGGTAAATTATGACAGAGATAATTTCCTTAATACTGCCATTGAAGGTTTTTTAATCATACACAAAAGCTTTTCAGGTTAACTAACAAAACTTCTGGTTTTACTTGACTTAAAATGGAAAAAAATGAAAAGCAAAGACTCGCTTATTAGGTATTACTTAGGTTTCTTTCCATGTGCCTTTTGGAAATGTAAACAATTGTGGCCAAGTTATGAAGCTAAAACTACACATACCTTTGTGCAATGCTCATCTATAATTCAGTCTGCAAGGACTTTCAGACTGTTAAGGAATTGTTATTGTTGTTAGTTTACTCACACACAGAGATGTAAATCACAGCTCAAGTCCCTGAATAGATGCAAAAACAGTACAGAGAATGATGTGATCCTATTCACCTATCTTCATACAGTATTTAGGTGGTTCTAACATACTTTATACAAGTAAACATTATATGTGTTTAATATGAATTATATAATATATAAACATTTTATATAGAGATCTAAGTAGTAATTTCTGTATGAATAAATATCTATCCTTTGTAAACACACACACACACACACACACACACACACACACACACACACACACACATATTTTCTGCAGCTGCCCAGCATTTGAGCTAAGATCAAGTGCTAAATATTTGCCTACCTGATTTCCTTCTTCACCTGTAGGTCTCAGTCGAAGGTTACTTTCTGCAGAAAGCCCACTACTTTTCCTGACTACTTCACACACACAAAACCATGATGCTCAAATCCACTGATGCTTGGGACTCTCTCCTTTATTTATTCTGTTTTGTTTTAATTTGTGGTAGTTTTTTGAGACAGGATTGCACTAAGTCCCCAGGCTAGCCTAGACCTGGGATAGACTTAAACCCTTGATCCTCCCGAATCAGCCCATCATGTGCTAGGATTATAGGTCACCACCACTCCATCTAGCTTCACTCTCCCTTTATGCCTGCTTTCCCTTTTCCTTTATGTGATAGCTTTCACTGCTGTATGCATTGTTGGTCTCTTCACGATACAATTACAACTCCATAACTTATTTGGTTTTTCTCCTTAACATATGCTGATATCCTAAAACTGTACCAGGAATTTTGTTGAATTAATTTGGTGAATATTGTTTACTTATGATTCTTTAGGTTGTAGAGTCATTCAGTAATACCCTTTGATATATATATATATATATATTATATATATATATATATATCTTTAGAATATATCTTTCATTCTAAAGCCAATTGTTGTGCCAATAGTAAGATAGAGACCATACTGGATGCAAACATGGTTTATTTTAATCCTGGGCTATTACATGATTTTCAAAGAAATAACATTTTATTTGTATATTTCAAGTGTGTTCCATACTTACAAGAACTAATCAAAAGTCTTACACAGAGGGAAGGTGAATATGCATAAGCTTTGCTATAATTTTAAAGCTCTCAAGTATTAATTTTATACCATTTAGCTATTTTTCATTATTAATTTAATCATTATTGCAAATTCATCGAAACACCAAGACTTTGAGGAAAATATAAAAGAAGAGTACACCCCTGACATTTTTTTCAAATTCCCATGAGAAGATTTAACATTTTCAATTTTTTACAGTAATTAGTTGTTAACCAATTAGCTAAAGAAAATTTATGTGGTGCTAACAAAGCATTTAACCAATGTGAAAATCATATAAGAATATATAAATATTTGTTAAAATGTGGATTATAAAATTAAGTTTGTACTGAAAGATAAGGTAGGACCTTTTCTTGTTAATGACTTGCCACTAAACTAATAAAGTAAAAGTATGCTGAATTTCTCTACTCATAAACATATAAAAATATTTTTTTAAATGAGCATTGAATTTGGAGGGGAAATACTTCAAGGGTATTATAAATCAATATGCCGTGAAATGTGAGTGTATCCCAATGAATTAACCAATCTGAAAAAGAAATAGCAATTAACTTATTTGCTCAATATTCACTTATCCATCAAACCTTAATGAATATTATCTACTACAAGAACAAACTTGGGACCAGCAAAAGAGAATTTTAGGGTCAGCTTCTTACCCATAAATAACAAAATATACAAGAGCTATGGAAAGTTATGAAATTGTCTTTTTAGAAACATATTTGTGAAGGTTTGCACACATGTGTCCTTTATATGCATTCTAAATTCTACATGTACATTGACTGTCTCAGTTACTCTTCAATTGCTGTGACAAAGCACCATGACCATGACAACTTACGAAAGACAGCACTTAATTTGAAGCCTCTCAGATTCAGAGGGTTAGAGTCCATGACCATCATGGGGGGAGCATAGCAGCAGACAGGAGGTGACGGCACAAGGCAGTAGCTCAGAGCTTACATCTGATCCACAAGCACGAGAGAGAGAGAGAGAGAGAGAGAGAGAGAGAGAGAGAGAGAGAGAGAGAGAGAGACCTGGGCATAGGCTTTTGAAACCTCACCAACCCCTCCACCCAGTGACAGACACACCTACTCTGACAAGACCAAACTTCCTATTCCTCCCCAAACTACTCTCCCAACTGAGGACCAATCATTCAAATAAAAGAGCTTCCAGGACTCGTCTCATTCAGGGCACCACAACCACACTCATGAATTCAATTCTATCTTCCCACTCTAGGTGCTCTTCAGGAGCTTTTTGAAATAGTATTCTAGAATCTTCCTCTCTTCTGGCAAGAGTTTGCTTAATTCTGTTTATATTCCTAATTACAACTAAATCTTGAAAACATTAATCTGAGACATTCCTAGACTGTAAAACAACAGCAACCTTCTGTCATTTGGAAATGAGTTGAGGATGCCTTTGTAAAAACAGACATCAAATAAGTGAGGAGTGAAAGAAACAAGAAGTTTCATGTGGCATTAAGTTATCTTAAAGGAAAATGCCATATTCATCAATCCTTACTAAGTAATGGAACAGATTTTGAGCCTTAGACTTAGATCATTGGGGTACATGGCAGGAAGAGAGCAGAAATCCAATACTGAAAATCAAAAACGGAGCCCTCTGGTGTAGCACACAGAGTGAGTAAGTCAAGATTCCCTGTGTGGGTTCATTCTTTCTTAAATGTTTTAGTTGCTCAGTACCTTTTACAATAAAAATGCTTTCATATTATAAAATAAATTTATCCATGAAAGAGACCATAAAATAATATAATGCCCACCTGTTGATAATTTACTCAACAAAAATCTATCATCTATTGTTATGCCAAGCACTGGAAATAAAAGCTAAGGTAGTGGATGCAATTTTTCCTGCCATTACAGACTGAAGAAGAAATCAATGAGGCAAAAGAACTAGGCTGATAGTACATCATTCTTTAAACATAAACCTGGGGCAAACCCGGATGCTGGAACACTCAGGGAATACCACTCAACCTAGGCTGGAGAAGGGGCATCAAAACCTCCAGTGATGCTGATTCTGTAATGCCTTATTTCCTTTCTTTACTGTGCTGAAGGTCATTCTTTCTTTAAGGAAGAAAGTCAAAATCCAAAATGGTTCATTCCAAAAACCATTTTCCAAGATGTGTAATAGTGTTCCTCCTGGCTCATGCTGGCAACTGGCAACAGACATGTTTTGTCTGCCAGATGTCCAGCATACATCTGAAGAAACATGGTACTTCCTCAAACCCACTGCTCCTACTGTGATTCCTTTACCATCTTTCCATTTTTCCCTTGCCTAAGGGGGGAACAATGTCACTCTTGTTTCTAAATCTGTTAGTATGTCCACAGTAGGTGACTTGGGAGAAGGCTATGACTCAACATTCTGCAGAATGTCCTCAGAAGCCAGGACAGGGGTGCACAGTAAAACAGGGAGGGGATGTTTGTTGCCAATGACTAACTCTGGCAACCGTAGGATACACTATAAATGTGTTTTTCCAAGTCCAATTCCATAGCCAATTTTCAAGTTTAGATTAAGAATTCTGAATTATATCCTCATAACATTTTCCATTTTTTAAAAAAGTATATTATGCAATGACCAGTTTGAAAACATAAACTCCTCACAGGTGCTAATTTAGAATTTAGTAAACACTGAGCATTAAGATAGTTATCAAAAACTCATACTAGGATTTCACTTTTAGTTTAGACTTAGAAAATCCACTTTGGAAGAATAGAAGAAAACAAGAAAGGAGATACCATAATTGGGGGAGACATTTTACGTTTACAGAGAAATCAGGCACAAGGGAAAGGTCTGGAGATCTACAACGATGATACCAACTAACAATCTAAGCAACAGAGGAGAGGCTGCCTTAAATGCCCTCTCCTGATAATGAGATTGATGACTGTCTTATATGCCATGCTATAGCCTTCATCCAGCAGCTGGTGGAAGTAGAAGCAGACACAACTAATCACTGAACTGAACTGGAATCCAGTTGCAGAAAAGGATGAGTGATGAGCAAAGGGGTCCAGACCAGGCTGGTGAAACCCACAGAAATAGCTGACCTGAACAACAGGGGAGATACATACATACATACATACATACATACATACATACATACATACATACATACATACGGGCTTTTCACCTCCTCTAAGACCTAAACATTATATTATTGTGGAATGGGGGGCAGAAAATATGAAAGAGATGGACAATAAGGTGAAGGGCTGCAAAATACCATTCTTTGGACTCAATGTAACCATTTCAACCATCAATTCACAACTCTAGTTATCTGCACTGGACCCATACTGAACAACACTCCCACCAGCCAAGGAAGTAAGGGAGGGGTTAGGCAGCTCAGTAGGCTGGTACTCTTTACTGCTGATCTAGGGGCTCTTGATAGATACTGGAAGAAGATGTATTGACGTCTTCAGTTGTGTACCTGCTGCTGAGTCCACCAGGTCCAAAAGCATGGTCATACAGACAGTCCTTGTTTATGTCAAAGGGTCGCAAAAAAAAAAAAAACCAAATATATCTAAATGTGAGAAATATTTAAGTAGAGAAGAGACCATGGATAAGGATGGTAAGGAATGAAAGTGGTCAGCATGCATAGAATAAATGTTCAAAATCGTCCAAGAACAAATTTAATAAATTTTTGAATGTAAGGAAGAACAGATTCTTAAGCAGGCCTTGAAAAGGTAAAGGAATTATATACGGTGCAGTGAAAAAGACTGCCTGGATAGTGAGAGGGATCCCATGAAATAATCATTTAGAAAAGACAAAGTAACATATGGGTAGAACAAGAAGGGAGAATACCAATGACCAATGACATAAAAGAGGAACTGAGAGATTTTGGTAAAAATAGTAACTTTCTAAAGCACACTCAAAAGCTACCTATGCCCTCATCATTCTAACATTTCATTAGACAACTGGATTTCTACTTTTGAGAGAATACAATTTTGCAGAAATAAAATTTTGAAATTCAAAATCTAATGGAATTTGATTAATTGGATGTAATTTAATGGATAATAGAGCTTGCATGAAGGAAAGAAGCCCGAGTGTGCCTTAACATTAAAAAAAAAGATAATAACTTTAGACATTTTAAAAAGAGAAGTTAAACCGATCAATGTTTAAAACTACGGTTGTTATTCTAGGGAAGAATGTGAGCTCCATGCTTTCTATTCAGTTCCTGACCCTTAATGGCCAGTATTTCATCTCCAGAGGCATGGTCTATGCAGCCACCAAATGTCCCCATCCTAATATCCGGTGAAAATTCCCCCAGCTTTCCTGAGATCCTGTAGGATATTGATGGGGAAACCAAGTCCATGTCATGAATAAGTCTTTAGATATTTGCATGAATGTGGTTAGCAAATGGCTGCATACCAGCTATTATTTTCCTTTTTAGATTAGTTTATAGGGCACAGGAAATTAATTTCCCCCAGAATATTCTGCTTTTACTGCATAAGAATGACTCTCTTTCATAACAAACAATAATATTGTGTTCTCTGTTTTCTTTTAACTAACCAGATAATGTTGTTTTCAAAAATTTGGGAAATATCCAACTTGAAAAGTAAAATTTAAAGCTATCAACTACCTACATTTTTAAATTACATAATACAAAGCTCTTTACTTTCTTTCTCTCTTTTTTTTTAAAGTCTTAAAACTTAACTAGTTTTAAGAACTCATCCTAATGATTGTGTAGTTTGGTGTTCTTGTGGGACTCCCAGTAACTGGGAGTCAGGGTGTCTCTGACTCTTTTGCCTGAGCTTGGAACCTCTTTCCTCCTACTGGGTTGCTACATCCAACCTAGATATTGGAATTTGTGCCCAGTCTTAATGTATTTTCTTAGGCCATGTTCAATGGATATCCCTGGGAGGTCTGCTTTTTTTTTTTTTTTAAGAGAAACAGGAATTGATCTGGGGGAGAGAGGAGGCGGGGGAAGGTACTTTATATATATATAACATATAATATATAAACAAAATAAATATAATAAAATTTTTAAAAAGAAAAATATCCCAACTCTGTTTCTGGTTTCTGTTTGTTTTTATGGCTTTGTAAAGGAATTTGAAAGCAAGCATTGTCTAACAACACAGCACAAGTCCAACTGTCCTCATTGTGTTTGTTGTGTGCAATGGATTAGTTGGGAATTTGAAAGAAAAGGAAAAATATGATTGCAGGTGTTCCTTTATAATACTATAAGCATGTCCTCTATAAAATCTAAATGCAATCACTTGAGTATTTGCATAATAGAAGGTAATTGGGTAAATTTGGATGTTCTTGTGACATTAATGAAACATCGATGACTAAAAGGTCTTTGTCAACTATGAGATTTTCATGATCTCAAACCTTCTTGGCATGACTGTATTATCAAATGAGATAAGATGTGCCTGACTGAGAGAGAAACAGAAGGCCTATTTCCAACAGTCTCCATCTCTGATAGTATAGGGTTCAGCTATAGGAGAAGAAGGTGTCTGTAGGTTCTGGATTGGTAGGCATCGTTAAACCCATCTGTGTGTTCCTAGACTTCTCTGTGAGTTAAGAACTCCAAGAAATCATTGTCTGTTTCCACATCAAGCTGCAAGTGTATCAGTACCCATGTGTTCAACACTATTCTACCTCAGAGTATCAGTGCCCATTTGCTCAACCTTGTTCTACCTCAGAGTATCAGTGCCCATGTGCTCAACATTATTCTACCTCAGAGTATCAGTTCCCCTGTGCTCACAATGTTCTCACTCATACTATACAATAAAATTAGCTTGTTTGTGCCTATGAGCTCTGGGCTTTGTGATCCTTGAACACTTTATCTTAGTCAGGAGTTGAAGGAATACGAAATGTGTGGTGAATATACCCTTCAAGCCATAACCTTATGCCTGCCTACATATGATGAACTATAAACTCTAGTATTTAAAGTTTCCAAAAAAGTCATAAAATTAAAAGCTAATTCTTTTAAAGGAATTAACTGTAAAATTTATTGGAAGTTAATTTAATTTAACATTATTGGACTTAAGAGGAAGGAGGTGGGGAGGGGAAGGACAACAAGAGGACTGAGACAGGGGAGGAATAGAGGAGGGCAAGAAAGAAGATGCCTTGATAGAGGTAGACAGTATAGGTATGGAAAGAGGTCTGGCACAGGGGAAATGTTAGGGGATCCACAGGGATGACCCCAACTAAGAATCCAAGCAGTGGTGGAGAAAATGCCATTTTTGCCCTTCCTCTATAATGAGATTGGTGTCTACCTTGGTTACCATTCCTAGAGCCTTCGTCTAGTAGCTGTTCGAAGCAGAAACAGGCACCAACAGCTAAGCACTGAACCATACTCCTAGAATCCAATTGTGGAGAGGGAGGAGGGATGAGCAAAGGAGCCAAGATGGTGCTGCAGAAACAGTTGACCTGACCTAGTGAAAGCATGGAGACCCTAGTCATAAAGCTGGGGAAACAGCATTGGACGGAACCAAGCCCTCTGAATGTAGGTGCCAGCTAGGAGGCCAAGACAGTCTATGGGACCTGTAACAAAGGAGCCAGTCTTTAACCCTACAGCACAAATGGACTTTGGGAGCCCATTCCCTGTGGAGGGATACTATTGCAGCCCAGCTACAGCAAGGAGGGCCTAGGCCTTCCCCCAAACAATATGACAGACTTTGAAGGTCCCTGGTGAAGGGCCGCACTATCCCTGGGAAGGAGTTGGGGGATAGGTAGGGGAGGTTGGTGGGGAACATGGGAGGCTGGGAGGGTGAGGGAATGGTGCAGGATGGATATGTAAATATGAGTAGTAATTAAAGATTTCAAGTTAAAAATATAAAAGAGAGTTATAAATGCTAGTAAATACAGTTTGGGGGGAGTTGTTTTTTACTCTTTGGGGGCACATTTCCTAGATCCCAAATAAATACAAGGAGAGTTATTCTTACTTATGAATGAATGTCTGACCTTAGCTTGACTTATTTCTAGCCAGCTTTTATTAAATTATCCCATCTACCTTTTACCTCTGTGCTTTTACCATTCTCTAGTCTATGTTCCTTTCTTTCCTTCTTTTCTATGGCTGGCTGCATGACTGGGTAGAGGTGCCCCTGGCATCCTCTTTCCTTCTCCTTTTCTCACTCCTCTTTCTTATCTCCTTCTATTTATTATTTCTGCATGCCAGCACCACCTATTTCTCTCTCCTACCCAGCTATTGGCCATTTGACTCTTTATTTGAGCAGTCAGGTATTTTAGGCAGACAAAGTAACACAGCTTTACACAGTTAAATGAATGCAACATATCTTTGCATCATTAAACAAATATTCCACAGCTTAAATGAATGTAACACATTTTAAACTAATATTCCATAACAAGAAAAAAAAACATTAAAGGTGATGATAAAGACAGCAAAAAGAATGTTATCTCAATGTGAGAATACATAGATTTTCACAATGATAAAACTGTGTGTAATGGGGAGTTTTCATATCAAATTCATGCTCCTACTAAAATACTGATAAGTTACCTCATTAAAATTCATTCATATAGGACCTGAAGGATGGTTCAGTGGGTGAAATGTAGTTGCACAATCATGAACTAGAGTTCATATCCTCAGCATCCATACAAAAATTGGACCAGAGCACATCTATTACACTAGTGCTGAGGGGTTGGATGTGGATCCCTGGAGTTTAGCCATTCAGTTTAGCTGAGCTCATGAACTCTAGGTTCCTTGAAAGACCTTGTCTGTTATGGGGAGAGAAAGTCTAAATTGAAGGTGTCCATTGTGTCCCCACCCTGAGAACTCAGGGAATCCCAGGAATAAGAGAAGGAAAGATTATAGGAGTCAGAAGTAATGGCAGGCACCAAGAAAACATGACCCACTGAATCAACTAACCAGGGCACATTTGGATCACAGAGACTGAAGTAGCAAGCACCAGGTTCCAATCCAAGAAGTTAGTGGTACCTATAAAACTTCCGTAATTGAGAGGGGTAGGGAATAGAGAGGGAAATGTACATATATAAAATTCTAACATATATACATATGTAAATTTCTGCATTCAAGTAAATATATCCAGCACAGTGTTGTTGTTGTATAGGGGTATTAGAAAGGCCTTGGCAGAGTCAGGAACAAAACTGTCCTCCAAAATATTAGATAGAGGAATTCTGCAAGGAATGCCAAGGCAGTGCATACAGAGTATAAATGGCTTTTATAACCCAGCAAATGTTGAGGACATGTTTCAACTATACTCTAGAAAATGTATCATCACAATTCCAAACAGAGATAGTCTAATGAAGAAGGCATCAAAATAAGAAGCTAAAATGCATAATGACAAGGATCTTGACACAACAGTTATAGTAACTGTGTTTGTCCCCCGCCGTGGGATCGATGGTCCCACCTCATGATGCATCATACTGACTACTGTGGATTGTCAGGGAGTGTACTTCAGCTTGTTTATGGCACTTTGTGGGGAGATTGGGTTAATCTTTTAGGTAGCGGTGCTGCATCAGCTGAGAACTGAAAAGAAACAATACATAAGTCAGTATGATTACAAGTAAAGTAGGGAAAAGAAAACACAACAAAAGAAGAGAGACAAAAGTGGGGCACACCTTTGATCCTAGCACTCAGGAGGCTGAGGCAGGCAGCTATCTATGAGATCAAGGCCAGCCATAGAGTGAGTTCCAGAACAGCCAGGGCTATGTAGAGAGACCCTATCTCAAGAAAGAAAGTGAACAGACTCTAGCCAGACTGAGCATGGCAAACATGGCTCTGGTAAGCCTTGCTCATTTCCTCTGCCTTGAAAAAAAAAAAAGATATATTACATTCCTAAAGCTAGCTAGCTACTAAGGTCTATTTCATTTTTGGCCACTTTCTCTTCCTGAGACTGACTAACAAGATCAAGCCATCAACTTATTGAAGTCAGCTTCAAAAACCCCTTTTGACTTACTGAATTAACATGTTCAATTAAAATTAACCACCTCATCCTTTTACCTCTATAAACTGCCATTTGCCTGTGTGCCATCTCTCTCTCCTCTCTATCCGGAGGCAGGCTTTTGTGCCTCCTTCCAGGACAAATACCCCTGACCCATTCCCTTGTTCCTTTGCCCCTCTCCCCAGTTCTCTATCCCCTTTCTTTGTCTCTCATTCCCTGCCCTCAGTCCCTCTGGGGTAAATAAGTCTGTGCTAACTAGGTCTTGGGTTATCCTGAGCTAATGCCAGATCCTGCGGATCCTACAGAGAAAGGTGGGGGCTGAGTAGTGGTGAAAGAGACAGTGTTGGAAGGAATGCTGGTGTGGAGTATTAGAAACAGATTACTGGTGTGCTTGGTTTGGTGCATCTTCAGAGAGAGTAGGACACTGTCACCCCAGAGCAAGAGAAGGAAGAATGGAGAGAGGCACATTCACAGCCTAACTGCTAAGATTTCAGTTATATTTTGGCAGGTAAAATAGGCACTGGGAAACATTAATGAGGAGGAAGACACCGAATAATTAGGGAAACCTAAGTTTTTCATGTTCTTTTACTTTTTCCACTCTGGCCATGAAAAATTACATGATGTGCAGCCTTTGTTAAATGAATATTTGGGTCCTCAGTTTATGCTTAAACTTTTGCCCAGTACAACATCTCTTCCAACTGTGCTGCAAATTGAATAGTTACAAAAATAATTATAAAAATTCTTCACTCACTCAACCATTTTTATGTAAATTTAAATAGAATCCCGAGGCCGCTCTCTTTAGGAGGGGGCCTATCATAATGTCCACTAAGGGAAAATAAGGGTCACATTACGGTGTGTGGGCAGAGACCCCTTCACATAGGACTGTGATAACTGGCTGGAGGAATCCTGCCATTCCACAGGACACACTGGGATTGGTTCAGTGCTGAACAATATCACAAACCTAAACCTTCATATTTCAAGTGCATAAGTGACAAGGGTAGGGAAGAGGAAGACCATGCTTTCTGCAGGGCAAGAATGTCTCTGAGTTAGTGTGTGATACTGAACAAAGCTACAAAGCCGCTATAGCAATTAATTGATTCCGTTAACATCACAATACCTGAGCAACTTGCCCAGAGCAATTCACCTGTGTTTAACATCGTCACAGATGGAGACTTGTGGAGCTAATTACAAGGTATCTTGACAAGAGGCTCTTGAGTGATGAAGAGTCTTCTGAGATTTCTGCCAACATAACCCATATTTTGCCAGTTATAATTTTAAAGAGTGGATGCTCCTGCTTGTGGGATAGGAAGACAGGTTGTCTTTCAGAGCCATTTAAAACTTCAGGTTATTTTTAAGACCATATATTTATAATCTTTTACTTCCTTAATTCAAACATTTCACTGAAATTCAGTCCCATGAGAATTATATGTGTTTTTTGATTTTAAACACAGTGTATCTCTCAAATTGAAGGTTTTTAATTTCATTTTAAATTTAGCCTTAATTTTAACTTGCTGCTTCTCAAACTCAGCTCTCAATCAGAAACACAGAGGGGTATTTTTTGTTGTTGTTTCCTGGGGTTTTTTTTTAATACTTATTCCTATCTCCTGCTCCTACTGATTCTATTTTTTGCTTTGAGTCTGGAAAGTTCTGTTTATTTGACGCTTTCCTCATAGTTTGGGTGCAGATGGTTACCATTTCCCTCACAACAAGCTCTTCTTCCAATGATGTCCTTTCCATTAAATGGAGGAAGCAGATGATTGTCATGCCCCAGTATGATCATTTTCATTGAGGGCTTTTCCTGGCTGCTCTTTGTGGCAACAGAGATAAACTCTAACTGGTATTTTCCATAGGAAAGCCTGCTGGTGACAGCTACCACCATCCTGAACACTCTGTAAAGTAAAAAATTCTGAAGTCAAAAAGTCCTTTACTGGCCAAGAGTGTTCAGTAAGTTCAAAGACAACTCTGCAAAGATCTGGTTTCTATCAGGTCAGTGAGCTTCTGGTGTGAAGGTAGGTTGCAAAGGTCTCCCAGAGTGCCTGCATGCTTCTACGGTCCCCCAGTGTGTTTTATCACAGGGTAGAATTGACCACACATAAAAAGAAACCTCAAGAAAAACATGTCACACAAATGAACTTAACAAGGCCTTATAGAAAACTGATGGTGGGAATTGCCAGCTCTGGAAGGCTGAGGGCTAGGCCCAGCCTGTGTTGTCTACATTATGGTGGATGCTTCACCCCAGCCCCTGGCATCCATATACCCAAAGAGTCTGGAATGTTATGGTGGAAGTTCCACCCAAGCCCCCCCTCCCGCAAACCCTGCCGCATCTCAGAAAGCCACCAAATGATGACCCTTCCTCCAGAGATGCTCAAGACCACTCCCACAGGGTATTTAAACTGCCCCCCAGAAAATAGACATGTGGTTTTTCCAGTCTCTCTTTCCTGTCTCTTCTGTTGGGGGTTGGAAAGCCATCTGGGAGCACTGTATCCATTAACCATGGGAAAACACAAAATTCTGTGTGTGTGAAATTGATTTCAGAAAAAGACACCCTGATCATACCTACTTTTGTCTAAAAAGATGAAACTCTAGCAAATCTAATGAAATGTGCATTAAGGCATTGTTGACAAGTATCAATATTCAAATGTGTTTTAATAAAATTGAAGTCATTCCAAGAGGTTTTTTCCTCTGAATTAAATTTGCCTCTTATACTTGGGAAAACAAACTAGAGGAAAGGATTCTATGTGTAAATCAATAAATAATACTTGAATATTTCAAATAATAATTTTATGTAATGACAAATAAATGTTGAACAGGGGTTAGTTCTGAGAATGATAAATAATTTATTATATTATTGGTATTATGTCACTCCATTTGATCATCATATACTAACATCTACTTTTGAAAAAATTAACTGCTGACATGTACAGACGTGTGATTAAGCAACCTCATGGACACCAAGAGGCAAGAGCAGCCACATTTTGCATCTATTTTTATGATATGTCATCATGGCCTAGATTCTAGAGACATAAGTAGAAGTTTCCTACCACATCAACATTCCTGAATAACAGTGTCATTTTTGTACGGACAACTTCATAACATCAAAGAAAGAAATAAACCTATGAAAACATTCTGGGAAAGATTACAAACTTAGTTGTACACTTTAAAAACTTTGTTAATCAGAGAAAATGAATTTTGTACACTTTTAGAGATGAAAAACACATTACCCACGAATTTCAGTGTTAAGTTAAAGCCATCTTAGTTTTCTAACAGTATAACTGCATTTAATTTTAACCACATACCACTAACATTCTTTGGAAAGAATAATAGGACTAAAAAACAATGAAAGTAAAATAACAAAAGATATAGGAATAAAATGCATTTTATATAATGCTAACTCCTCAGCTGATTCATTGTCAAAGCAATAAATTAATATCAACTGTGCCCAAGTATTACTGTCAAGGAGTGTCAGAGATAATAACTCAGGAAGTACACAAGCAATTACTCAGAGATTAAGATGTCCAGGATGGAATGCATTTGGACATGGTGGTAGAGATTGCTTTGGTCGGAAGCAGACAAAATGTCAGAGAGCCCTGGCTGCCTCCAAACATAGAGTTTAAGCTAATACTGCAGGACTGGATTTCATTTTGGTGATGTGATATCTTGAATGCCTTTACTTCAGGGAGCAGAAAAATGACAAGTGACAAGATTGAATCCCCAGGGATGCTAGAAAAAGAACACAGAAGTTTATCAGAAGAGTGGTTAAGGATCTACACAGCAAATCTGAAAGGCAGCCTACTATGAGCTAAGAAGGGTCAGTCAGTCCTATCAACAGAAGAGGGGAAAGAAGGGCAGCAAGTAGAAAGACATGCAACCCACCACCTAAGTGTCAGTGTCAAAACAGAAGTTCCGAAATTATATTTTGTATAAGAAAACACACTGTCCCCAGACTGATAGATGAGATACCAGCATGGGACTGATCCAGACCCCAGGAACATGGGTTTCAGTGAGGAAACCTCAGAAATCTACAGGACCTTCTGTAGTAGTTCAGTACTTATCCCTAGCATAGGTGTGGACTTTGGGAGCCCATTCCACATAGAGGGATACTCCCTAAGCCAAGACACATGGGGGGCGGGCCTAGGCCCTATCCCAAAGGATACGATAGACTCTGAAGACCCCATATGGAAGGCCTCACCCTCCAAGGAAAACAGAAAAGATATGTGATAGGTAGGGTTTTAGTTGATGGGGTGGTAGGGGAGGAGGAGAGGGAGAGGGAACTGGGATTGACATGTAAAAAAAAAATTGTTTCTAATTCAAATAAAAAAATCTGCAAAAGAAAGGAAGGAAGGAAGGAAGGAAGAAAGAAAGAAAGAGAGAGAGAGAGAGAAAGAAAAAGAAAACACACTGCCTTGCTCTGCCCTGAAGAGTTCATGCCCTATTTCTTTATTTTTGGGGCAACCAGGGTGGAGATGTGGGGGGCTAGGCTCTCTGAACAAGGGACTGGGGAAATGCACTTGAACTCTGCTCCTACATGTCAGTCTATTGAGGATACAGCCCCTCAACCTTCCCAAAATATCAAGAAAAATATATTGAAATCACATGCTGACAACCATAGTTAGCTTTTCAGTTGATGTCACAAAACAATAACACAAAGCAACTTGAGGAGGAAAGGGTTTATTTCATTTTGAACTTCCCAGTGACAGTCCATCATCCTGGGAACCCAAGGCAGAAACCTAGAGACATGAACTGATCCAAAGATCATGGCAAAATCTATTTAGTAGCTTGTTTTCTAACATAACCCTGGGTCCTCAGCCATCAGGGGGGCACCACCCACAGTGGCCCATACCCTCCAACATCAACACTAATCAAGAAAATGACCAACAAACATGCTGACAGACCAGTCTAGTAGAGGCCATTCCTCAGTTGAGGTTCCCTTTTCCCAACTGACTCAGGGTTGTGTGAAATTGACTAAACTAATCGGTGCACTGACCAGGTTTGTCTGAATCCACAAAGGTGGCTGTATTTGGGATTTTCTACATCCCAGTTATAGTTATTAGTATGTGTCCCACACCTAACACTACATCCTCCCTCCAGTCAGACAGTTTTATAGAAGCAATAGTAATTTATAGCTTCAGCCTGAAATGTCCTCTATGGTAACTGACAATGTAAACAAAACTGGTTGACAACTTCCTGGACTCTATTATAGTATATATTTTTCAATAATTCTTCATAAAGTAAATTTGCATTCAGTGCATGAAGTGTTTGAATTATACATAAAACACCTTTCTGGAATCAAAGTATTACAAAGCAACAGCCACAGACAGATTCCAGAAAAATTAAGTGAATTGTTTTATAAAAACACTTCTAAGTACATCCCTTAACATTGGATGAAAGAATGGATGGAGAATCAGGGAAACTCTGCCTGAAGCTTTACTCTAATACCAAGCTTCTCTTTTTACCTCTATCTCCTGCATGAAGCTGCAAATTCATACATTTGAAGAAGCATTAGTTGCAAAGCTTCCAAAGTAATCTTTCCACTGAAGACAGTGCTATAGTCCAATGCCACAACACTGGGTTATCTGGAAAAGACAGATGAAAGAGAGAGAGGGAGACAGCAGGCAGGCAGGCAGGCAGGCAGGCAGACAGACAGACACAACAGATAAAATAGAATGATGTTATATTCTATAAAATAAATCTTCAATTATAGGAATTTTCCTGACTTGCCTATTTCCATTTTCTATTTCAACTTACAAATATAGGTACATTCAAATAAGGTAAGAAAGAAGGGTTGATTTAAAATTTAATTTTAAGTAATTAAATTTTAATTTAGGCTAGACAACTAAATAGAACCTACCACAGATGGTCATATGCTATAATCTCAACCCAATATGAAACTTCTTCTTCCCAAGCCTAGATATTTGAGTTATTTGTAAATTATGACTGAAATGGTTTATGGACAATTATTGTCTTACATGCAGTTGGGGGTTTGTAACAGTAACCCAAGCACTTTGAGTGTTCCATTCAATGGCCAATGCCTCCCCCAGTAAGAGAACTACCACTTCCACTCACAAAAGAGGCAGTGCAATGACTTCTGATGAACCCCATGCATTGGTGTCATGACTGTTGCTTACAAACAGTGGTGTAAAAACCAAAACTTAGTGTTTTATTGTGAAGAATGCACAGACTAATCTTAGCTTTCCAGTTGTTCTTAGATTGCAAACACTAAAGCCGAATCCAAAAACCTGTAAAATTTTTCAGGTTAATGTCAAATAATGAGCAAATGAACACTCAATACTGGTCTCTTCAATAACTTCATAATTGACAGTAAAATAAAAAAATGTGTGAATTTAAATGTCTTGTTTAAATTGGCAGTGGTGAGAGGAAGCTACCATTTATTAAGAACTTTCGACATGCTAACCATAGTTGTGTTTTACATCTTAGATGTAATTAACCCTCAAACACAGTTTCAAGAGAGTTAATTAAAATCTCCTGAAAGCATTATTGTTGTACGACGTGTCTAGGTAAAAGATAAATGTATATTTGTATATAGTTTTTATATCTATGTATTATGTATATAGACATTGTCTTTTATAGCAATACCTATACATTGGCAGCTATAGATTTTGTTCTTTTTATAAATATTATAAGCACATAAAACTATATATGTATGCAAACATGGTGAAACTTTATGTTTGTATATCCATATATGCAGAGAGATAAATATGAGCATTCTGAAATACAATCCTAGCACATTATACACTAGTATGGAGGCTAGGAAAGAAGAAAGCCGAGTTTCCATACTTGACATACATTTTAATGTTGTCTAACTACAAGTGACTTTTTTACTTTATGCTACATTTATTTTAATACTTTGAATTTAACTAAATTCATCCCCTTTTTAACTACACTTAACTACAATACCTTTTTGCATCATATTGTGAGCCCATTGTCTTGTAAAATATGCTTAATTTAGATCAGTCAGTAACAATTGGGGAGCTGCCAGCTTGCTTCACTCCCAGATTCTCACAATCTGGATTTCATTTGCACTTTGACTATTGATGGCTCAGATTTTTATTGTTTCATAATATTTGCTAGGGCAGAAGTCAAATGTCAAGTACAATAGTTTATATCTTTAGCATGTCAGAAACATTTGTTATAATTAATACCTTTTTCTTAATTCATATCCTTTCTCAGTAAAGGTAAATTGGCCTATCTTGGGGTTGTTTGCTTTGCTGTTTTGCTTTGCAGTGTTGGGGAATGAATGTAGGGCCATATTCATGCACTATGAGCACTCCACTGCTTCCTGCTGTCAGCCTTAAAACTAACCAAACTCTCTACAAAGCCACAAGTCTCAGCCTTTAGATGTAGTTAAAGTGTGTGAGGTAGATAACTGGCCTTTTACAGGGTACAGTATACTTCAAGATATACAAAAAAAATTGTCAAAAATAAAATTCTATCTTCACATAAGAAATATCTTCTAGCATTTTAATATGTAGCTCTTATAATGACAGCATATTTATCAGGCCAATACAAATTCAAATTTTAAAGGTTCATTATTTTCAATTCTGGGTAGGTATGTAATTCTGTGTTTTTAATTCTCTATACAGGTATATGTACATGTTGCAGGTGCTCTTGGAGGCCAGAGGTATTGGCTCCTCTGGAGCTTGAGTTACACAGAGTTATCAACTGCGTGACATGGGTCTGGGAACTGAAATCAGGTTCTTTGCAAGAGCAACACCCTCTAATCTGTTTCTCCAGCCCTCCAGATCCAACTTTTATGTTGATTCATATTACTTATGCAATTTTGAAGGAGTGGCTAAGAAGGCAGACTCATGATTATCATTTGAGAACCAGGATTTGGGCAGAAGTTAAAATCTACTGAGAAATGTTTATTTAGTACTGGAATTGCATGTAGTATCTCAATAGAGTTCACAATTTTACTTAAATATGGATATCATTCACTTAGACAAATGAAATTATTTTTCTCATTTTCCAAATTTGTTAGCCATGGGCTCAAAAACATAATTTCCTTTCTTTCATATTGGAATAGAAGCAATAGTTCATGAGCATTTGGGGCCTGAGTTGGCTCCCAGTGCACAGGAGATGGTGAGTTGGATGAGGGGATGAGTAAATCTTCTGGAAAAGAGGTGCTTGTGTGGTCCTCACTAAGGTTGGCACTGCCAATAAGTGGAAGACAATTGGCAAATAGACAGCACAGGTGTGGGAGTCTCAGGCCTGACAAAGCTCAGAGCATCTAAAAGGGAGCATTACATTTGACATCCCACTGTATTTTTACTCAGTGATGCAATTCAAATTGTTTACAAAGTTTTCCATGAGCCAAACAAAATGCTTGGGCAGACATATCCAGCCCAAGACTCCAGATAGAAACATTTGACTTATGGTACATTCTCCTCATATTCTTTCTAACCTCTACCTAGTTTTACTGTCCATTAACATGGCCTGGTTTATTTCCTTTAGTGATTTCCTGTGAAATGCCAAAGTCTAGGTCATTTTACTGTGTCTGTTTCCTAAATTTTAATAACTGTATAGCTCACTGAAATAATTATGTGTCTATGAATATAGACAAACACATCTTCATTCTCACAGCTAAGTAGATACAGAAGCAAGATACACCTAGATCATAGATTGTGACTTTTAATATCATCCCTCAATAGAAGATGCAGGGCCACATTGAAGAAATGAAAGATCTTAGGACTAGGCTGAGAAATACATAAAATGGATCATATTGGAATGTCAAAAAAGAAAATTTGAAAAAAGGAAAATTTGAAAGGGGTTACATATGATAGAGTTATGTCTGAATTCAAAAGAGTGGCATACAGGATGGGGTTTAGTCACAGGGACATAGAATCCAACAGTTCTAAAACATAAATAAGTATCTAAGAATCCATACTGACAAATAAACAAATAGATAAATAACTCACAAAGAATTTCAAATAATTTTTGTGATACTACAACTTTAAGGAGATTGAGGGCAACTACTCTACTCTTTTCAATATGGGCTGTTCACACTGAGTCCTTTCTTAGAGCACAGTATGGAGAGAACTAGTAAATTAAAGGGAAAACAACTGGTAACCATTACAGAAATGAGGTGTTCAAGTCTAACATCATTGTTGTAAATTATGCTGGCAGTCAACTATTGTACTTTACCTGTGAAAGTTTCCTCCCAAATACTCACACACCTGTCTATTCATGACAAAAAAAAAAAAAAAAGAAAAAAAAATCCCAACTGAGTGACATTCTACAAAAGTCCTCATTAGCTCTCCCCAGCTTTTCCAACTCATGAAAACAAAGAAAGGTTGGTAAACTGTCACATCCAAAGGACACCTAAGGAAATACTCTCATCAAATTCGATGTGGTATTGCCTGGGCTCCTCAGACAGGAAAGGTCATGAGCTAAAAGCCAAAGAAACATAAATAAAGGTTGTTTATTAACAATGAAGTATCAATATTAGTTCATTACTTCTGAATATGATGTTTGGAAGGGTGAGAATTGGGTCTGGAGTGCCCTTGGAAAATTTATACTGTGAGCCAATCCAAATATTTAAGCAAAAAAATTCAGCCTGAAGACTTCATCCTAAGACATTTTATTTAGGATATGTTTTCAAGAAGTGCATTTTTTAATGACCAGCTATTGAAGCATATTTAAAGTATAATTAGTTAGCATTCAAAACTGCCCAGGTATTTACAAACATAGAAATAAAGATAAATTTCTAAGTTAAAAAATTATTACCAAAACAATATCACTTTGGCTTATAAATACACCATAAAGTGCACATAGAATAGAAAAAAAAACATATACTCTGGTGCTTTAAGGCATAAAAATTGTGACACAGGCCCCAAGGCTGAACTAAGCCCTTATGATTCCCACTCCAGCACCTTCTCCTGACAGGTATGTTTCCTTGTTTCCTTTTTTCCAATTTAGATTAAGGAAGTGTTCTATGTATTAATACACTGTAAGGCGGAAGCCACATTTGACACAACAATGACTGTGTTTATTGAACAGAGAGCTGGACATAGCAGTGACACTGTGGGTTCCAGGAGCTAGTAAAAGGATGCTGAAACTTTGTAGGTGTGCATTCAGGTGTGCACACAGCATAGAAGAGAAGAATGGGGTTTAAATTAGTCAAAGACTGCCAAGCGATGGCCAGAGAATTAAACTTCATTACTTTCCTTTAGGTTTCTATCTTGACTCTCTCCCCTCCTTTTTTTACTAAATGCTACCTGTCCTTGTAAAGGTTTGATGTATAAGATATGAACCGGGTTCCATCATTGGAAGATACAGTCATAATTTTCAATATAACTAGAATTACCATCAGGGAAACCTAGAAGAAGCCATCTATCTTAGGCCCTGTTCTTTCGATGAGAAAAGTCCATTTAACAATTCTTATGTCAAAGGCAATGAGAGGAGCTGCATGAAAATCCATTTTCAGCCATTAAGTACTCCACACACACGCCTTGTTAGCTGGCCCAAACCTTTATTCTATTTCAGGGCTGGCATTGAACTTGGGAGGATGACACAAGCAGATTTTTGAATTGGAGACCACCTTAAGTTACACGGTAAGTTTCCAGCTCAAAAACAAACCAATCTTCTTAAAATGCACCAAAAGCATACCTTGCTTTTAAAGTATTTTAATGATAATCATTATTATTTTATTTAAAATGAACTACAAAGTAGCTCTATGCATTTCCTTTAGGAGACATTTACTGTGAGCTTGGCAAAGTGGAGACTATAAGAGGCCCAGTGGGCAGATGGTAACGTCAACTATGACTCCAAATTCCTTGGTGTGGAGTCACAGTTGGAAACATATGAACAGTATATGAGAAAAAGGAAATGGCACTCTCAGACGCTCTCAGCCTGCAGTACTAATACTGATCGGGTCACATATGCATATGTGCTTTTTTCATATCTTATCTGATCCATGCTTATACCAAACTGAAGCAGAAATTAGTTTCCTACTTTACAGATAAAGAGATTAGAGCTCTTGAGGCAAAATGATTTTACCAAGCTAATGGAGAGCCCATTCTCAGAGCTGTTTCTCTGTGACACAAGGAGTTAAGGGGGAGCCAATTCTCAGAGTTTTCTCTATGTGACACAAGGAGTCCATTCTTCTGGGACTTTAGCTGGGCTGTGTGAATCATAGGAAGTAGAGGACCAACTTGACTGGGATGAGTTATTAGTATTTCTGGTTCTCTCACTCACTAAAATATGTAGTCACAGAGGGGTTGTATAGTGAAAGAAAAGATAAAATTGCATGTTAGCTATTCTTGTTTAAAATAATTTCTGTTGAAAATCTACTCTTTACACTAGACATGTCTAAAAGTGTATAATCCTCTCACAAAATCTTAGTCATCTTATTTTTATAATAAATGCTTAGCCTTTATGGCAAACACACACTGCACAAATTAATTCTATGTTTCACACTATTTTACCATTACTACAATTTTATGTGCATCTGTATATATTAGGTGCCATTATTTTGTGTATTTTTTTGTTAAAGATATACTTTTTCATTTGCTTTTCAATACAGGATTTCTCTGCGTACCCCTAGTTATCCTAGCTGTAGACCAGGCTGGCCTTGAACTCAGAGATCCCCCTTCCTCTGCCTTATGAGTGCTGGGATTAAAGGCATGTGCCACCACTTATTGGCTTCCATATAATGCAGAATGTGAAATAATCTCAAATTTGATCATTTATATAGTTTTCTCTAGCATACGGGCAAACATAATATGGAAGATACACTTATTGGCTTCCATATAATGCAGAATGTGAAATAATCTCAAATTTGATCATTTATATAGTTTTCTCTAGCATACGGGCAAACATAATATGGAAACTTAAAACATCTGCTCTTTAAAATTTCCCCATGGGCCACTGCTGACTAGAGTCACACTTCAGGAAATACATATGTGAACCACAGGAGTTCAGGATGTGGTTAAGTATGAAGTTAGCGCATGACATAGAGTTTGTAAATGGAGTAAAGCAAATGATTCTATTAAAATAATACTTGAAGCTTACGTTAAGAAAATATTGCTAATGCCATTACAATAGTCCTTGCTTTATTTATAAGGATGTACCGTATTGGGCCTAATAACTCACTGTGCTCATGAGAATCTTAACAAATGGTAACCTTATAAAAATAAGTATTATTAATAGATATCCATTGAAAAGATAATAGTTACCATTATTTATTCCACCCCCTTAATTTCCTAAGTACTCTTTCCCAGATGGCAAGCTTACAGAGTCAACCAAATAAGTTGTGTGTATTTTGCCTTACTTGTTTCTCCATTTTTTCAGTGTTTAATACCACAGACATACAGATATTTTTCTGTAACTGTCCTGCCATCTATTTTCAATGTAGCCATTAAAATTGTCTTCTTAAATGGCATGTCAGCCATGTCACCTTCTCTAAGCCTCAGTTCTTGTACCCAAACACAGTCTGTCCTGATAACAAATTCATCCTCACAGTGTGAATTATGTCATGCCCTCCATCTTGATATTCACACCTTACAGGCCGTGTCTGTTGCTCTCCTACTGTTGTCACTTCCGCATTCTCTGGACTATTAAGATCAGTTCTCATTAAGATCAGTTTCCTGTGCCAACTCAAAACCTATATTCACATCAGCAAGAATTACTTAGATTTTTCTCCCAATGTGACAAATAAATTCCCAGATACTTGGCCTCTAGCTTCCTACCACACAGAGTATGCAATATTATCTGCCTCCTAATCCACTGAGCCCTTCACCTGCTTCACCTGTCTTGGTGAAGGACTGAGGAATTATGGGGAATTTTGTAAACTCTCAGAGGCTCCCAGTAGCCACTGGGAGCTGACATTTGATCCAGAGTTTCTTCCCCATCTTATTGTACAATGAGACCTAGCTTGAAGTTGTGACTACTGTCTGGTTTGGTTGTTTCTTGTGTGTGTTTTCACAGTGTTCCTCTATGCCCAGTTGTCTAGAATAAAAGAAAGTTATACCACTTCCTAAATTTCTGACTGCATTTTTTTTTACAGACTTAATCCTATAATTTACTCTGTTATAATCAGGTTTCTTCAAAGGCATTGGTGTAGTATCATTTCAGCAACTGGTTACAGAATGGCCTATGTTCCTTGTTTTGGGACTGCAAAACAAAATTAAAAAAATAAAAATTCCTGCTATCAGGCTAATTACAGTATGATTAAACAGACAAGGCATTTAAGCAATTATAAACACCAATGCTGTGTAAAACAGTTTTGGGTAATGAAAGAGATCTATGGAATAAGACAGAGGAGAGACTTCACAGAAGAGCAGCACTTAACCCTGACTTAGAAAAGGTGTGAGATCTAGCTAGGCTGCAGAAAAAGAATGGCAATGTCACACAGCAGGAAAATGTCCTGCAGATGGTACTCGTAGGTGTGATGTGTTCATTCTTGAAATAAACACGGAGCTCATGGATGAAATTCCTGAGCAACTTCATGCAAGTATGAAGATTAATTTGCTAAGCATCACTGGGTTAGAATTTTGCTTCCAATCTGTTTTTCAGACCTTGAAGAAAGAGCAAAAAACAATGCTGTGTGGCTCATCTGCAGAGCAGATGGTGGTAAGATGGGCGTGGATACTCAGAAGCATTCCTCCCAAGCAGAACCTCTGCTGCTGTGGAGGAAGCTGGGGCCTCAGGAAACAGAGTGCAAGAACGTTCTGGAGAGTTTTCCTAGTAATTCAAAAACCAAACACAGATAAAAGGAAGAAACAATTTGCCCCTACGAAAAACTGTGATTTCATGAAAGAATGGATGGGAAACTGATTACTTTTACAGAGTTAAGAGATCAAATGCTGTATTTTCTTCAAGGGAAAGAAGAGAGAAATAATGAGGCTCTTTTTATTCTAAATTTTGAGTTACAAAACGGGGCTTGTTAATGGCGGTATAGGTTACCCTCATAAGGAAAAGTGGTGGCTTCAATATAATCTTTGCAATAATACTCAGATTAAAGTCAAACAAAAATATATATGCATACACAATATGCATGGATATTTTTAGATATATATGCTATATAATACTTTGGAGTTTTCAAATAACCTAACAACAAAATCCACTATATGTCACACAGTTACACACATGCATATGTACACCCTCATCAGAAAGTTTGTTTTTAATACTAATGAATTTGGAAATACAATAGTACTTACAATTGCAACAAAACCATGAAACAGCCGCCGCCGCAGACTGACCTGGAACTAGGTGAGTGAGCTCCTGCCCGCTCCCGACCCCAGACCAGAACACCCCACCACCCCCATCCCACCACCCCCGCATGAGCCTGCCAGCTTGGGCCAGACACGCCCAGACAGGGAGGAGCCCCCTGCCCCACCAATCTGCTATTTGGGCCAGACACGCCCAGACAGGGAGGAGCCCCCTGCCCCACCAATCTGCTAGCACCCCATTCTTACATTCCGCCGCAACAGACTGACCTGGAACTAGGTGAGTGAGCTCCTGCCCGCTCCCGACCCCAGGCCAGAACACCCCACCACCCCCATCCCACCACCCCCGCCTGAGCCTGCCGGCTTGGGCCAGACACGCCCAGACAGGGAGGAGCCCCCTGCCCCACCAATCTGCTAGCACCCCATTCTTACATTCCGCCGCCGCAGACTGACCTGGAACTAGGTGAGTGAGCTCCTGCCCGCTCCCGACCCCAGGCCAGAACACCCCACCACCCCCATCCCACCACCCCCGCCTGAGCCTGCCGGCTTGGGCCAGACAAGCCCAGGCAGGGAGGAGCTCCCTGTGCCCCAAATCTGGTAGCACCCCACTCTTCCATTCCGCCGAACGACCGAGAAACTAGGAACTAGCGAGGAGACCACCAGGAGCGTCGAGATCATCTAGAGTTGTGGACATCGAATTCCTAGCCCCCACACACCACTGGGCCACAAGAGGAGATAGAGAGAACCCACCCGCACCCACTAAAAGGATATGGGGAGAAGACAGAATAAGATTTCACTCAACAACACAAAGACCAACATGACACCACCAGAACCTAGGGACTCCACTCCGGCAAGAGCTGAAAAGCCCAACACAGAGCATGAAGATGAGATGGACCTCAAAAATTATCTCAGCAAGTTGATAGAGACCTTTAAAGAGGAAACAAGAAAATCCCTTAAAGAAATAGAAGAGAAAGCAAACAAAAAATTAAATGAATTGGAGGAAAAGACAAACCAAAAAATTCAAGAAATAAATAAATCTCTTAAAGAATCTAAAGAAAGCCAAGAAAAAACATCCAAGCAAGTGAAGGAAGCTCTTGAAATAGTTCAAAACATGAAAGCTGAAATACACACAATAAAGAAAACACAGAATGAGACCATGTTGGAAATGGAAAGGTTGGATAAACGATCAGGAACTAAAGATGTAAGTGTATCCAACAGGATTCAAGAGATGGAAGAGAGAATCTCAGCCACTGAAGACTCGCTAGAGGATATACATTCATCCACCAAAGAGAACCTCAAGTCCAACAAAACCCTAACACAAAATATCCAGGAAATATGGGACACCGTAAAAAGGCCAAACCTAAGAATAATAGGTGTAGAAGAAGGTGAAGAAATACTGCTCAAAGGTACAGAAAACATATTCAACAAAATCATAGAAGAAAACTTCCCCAACCTACAGAAGGATATGCCTATGAAAGTACAAGAAGCTTACAGGACACCAAACAGACTGGACCACAAAAAGAAGTCCCCCGACACATAATAATCAAAACACCAAATCTACAGAATAAAGAGAAAATATTAAGAGCAGCAAAGGAAAAAGGCCAAGTAACATATAAAGGCAAACCAATCAGAATCACACCCGACTTCTCAATGGAAACTCTGAAAGCCAGAAGGTCTTGGATAGATACCCTACAAGCACTAAGGGAGCATGGATGTCAACCCAGACTACTGTACCCAGCAAAACTTTCAATCACTATAGATGGAGAAAACAAGATATTCCACGACAAAAACAGATTTAAACAATACATATCAACAAATCCAGCACTACAGAAGGCTCTGGAAGGAAAACTCCAACCCAACGAACATAACTACACTCACAAAAACACTGGCAGTAGTTAATCGAATTTCACCAAACACAAAAAGAAACAGAAGGGCAAAATCCACACGCAATGATACCACCAACAATAAATCCAAAACTAAGAAGAACCAATGAACAATGGACGTTAATATCCCTGAATGTCAATGGTCTTAACTTACCCATAAAAAGATATAGGCTAACAGAATGGATACGAAGACAGAATCCATCCTTCTGCTGTTTACAAGAAACACACCTCAAATTCAAAGACAGGCGATACCTCAGAGTAAAAGGATGGGAAAAGATTTTCCAATCAAATGGGCTCAAGAAACAAGCTGGGGTAGCAATACTAATATCTAACAAATTAGACTTTAAACTGAAAGCAATCAAAAGAGATAAAGAAGGGCATTTCATACTCATCACAGGAAAAGTCCATCAAGATGAAGTCTCAATCCTGAACATCTATGCCCCTAATACAAAAGCATCCACTTTTGTAAAAGAAACATTACTAAAGCTCAAACCACACATAAAACCACACACACTTATAGTAGGAGACTTTAACACCCCCCTTATACCACTGGACAGAACTACTAGACAGAAACTTAACAAAGAAACAAAGGATCTGAAAGAAGTTATGACACAACTGGGTTTAACAGATATCTATAGAACATTCCATCCAAACACAAAAGAATATACCTTCTTCTCAGCGCCACATGGAACCTTCTCAAAAATTGACCACATAGTTGGCAGCAAAGCAAACCTCCACAGGTACAAAAGTATTGAAATAACCCCCTGTATCTTATCAGACCACCATGCATTAAAGCTAGAATTCAACAGCAATACGAATTGCAGAAAACCTACATTTACGTGGAAAATGAATAACTCCCAATTGCACCATTCCTGGGTTGAGGAAGAAATAAAAAAAGAAATCAAAGACTTTCTAGAATTTAATGAGAATGTAGACACAACATACCCGAACTTATGGGACACCCTGAAAGCAGTGCTAAGAGGGAAGTTCATAGCACTAAGTGCTCACATGAAGAAACTGGAGGAAAGTCACATTAGAGAATTGACAGAACAACTGAAAGCTTTAGAGCAAGAGGAAGCAAACACACCAAGGAGGAGTAGACGCCAGGAAATAATCAACCTGAGAGCCGAAATCAACAAAGTAGAAACTAGGAAAACAGTACAAAGAATCAATGAAACAAAGAGTTGGTTCTTTGAGAAGATCAACAAGATAGACAAGCCTCTAGCCAAACTAACCAAAAGGCAGAGAGAGAGCACGCTAATTAACAAAATCAGAAATGAAAAGGGAGACATAACAACGGACACTGGGGAAATCCAGAGAATCTTTAGGTCATACTTTGAAAACCTGTATTCCACAAAATTGGAAAACCTAAAGGAAATGGACAACTTTCTGGATAAATATCACTTACCAAAATTAAATCAAGATCAGATAAACAGTTTAAATCGAACTATAACCCCTAATGAGATAGAAGCAGTAATCAAAAGCCTCCCAACCAAAAAAAGCCCAGGGCCAGATGGCTTCACTGCAGAATTCTACCAGAAATTCAAACAAGAGCTAATTCCAGTACTCCTCAAACTGTTCCACACAATAGAAGCAGATGGGATATTGCCAAACTCTTTCTATGAGGCTACAATCACTTTGATACCCAAGCCTCACAAAGATATGACTAAGAAAGAGAACTACAGACCGATATCCCTCATGAACATCGATGCTAAAATACTCAATAAAATATTGGCCAACCGAATACAAGAACATATCAGAAAAATCATCCACCATGATCAAGTAGGCTTTATCCCAGGGATGCAAGGATGGTTCAACATACGAAAATCCATCAATGTAATCCACTATATAAACAAACTGAAAAAGAAAAACCACATGATCATCTCACTAGATGCTGAAAAAGCCTTTGACAAAATCCAACATCCCTTCATGATAAAGATCTTGGAGAGAACAGGAATAACAGGAACATATCTAAACATGATCAAGGCAATATATACCAAACCAATAGCCAACATCAAAGTAAATGGAGAGAAACTCAAAGCTTTTCCTCTAAAATCAGGAACAAGACAAGGCTGTCCACTCTCTCCATATCTCTTCAATATTGTACTTGAAGTTCTGGCTATAGCAATAAGACAAGAAAAGGGGATCAAAGGGATACAAATTGGAAAGGATGAAGTAAAACTTTCACTATTTGCAGACGACATGATAGTCTACATTAGTGACCCGAAAAACTCTACCAGGGAACTCCTACGGCTGATAAACACCTTCAGCAAGTTAGCAGGATACAAAATTAACTCAAAAAAATCAGTAGCCCTACTATATACAGATGATAAATCCAATGAGAAAGAAATCAGGGAAACATCACCTTTCACAATATCCACAAGCAACATAAAATATCTTGGGGTAACACTAACCAAAAAAGTAAAAGATCTGTACAATAAGAACTTTGAGACTTTAAAAAAAGAAATTAAAGAAGATACCAGAAAATGGAAAGATCTCCCATGCTCATGGATAGGTAGAATTAACATAGTAAAAATGGCAATCCTGCCAAAAGCAATCTACAGATTCAATGCAATCCCCATCAAAATCCCAACACAGTTTTTCACAGACATTGAAAGAACAATACTCAACTTTATATGGAAAAATAAAAAGCCCAGGATAGCCAAAACAACTCTTTACAATAAAGGATCTTCTGGAGGCATCACCATCCCCGACTTCAAGCTCTACTATAGAGCCATAGTTCTGAAAACAGCTTGGTATTGGCACAAAAATAGACTGATAGACCAATGGAATCGAATTGAAAACCCTGATATCGACCCACGCACCTATGGATACCTTATTTTTGACAAAGGTGCTAAATCTATACAATGGAAAAAAGACAGCATCTTCAACAAATGGTGCTGGTACAATTGGATTCGGACATGCAGAAAATTACAGATAGATCCATACCTGTCACCATGCACAAAACTTAAGTGCAAATGGATCAAAGATCTCAGCATAAATCCAGTCACACTGAATCTTCTAGAAGAGAAAGTGGGAACTACCCTTGAACAAATTGGCACAGGAGACCACTTCCTGAACATTACGCCAGAAGCACAGACATTGAGGTCTGCAATTAATAAATGGGACCTCCTGAAACTGAGAAGCTTCTGCAAGGCAAAGGAAACAGTCAGTAGGATAAAACGACCACCCACAGAATGGGAAAAGATCTTCACCGATCCCACATCTGACAGAGGACTGATTTCCAAAATATATAAGGAGCTCAAGAAGCTAGCCACCAAAACACCAAACAACGAAATTAAAAAGTGGGGTGCAGAACTAAATAGGGAATTCTCAACAGAGGAATCTGAAATGGCTGAAAGACACTTAAAAAAGTGCTCAAAATCATTGGCCATCAGAGAAATGCAACTCAAAACAACTCTGAGATACCATCTCACGCCTGTCAGAATGGCTAAAATAAAAAACACCAATGACAATCTATGCTGGAGAGGATGTGGAGAAAAAGGAACACTCCTCCATTGCTGGTGGGAGTGCGATCTTGTAAGACCACTCTGGAAATCAGTATGGCGGTTGCTCAGAAAAATGGGAATCAGTGTACCTCAAGATCCAGCCATTCCTCTCTTGGGTATATACCCAAATAGGGCATGTACTTACAACAAGGACATATGTTCAACCATGTTCATAGCAGCATTGTTTGTAATAGCCAGAACCTGGAAACAACCTAGATGCCCCTCTATTGAAGAATGGATTGAGAAAATGTGGTACATTTATACAATGGAGTACTACTCAGCAGAAAAAAGCAATGGAATCTTGAAATTCGCAGGCAAATGGATGGAACTAGAGGAAACCATCCTGAGTGAGGTAACCCAGTCACAAAAAGACAAGCAAGGTATGTACTCACTGATATATGAATTTTAGACATAGAACAAAAGACTACCAGTATATAATGCTCTTCACCAAAGAAACTAGGAAACATGAAGGACTCTAAGGGTTAAATGGTCCCCAGGAATGGAAGTGGCATGAACTCCCGAACTAATTGGGGGCATGAGGGTGGGGGGGGGAAGGAGCTGCTACAATAAGAGCAAGAGAAGAGGAGAAGAGGAGAGGAAATGGAGGGGCAGAAACATTGAGTTGGGGGAAGAATAGAGGAAAGAGAGCAAGATGAGAGATACGATATCAGAGGGAGCCACTGTAGGCCCGAGAAGGGATCAGGAACCAGGGAGATCTCCAGAGACCTACAAGGATGACACGATCTGACAATCCAGGCAATGGTGGAGAGGATAACCTAAAAACCCTCCCCCTAAAATGAGATTGATGACTTCTCTTTATGCCATCCTAGAGCCCTCACCCAGTGACTGATGGAAACAGAGACAGACATCCACAGATATAAATTGAGCCGAAATCGGGAATTTAGTTGAAGAGAGGGAGGAATGAAGAACGAAGGGGTCTGTACTAGGATGGAGAAACCCACAGGAACTGTTGGCCTGAACAAGGGAGAGCACATCGACCCCAGATGCTGTCCAGGAGGCCTGAACAAGACTGATCCAGACCCCAGAACATGGATGTCAATAAGGAGGCCTCTGCACTCCAGGGAGCCTCTGGTAGTGGATTAGTATTTTTCCCTGGTGCAAGAAGGGACTTTGAGAGCCCATCCCATATGAAGGGTTACACTCTGGCCCTGGACACATGGGGAAGGGCCCAGGATCAGCATAGGAAGACTTGGTGGACTTTGCTGAGCTCCCGTTGAGGGCCCTACCCTGCCTGGGGAGTAGTGGGTGGATGGGGTTGGGGGGATGGGCTGGGGGTGGGGGAGAAAGTTTGGGGGTGAGGGGAGGGAGAGGGAGAAGGGACTTGAAATAAGCTTGTTCCCTAACTAGAACTAATAAAATAAAATTTAAAAAAAAAAAAACCATGAAACACTGAAACACCAGATAACTAACTAGTTTATATTATATAGAAAAGTATCTGGAGACTTAATCACACTGTGGGCACTAAGCAGCATGATTAATGCAGATGAAGCCTTCTCTATTTGCTTCTGAGCAGGAAAGGATTCCTCAGATTCTTTAGAGGGGAAATTACATTCTACAGAAGAGGACTTCAGTCCTCCCAAATTAATAAGATAAGAGATTTCAAGAGCTCCTGGGGTGCATTAGCAGACAATTCTCTATCATTACAGTGATCCATTCTGAACTGGCACTTCTCTGAGTTTGGAACATCATAGAAAGCTGTGTTTCCCTAATCTACAACCAGAATCACCTTTAAAGATTGCAAGCTACTATCTCAGTCCAATCATGTGTAGAAAAGTGGACATGATAATTGCCTGAATGTCCATAGATGAGGAAAAGTGGACATTAGTTCTTCCATGTCTATAGATAAGGAGAAGTGGACATGATGATTGTGCACATGTCCATATATAAGGAAAAGTGGACTTGAGTACTTCCATATCCATATATAAGGAAAAGTGGACGTGATGAGTGCCTCCATGTCGATATATAAACTTCACTAACTCAGGCTCTGGATAAATGAGATAAGACATGCTGTGATAATACATGCATTCATACAAACAAAATTGTGCTTATTTTGTACACTTCCCATTTGTATGGGCCACCATAGCTTTTGGTTTCTATTAAAAGGCAAGTACTAACCACTGAGTGTTGGTGGCACCCGCCTTTAATCCCAGCACTTGGGAGGCAGACAGGTGGATCTCTGTGAGTTTGAGACCAGCCTGGTCTACAAGAGCTAGTTCCAGGACAGCCTCCAAAGCCACATAGAAACCCTGTCTCTAAAAAACAAAATAAAAAGTATAAAAGAGTTCCATGTAGTGATGAAACTAATACGACAATATATTTATAGACACAGACCCCAAATATCTGTTAAATGTCTGCCACAGTTGAATATCCAACATGTAAATGTTATATTTAACTCCAAACACACAAAGTGAAAGCATTTGAGGGCTTACAAACTGGTAAAGAAAAATCACAAGCAACTAAATTAAATTAATTCATGATTATATGTAAGAATAGAAGCTTACACTAAAAACATTTAAATGTATATTCTGTCTACCTATGGAAGGATGAACAATAAAAATCCACATCATTATTACCTATTACTGGGGTTCAAAATCAAATAATTGACACTTATACATTATTTTGATCACAGACTGATTCAGAAACTCCATGAATGCAAACATCCTAAAGCCTTATCTGTCATTTATGATTTATACGTTTATTATATTGCCTAGATTAGCAGACATGATTAAACAATTATTATTAGCTAGTGAGCAGAAGAGTTTCTCCCATAGGATTTCTATGACATAAACACAATACTTTAAAGGAAAGCAAACACTTGCACAGTTCCTTAGATCATAAAGAAAAACTAACACATGAAGTATGAGGTGAGACTATGAAAGTAACTGACATGAAAAAAGGTTCTTTTTACATGAGAGAAGGTAAGTATAAGGCAGAAATTGAGCCCCTAGTCCTTAATAACATGACCTTTTCATAGGACCTTAAATACCCAGTTAAAATTAATAAATCCACAAAGATATTGAATGAGTGGAGTTTGTCATGTAAGAAAAAAAAATGTGACTCTCATATTTGTACATACCCTGAATGACATAGTAGAGTTAAGGCAAAGGACCATAAATTTAGACCATGTTAAATGTACTTCAACTATACAATAACCTACAGAGAAGGTTTTGATCTCAGTGAGGACATATAGATAATACTTGAATGGATGATCAATGAAGAAACTATACTTTACAAAAAGCTATCAGGATACATCAAGGCTCAAGAGAACATATTATTTACAAAGATCTGTAGTATAAAATTTTCCAAAACTCATATAGTTAAATAAAGCTGAATTTTTTTTTTTTTTTGGTTGTGAGCCTAGCCTTTAACAGCTAAGGGAGATCTACAAAGATGACACCAGCTAACTATCTCAGCAACAGAGGAGAGGCTACCTTAAGTGCCCTCCCCTGATTATGAGATTGATGACTGACTTATATGCCTTCATCCAGCAGCTGGTGGAAGTAGAAGAAGACACCCATAACTAATCACTGATCTGAACTGGAACCCAGATGCAGAGAAGGACCAGTGAAGAGCACAGAGGTCCAGACCAGGCTGGTGAAACCCACAGAAACAGCTGACCTGAACATCTGGGAACTCTTGCTCCTCAGTCTGATAGCTGGATTATCAGCATGGGACTGATCCAGACCCCAGAAACTTGGGTTTCAGTGAGGAAACCTCAGAAATCTATGGGACCTCCTGTAGAAGCCCAGTATTTATCCCTAGCATAAGTGTGGACTTTGGGAGCCCATTCCATATAGAGGAATACTCCCTGAGCCAAGACTCACGGGGGTGGGCCTAGGCCCTATCCCAAAGGATATGAAAGACTCTGATGACACCCTATGGAAGGCCTCACCTTCCATAGCTTCACAGATAAGTGACAAGAAAAGATATGTGACAAATAAGATTTTAGTTGGGGGGGGTAGGGGAGGACTGGTGGGGGAAGGGAAATGGGATTGTCATGTAAAACAATCCTGTTTCTAATTCAAATTTAAAAAGTTGGAAAAATAATAAAGCAGAATTGATTAAGGATAACATGATTAAAGTCTGGATTATTGTCTAAAAGCATTAAAGTTACACTGTACCTACAGCTAGCTGTTAAAATTATTCAAATAGTATAGAACAATTAGGAAAGTAAACATAATTGGTAAAATAGTAGCCATGTGGACTTTTATTGCTCATCCTCTTATCAGTCAGTTGAACATATTTAAATGCAAGAAGACTCTAAATGACTGTTTTCTTAAATTTTATTCTCAACATCTAGACAGAGTAGGGCAGGGATTGGTGCCATATCACAGATGTGCACTTGTATTTCCTGTTTACAATCAGGACTAGTGTTTGGTGAAAATAGGAGTGCCATACAAAATAATTTAATTTTAGGAAAAAAATGAAAATCCTACATTATTTTTAAACAAGTAAAAATTAATATATTTGATGAGCCACAGAAGTTCTGGAGCCTATTTTAAGTAACCATTAGACGCCTGGTGTGGTGATATTTTGCTTGCCTGAAGATCAGATTGCAAAGCTAGCCACACTAGTTAGCCACAGAGGCCAGACAGTGGTGGCACATACCTTTAATTGCAGGAGTTGCAAGACAAAGGCAGAGGGATCTCTGTTAGTTCAAGGCTGTCCAGGGCTACTCGAGAATGAATCTGTCTAAAAAAGAAACAGAGCTCACACAAAGGTGACCCCAGCATTTGGGGTCCCACACCTTTAATCCCAGCCCTAGAGAGGTGGAGACCTGAGTGATACCACTGGGTGGAGAGAGGAATAGAAGGCAGGAGGAGAAAGGAACTCAGTGCAGTCTAGGTAAAAGGCAATCTGAGAGCAGTGCAGTATGAGGAACAGTGCAGTCTAAGGAGTTTGAAGCAGTCTGAGAATAGAATTGCCTCTTTTGTTTAAAATCTGACTATGGAGAGAAATAGCATGAAAAGGAAAGCTTGCAAATGAAGGAAAAAGAAAGGCTTCCAAAGTGTGACAGGTCAGAGACCAGTAGAAATTAGGCAGACCAGAAAACTATTTGTGAAGCTATGTTACAAGGAATTTCAAAGCCAACAAGAAGATTCTTTAAAATGTCAAATAGAAGAAAGGAATCCAACCAGACAACCTGAAGGAATCTTAAAAATAAAATGGTATGTTTGGAGAATATTCAATGGGTCATTGGTTTTTAGTCCCTTTTGATTTATTTATTTGATAATTTCAATACTTAAAGTATAGTTTCAATGGGCATTTCAGAAATATTAAATAAATTGTTGAAAACAATTATTCATAAAATTTGATACAGAGAAATACTTGAGAAACTAGTTTCTCAAGTATTATGACAGAAGGTAAGGGTTAGATATTGAACAATGAGCCAATCATGTGACTGCTTAGAAACAAATTAGCCAAAATTAAAAAAAAAAGAATTGTCAAACTTAACTCCATTTGTTAGCAGAATCCCTTGAATATTCTGATAATCTAAATTTTAATTACACACATGCAATTTGGTGGGATTCACTACATCGACTTGATACATACATTGTATATGCTTACTATAACAGACCCCACAAAGGGAATCAGAGGCCTGGAAAGGAAAACAATGCTTAAATAATCTGTTACAATTGTCAAGCTAAGAAAGCATTTAATGCAAGAACTGATAGGTGTAGTGTATCTGTATTTTTAAAGAGTATATAACATGGATCAGAACAAGACTGCTTAAATATTGACTTACCACTGGATTCCAAAGATGCTTTGACACATGTATCTCCAAAAAAGTGTTTCTTCAGGTAGAAAGAAGCCCAGATATTGAGCTTTTCAAGATTTTGTATGCTATAACTACTCTAGATAGAACAGTACCCAAATTATCATACATAGTATCAGAGTGATATTTTTGGGTTTTATATTGGAATCCATTTAGTACACTGGGGTGCCCCAGTCAATTTTGGGATAACAAGATTAAGAACAAAAGGACAGAGAGAAAGAAAAGTTGAAAGGAGTATGGAGGAGATGAAAGCATATTTCTCTCTGTCTGGTACTATCTGCAACATCTATCTGGTGAGCCGGTAATGAAGTGCTTCAGCACTGGGACCCAAATCTTCACAGATAATACTGGATAATCCTAAAACTCCTCTGGAAAATAAAAAAATTACAAGTGACTATCCTTAAGGATGATCCTTGATAGGTATATGAGGGATTAATGAACTTCTTTATGGACAACTTATTTGCATTGAGATAATGCAAGAGAATTATAAATAAAAATAAGAGAACTTATTTTTATTCTCTTGGAGTAAATATTCATGAATATAAAAAGATGAAAAAGACCCAGAGAAATAATCTCAGAAATTTGCGAAATCATTCTTGAAGACACCTAAGCAAGATGTTAGTTTTAATACTAACATTTTTGAAAACCATACATATACACACAGACATATTATGCATAAACACACATATAGCAATATCTAGAACTTAGAGAAAAGTAGCATTCATGTTAGGTTTCTAAATTTAAATAAATATACATAGAAATAAACAAGATGTCATTAAAAGTCAAACAAACACAAAAGAGTATGAACTCTGGGTGAATCCATACATAAAATAGTCTCAATTTTGAGCCTGGGAAGTTAAAGAAATCAACAAGAATGTGATCTAACAAGCCATGAGACTTGAAATATGAAAATTAAAGTTTAAAAAGAAAATACTATCAAGTTGGTAAAGAAAAAAAGCATGAAATCCCTAATGGTGTCTAAGTACTGCATCAATCAAAAAGATTTAATTAGCAATTATAAGATATAAATAGGGCAAGAAGTATGTGTGAAAGCCTCTGTCTTAGACTGTTTACTGTTGTGGTAGAACACCATGATGAAGAGCAACTTGGGGAGGAAAGGGTTTACTTCATCTTACACTTGCAGTTAATAGCCCATCACTGGAAAGAATCAGGGCAGGAACTCAAGAAGGGCAGGAAGTAGATCAGAAGCCATGGGAGAGTGCTGCTTACTGGCTTGCTCCTCTTAACTTGTTCTTTTTCCTTATACATCACAAGACCATCTGCTCAGGGCTGGCACCACATACATTGGGCTGGGCTTTCCTGAATTAACTATTAATCAGGAAAATGCCCCCACAGCTTGCCTACAGACCAATCTTGTTTCTCAATCCTTTCTCTTCTTTCCATATATGTCTAAGCTGTTGTCAAGTTGACAAAATGCAACCAGGAATGTCATATATTCTATAATCATAGCTTTTTTTCTGAAACCTCATTTGTCTGCGAAGATGTTTCATCTCAAAAACATGATCCATCATAAGAGATCATTAATTTGCATAGACTTCAGCCTTAGCCAAAGTAAAAATTCCTAAACTATAAGAGGGGTCACTGAGCTCATTTTAATTCTGCTACTGTCTCCAATAACAATGCTAATAAAAATTTTGGAAAGTAGAGTGTTATTTATCCAGCCAAAGCCATGTCAACTTTCTTCTTATCAAAAAAAGAAAACAGGCTGTTTGGATCTGACTTGAGTCGGGCAGAAGCTACTCTCAGCCTTAACCCTAGAAGCCACTCCTTGCAGTAAACAGAGGTAAATGCCAAGACCTGTGGCTGCACAGATGCTAAAAATAAAGGATGGTTGAGAGAATAGCCCCAAACAAGACATTTATACCACCTCTTAAAGGCTCAGAGAACATCATGGAAGAGGGGATGGTAGAAATGTAAGAACTGGAGAATGAGAAGAAAGTCTGAGCAATACTATCTTCTAAGCCTGACACAGCCATGGCAAGAGAAACTCACTGGTGTCTATACTAGCATTTGGGCCACAAAAGTTAATTCCTCCTAACAGTTATAGAGGGAGAAAGGGAGTTCAAGGCCTTATCACACATTGCTGATTGTTAGATAATGGATTCTGGATGAAAGAGAGTCATAGTACCCAGTTTTATACCCAGTGTTGAGCCAGTCAGGCTCTAATGGTTAGTTCCTAACATAGGACTCACAAGACAGCCCTAATTAAATTCTCTGGGACTCTAAACAAAACTAAAGTCAGTAAAGAATGGAAAGACATTAGGAGGAGGAAGGAATGATGTTTGGGGTAGGAAGGACATAGGAGAGGGCACATGGGAGAGTGACGGAACTATAGAGCGTACATGTATGAAATTGGGAAAGAGTAGAAGTTACAAAAGAGAAAGAAAAAAAAAACAGGTGAGGCTTCAATAAAGGGTTTTCCTTCATTAATCTTGTATGTTGCTCCAGCACCTAGCTGGGAAGATAAGTACTGCAAACTTTAAACAAAATCATTTTAGAGGTAAAATGAATGTAATAATACTTTCTGATTAATAATCTTGAAACATTAATATTTGAAAGATAACTAAATGTCTCCACAATCACAAAGAAAATATTAGTTAATGTATTTAGTGTGGGGTATACATTTTATCAAAGTTGGAACACAAGTAATTCTTAAAGAAGCACACAATGCAACTTTACTTGTGACATCTTATGATTACATTAAGAAAAAGCAATGACTTGCCACATCACCAACCCCTCAAATCACATATTACATGGGCTACCTGTCCAGGTAAATTGTAATTACAAATTATAAATGCAATAAAAGATGACTTCTCTATTCATTGGGTTCAATAAAAACTCCCCATTTCTGTTCCAGTTTTAAAAATTGTTTGGGCCAGGCATTGGTGGCACACGCCTTTAATCCCAGTACTCAGGAGGCAGAGGCAGGTGGAACTCTGCCTCTGGTGAATTCAAGGCCAGCCTGGTCTCCAGAGAGTGTGCCAGGATAGGCTCCAAAGCTACACAGAGAAACCCTGTTTCAAAAAACCAAAAAAAAATTGTTTGGTAGTTTTATATAATTTTTATATGCATTTTTTAGACAGGGTTTCTCTGTGTAACTTTGGTTGTCATGGAATTTATACTGTAGACTAAGCTGGCCTCAAACTCACAGAGATCTGTCTGCCTCTGCCTCCTGAGTGCTAGGTTTAAAGGCATGTGCCACCACCGCCTGGATTATTTGGTAGTTTTATTTTTTTCATGCAAAAGCAAAGAGTCTTTTATTATTTAACAGTTAAATGTGTTAACTCGGTCTTACATCCCTCTGACACGGCAGGCAGGAGCTAAAGCAGATTGGAATCCCAGCTTTAGAAATTTTTATCAAGTAATTATGTTCTAGGAAAAGCAAATTGATGAGTAAGTAGATAAAAAAAAATGTCCCTGGTTTTACATACTGCCTTTTCTCTTACTTAGTAGACAAATTTTAAAAAATAGAAGAATAAAATTTTATATTTGTATGTGTGAGTGTGTGCGCGCATGTATGTGCATGTGTGATGGGGAATGTCCTTCTGTGTATGTTTACCTTATTGTTAAATAAAGTACTGTTTGGCCAATGAGGAAGCAAGATAGGTGGGATTAGGAGTCAAGGAGGATTCTGGGAAATGCAGTAAAAAGATCCAGACAGGAAGTGACATAGCAGGCAGATTCAGTATATAAGCAAGGGCAAGAAGGAAGTCGCCCTTTTCCCTTCTCTCTTCCTACTGGTTTCTGCTCTGTAGTTACCATGTGATCTGCCAGCAAGAGAGGGTGCCAGCGGAAGGCATCCTCTATAAGTCTTATAAAATATATAGATTTATGATAATTAAGACTGAGCTAGCAGATGAGAAATTCTAGTCATTAGCCAAGCAGCATTTGAACCTAATATAAGTCTCTGTGTGTTACTTGAGACCTTAATGTAGCAGTGGGCAGAACTTGGGCGGCCTGGCAGAAAGTGCCCACATGGAAGCAGGGCTTGGGTGGCCATGGCGGAAAGACTTATTGTTACACTTGCGTATGCATGTGTGTTTACAATTGCACACATGTGAAGGTCAGAGAGCAGTTTGTGGATGTTGGTTACATTTACAATTGCACACATGTGAAGGTCAGAGAGTAGTTTGTGGATGTTGGTTACATTTAAGTCCCAGGGCTGGCATTTAGTTTCCTAAATGCCAACAACTTACTACTCGTGCGGTAGCAGGAAACATAGGTAGGTCATTTTCAATGATGTATTCATTACTTAGCATACATCTGCTGTGGGTCTCCATATCCTACCATGTAGGTCCCAGGAATGTAATTCGGTCATCAGGTTTGTCAACAAACACCTTTACCCAATAAGTCATCTCAGTAACCAGACTTTTCAAGAGGAAAACTCCATGGTGGCATATTCTAAAAGAGGACCTTTTATTTACAATCCTTAGGAGGGGTTTAAACACATATTTCCAAAAATGATGTATGTGCTGTATGGCATGTAATTTCAAGCTTAGTGCAAGGCAGGGGCTGTAAAATTTTATGTGTAGCCTCAGTTGTTATGGTTTGCTTTAATTTATGTAATTATGTATGAGGTCAATATGGAAAATTAGCCATCATTCTTAACTGGTAAACATTCCTGAATATGTCCTTCAGGAATCCAACTCACAGTCCACATGGTCAAAAGAAAGCAGTCAACAGTCTGGCCACTAAACATCAGTGATTGTTTCCTTCCCTACATTACAACTGCACTGTAGAGATGGCTTAACAAGCAATAAATTATATCAGAAAATGCTCTTGTGACAAGTGACTGGGTACACGAGGCAAATGGATCTCTTGCTAACTGTCACATATTAGTACATAAGCACACCTCAGTTTTATGAAACCTTGGGACATAGTGAATTGGAAAGAATTTCCATGTTTAATTTATTTTTTTAATTTCTTTTAATTACTCATATTTACATATCCATACCCCCATTCCCTCGGCCTCCCCTCCTCTCACGTTTATTAATGAACTTTCTGAGACAAATATTTTAAAGATGTAAAAATGTTCATTTCTTAAAGTTTCATAGATTGAAAGGTTACCTTAAAATACCAGTGTCTCTGTGGGCAGTGGTTATTTTTTTTTAATTAAAAGATAACTTCAATCAAGTTCTGATTTCTTCACTCCTGTTTTTACAAATGATCTTTGAAAAAATTCCTTTCTGTTTGTAATAAATGCTCCCCTATTCTTCCCAGGATTTTGTCCTACAATGAGCTTAGGGACCTTTTCAGTAGTTACTGGGCCACTAAATTCAAACAAAAAAAAAACTGCAGAAAAGAACAAAACACTATTTAGTCTAATTTCTTAGGAATTCCTTCTAAAGTATCCATGGTAATAGACCCATTGACTGGCTGCTTTCAAAAATGAATATGTTGCCTCAGAGGGATCCTGTTCCATTTTGTTAGGCCAAAGTATTAAAATTATCTTTCATAGAGAATGCCACATGGCATATTAGAGTGTATAAATATGGAGCCCACAGCAGATGGTCTGTATATCACTCTTTGAATGTGTCATTGGAAGCAATGAACTATCTGTGCTTTCTAAACCACATGGTTCTAGTAAGTTATTGAAGTTCAGAGAAATAAATGCCATTTTTCTCTTATTTTATTCAACTCTACTTCCATAGCTAGAGCTTTTTCAAACATTTTGAGATATACTAATAACCCTTCCCATTTATTTTTATTTTCTGTGATTTAGACATGATAACCTCACCAATACTGTTACAATGGATTTTCCATATTCTTGATTGTGTATGTACTTCCAAAATGCATCTTCTTTTAACTAAAATAGCTTTTGTCAAAGAGTCTAGGGTAGGTTACAAATGGCTGGGTAATTAATATTATGTAAATATTAAATAATTACATAATACCAAGGGAAGTTAGGAAGACATGATCTAGAATACAGATTTCACCAAAAAAGCTAGTAGTAAAATTATTAGGCTTTGAGTGACGTGTTTTCTGTTGTACTCTTCTTGACTGGAGACATGAAGTGCTTAAGGAAAAATGAAAGGTCACGTGCAGACTGGATAGCTACCTGGCATATACCTATCTCTTCTGTTAAGATCCTGTTTCAGGTAGTCACCTTCCAAAATGAATTATCAAATTGTGCTTGCATTAACATCTAAACAACAGGGACAGGAGCTGTATCTAAGTGACACAGTGATTACATGGCATGTGTGTGGCTCTTGGTTCAATCCTCAAACTGCCAAAAAAGAAAATGAATAAAACCCACACACATTACTCAACAATTCTTTTCTTTATATCTTAACTACAAAGACCCACTAGTGTGGCCTCTAATTTTAGTCTCCATAATTATTTAAAATTCTATTTTAGCTGAGATTCTTCCACTAATTACACGTGTTTCATAGTTCTAAATAGCTTTGGTAAACTCTCTTTGTGAGTAATGCTATGAAAGTCATTTTGCTTTTAAAACCTCTTTGCTTGTCACAGAGACATTGCATAAACACAGAGATCATTGTAAATTGCATTTCTGGGTCTAAGAGTCTGCTAGCTAACACCACACAAGAAGCTATGGCACTCCTTTTCTGACTCAAGAGCTTTCAAATAAAAAGAATTGATCATTTAGCTAACTCCAAGCACAATATAGGTAAGGTCAACAGTCTGTGATTTCTAGACAACAAATCAAGATTCCAAAATCTTCTGGCTCATGTGTCTGATATTTCTTTAGGTAAATTAGTAGGTCAAAGAGTATGGACAGAGAATATGGTAAACCAAGTTACAGCAAAGTCAATATACAGTGAAACTTTCCTCAACACGAACACTCGAAAAGCTTCTGAGAAAATGTGCAGTAAAGCCCACTCACTTCTCCAGTCCTGAACTGTTAGCTCCCTATAGAGGTCTCTGCTTCTTATCCTGGCCCTATTGCTCCACTCCTTGTGAAAATAGTTGGAACAGGAATTGGGATCTCAGGCTCCAACTCCTGCAGAGGCTAACGCTTTGGAAGGGCCTGGCCTTTTCTGGCCCAGGACCAGGGTTACCAACAGAGATTGCCAAGAAGCCTTTGTTTATGGAAGAGTTGAAGTGAAGAGCATTGTACAGGGGAAAGGTGTAATCAAAACAATTTAGAAATAAAGGGAAAAGGTTCACGAAAATGTAGTTAGATGAATACTCATTTACCTAAAGCAGGTCAACACAGGCTGACTACTTCAGAACAACAATTTCTTGCCTCCATTTGAAACTCCACGTGTACATTTAAAATGGTGGTAGAAAGAAGCACTGTGGTCAACACAAATATTTAATCAAAGATCGATGCTTGTTTTAGCACTTCTTACCTTTAGAAAACAAGCCTAAAACAACACCCAACAGAGTACTTTGTTGTCTGTGAGACAGTTATAAAATCTCATGGAAAGTCAATCTGACTAAAAGAAAATAAAATCTGGGTTGCTTTGAAAAATGTATCTTTTTTATTATTAATTCTGGAGGCTGGATGAAAGGGGTCAGATAAAGGACCTCACTTCATTTCATTTTTCCTATAACAACCCTTCCTTCCGTAGCGGTGGTGCCATTTCTGATAACATTCTACAATGAAGAAACAACTGTAGAGAGCAATAGACTTAATCAAGTCTATTTTAGTAGAAAATAATGGATGCAGGGTTTAAAGGCAAGTTACTTGGTGGTTCCACTACCAAGTATATTTCACTAACCTCATAACCTGTGACAAGATACTAGTCAGGTATAGTTACTATGGTCACTACCATAATGTCGATGGTTATGGGGAAGATAATAAGACAGTATAGGAAAGTGGAGAACATAGCACTAATGAGATGAGCTTGGGTGTATTCTAACATAGAGGCCCGCATACTTTCACTCCATGCACTTCCTCAGCTCTGATTACAGCTCCCTTCACCCAGATATGTCCCCTGGATCTCCTCTCTGAATCCAGCACGTCTTGCTTTGTGTGTGCCCAACCCCTCTTAGATCAGTGCCTCACATCACTTTCAGTTGTTCTGGCAATGCATTTTGGTTTTCTGCAGCAGTTGCCAAAACAAGCATTTCAACATCTGGAAATCATCCTCCATCACTTTCACCAGTAAGATACATTTGCCTTAAAAGGTAGTTCCCATGCAGACCTCCTGAGATTCCGCAGTACCTTTGGATAACAGCTTTCCAATATTCCCTGGCTATGGAAAGTTGGTATTCACTGACTGCACACTTTGGCACTCTCCATAAAATTAATAATAACATTTTATATGTTAATGTTTTAGTATAATCAGGTCATATTTTACAGTGAAAAAACTAAGGAAACAAAAAATGTAGAAGTGCACTCTCACAAGGTCTTCAATCTTCCTTAAGGAAGAAAGCTGCATTCAGATGCAATTTGTTGTGCTTGCTGTTACTAACAGATGAAAGTTATTGTCATTAGCTGCAAAATTTGATAAAAATGAAAGCATAATGGGAACAATACACTTTCAAGACCAAGTCTCCAGTTCAAGGCTCACTGGAAAAGCCTACAATTTAATGGAACATTGTTGGTGACTCTTGTTCGTGCTGCCTCCGCTGCTGCCCTATGTGTTGTCGCCAGAGTTGAAAAGGGGACATAAAATGACCAGAGAGACATCTTTGGTGTTACACAAGTGTCAAGCCCCCAACACAGGAGAATGTTTCCAGTTTCCCTCTTCCCTCATTCAACCAAGAAGAATACAGAATTGTAGCTCAGCTCTCTGCCTATCAAACCAATGACCTCTGAAACCATCAAAAGGAACTACGAATTTTACAAGAGAATAATTATTGTACTTGATTCTTACAGGTGAACACTCACTTTTGTGTACATATTTACCAGGCAAAAATTCAGCACAAAAATATGCTGTCAGTAAATGCTTGGGGAATGGAATGGAATGAATGAATGAATGAATGAATGAATGAATGAGTAGTTGCCACTACCTAATAGTAAAATAATACTGTGTTACTAGAACATTCTGATGAGTTTAAGATGTGCTGTGTCACATGTGTCTTTTATCTATTTTATAACTCTGCAGTTTGCTCCTCCCCCTGGAATACCTTAGAACCCTGTCTCATGCCTGATTCCTTCCTCATACCCACCTCTTATCTGGATCCACCCTATGTAAAATTGTACAACATTCAGAATGACACTGGCCAAGACCATTTCTGTCATGATGGATAGTTCTAAGGTCTGTACTAACAGAGCCACTAGTTACATTATAATTTCGACCATGATTAATTTAAATTTAAATATTATCATGTCAGTAGATTATATTTGAAATCACGATTCTAGACACCTACCCTGTTTCTAATACTTTCTTGCGTTTGTTATGTTGAAGTATCCTTTTAAATTAACATACATAGCTATTTTATTCATTTATTATCTGTATCTCTATACCTCTGGTGGCTGCAATAATAGTCTGCCACAGACAACAGGTTAAACAACAAAGCGGAGTTTGGGGAGTCAGAATCCCAAATAGGTGTCACTTGCACAATAAGGAGTTTGCATTACTCAGGGAAGGGTGAATAAACCACTTGTTTTCTTGCATTTTTCCAGCTCCTAGAGCTTCAAATATATTCTCTGACTAATGATTCCTCCCCATTGTCAAGACTTACAAATCAGGCAATTCTAGCTCACAGTGCCATCCTATGTCTCTCTTTCATTTGATATTATTGTATTCATCTCCTATCACTGCTGTAACCATTTTCTACTCATTGAATGGTATGAAAAGCCTATAAATGTATTACTGGTAGTTTTTGACATTATAAGTCCAAAATGGGTTGCATCAGGCTAATATCAAGTGTAGACAGGCCTGGCCTCTGGAGACCCTAAAAGTTAATCTGCGTCTTTGCCTTTTCCTGTTTCTTAAAAGAAGCCCTAACCCCTCTTCCTCTTGTCAGAATCAGAGGAATGGTACCTTCAAATCTCCCTCTGGCTCTGATATTTTCCTTCTGGGCTACATCTCTTCTACCCCCTTCCTTTCATTTCACTCATGTGCTCACAGGACGCCTCGCCAGTTAATCCAGGCTCATCTGGAGGTCAGTTGTTGGCAGCCATGATTTCGTCAGTAAGCATTACTGTCCCACTCTACAGGAGGCTGCTACACACAGGTCACAGAGATCAGAGGGTGGAAATGATTCACCCACACCCACTCTAGTGTGTAATTCAGGTTCTGTGTACTCAGGGACTTCCTCATTACTGCATCCTAAGAGACATGTTTGTGTCTGCCACGCACACACAAGACATGAATATTTACTGAATAAATTCGCTTTCAAATCCCTTTTGATCCAGACATGGTTGTACTTACCTGTAATCCAAATACTCAGGAATTGGACACAAGCAGACCAGGGCCTAGAAACCAGCCCAGCAGCTGGAGCAATGACTCAGCAATTAAAAACACTTGTTTGGTTTCCTTCCCAACACCCAAATGGTGGCTCACCACAGCCTGTAACTCCCATTTCTCAGATTTTTGATGCCCTCTTCTGACCTCTGAGGGCACCAGGCTCACATATGATAAATACACAAACAAACATTCAGGGAAAGCTACTACATATAAAATAAAAATAAGTAAATCTTGGGGGAGTGGGAAGAAGCCAACTGGGACTAGGACAACATCCTGTCTCAATAAAAGTTTTTTAAACATCTATCTGTTTGTTTGTTTCGGTTTTATCAAGACAGGTTTCTCTGTGTTACACCTCTGACTGTACTGGAATTCACTTTGTAGACCAGGTTGGCCTTGAACTCACCACCACCACCACCACCACCACCCACCACCACCACCACCACCGCCACCCTGCCAAATTTAACATTTTTAAAGGGCCAAAATATTTCCAATATTTCCTCTCCTCTCCCTCCCTCCTTTCCTCTTTCTCCCTCACTCCCCCTCCCCCCGTCTGTCTGTCTCTCTCTCCCTTGCATGTGTATGTGTGTGTTGTGTGTATACATATTCCCCTATTTAGACACAGGAATGTGTCCAGGTGTGTGTGCACATATATGTGCACAGAGGCCTGAAGTTGACGTCACATTTCCTCCTCAATCACACTCCACTTATTTATTGAATCAGGGCCTCATGCTGAGCCTAGAGCTCATCCAGTTCAAGCTGGACTTGCTAGCCAGCTTACCTCAGGGGACCAGCTCTGCCTCCAGAGTAATGGAATTACAGATCTACCTTTAACACTGGTGAGCCATCATCTCCTTAACTCTAAAGTTTATTTTTAAAGAAACAGTTTCTGACTATGTATTTTGAGAATTAGAGAACTTAAAATAGAAAAGAATACAAAACAATAATTCATATTACACTTCAAGGGACAAATTAAATTATTTTTCTATATTATCCTTTTATAGAAACTTCAAAACTTCAAAACATTAAATATTGGTTTTCTGATATATATATCCATGGTCTTAGCCTTATAAAGTCATTTTAAAAGGTTACCCTACCTTGTTACAGAGGTTGCACCAAAGAAATGCAAATTTATATTCAATAATATTATCTCAAATTGGTAATTTGTATAAAAAAACTCTTTTGAATGTCTTTTGGTGTCTCTCAGATATATTTTTATGAATACTTATCTACTATAAATTACTCTAAATTCACAATGTAAAATTATATTGTCTCATAAAACATCTAAAACAGCCAGCAGAACATGCAGTATTAGTTCTCATACAGTTTAATACATCACTTAAAATTTTCAATGAAGTAGTGGAATTACAGTTGAAGATGAGTTGCCATAGTGACTGAATGATGGAAAGAAAACAAAAAAATTCAGTCTAAGCAATTAGTAATATGACTACAGTTCTAACTGTATTTTATCCATCTTGATAAATGACATGCATATTATGTTGAAGGAAATAGCCAAATATTCTGCATAGTCTAAAGAAATCATAAACTATTTTATACATATATATTTTTCCTACATGTTGTTTCTGGAATATATGGTACTCCAAATACAATCCATACTAAAATTATTTATTTTATTGAATTATTTTCTTTTTCTTCTTTGTTGTTGTTCCTATGGTGGTTGAGATGGCTAGTTGCTTTTTGAGATGGTGTTTTATTAGTACCCCAGCTGACCTCAGTCTAAAAGCTAGAAAGTCCCAGCCATTTTTTTTGCTTCCTTGCCCTTCAGAGCTGGGGTTCCAGGCTTGTACAGGGCATGTGGTTTTCACATGGGTGCTGGCATCTGAACTCTTGTCTTCATGACTGTGCACCAAATGCTCTTAGCCACTGAGCCATTTCTTTAGCCCTCAAATGATTTGTTAATGGTGCATGTTTTAATACACTTGGGGAAAAAATTCCAAAAGGAGAATTTAGAGATGGGTTGTGTGATCATAGGATTTGGAAAGCTGCAATGATAAAAGAATTTTGAGGTTGAGGGTAGCAAGGCCTAAATTCACAAAGAGACTTTGCCTCAAATAAATAGAGTAATAGAGGGAGACATCTAATGCCTCCCCCCTTTCACACACACACACACACACACAAAAGTAAATAATCCTTAAAAATATATATAGATGGGCTGGAGAGGTGGCTCAGTGGTTAAGAGCACTGTCCGAGCTCGTCCAAAGGACCTGGGTTCAATTCCCAGGCATCTCCTAAATGTCTATAATTCCAGTTCCAGGGGATCTGATCTGATACTCTCACACAGACATGCATGCAGACAGAACACCAATGTACACACACACACACACACACACACACACACACACACGTATATATACAGATTGTGTGTGTGTGTGTGTGTGTGTGTGTGTGCATAGAGAGAGAGAAAGTGAAAGAGAGAGAGAAATAGAGAAGTTTAACTGCAAACAAAAGCAAATACCAAACAGTTATACAGAATATTTTCAAACATTCACTAAAGGACTTTCTAAGAACATTTAAATAAAATATATAAAAGGCACAAGAATACATACAATAATTTATCTTCAATAATAATCACACAAACATGACCCTGCTACCTGTTTGAGGAGATGATAGATGGATGGCTTTGCATTCTTACTGAACAGAGTCTACCAAATGGAATTCTCATCTAGATTATTGTCTACCTCAAAATGTCTTGTCATACATACCAGTAAAAGAGAGACTGGAATGTAATGTGCTTTGGATGAAAAAGTAAAAATGTGTGCTAATTTTTCAATGGAACTAAATATTTTGTGGTATTCTTATTTGAAGTAAATCTTAGCCAAGGGTTTGTTCAAAATTCCCTATTCCTTCTGCTATGGCCTGCCTTGAAGACAACATTTTTAGCATCAATAAAATCAGTATGATCATAAACTATTTAAAATATGACATAGTCATACATTATAATTTCTTTTTTACTTAAATAGGAAATTTTAAGGGGGCATTTAATTTTTAAACATTCGTATTCTATGTCTTTACCTCTCTCTTCATGGGCAACAAGTTCATGTCTTATACACTATGGCATTTCTATAATCTAGCATAATAATCAAACATAGTAGATATCCAGTGAATATTTGCTGAATTTTAATTGCAAATATTATAAATAACTGCTCAATAATGATTAGATGCAGTCCTGAGACTCATCAGAGCATTTCCTGTAGATAAGAGAAGTGACTGGTACTATAGTAATGAATTATTTGTAGAAAATGATGTTATATTACACTAATGATGGTAGAAAATATCACCATCGTGTATAGATTAAACATTTCCAAGCCAAGAACTTCATGAACTCTTAATTAAACCATAGTCCTCTGCTTTACTTTAATATCACTATAAGCATTTCTTAGTATAAAATTATACTAATACAGTGCAAAACCTAATAGATCATGCTCATCATTTCATTAATATCCAAGAGGCCCTCATGTTGAGAAAGTAGTGTGCAAATAAAAGAAATTACTTGAGTTGGATTTCAGTCAAATATAATGATGTAAATGGCTATTACATGAAGTTAGTTCAGAAGTTAATGTATTTGAATATACCTGAACGCCTAGAAATTTTAATTTGGTCCTTAATTTTGTGGATATGTTATTGAAGGCCATCAGAAAACTTCACTTAGCCAGATTTTAAGGATAAAATGACTTTATATTCCCTAAAAAAGCAAATTACATTTACGTGCTTTCAGATGGCCAAGTACATCTCTTACTTACTGAAGAGTCCATTCAGCTGGTGACACTGTGCTCTTTTTGTAGTCTCTAATTCAGCATGGATGCATTTGGGATTGAGTGTCAGTTTTCCTAAAGTGTATCATGCCCTTGGATCATATTCACTGTCCATCATCCTTTCCTGCCTTACTCTCTCTTCCCACTACCCATCCCTCTTCTCCAATAGTCCCCCTAATAATTTCATGCTATATTTATATATGTATACATACATGTATATATGTATATATGTATATATGTTATATGATAATTACATATATATATATATAATTCAAGGTATATGAGAAAAACCATGGTATTTTTATTTCTAGATATGCATTATATTTCATTTAACATTGTTGACTTCCAGTTCCATCTAAGTTCTTACAAATGACATAATTTTATACTTTATTGCTAAAATATGATGAGACATGAATAGGGAAGCCATATACTTCATAAAACTCCATTGTACATACATACTCTATTTTCTTTATGCATTCATCTTTTCTTAGGCAACAAGACTGATTCTACAATTTGTCTATCAGACTTTGATCTTAATATTTCATGCATTTGAACTCCAAATACAATGTAGAGATTTTTTTTAATAGAGAGGGATTGTGTGTCTGCCAGTAAGTCATTCAGTCTTATTTCCTGCTTAGAATGAATGTCTCAGAGTGAAATTCCATCAGGACTCTGGAACAAAAATGTTCACATATTTCATTCATGGTTTGTGAAGAAAAGAAATGGGAGAGAAACACAAAAATGAAAGAAGAGCAAACAGCAAGGTCTAAAGTGTTCTGGGCTCAGGAAATACCAATACAGTGAATCACAGCTACATATTTAGACTGGACATCTTCCAATTAGCATTATTGCAAAAAAATAAGAAATTAAGAACTAGAAGAAATAGGACAATTCTATAGCCTACTCTTCAGACAAGGTCCACAGCCAGTTCCCATGATGCTTCCTTTCATCTCTCAAATCCTCCTTTTTCTCTCCCTCTCTTCCCTTTTTACCTTCTACCCTTTCTTGTTAGTTCTATACGATCACTGCTATCTCATTATGGATGAACTGTCAGCTTAGTAGGAACATTATGTTGTTGGGGAAAATTAGCATCTGTAAGTCATAACTGCATCCTCCAAGAAATAACTAGAAACCTGGATCAAAACTTTAAACCCTAATTTAAAAAGACACAAACATATCACCCACAGAAAATATGTATTGTGGTCCCAATGATTCAACTGTGTGCATCATATACTCTGTAGTATTATAACTACTATTTAGTCTGACCTTGGTGGAGAAAATTTACATAAATCCTCTGTCGTTGTAGGCTTTCAGAGCTTAACAACACTCTAACACATGGTTTGAAGAAAGCTTCTGAGGCCCAGAGAATTTGAGTCACTTCCACAAAATCACCAAGTGACCCCATGACAGAGCTGCAATTAGAACGTAGAATCCCTGTGTCCCGGTCCAGTTTTAAGTTAGAAGCTTTTCATTAAAATTATTTCAACAATTCATTCATGAAAGTTACAGCCTGTTTAGTTGAAGCTCTCATCTCGTTAACTGCATGCTTCCCCCTCTACAAGCAGAGTCTTAAAATACACCAGAAGGCAAACAAGTCTGAGAGAAGATGGAGCCTTTGTATAAACACTCAGCTGATTGCTGGGGATTTTTGTCAGCTTCTTGCTCCAAGTCACTTTCAACCCACTGAAAAAGAGATGCCATGCTACAAACAGGACCTCAGAGCTGATAGCTTTGAGACAAGCTTTCTGATGAGACTTGAATAAGGGAGAGATAATGATTACAGTAGATTCCACCTTCTCAGAGGAAGCTACAATTTGCTCACAGAAAAATTGAAATTTTATTGTCTTTTACTTCAGCTGTCTCACTCAACTGATCAGAATTGCTTGCAGCCCCTCAGGGGTCCCTTCTTCCCATGGGCTTTATGCTCTCTAAACCCTTACTCCTGATGCCCACACAGTGCTGACTGAACAGGACCAGAAGAGTTTGCTCAAGGTTGACTTGAATCCTGCTGGTGAGATTTCTTAGAAAGAAAAGACAAACCAAAATGTTTAATCACCTATAGCAGGAGAAGGAAGGCAGTGCAGGCGGAGGGGTAAAGAAGAGGAGCTCAGAAGCACGAGTTTCAAAGTTATTACAGGGATTTGTTTATTGGGAAGTAAATCTCAATTCCATTGACCAGTTCACCTGAGGCATGTCTTGTATGGCAACTTTGGGGCTACATTCTGAAGAACTTAAAATTTTCAGTTCCTGTTATAATAGAATTGAGGTGATTGCAATGTTCTGATGGGTAATCTGTTGACAAGGGTAGAGTACCTATGACAAACTGAAATTCATGCTCCAGAGATGAGCTCCAGAGTCAATGAGACACTTTATCAGCACATGCTATTGGCCAAAGAATATTGGGGGAAATGTCTCCAATACAAATTGCCATTTAAGGAGCTCACATTACAGAAAAAACTATTACTGGATCTATACATGAGAGCACGCAAAGCATGTTAGTTCCCTGTAGAGCAGAATGTAAGTAAACACGATAGCAGGCAATTCTGAAAGGATGTCAAGGTAGGAGGGAGTCTCAAATTTGAAGTAAAATTTAAGAAGGTTAATAAGATGGTACCCAAAGCTGAGTGTTGTGGCACATGGCTTAATCCAGCACTTGGGAGACAGAGATAGATGGATCTCTGTGAGTTCAAGGCCAACCTGTTCTCCATAGTGAGTTCTGGGACAACCAGGGCTATGTAGAGAGACTCTCTCAAATTCCCCCCCCCAAAAAAAACCCAAATAAAAAAATAAACAAAATAGAAGGTGGCACCCATACAAAGCTGCAACATAAGATCTTGGAGAAGCAAAAGTAAATATGGTATCAAAACTCTGAACATTTTTCTTCAGAGAAATTTAAAAATGCTCCCCTTTTAAGAAAAATGAAACTAAATTAAAATGTCATGTATATCAAAATTAATTTTTTTCTTATTAAGAATTGGACCTGCTCTTCCTTCTAGCACAGTGGTTCTCAACCTGTGGGTCATGACCCCTTTAGGGTTTGAATGACGCTTTCACAAGGGTCTTCTAAGACCATCAGAAAACACAGATATTTACATTATAATTCATAACAGTAGCAAAATTACCCTCTAGAAGTAGCTGTGAGTATATTATTTGTTATTTATTAAAGCTTACCTGATGATTCAGAAAGCAAATTCAGCCTCAAGTTATAGAAATCAGCCAGTGGTGGTACACACCTTTAATACCAGGACTCAGAACACCTTTAATACCAGGACTCAGGAAAGGCAGATGAATCTCTGAGTCCAAGACCACTGTAGGCTACTGGAGAGTGCATCGGAGCTCACACCTTTAATCTTAGGATTTGAGAGATATAAAAGGTAGAGGCATTCAGTCTGAGAATTAGTCTCTAGCCACATGGAGGAGAGCATAGCAGTCTGAGTGAATCTGAGAGCAGTGAAGTCGGAAGCAGATTGAGGATTGTCCCTTTGGTCTAAGCTGAGTTAGAGGTAAGAGCTAGTGACTTTCTGATCTTCAGCTTAAAGCTTGAACCCCAATATCAGTCTCTGGGTCTTTTATTTAACAAGGAGCAAAGAAAATAATCTTGGGGGTCACCACATCATGAGGAACTGTGTTGAAGGTCAACAGCATTAGGAAGGGTGAGAACCACAGTTCTAGCACATTCCACGGAAGGAACAGATGGCAGGAATATGAGGCAGTCCATGTAAGGTACATATTTACCAAATGTATGAGTCACATTTTACATGCCAATTGTATGGAAATAGCATACATTGTACTAGCTTAGGTCCATTTTGTCATCCTCCATTTATCTGAACACATATATTCACAGTGGAACCTGGAATGTCTTCGTTGGTTCATCTTGGATTAATTCTGTTGCAATTTGCCCTGATTCTATATTATGAGTTGAAATAATTCCAACCATTTCCCCTTTTAACAAACTTAACAGATTCTGAGTGTGATGAAGAAAGCATCCTCCTGAGTAGTGAGATTGTAAAAGCCATAGGCTGCAGAGAACTGGGGAAAACTGCCCTCTGGACATGACCAGACTGCTGCACTCATGAACTCACAGCAGCTGAGGCTGCTGCTCAAGGTCAAGCCAGTCAGCCAGGCTGTGGTGGTGCATGCCTTTAATCCCAGGGAGGCAGAGTCAAGTGGATCTCTGTGAGTTTGAGGCCAGCCTGGTCTACAGAGTAAGTTCCAGGACAGCTAGAACTTTTCACAGAAAATCCCTGTCTCACACAAAAAAAAAAAAAGCAAGCAAGAAAGAAGAAAAAAAAAAGATCAAGCTAGTCACCATCAAGCTAGTCACCATTCTAGCTTGGATGAAGAAGGGGCTTATGAATCCCCCACACTATCCGAGGAGCTTATGGCAGCTGATGGCTGCTGTGGAAGGAAAGGTCTGTTTCTTTAAAGGTATGGTCCCTGCCATACTGAATACTCTAGCAGATGGTTTCATATGTGAAAATACACATACACACACACACACACACACACACACACACACACACACACACACGAAATTCTCATTGGACTCAGTGGGCTGTATATTTTTTTAAATAAGAAGAAAAGAGCATGAAGCTGGAAGGGTAATATGGGGTGTTGAATTGAAGAAAGAAGAAGATGGATATAATGGCAATGTACACATGTGTAGATTGGCAAAGATCAAAGTATCATATTAAGAAAGAAAAAAGAAAAGACAAAGCACCCAAGAAATTTTTTAGAAGCATCCAAAACAACATCCTACTATGGCACTGTGCTGGTTGGCCTTTGTCAACTGGAAACAAACCTAGAGACATCTAGAAAGAGGGAATCCAAATAAGAAAATGCCCCCATCAGATTACCTGTGGGCAAGTGTGTAGTACATTTTGTTGATTGATGTGGGACAGCCTAGCCTGTGAGTGTTGTGGTCCTGGGTTGTATGAGGAATCAAGCTGAGCAAGCCATCAGGAAAGCCCATAGCAGTTGCTCTAATAGTAAGTAAGTGGACACTTAACTGAGACAGGTACCATAAGGCTGCAATGTAAGTTCCTTGGTAGAATTTTCCGCTGCTCAGATATTTTTTCCTTTTCTTTTTCTGATTTTGTTTTCATTTCAGTACAAATTTTTGCAAAATAAAATTATTATATCAGAGTATTTTCGTTTGCCTTGAAATAGCCATTTCTATTCTGAAGTTTTAAAGAAAATATAGGTTTTCTGGGCAAATGTCAGAGAGATTTGTTTCTCTAGCCAAATCTGAAAGCATTTTCTTTTCTCATGACAGTCAGTTAATCTCACTGTCCACCATCTATTGTATCATAAAATTCCAACTAAAACTTTTAGTACTTGCATGAGAAACATGAGTCTCAGAATTGAACTGTAGAGCTTGTCACTTATTCCAGATAAAGTCCTAGGAAATTGGGAATGGAGAGGTTTTAAGAATACCTTGAAATTAACATGAATGGACCTGATAGATTCTTTTACTGAAGAGGCAAATAAATATGTAACAGGTAATGAAAGCAAGAAAAATATTAATTCTCTAAAGTAAAGTACAGTGCTATGAGACCACCCCATATCTTCAGAGTTACATAATAAGAAAACTTAATGCTGATTGCCAGAGAACAACCATATTGGGTATTGCAGACTGAATAAAATAATTTCATTGTAATAAATTATTGGGTAAAATTTTATCTTAGTCTCTCCTCTTGAATTAATCCCATCATCTTGTTGTTGATGTTGTTGTTGTGATTTCCTTTACATTTGTTGAACAGAGAAGCAAGAAAAGTCTTGCAGAATCCGAACAGTGCCTAACCATCAACAGTGTTTACTTTCTGGAGTCAATCACAATAATATCCTGGAGTGGAGGAAGTGAAGTACATTAGCAGCCTCTGGATAACGGAGAAACTCACTGCAAAGTTTTGGAAAGATGCTCAACTCACTGCTATATCTAGGTAGTACTGGAGCTACCTTGTACATCCCTTTGCCATGAAGCAATGCCTCTTACTGCAAAGGTAAACCCAGAGAAAGGCAGGGTACAAAGTTGGCTTCCAATTTTCAGGTGAGACTTTTATGATTCACATGTTTTCAGAAAATCAACTCTGAAGCAGACTGAGTTGGTATGGACACAGAGTGGCACAGGTATATGGGTGGAGCATCCTTGGCTTCTATGCCTCTGAAACAATCCAAGAGAAGCAGAGTGCAAACCAGGAGGACATGCAGCCTCCTGGAACAAGCTCACTGAGCAGCCTTTTGTTTCCTTGCTTTTGTTTTGACACTACAGAGATGACAGATAATTAAAGGTGGGAACAACACGTAATTTTAAGATCTGAGCCCATTTATCTGAACACATGCACACAGTAGGCTTAAAAGAGCCTTTTGACATTTTTTGGCTAAAAGGGAAAAACATAAAGTGAATTCATGGTACAGTCTCTATTTCTCAAAAGACAAATAATTAGCCTCAGTACACTTGACCACTCAGAAGACATAGAGAGAATGTAAGAGGTTAATCATTACAGACAAATCAACTAAAACATAGCGATGACCTGAGAAAGGATGGCACACAGTATTAAGAATAAAGCATAATTATAGCTGTTTACATAAAGGAAATGAGATCAGTAGCCTTGAAAGTCAGTGGGATAATTCTGACATTTTTTAGTTAAAAAAAAAAAAAGAAACAGGGTATTCACAAACAATGGAATATATTAAGCATAGTACAGTGGTCAAGTAAGAATAAATTGCCCAACTGGATGATTCTGAGGAAACATAACATCTTTCAAAAAATGCATCTTATAGGAAAAGGTGAAATAGACACAAAGGAAGAAATTCTTCACATATGGCTCATGCAGGGAATGGAAAGGTGAGCTAACTTCTGTGTGATAATAATGGAGGAACACTGGGTTCAACTAAGAGAAAATTAAAACTCAGTGCACTCTGAAGAGTAGAGGTTTGGAAAAAGAAAAAATGTGTGTGCATTCGTGTGTACATGCATATCTTTATGTGTGTGTGTGGAGGGGGGTGCATGCACGTCCAAGGGTAAGCATGAGCACTTTGGGGGTGAGAATTACAAGAGACATTTTATTGTGAGGTAAAGAATGACAAGTCACATTAAGAATGCATGCAAGCTAACAAGCATGAACCTTGCTATCTCTTCAAACTGAGTTCCCATGGATGAACTATAAAGTAAAAATGGGCTTGCATTTAGTTTGGGATTGCACTGGTAAAAAACGGGGTGCATGTAGGTGCTGATAGGAAATGGCCACAAGAGAGACAAGAATATGAATTTAGCTGGCATTGCACTAACCCCAGGGATGGACTATGAGGGCTTGAACTGAGAAATTTGTAATAAAGGTGAATAAGAGTTATTTTTATATGAGAAATATTTAGTAAATGAAACGGGAAAATTCGTGACAGGTTGGAAAATTATTGACTGAATGACACAATGATGTTGCCATTAACTGACATAAGTAATATGTAAGAAAGTAGCTCATTCTTGGAGGGTAGATAGTTAACCTTGGAAGGTAGACAGATTTAGATACATAAACTCAAAATGGTTCTAGGTGGATAGACATATACTCTAGAATTCATGTGAAAGATTGGGATTGGTGGGAGAGTTATGAGTTAACACTAGTCAGCAAGCAAAACCCTTGACAATGTGGAAGCTTCCTAGATGATCTAAAAAGGCAATATCCTGACAGAACCATTAAGGAAGAAAAAAAAAAAAAAGCTAGTGTGAGAAAAAGAGGAGTCCTATGAGTGAACAAGAAAAGAAAGTCAGGGAGGGGAGGGAAAACCTTCAGAGAACTGCATTTTTGAAATTCTAGAGTGGTCAATGGTGTTAATCCAGAAGAAAGACCTTATAAACTGAGGAGAGAGAGGCCATCCATTTAGCATGTATGTGATTCCTTACTGCACCAGCTTACATGCATTGGGGGGCTGGCAGTGGGGGAGGGGTCAAAGTCAGAGTCAAGTGGGAAAAATGAGGCATTCAAGGGAAGGGAAACAGAGGCAGAAATCTCAACTACTCTTCTTTAGAAGCACTTGTGCTCAGAAAGGAGACATGAGTTCTGGGAGATGGTTGAACTTGCTCAACCATCTTCCTAGCTCAAGAGGCTAGGAAGAAAGTGCCGAGGGCAAATAGGCAAGTAGTTGAAGAGGTCATGATTGATGCTAGTTCCTCAGAAAGATGGAAAACAAGCAAGCTACAGAACAAATCCATAGAATACTTCAAAAGAGTCTAAGATGCATTTAAAAGGAAAAAGATTACACTGCTGGAGCTTATACCTGTCACGACTGGAATAAGTATTCATATTTTGTGCCTCAGTTAAAGCTTCAGACTCCATTTGCAAGGCTGTCTTATTTCCTACAATTTTTGGTGAAGATGCAAAGGACTTGGAAGGTTGCAGAGCTGCAACAATGCCAAGAATACAGTTCTCATACACAGTGGAGGGATCAAGGCTGACTCTCCTTGAGAAGTAACCAAGGGCACAATAGTTCCCATCTAAAAACTGAAGCCACAGTTCTGATTGAAAACAAAGCCATAAAAAGGAAAACTATGATGCTATCTTCTTCCTAGATCTAAGCTTTGAACAAGTAAACATTTCAGTTTGTACATTACACCAAAATGTTGAAGGAATAAAGTTCCATGAATGTATTTGTGTTCATTTATTAATGCTATGGACATGAGTGATTTCTCCCTAGAAGGCAAGGTGTAGTTAGGAAAGTATTGCTTCACTGGATTTTTCCCCTATTGAATAAATTCAGTAGAAGATGGCTTCATATTAATTTGAAGCACAGCTTATTTATAAAGATTAGAACAAGATAAAAATGTCCCATACAGTTGCACCTTAAAGACAAAGCTTCTGTTGTCAGGATTGCTCCCCATGTAGATGGGGCATGGAAAACATAGCTCTTCAGTCTTATGGCATCTAAAGGCAAGGAAATTGTCTGCGTCTTTCAGATTATTCTAATTTTAGAGTGAATTTTTAGTTATAAAAATGATCATGTACTATGGAGATGGCTCAGTTGGTAAAGTGTTTACCATGGAAACATGAGAACCTGAGTTAGGATAAGCAGTACCCACATAAAAAGTCAGGTTGTCTTCCTAGCAAAAGGAAGGCAGAGACAGGAAACTCACATGCCATCCACTTTAGACCATCCATGAACCAACCATCCTTTCTCAAAAACAAAACTGAGTGGACAAGAGAGCTGGCTCAGCAAATGAAAGCTCTTGTCACTCTTTCAGAGGACCCAAGTTTGTTTCTTAGCACCCGTGGCAGCTCAAAACCACCTATAACTCCACTTCCAAATCTGACACCCTGGCTTCTGAAGGCACCACACACATACGCATACATGATCGCAAAATACTCAGAAACACAAAATAAAAATAAATGGATACTCTTCGTTTTGTTTTGTTTTGTTTTGTTTTTTGAGGCAGGGTTTCTCTGTGGCTTTGGAGACTGTCCTGGAACTAGCTCTTGTAGACCAGGCTGGTCTCGAACTCACAGAGATCCACCTGCCTCTGCCTCCCGAGTGCTGGGATTAAAGGCATGCGCCACCAACGCCCGGCTAAATGGATACTCTTTAAAAAATTAAAATTGAAGGCCAAGGACTCTTCTGGTACATCCTGTCTACCTTAACTTGATCCCCAGAACCCACACAAAGATGGAAGGAAAGAACTGACCTCACAAAGTACACACACAAACAAACACACATGCACACACTAACAGTAAATTTTAAAGTAGGAATGAGAAGCAAAAAAGACACCTAATGTCAATTTACAGCCTCCACGTACATGTGTATCCACAACCAAGCACACACACACACACACACACACACACACACACACACACACACACACACACACACACGTATACACACCCATGGAAAAAAGTTCAAAGAACTCAAAATTTCAGTAAATTGATAATAGCTCATGTCATATCCAGGTCTCCAAAACAAATCATTGAGAATAATACATACAAGAATGTTAGTTACCTCTAGGATAAATTTGGGTTCTATAACCTTGTACAACCTACCCAAATTTAGATCATACATTACTTACTAACAATTCTAATCTTTTCCTTTTACCATTACTATATCTCTCATATGTAAACATACACTTCTCAATGTTGTGATCTCAGAATCAAAAATCATTAGGTTAAAATGTTCCCAAACCAACACTAACAAGTGCCCAATGAGGCCACAGACACATGATTTATCCTTGGCATGGAGCAAACTGTATGGTTAAAATGATTCCATACTGCCATGTCAGGTTAGCACAATTCCAGTCTCCTCAAGACAAAACCTGCTCTTCCTGTTTTAGTCTCCCATCTTTCACTGAATGCATGTTTGGGATGGTCACAATAATCAATCCCAGGCTTGACGTAATGATGTTGAGTGTATGAAAAATAGGAATAGGAGGCATGTGAGAGGAACTCAACTTTACCTGGAAATATATTGGAATTATGAATGTCCTCTGTGTAGCAGAATTATTTACCTAACACCATGTGGAGGTTAGGCTTTGGCTTATCTTTTCCTCAAATGATGTCAAATTTGTAATGGTTTACCAACAAATTTCAGTCAGCCTCATGAGTAAAATGAATCACTAGGAAACCAAAGGTCCCAGGGTTTCTACTTGGTACATAGAAGCTGCATTCTCTGCACCAGTATCAGAAGCAGGCTGGTCAACAACATAATGTAGTGCTTCGCCAGTGTGAGCAAAGCTCACCTACAAAGGTTTGATTCTCAGAGCACATCCGAGCTTACCACCTATGTTTAAAGAGGACAAGACCTGAAAGCTATATCAATACCAAGATCTGCAGGCAACCCCTTATGCAATACGAAATCATGGGGGAATATCTGGTCAATCTAATGGATTCCCTAACCTCCCATGAAGAGAGAGATAAGTATTCAGAGTGACACTTCACTCTGTGGTCTAGATAATAATTATATATTTATTACACATGCACACACATTTCTGTTGTGTTCTTGGCTTTTCACTCTGCTCAGAAATGAGCAGTTATCAAAGTGTATCACTCAAAATTCTTTCTAGTTTCCTCAATAGTAGAGCATCACAGAACCATGGTCCACCTACAAATAAACATTTCCCTACCCATTCTTGCATCTTTGTGTGACTATATGACTAAATTCCAGCCAAGCATAAATAAGTTGAAATGTTTTGAAGATACCATTTAAGAAATACAGAGTCACAGCTTTCTCATTCTCTGTCCAGATGACTAGAAAGCTACATGCAATAACTGGATCTCTAGCAATCACCAAGGACTGTAAAGTCAAAGACTATACACTAGGGATGAAAGAAAACAGAGAGAAAAACTTTGAGTCTCCAGCTCTTTTCAATCTAACAGCTCATTACTCTACTTGAGATCTTCTTTAACATAAGGAAAAGGCTTCTGTTACATTTTTCTTGATTGAAACTCTATTCTAACATATAAAGCATTCTAAAATAAAATCATTTCAATAGTAGTGAGTGTAAAACAATTTATGAATGTGAATATATTAAGTGATATATTCATCCTGTTTCTTTCTGCCTCCTTTGAAATGACATCATCCAAGAATGGCTGACTCTCACACGTCTAATGCTTCCTGTCTGTATTCTTACAAGATAAATCACACATATAACATCACAAAAAATGCAAGAGACTCCAATATTAAAAAAAAAAAACCCTATGTGCACTTTTTCTCTTGCTCGTTTGAAGCTGGCTTGGAATCAAGTTTCAGTGTAGGATTGTAGCATGGGTATTGACAATTTATAGTCCATGAGCCACATTTGGCTCTTAGACATATTAAATGTGGCTCATGAAATGCTTTCTGAAAAATGTTCATTTGGAATGCTTAAAATGGGAATGTTTGTGTCTTCAGTTCTCCACAAGTCCCATCACCCCTGCTAATACACAAAACTATTGCATCACTGTTTATGTTACATGCTTAGCTTCTGGAATCACTGAAGTTCACAATATGTACTCCCTTCTGAGCCTTCTCTCCATCACTCATGCAGTGTTGACTAAAATGATTCAAGTCAATAAATAGTCTTAGGGAGGCCTATGCCTGGTGCTAATAATAAAAATGTGCATCTTTCCCTAGATGTTACATTTTGATTTGGAAATAAAATGACCTAGTATTTTTCTCTTACAAAAAACAAATGTGGAACATTCCAAAGCCCCCCTACATCATACACACCAGAAGGAGTGTTTGGGGGTGGGGGAGATCCTGAAAAGCTGATTTTATCATCTTGGCTACATTATACTTTTCTACTAAAGTTAGTCCAACCCCCAAACTCTTTCTTTTTAGTTTCTAAAAAACTTTTAAAATCCAATCAATCTTTTAAAGTTGAGTGAGAGGTAGTTCTATTTTGGCCAGAAATGTCTAAAACTTTATTTACTATATCTTAGCTTCCATATGTGTTCCAATTAGGCTAGGACTGTGTTTGTGTTTCATGGTCCACAGGGGGGAAAAAAGAAAGAAATAAAAAGAAACAGCTATACTTTATACTAACAAAAGAACAGGTTAAGCTTTTAAATATATATACGTCCATACAATGCCAGCTTTTTATAACACGTATTCAAGGGAACCCAAAGGAAATACCACTATCCATGCTACTTATAATAACAATTTGAAAATTGTATGGTCTTGACATGCAAGCCTTAGGCTTTTCTGTAATATAAAAACATTCCACATGTACTGTTTCCCAAATTAAAAAAAATAACATGGAATTACTAGATTCTAACAGGAGAAATGAAGTATAACAAGTGTCCACACAGCATCAGTGCACATCCAAGTATGCATGAAAAGTGAGTCCAGTGTAAGTTTGAATGGCTTTGAATACACTAGATTATTGAGTCGCAAATATTATCCTTACTTAGACACACACTTTTCTGCAATTAATTTTATCACATTTATTTTGAATTACAATCAATGTCAATGAAAGAATTTACTTTCTCCGTAAAAATCTGCAGTTTGGGGTTTGAGTTTCTTTGCTATTTGACAACACTGGTATAAAAGAGGTTGGTTCAGAGGCAGAACTGCTTTTGAACCAATCTCATATTCTTAATTTATGTAAATGAATAGTAGAGAAAGGTAAACCCCTCGGTTTTCAGTAACACCTACAGAATACATGGAATGACTTAGAAGTGTTTTTTAGCATATGGCCTACCCTCTAAGACTTTCAAACATCTTATATCTTTCACTAACACACATATTCAAGTGTTACCATACTTTGCAAATTTAAGCACATAATTTAAATTTAAGTTGGGAATGAAGTCTGCACAGACATTTTAACATTGGCCCCTGGTGGGGGAAGGGAGTGAGCAGACCCCTGGTAATAGACATTTTTACTGCTACCCTTAATGCTTTGTTTGTTCTCTTTCCTAACTCCTCTGTCCTTGCATTTACAAGCAACACATAGTTTCCATGGCATTATGAAGAAACATGATAAGTTTCACCCTTTCTAAATTCCCTCACTCTTTGAAACATAGAAACTGACTTAAAAGTTCCAAGATTTTAGAAAGGGCCCCCTCTATGGGACTATGACAGACTTGAAATTCATCTCCAGAATCTTCTTTTCCCTCCTTATAGTTTTCTAGATCACATGGCTAACTGCTAAACTTAGTTTCTAAACATTTTTAGAGGAAAAAGACAGGGAGGAAGGAAGCAAATGTATAGAGATGGGTTGCTACATACATGAGAAAGACAGTAACAGACATGATTAACACATGTGCTAAGTTAAAAGCTTCAGTGCAGTACTAGTGATGACTCAGATCTATGCCAGCCTATTGCAAATGAGAACATGTCTGTAGTTGGCATTTCAACCCTCAAAAATTAAGGATTAAACTTTTTTTAAATGAATCAGGAGCCAGTTTTCCTTGCTCTTGTTGTTTGCTTTGATAATATATATATATATATATATATATATATATATATATATATATATATATATTCTATAGCAGCCATGCCATTTTGCTTAACGATATGACCCAAGCAAGATATGCCTTAAAAGGAAGGAAAAGAAAAAAGGATGAGCAGAGGGGAGGAGGGAGGGAGAGAGGAAGGGAGAGCAGGAGGGAGAGGGAAGAAAGGAAGCAAGGATCTAAGAGTAATGTCCTTATCAATACTCCATGCCAAATTAGTTAAGGCGTGCTGATTTCCTGCCTTCAGCCACCACCACCACCCCACCCCACCCCCGCCCAGGAACCACACTGTCCGGATAACCAAGTCAGTAGGGTGGGAAAATGCCGCAGTTTAAGAAATCTGGCTTCTATCAGCCTCTGTCATGGAGAAATAAACTTGACTCTCTCTCAGTAAGCAAACACGATTTTAAGATCACAGATGAAAACGTTGGGCGGGGAAGATGAGGCTGTGGGGAAAGAGGAATGAAGAGCAAAGACAAAGGAAATTCCGAGCTATCAGAGTTGCCGCAGAGATTTCTCTAAACAAAGACTTTCATGAAGCAGCTGAAGTTCGCGCAGGAACGACTCCACCCTGCCCAGCTTCTGCAGCGGCTTTCCCTGCTCGGAAAGCGCCAGCCCACACAACTGACTCCGATTAAAAGTGCCTTCGGGGCTCCGTTTTAAGCACTCTTGTTTTCTTTTAAACGTCCTATTCTTACATTCAGGCGAAAAAAAAACAAAAACAAAAAAACAAAACTGATCTACCCTGGCTCTTCCTGGACGGCAGAGCTCACTCTGCCAGGACAAGCACAGAAGCTCCGGAGTCAAGCTGTTTCCCAGGTACAAGTCCCAAGTCCCACAGCCCCCTTCTCAAACTTTAAATAGTCTCCTCTTCACACTCTTCCTGCAGCTTAACATTCCATCTAGTCCCAAACCAAGCCATAAACACCATAAAGCAAAGCAAAAGGCAAACTCACCATTCTCTTGTTCCTGGGCTTTTATTGAGACACAGTGCCCTAATAAAACAGTGAGAATGAGGAGAGGTCTTGCTACCACCCAGTTTGCCATCATGTCTAAATCTGAGACATGTGGGTCCTGGGAACGAAGAGTAGATACTGAGGTCACTGTAGCACCATGAATTCCGCTGAGGGCTCTTTTTCAGCACCAGCCCCCAGGCCGCCTCAGCCTGTTTCAGCACCAGCTCCGGCACAGTCTGCGAAAACTTTTTTCAAGCGATGCAGCTTTAAATAGGAAGAATGCTGCCTCCACTTCTTTTCCTGCCCCTTTCAGCTTGTTCAGGCTCATAACCATCCAGTGTCTGCCAAGCAACCGTCTGATTGATGGTAAACAACCAAATCAGAGCGCGCGCTTCTGCGACTTGGGTTTTCACTACTTCTTGTAGACTTTAAGCGCAGATGGAGCCAAAGAGAGACAAACTTTTATTTCTTTCTGTTGAGTGTGTGTGTGGTTTTTCTTTTCTTTTCTTTCTTTCTTTTTTTTTTAAAGAAAGCCTAATAGAAGAAGTCTAACCCTCCCCTCCCTACCCTTCCCCCAGACACACACCCCCTGACTTTTCCAGAGGTACTAAAAAAGGTTCAGGGAGGATGGACACCCTTTCAGTGAATTTTTTTTCTTTCTTCTTTTTCTTTCTTTCTTTTCTTTCTTTCTTTCTTTTTTGCGTTTAGGTATTCTGAACTATCTTCGCCACTTTAAGCCTTTAAAAAGTCATAATTTTTAACCCTTTCTTTTGACTGCCGATGAAGACTTCTTGTTCCAATCCTCATTCTGTTTCCTTTCTCATGCTCTGAGAGGATTCTTAGAGAAGAAACTAGATAAAACTGCAAAACAAACTTGAGATGCTTTTCACTAAGCTATTTCTACATCTCTTAAAGAGTAATATCTATACATTTTCCTTGTCACAGAGCATTTTACTATGTTAAAACAAAGAAAAATCTGCTAAGAGTTGTGTAGACTGAGGAAAACACACTGCTTTTGGACGAAGAAAGGGTGGGTTCCAGCATCAGATCTGCCACTCACCAATTTTGTGAAGTTCTACATAGTCCTTATCTCTGTGCACTCCAATTTTCTTGTTGGAAAAAGGGCTTTTCCCTGACCAGTGTGCATGGTTTGGCGACACTAAAATGAGTAATGTGCCATTAACTACATTCCAAATTGCAAAGCGCTACCTACATAAAAGTGGATGGTACTGTTATTAACCCTAAATGGCTTTCCAGGAAGCACGGTAGTCCCAGCTGAACGTTCCTGTTATGAGCCAAAGCCATTAACTTTATGCCCTACTCAGGCTTGACAAGACCTTGCATTTAAAGCAGTCTAATATATTTGATACCTTGAGTCCTCAAGGATCAGCAGTCTGTCCACACAATATGTGACTCAACTGTAAATAATTATTTGGTACTGATTAGGTACCTTGAGCCTCACTGAACACTGAAGGGAGGGGCTTTGGGAGTTTGAATGTAATTGTCTCCTTTAAGTTCATAGGGAGTGTCACTATTTGGAGGTGTGGCTTTGTTGGAGTAGTTATGGCTTTGTTAAAGGAAGTGTGTCACTGTGGAGGTGGGCTTTGAGGTCTCTTATATGCTCAAGCCACAATCAGTGTTTCAGTTCACTTCCTGTTGCCTATGACTCAAAGATGTACAATTCTCAACTTCTTCTCCAGCACCATGTCTGTCTGCACACTGCCACGTCCCACCATGATGATAACAGACTAAATCTCTGAACTTTAAACCACCCAATTAAATGTTTTTCTTTATAAGAACTGCCATGGTCACAGTGTCTCTTCACAGCAATAGAAACCCTAATTAAGACAATGGCATACTAAAAATAAAGGCCACATCTGTCATCTTTAAGAAGCATATGTAACTGATGAAAACTACATAAAACAAAAAAAAATTACAAACCAGATATATAACTGTGTGGAATGAATTAAACCTCCAAAATAAAAAAAGTCTATAATTAGAATAGGAATATAGGCTTGATTTACTATTTAATTTTCTTAGTAAAAGAAATCCCAGAGGCTTCAGTTTGAGAGGTACAGGTAGACTCTGGAAAAGTTCAAAGAATGGCTTCCTAGCCCTATATAGTGACTCCCTCACCAATACTGCTGTTCCCATTGCTGTCTTGCTCCCACTTAATAGGCTAAATGAAGAGCAAAAATCAACCTTCTTCTAATTCTTTGAATAATATCTGAGAAAATCCATGATGTCAATACGCTTGTTAATCCCTCATCAAGGAATTCCCTTTTGTAGCAGATGGATATCACTTCAGAAAACCACAACCAATTAAAATGCAGAGTTGAGTGGCCAAATTTTAATGGATCCATCTACAAAACAACTCCTGAACCTAAGGCTCAGGGAACATTGAGGAAGAGGAAATACAAAGAGTCAAAGGATCAGCAAGTTTGCTATGAAACGGTGTCTGCTACTAATAATATCAGAAGCTACAACCATAAAGTCTCACCACCATGACTGCCTAACCATGAGTTGACCAAGGACAATACCAATAAGCATGCCAAAGTAGACAGAGGAAAGACCAGGAGTCCTCAACCTGACACAGATGACTACAGGCAACTAAGGAATGCTAAGCATGAGAGAAATAGCCTTCCTCAGTGAAGAGCATACCAACTGGTTATCCAATACCAAATGGTCATCCCTGAAAATATGCAAGCAAGTAACATGATACAGAAGATGCAGGGTGCAGTTATGCATTTAGAAATAGATAAGTTTGTGTGTGTTTACATTTATGCACCTAACTACAATTAATGAAAAAATAGGCCATGAATTTGAAAAAGGAAGAGTGTATGAGAGGGCCTGGAAAGAGGAAAGGGAAGAGAGAAATGGTGTAATTATAATCTCAAAAAGCAAAATAAAAAGGGTATCTTCTTAAATAATCAAAGGCAGTAACAAAAAGTAAATAAATACAGGAAAAATATAGTTTTCACTGAGATTACTAGTTTTCTTCTACTATGAGACCATTTTAGATAACAACATTATCCTGGCACCAAAAAGTATCCTGGGCCAACTTTTTGGGTATTTGCAATCTTCACTGAAATACTGAGATAAAAGATGTTTGTAGAGGATCTACAGCTCTTGGAAACTATTTCCAGGCTGAAAGTTCAAACATGATAAGGTAAGATTGCCGGAGCCAAGTGAGCAAATCTAATCCTCAGTATCTGCTCCTATCAGTTTCCATTTGCTGTTACAACAGTTATTATAAGCTTGACAATATAAGTATTTTAAGTTTACCTGTGAGCACAACTTCCATAGGAGAAATTAGAAACACAATGAAACCATCTCTCAGACCTCCATAATTTCTACCATCTCTTTGCATCACACTAGAAGTCTGTGATAAGACCATGCATAGGAGGCATTTTCCTGAGAGCTGAGACAAATCAGTGTCTGCACCGTAGTTCTCCATGAGCTTCTGCCATCTGTTGCCATGAAGCCATAAATAGTGAACAGTTTTCAGCTAGAGCTTTTCTTCCTCAACAATGCAGAAAATTCTAGAATGTACACAGGTGTCAGCAAATATACCAGTTTAACAGATGTAGTTGAATTGAATTCCTGGGGAATTAAACGCCACTATTTCTTAGCCTTTTGAGAAGTAGAGGATGAGCTCTAGTCATTATTGTTGGAGCAGGGCTGTCAGAATTAAGGCCCAGTTCTCATGAGGCATGCCAGCAACCCACCACTGCAAATACTTAAGTGAATCTCTAGCAGTTCTCATAACAATTCTAAAGCCTTACTTTACTATTAGTTTTCAAACTCTCTATAAAAAAAAAGCTATGCTTTAAAGAAGCTTACTTGATCAAGTCTGCCGTTAGTCCATCAAAGTTCCTACTTATGTGATGGTTAACGTCACATGAGGGTTACCATTGCTTCTTGGCTCTTCTAGACCTACCTGACACCATGTTCCTATCTCAAGAAAAAAATACATCTTTAGCACTCTTTCTGAGTTTATCTCTCCCTCTCCATTCTTCTCATCCCTTCAACTTATCTTGGGACAGTTCGCCCTTTCTCTCCTTTGTTTATCTGATGGGTAATCTTCAATGTCAACTTGACAGCATCCAGAGTCAAACCCAATCATCTTGGGCATGCCTGTGAGGATAAAGGTGGGGAGACTCAAACATCAGCTCCACATGCTGGTGGCAACTCACATAAAGGGATATGGAAGGAGGTTTTTGCTTTCTTCCTGTGGCCCTCACTGCCACTGGCAACTTCATCTCTTTGCTGGTATTAGAAACAAGTTATTTGGGATTCCAACATAGACTGAAGACTAGCAGCTCTCCAGGAATTCTCTGGAATTCGGAATTCTAGGCCTAGAATGGGACTGCTGAGACATCCAGCAACGAGTCTTGGACTAAACAAAAACTTTGTACCATAAGACAGCTAGTGTGGTACTACCCAGACCACAGCCTGTAAGTGTAAGCCACTCTAATAACTCTCTCCCCTTCTGTGTGTGTATGCGTGCGCGTGCGCGCGCGTGTGTGTGTGTGTATGTATGTATGTATGTATGTATGTATGTATGTATGTATGTTTATGTATATGTCTATGTAAATTATGTCCAAGGACTTAATCCCAATACCCTTCTTCCTCCAGTTAGTCTCTGTGAGTTTTAGACTAGCCTGGACTACAAGAGCTAATCCAGGATAGCCTTCAAAGCCACAGAGAAACCCTGTCTCGAAGCCTCCCCCCTGGCCAAAAAAAGACTGTTCATCCACTAAAAACGGCAGAAACATGGATTCTATAAGGGACAACACTTCTGCCACCTATGTAGATAATGAAGCCAGCAAAACTTAGCCATTGCCTCCTTGGCCAGCCACACTTCTATTTTGTGATACAGACTGACATGTTTAAAGAGATACCACACTGTATTTATCGGTATCTTCTACCACAATGAAGGCTCCTTGATGGGTATTTGTTGGGTATTTGTTCCAAGTAGTTATTTGTTGAACACATACTATTTAGTAAAAAATCAAAAAGGTGGTTTATAACAAAGACAGAAGTGTTAGTGAGCATAAATAAAGATGCTTGCAAGATGTCTACTCTAGATGACTAGGAAAATAATAGAAATAACTATACTATACAAGGAATAGGTAAAATAGCAGAAATAGAGCACATCATTCATTAGGTTCACCTATACATATAAACTCGTTAAAAAAGCAACATGGGAATTTGAACAGAAAAAAAATGCATTATTTTATTAACATAGTCCCTTTGGAAGCCACTAAAGCACAGTAATAATATGGTTGGTATTATTAAATACCATGTAAGGCACCTCATGCATATTAAAAACTGCTGCTTCGTTTTCTATAATCTCTTGAATTTCCTATTATCCCATTTTCATCAAGAAGAAGCTTGTAAAAGTCAGTTCTCTCCCACAGTACAAATCTTGAGGATCAAACTGAAAATGTATAGCTTAACAGTATGCATCTTTACTTTATCACAGGTGCTACGGGATCTTTTCAAGTAAATAAACACATGTGTTAATTGATTTATTTTAAGTGTTATCGATATCCAAACTTCAAAATATGTTACTTCTGTCTACATGCCCATATTGAAATGTCTTTATATATTCACGTGATTTGGATTCAGAGCAATTAAGTGATATGTAGCTATTTTCTCTGAATTAAAACAATCCTTCATGGACAGAGAGGCCTTGGTAGTGATGGGAAATGATAATTCCTGAAGCAGGCAAAACTCACAAACATAGGAAGTGCCTGAAACTTACAAGATCCACAAGGTCCCTACCCAAAGTTATACATGCAGTAAGGACTATTGGGGAGAGGGGATCTCCAAGGAGCTTCACTTCCTGCATATTAGCTTTGTGAGTCATCACCCATGCTGGTGAGTTTTCCAATGATGTAGCAGCCTTTGAGTCACCACAGGTTCTTATGTGCCTTCAGTAAATTTATTGGTTCACTAAGTTAAATGGGTGGAGTTTTCTTTGGTCTGCTACAGTAACACTGACTGGGAAGAACAGATGTTTGCTTATTATATCCCTAGGAAATGTCAACAACATTAATTAATTTCTTTCCAGAATTCTTCTAAGGCAAAGAATCATTCTCAAGTATAACTTTCCTAAGTCTTAGCATTCCTTGCATTGTCGTTGATAATTTAAAAGTTACCCATATTTTACTAATTAGGAAATAGCTTTAAACATTTCATGGAAATGCAGCAGTTATAAATGTGGCCCTAAAGCCAAACAGACAACTCAAATGATAGTCCAACCATTTACCAGATGGGTGGTCCTAAGAAAACCCATGTCTTCTCCTTGATTCAATCTCTTCATCTGCAAAATGGGAATAGTACCCCCAGGTTACTACCTCACAGGGTTGTTATGAGAATGCAATGAGTTAGAGTTGTAAAGAATTTAGAAGTTATTTGCATAACATAGTAATATTAGTGCTGATATAATAAAAAGTTTGCCGTCAGACTTTTACTTAAAATAAAATTTACTTAAAAATAAAAAACACAGTGACTAGCCAATTTAATCACAATATATGTTCCACTTGCTACCCTCTTTAGAAATGTGTTTATTAGAGATTATTTCTACAAAACAGACATCATATTTTGAGGTGTATAGTTCTTCAGATTCTGACAAATGTGTAAGATCATAATCATAATCACAATACCTAGGGCATTATTTTTGCCTCCCCAAAATCCTCAATTTGGAGTCAATGTTTCCTGTCATCTAAGCCATGGCAGCCTTACCTGATTTCTTTTTCTATGGCTTTGCTGTTCTAAGTTGTTAGATAAATAGATTCATTCTATTCTTAGTCTTCTGTGTCTGGTTCTCAGACTCACCCATGTTGACCTATCAATAGCTTGTTTTTAACTTTTTGTATTCATATTTTAAAGTTTTATTCATTTTTAAACCACTAATCCATTATTTACTTTTAAGTCTAATAAGTTTGAGGCATGGATGATTGTTTGTACTGGAATAGACAATTCTGTGTAGCTAAAATAAGAGTCATGAATGAGTCAGGGCTTCCCCGGGGGAAACTTTTTAAATGGCAGGGCTACATACAGGCTACAAAGGAGAAATTGTCTAGGAGCTCACTGACACCAAAAGCCATTTCTACCAAATGAGCATGCCACCCTGCATGTCTGCTTTAAGGAAGTTCAAGTACTAGAAGTTTCAAGATGGTTTTTCTGGAAGTCACCATTCAGCCCATCGAAGCCTTACATTCATTGTTCAGTTAACCATTATGTGGTGGCCCGGGGTCTGGGAATGAGTCTTTTCTTGATATAGAGAGGGCAGTGGAGAGTGAGGAAGCCATTTTATTTTATCCTGCTTTATAAGTCTATTGGTATTGGTTAATTTGAATATTTCCTGGGTTTGGGGAGCTATTTCCTGTGCTCTGTAGTCACTTGTTTTGAAGTTTGGGGGTTCTCTGCTTTTGCAGGGGGTGCAGGAAGCTACTATAACCTAGCTATTAGAAAAGACAAACAGATGCATGAACTTGCTTGAAGCCACTTCTGCTGTGTTCTGCTTTATAGGTTATAATTTTGTTAGTATTTGAATAAAAGTAATTATCCCATTTATCACTGTCAGAAGTGTGAAATGCCTAACTTTTGAAAAATATTTTTAGACAATTTTTAAGTAATAAAAAAATACCATCTGTTCTCCCTCTCCAAGGTGGAGCATGTCACATGGGAAATAAACTGCAGGGCTCAGTCTTGAGTGTACAAAACAGTAGGAAGGTCTGCTCTGAACCCCTATGACACATTACCTGCCCACAGGCTTAAATAATCAATAAAAATATATGTCCAAATTAGTGACTTAAAATACACTACATAATTACACTACAGTTTCTATTTAAATGTCTTCAGAATCCCTGAATTCACAAATGGATATTAAAGTAAATTTCAACCATCATGGTTAAATTTTGACTTATAAATTGAAACATAGTTACCATATAGCTAGATTTTTCCAATATTTTAAACACCACAAGGCTGCCTACTCAATGATTATACCATTTTGACATCAGAAGCATTCTGCATATCTGACATAATTGCTATTTAATTAATACAGTATATATGCATATACTAAATAAATACTCCTTTTCTTTAAGAGTTGCTAAAAGGCAGTTTGTGAACTTGATTTGAAGTATATTGTCAATTATTGTGTCCTCATAAGCCTGAATCCTCTGTGGCAGCTAAAACTAAAAGTCAAACCCCAATGTGAACACTTCCTATGAAAAGACATGTACTATTCCTAGCTCATAGGAATTCTAACTCAGGTTTCACTCACCAGTAGGAAAAGTACTGTTTTAATTTGTGGGGGTGAGTGGCATGCTCTCATGAGGTTTGAAAGAGCATATGTGTCTACTGCGCTACTTTACAGTGACTTGTCAGCTCTGGATGGATGCAATCATAAGGTACTGTTGGATGAGTGGGATTTTATAAATGTCCTCTGGCTTCCCTTGCAGTGGTGTGACTGCCTCCCTCAATCAGGAACAAAAGGAATCTTGAAAAGTGTTGCTAGAATGTCTGAAATCTCATTCTGTATATAAAACACAAAGCATAGACAATGGAATGGTTCATAGAATACCTGGCCATTTCTTGTTAGTCTACTGTAATTCAACCTACATCCATTTGTCTGCAAAAAGATAATTTTATGAATTCATGTTCTGTAGTCAATCCCCAAAGCCTGTCAATTCCTGAAGCTATAACATATCTCATTTCCTACACAAATTCTGAGCACTACTAAATTTTTAAGAGTTTTTTGAAATCTCCTGAAATATTCCAGTTATGGGGAACATAAAAATTACAAGTAGCAAGGAGAACTAAGATGCTACTGTTACTCCTGAGACATGAGCATTAGGGACCACACACTTGTCTCAAATGTGCCTTGTTTACCTTAATGTCCTTACCCAATTTAAGGATGAAGTAGATTCCAATTTCAAAGTTGTGTGGCATTCAATATAATGCACAATTGCTAAGAGAACACCTTAGGGAAATAAATATGTACAGGGCAGAGTCTAGTCCCTATACTGGATGAGGTGGTAAGATCAAACACTGACATTTAAATCATAAGTAGTACAGGGATGAGTCCTATGGAAGTACACAAAACACAGGAAGGGTAAGGGAAAGTCTTGGAAGGGATACTCATTTTTGTGGAATTTAGACTGAACTTTTGAAAGTCTACTAAACCAGCAAATACTGGTTGAATGGTGATTAAAGAAAATTCAGGTGGGACAAAAAATTATTACTAGCCAAGCAGAGTTAAGTCACTGGTCTCTCATCCAAATGGACAAACCAAAATCCCACCCAAAACTCTTACAATTTAAGAGTCCATATGATGAGAAGAATTACCAGAAATATCTCAGAGATTCAACTGCTGTAACACCAGCCTTGACATCAGCTTTATCTCATAATGGTCTACTCAGTATGCCAAGAGAACTTCTACAACAATCATTGTGTTTTGGAACTTCTAAAATTATTTCATTAGTCAGCCTGATGAACTGGAATCTCTATAGTAGGCCATTGGGGAGACAGAAAAATACTTGAATAATATCCCCACATCTTTATTCTTGTAGAAAAAAAAATAACATTTTTACAACTCTGCTTGGTTTTGTTGCAGAACCACACCCACAGCATTCCTTCCAAAACAAGACATGGCTCAAGAAAAACTATGCTTGAATAAGCAACCGTATGTAGATCAGAATTCTGTTTTTCACATAGTGACATCATCCCATCTCCCAGGCTCTCTCTAATATCTTTTTCAGCAGCTTAAGTCAATGTATCAGAGAGAAGTGAAACACTCCTATGTGGGCCCCTTCTAATTTTATCTGGAAGTTTCTACTTCAAATACAGTTTTAATGTGAAACATTAAAGAGTTGAGTATAACCAAATTTTAATTTTATATGAAAACAAATGGAGTGAAAATCCACATTTTGTTAAGAAATCTCCAAAAGGACCTTTGTTCAGAATATTAACACTGGCATAAGGGCCATGGGAAATGTGAGGTCTGGCCACTTTACATAGGAAGCCCTCAGAGTTCCCTAGAGCCCACTGCCTTCTTTGCAAAACCGGATGGTTAAAAGCAGCTTGTTCTTCCAAGAGTCCCACAAGAAACATTCATGAACAAACTTTGTAAATTGCAAAAATTAAATCACATATTATTATTATTTACCAATATGTAACACAAAGAGTTCAAGAAGGATCCTGTTCAATTATTGCTTAAGAATAAAGATTCTGAAGTTATTTTTAACCAAACAATGTACTTTATCCTAGGTAAAATGAGGATGGTAGTAAGTGATGCAATGCTGGTTGATTTGCCAGTTTACTCCAAACTCCCTGACTTCGTTTGAGCATTGACTTAAAAACATTGATTGAGAGAAAGTGACAGAGGCTACATAAAACAAACTTTACAGTTTCTTAAATACCATATATAGAATCAAACTCTTGATATTTTACCATTTATGACCATAAGTATCCGAAATATCATTCCTATTAAGAGAACTTTCTGAATTTGTAGTTTAAAAATGCCTGTTACATCCCCTCTGTTTTGATGTCAAAGACGATTTTTACAACAATATCTCATTGATTTTTCTCAACCACACAATGAGGTAGAGACACATTTTACAGATAATTAACATTTGATTAAGAGATATTAAATCACATGCAAAAATATATGAGTGAGTCATGTAGAACTTAATCCCAGACCTGACATCTGTTTCTTCCTCTAAATCCCAGACAGAATAAATACACTTGGGAACTCCCAAATTTTCTATGAGGAAAGGAAACAGTATAAGTCTGTGAAATTTTTCCTTTTTTTATTTTATTTACTTTTACTGAAAATAGCTCTTTTCACATAATATATTCTGATTACAGTTTTCCCTCCATCTAATCCTCTCAGGTCTTCCTCCTCTCCCCCTGATCCAGATCTACTCCCTTTCTGTCTCTTATTAGAAGGAGATGCATCTAAAGGATAGTAACACAATAAACTATAAGAGAAAACAAATGCTAACATTGAAATAAGATAAAATAAACATAAGAAAAAGAGCCCAAGAGAAGGCACAATAGACCCACTAATTTGCACATTCAGAAATCCCATAAAAACACTCAACAGAAGACCTCTAGGGTAGCGTGTGTGTGTGTGTGTGTGTGTGTGTGTGTGTAAAATTATAACATATATAAAGTATTTTTAAGAATAAACTTTTTAAAAAGAAGAAAAACCCTTGACAAGACATTATGAGACAAGGAACCTCCAAAGATGCTGTTGTCTAACCTTAGGTGTAATTTGTTTTCCCAGTAACATTTCTTAGAGAAAACTAAGTTTTCATTTACAAGTGGCAATCAGTTGGAGATTGCTTCTGGGTTAAGGGTAGGACCATGTGTCCATGTCTCCTTTCAGATCTAGGGCCCCTTGTGGTGCAGACCTGTGTAGGTCCTACCCACACTCCCTCATTCTCTGAAGTTCATATGTCCATTGATTTGTTGATTTAGAGGACCCTGTTCTCCTAGTGTCCTCCATTTCCTCTGACTCTAACACTCCTTTTACCTCCTCTTCCCTAGGATCCCCTGAGCCATGAAGGGAGAGATTTCATGGGAGAGATTTTTCTCTTTTTTAACTGTGTGTCTGTATGAAGCCAGAATTTTTCAGATACTTTAACCATAACGACATATGGCAATAGATCGAAATCAGATGTAAATATAAAAATTCTGCTGTATTCTATTAAATGAAATATTAAACTGATTTCTTTAAAAATGTAATATTTCTCTTCTAATTAAATTTTAGTTTCATAAAACAATGTCATTTATATCAATATGTAATTGTTATGTTATTATTATTTTAAATTAATTAATAACTTAAAACTCAGAGTGAGACCATAGTTAGTATCAATTGATATGATCCCCCAAATTTATTTAGGATCCTTAATAATTACAACATTTTGAAGAACTCCAAAAGTTTGATACTGCTTGACAAATACTGATCTATTTCATGATCCAAGAATATTCATCTCTTAACTTTATTTTTACTACAGTATTTATTTTTCAAATTTTTAAAAGTATCTTACAATTTTTATTCCACTCATAGAAGGAAAAACACAGAATATTAAAGAAAGTCATTTCATTAGCAACCCCTGTATAGTAATTGTCTAATATTTATAACACCAATCCCTGTATAGTAATTGTCTAATATTTATAACACCAATCCCTTTCCAAGGATTTTTCCATCTCATAATGTGAAGAATTGACAATCTAAATTAGTAAGATGTCAAGGACTTCAGGGAAGGGGAATGTTTGCATGGCTAAATGACATATATTATCTTGCTTTATATCCTACCCCTTTCTAGTTATTATTTTAATATTAGTATTTAATTTGCAAATGTACATTTCTTTCAGTGGCTACTGATAATCCAACACTAATTCAAACATTCTTGTCAAATTCTTTAATTAACTCTCAGTTTACAATAATATAATAGGAGGTGGAAACAGTTTCTGGAGAAATTGAGTTAACTGTCTGGGTACTAGAAGACAGGACCTAGAGAAACTTCTACATACTGTGTGGGAGTTAGAAAATGGTATGCTAAATGAATTTATGTTCATCTTTACCTTGATAGAGTACAAATAGCACCAAGGAATCACAAAGCAAAAGAAACCACTTTTTGAAGAAATCCAGTGATCTTTCCTTGAATGTAGGGAAGAAATTTTGATAGAAGGACAAGGGACAATCAAGAGAGGATTACTTGTTCACAAATGGAAGCCATGTATTGAATAAAGCCGTTTATCAGAAACCTCCCTTAATGATATGTCTGAGAAATCAGTCATCAAGAGCTGTTTGTTTTAATAGTAAGTGTTTTAGATGTTTACAATGAATTCCATTTTCATAATACACATAAGTCAGTGTATATATCTTTCAAAGGCAATTTTCCCATCTGGGCTGGCAATGCTCCCTCCAAGAGTCAAAGGCCACAAAACAAAATTCCCAAAACTAGGTATGAGAAATCCTCTTTTGAGTTGTTGGTCTGTGGTTGTCCAAGAGACTCACAAAACATTACAGGCCATTGCTATTGCCCTTGGTTGCCCACCAGAGGTGGAATGTGAGTCCCTATTTGCTAAAGATATTATGTACTTCACACAAGGGTTCAGAGGACCCTGAGCTGAAACCCTAAAACCTGCTCCTGTGGTACAAGAAGCTTTGTATACATTTTTGCATGCAAACACCATGTCAACTTCCAAATGAGGAAAACAACCGATAATCCTACATAAATATGGTGCCTGTGAGCCATAGCAATGATCCATACAGAATGATAGTCCTAAGGGTGTAGTAGTAACATGCCTACTTTGGTGGTAACAAAGAGTTCTCTAATTAGACTTAAGATTACCTCAAAAGGAGGGAAGCCATGCCTGGTGCTGGAAACTTAGCTCTTGAACGAGAATCAGCAGCCACCACTTTACTAAACCAACATATTTGACTTATACCCATAGATAAGTGTCATTTTCATCCCTCTTCAAGGAAACTTCTATTCAAAACAGATGCAGAAAATCACAACAAATCAGAATGCAGAGTTGTGGAGCAAAGTCCCAATGGATACATCTATATAATAGGATACCTGTATTAAGGCTAAGGATCATTATGGAAGAGGGAACAGAAATACTGTAAGAGCCAGAGGAGTGAGGAGTTTGGTGTTAGAATGTGTTTCTTCCCAGTATCAGATATGTGGTAGTTTGAATGTAATTGCCCCCCATAAGCCCATTGGGAGTGGCACTATTAGGAGATATGGCTTTATTGTAGTATGTATGGCCTTGTTGGAGGAAGTCACTGTGGAGGTAGGCTTTTAGCTCTGGTATATACTCAATCCATGCCCAGTGTTTCAGACAACTTCTTGTTGCCTGTGAGTCAAGATGTAGGAATCTCAGTTCTTTCTCCAGCACCATGTCTGCCTGCATGCCACCATATAGCACCATGATGATAATATATTAAACTTCTGGAAATGTAACCCATCCCAATTAAATGTTTTCCTTTATAAGAGTTGCTATGGTCATGGTGTCTCTTCACAGCAATAGGAACCCTAACTAAGACAAGAAGCTACACCCATTAAAATCTCATCAGTGTGACTGCTAAACATGAGCTGAACAAGGCCAACAACAATAGACATGCCAAAGTGAATGGGAAAGACCAGAAAGCCTCAACCACACACAAAAAAAACCTACATGCAAGACAGTGGGAGAAATAATCTTCCCAGGGAAAATCATCCTAATTGGTTATCTAATACCAAATGGTCATCCCTGCAAACATCATACAAGCAACATGGAATGAGCAGGTGGCACTTTATGTATTTCGGAGTTTGTGTATGTATACATGTACATATACATATGTAACAACAATTAATTTAAAAAGAGGACTTGAGTTTGAAAAAAATCAAGATATTTTATATACAGGGTTTGAAGGGAAAAAATGAAGGGAGAAATGATGTAATTAAAAGTAAAATTTAAAAAGCCTTATTTCATAACCACTGTTGAATGCAGTGTGCCACTGCAAAGAATATATCTAGTTCCACTGATATATTCCTGATCTGACTCTTTAATGTGTGTGTAAATATTGAAGAAAGTTCCTACTACATTAAAAAAATGAGTAGGGGTGTAAAAACTAAAATAGATACATGTTATCATTTTGAGAGCTGTAGAAAAGTATAAAATGCAATTATTGGAAATAATGGTCATCCCTGATATAATTATCAATTGAGCAAACTGTGTGGATGTATGGACAAGTATAGATCAGATGCACAAAATCAATCTGGTACTCTGCTCTCACCCAAGTTTCCATCATTAACATTTCACTCCCTGTTAAACTGAAAAATATTCAGAGCAACTCTTCATTCTTAAAAGGAGTTAAACTTAATAAGCCAATTTCCCGGAGTAGTATCATGACTGATGTCTTTTAAACCCTTTTTCATCAATGTATGTTTTTCTATGGCACAAATACATTAAAATGGTAAGAACAAGATTCATTTTTTGTACTATACACTGTTGCATACAAAATATAAATCTGTGATAGAGTTTTTAAATTTATATTTTGGAAAGGAGAGAAATACTGAGCACTTCAAACATATATGTGGTCCAAAGACACATAATGAGGATATACCATGAACATAATGTAATTGTCTGGCTGTATTTCTTTGCACCCTCCCAAATCTAAAAGTGGCATTGCTTTCAAGTTCTAACCAAAAACACATAGAACGAACTTAAGTACAATGTAGTTGAGAACCAAACACCAGAACTCCAGCTTATAATCAGCACGCCCATCCTATAAATACAGGAGAAATTCTGGTGGAGTGGTAGAATTACAGGGAGAGACCAGTATTTGCTTTGGCAGATGTTTCGTCTGTGCAAGTGGGAACACAGCTGTATGCAGAATGTTTCAGTGTTTCTGAAACTGCTGAACTAGACATAAAGGAATATCCAACTTGCAGTGTATCAGCAAGTTGAGAGAACAAAGCACCATTTGTCACTTTTTATAAGTTATGTAGAATAAGCAATCAGTATTAAACAGCTAATGATTTTGCCCATTATAATTTGCTTTATGGCCCGATCTTTGTTACAAGGATGTAGTTGTTTTCTTGCTTTAAACATTCCACATTTTCAATGTCACAGAGAGAAAAGCTGGTGACCCTGCAGTCTAAAACATGATTGATGGGTAACAAGTGAGGAGGAAGTTCAATAAAAGTGGAATGTCTCCTATTTGACTCAGAAATGCCATGCTGCAAAAGTTAGAATACAGTTCGGGGACTGAAAATAAAGAACAGAGTTCCAATAACTTAGTCAAATATGATGCTTCTTGGAGGAATTCAGGTCTTTAACATGTGAAAAGGAAGAGCAGCAGTGCTTTATTCTCCAAGCCAGGCTCTAGGTAAGGTGTTTGTTATATGAATAGGAACACATTGAGTGCCTTGCTACTCCTGGTCTCAGACTTCTCAGACTTGCCTTGGGCTGAGGACTGGTTGCAGCAACTAATTCTCAATGAGTTTGTGTGTCTAACTCCTTGACTAATTCAGTGTTAGGCCTACTTGTGTTTCAGTATTAGTTGCATTGCCAGAATTATTTTCAAATTGTTTAATCAATCGCATTTTCAAATTTAATTTGGCACACCAAAATATCTCTCCATAAACTCATTTTGTTTTCCAGTTTTAATCTTTAGATTATTTTTAATGTGTCTGTAGTACATTGGATGGATTATATGTGCTGTGGGCATAGAATGCTAGTATGCAAAGGGATAGGATATCTGAGATTTATCTGTGACTCTGCCTCCAGGATTCCACTGGTGTAGCTCAACATTTTAGATCATAGAATACGAAGCTAAAACAACTAGACATCCTTCTTCGGAATTCTGTGTTCTGCTGTTGTTCATATGTTTGAAGTGGAAAGAGAATGGTGGCATTGTTGTCTTACTTACTCTCCCTTTCTTCCACTCAAGGATTTTAATTGCCTCTGTCCGATCACTTTCACAGTGCAGCAAATTCCTTTCCACAGGGATAGGAAGACTTTACTGATCTCTGCTTTGTTAACCAAGAAAATGCATTTTTAAAAGCTAAATATCTGAATTAATGAAAGAGCAATGATTTTGTGTTTATTACACACCAGCCACTGTGATCTGTGCTTTGCAACGTTTATATTAGCTCAAGCAGACATGGTCTTGCAGCTGTTAGCACCATTTGTTGAAGATGTTTTCTGTTTTCCATTGTATAATTTTAGCTTCTTCATCAAAAATCAGGTGTTCATAGGTGTGTGGATTAATATCGGGGTTTTCAATTCAATACCATTGGTCTACCTGTCTGTTTTTGTGCCATTACCAAGCTGTTTTCATTAATATAGCTATATAGTAGAGCTTGAAGTCAGGGATGGTGATGCCTCCAGCAGTTTCTTTGTTGTACAGGGTTGTTTGGGCTATCCTGAGTCTTTAGTTTTTTCATATAAAGTTGAGTATTGTTCTTTCAAGGTCTGTGAAGAATTGTACTGGGATTTTGATGGGGGATTGCACTGAATCTGTAGATTGTTTTGGGTAAGAGTTCCACTTTCCCTATATTGATTGTACATATATATAGGAGGGCTACTAACTTTTTTGAGATAATCTTGTATCCTGCCACTTAAGGTGTTTATCAGTTGTACAAGTTCCCTAGTAGAATTTTTGGGGTCACTTACATATTTACCCCAAGGTAACGTCTGTCTTTGAAGTTGAGATGTGTTTCTTGTATGCAGCAGAAGGATGGATTCTGTCTTCATATCCATTCTGTTAGCCTGTGTCTTTTTATAGGCAAATTAAGGCCATTGATATTAAGGGATATTAATGAACAGTTGATTCTTGCTAGTTTTGGACTTGGTGGTGGTAGTGTGTGTGTGTGTGTGTGTGTGTGTGTGTGGTGTGTGTGTGTGTGTGTGTGTGTGTGTGTGTGTGTTTCCCTTTTTGGCTTTTGATAATGTGGGATTATCTATTGCCTATATTTTTGTTAGTGTAGCTAACTTCCTTGTGAGCAGTTCTTAAATAAGAACATGCAATACTGTTAAACACCAGTGTAGATTAAAATCATTTTGTCTTATAATGTCTGAGAGTAAGTGCATTAGCAGTCTCACCTGATGATGTAAGCTCAAAACCCAGGAAAGAGAAAATCAGTTACTGCAAGCTTTTCTATGTACAAGTGCACTCTATGTCATGTGACAACAATACACATAGAGAGACAGACAGAAAGGGGGAAAGAATCAAGATAGACAAATAGACACACAGAGTGAGAGACAGAGAGAGCCATATAGACCAACAGAAGCAGACAGCAAACACAAGAAACACATATAGATGCTCTCTCTCTCTCTCTCTCTCTCTCTCTCTCTCTCTCTCTCTCTCTCTCCAGCACTTCAGTTAGAATGTAAATGTAAATCCAGATTCCAAATACATCTCTCTACCCACTCATTACTTTAGACTTCTAAACTCATTTGCACCACAGCTTTCTGGGTTCTCTTCTTAGATATCTTAAAAAAATACAGCAAGGTTAACTTGTCTAAGACCAAATTTATTGCTACTCTCCAATCCATCTTCCCCTTTCTAATTACCACTAGTTACCTCAGATTCCAGTTCCAGGGTCTGTCCCATAGGGTGGTCAACTTAACAGCGACCAAGAATGCTGTGCTCATTGTTGTATGTGCAGTACTTTGCACACATTTCTTACATAATAAGAGACCGATACATACTTTATTTGAATGAGTAAAAAAATGGTTGTAGACTTACAGAGGAACAGATGTGGTTGTTTGAATGAGGATGAACCCCCCCATGGCTTCACATATTTGAATAGTTTGTCCCTGTTAGTGAAATTGTCTGAGGAAGGATTTAGGAGGTGTGGTCTTATTGCGTGTCACTGGGAACAGGCTGTGAAGTTTCTAAAGCCCGTGCCATCCATTTATTCCCAGTTGGTGCTCTCTCTCTCTCTCTCTCTCTCTCTCTCTCTCTCTCTCTCTCTCTCTCTCTCTCTCTCTCCTCTGCTTCATGGCTTTATCTCAAGATATAAGCTTTCAGCTACTGGTCCAGCACCATGCTTGCCTGCTGTCTTGCTTCCCACCATGATGGTCATGAGTTCTATCCCTCTGGAACTGTGAGCCCCCAGTTAAACACTTCCTTTTATAAACTGCTTTGGTCACAGAGTGTTGTCTGAGAAATTTAAAGGTAACTACCACAGCAGGTTATTAATTTTGCCTTGGAATTTCAACAGAATAGTAGAGATGAATCTTGAATAACGAGGATTTCATTCATATGGCAGGGCATTGGTGGCACATGCCTTTAATCCCAGCACTCAGGAGGCAGAGGCAAGTAGCTCTCTGTGAGTTCGAGAACAGACTTGTCTATAAGAGGAGCTCCAGGGCAGCCTCCAAAGCAATACAGAGAAACCCTGTTTCGAAAACCAAAAAAATAAAAAAAAAATAAAGAAAACAAAAAGGCGATGGAGTAAAACTCTAGAGGAAGTAAACGTTTCAGGAGAATGAATCAAAACATGCAAAGTCAAGGAACTCCCAGTTAGGGATAATGGTGAGGAAATAAAGGATTAGGAGAAAGAACTGGAAAAGTAGATTTTTGTCCAAAGTTTGAGGCATCTGAACTTTATCATCTAAGCAGTGAATAGGCAGTTGATTTTTCAGGCAACAGAGAGGTTCTGTGTTTTAGATGATGCTGTGCTGCTTATGTTTCATCCAGTTCATCTTCTTTATGACCAGGTGTGCTGCAAATCACATTTTTGTACCAGTTGGTTCTCTGAAATCTGGAATCTGAAAACTGCAACAATAAGGAGTTGAAAAACAGCTCCTTCTTTTCCATTTGTTACAAATTTTGTCAACACAACTTTACCTTTGGAACTTCACCTGGCCCTCCTATCCCAGGCTTCTTCTGTTCCTGGGGAGGTACCAGGGGCATCCCAGCCATATCACATAAGTTTGACTCCTGCTTTATAGGATTACTTCAGTTAGTGAGCACCACAGCCTCCTGCCTTATTGCTTCTGCTCTAGAGATAAGTTGTTCATCTGGTTCCTTCTCTGGGTTATTTTCTGTGTTCTAATAAATGACGGTCATTCCATCTTTGATTTTGTATATTGAAATGCCTAATGTGGCTTTATTCAGCTCTGATTGGGTCTTTAACTGGCAGAAACTCTGCTGAGGATTTGAAATGGAATGAGCAGAGATGCAGACAGAAGTCGGACTAAACAACTCAATATCATAGGCAGAAATAAAGTCAAGGGCCATGTGACTGAAGACAATAATGGTTAAAAAAAAAAAAAACAGACAGCAGTTAACATCTATAGAAGTCTTCCAACATGCTATTCTAAATCCACAATTCTTTTGAGATCTATATTATGTTTACCTCCATTTCACAAGAGACCCGGGGAAATTTAAAGCAGCAGATCTCACTCACTCCAGGCAGGAAGTGGAATCCAGGGATTAAACTCGAGTTTTCTGGTTTTAAATTAAAACAAGGCTGGGGCCAGGGTGACACCTCAGTAGGAAAGCACTTGCCTGGCATCCACAAGGCCCTGGATTCTGCCCTTAGCACCACAAAACCAACAAGAGCATGTGACTTTCTGGGATGCTGGCCCTTTAATCTAGAACAAAGCAATGGTGTTTGACTACTAATTGACTAGAAAGAATCGCCAAGAAAGGGAAGTCAAAAATCACCTTAGAAACTCAGTTTTGATGCTTGGTGGCTGATGAAGCTTTTTATGACAGTGGCATATAAAAATAGTAAGACATGAGGCTCAGGTGTCTGCTATGAATCCCCAATTCAACTTCACATATTTTGCATTCAAATTTATAAGACATCTGAGGCATGCTGCTGGCTGGAAGCTGGATCTCCGTCGGATACTTTTAACAGGCTTAAGTGAAGATAAAGAGTACAGGGCCTAGACAAAGCCGTGAAACAGGACAGCAATGCCTGAATTAAGAGGAAGGCTGGTGTGAGAAGAGCTTTGGGACTGTTAAATACAAATCTGTGTCATTCTTTATCTGTCCATAAAGAATAACAGTCTTGCAAGCAAAATTCGTATTAACCAGTGGCATGAGACAGGAGGATGGAAAGAAATGCCTGTGGTGTGACACACAAAGAAAGCATACAACTGTTTCAGAGATTTCTCTTCGCCTCTATTTCTTCCCTTCCTATGGGCAAAGGAGAAAACAAAAGGAGGAGATAAGAGAGCTTACAACAAATGTTTTCGTTTCTAACTGAAAAGCAGGGTCTGCTAGATTGATTATTCTCCTTAGAACTGCTTGGCCACCACTACAGGAATGACATCAGCAACCCAATCCCCTGACTGAGCAGAATGAGTCTTGTTTTTTCCATCTGTTTATACTTGATTAGAATATTTTACATTTGTAAAAGACAGAGGAACCCAATGGAAGTAGAAAACTGAAAATCCAAATACAGTGAGCTTCTGATTGGCCAGACCTGCAGCAGCGTGGGTACTAGCTCAGTTCAAAGTGTGAAAAGGAAAAGGAAAAACCAAGATGGGTCTGGAAATAGGGCAGTCCTCTGTTTTCAAGGATGAAGTTAAAGATCTTGCTAACTGGAGGGAAATGAGCAATACTGCAACATTGTCTGTTCTCCATAATGTATTGTACTAAGACTGGTATAAACTGCTGTTGATGTTTCAACTGTATCTAAACATTTGTCTCCTTGGAGCCTGGCAGGCAGGAAACGAAGCATAAAGGGATGGGGCGGGAGCTTTCTCCTTTATAGGAATCTATGCCAAGCAATCTGCAAACACTCCATTTCTTGGGAAATATCCACTAGCAGATTTGTCTATGATCAGTTGGAAGACCAAGGCTGCTAATGCTGACCTTAGCATCCCTTAGCAATGGGAGATTTCTAATTAGGGAACTTCATTTGGAAAAGGAATCCCTATTTGGCGACCATGGGCAGTTCCTTTTCTACTGTGGACTCCAAAGTCTGAGGGGTGAGGCTTCTTAAAGCTGTTGTATGTGCTTCCTAGGCAGAAGCAGAGACTACCAACTGAAAGAGCACCATTTCCTTCTTATTTTTAGTTAAGAAGACATGCTGTCTCCAAAATTTCACTGCTTGTTATTTTGTACAGATATTAATTAAATGTTATCAAGAAGGCCTACCAAATTCTGCAACAATAAATGAAAAACAAAAAAAGATTAATTCATTCTTGAAATGACCACTTTTTAATGTGTGTTTGTGTGTGTGTGTTTGTATTTGTGTGGTACGGTGTATGTGTGTGTGTGCAATGTGGTGTGTGTATATGTGTGTGTATGTGTGTGCGTATATGCTGTATGTGTGTAGTATGGTGTGTCTGTGGTGTACGTGTGTGTTTGTGTGGTGTGGTATGTGTATAGTGTGGTGTATGTGTGCTGTATGTGTGTGCTGTGTGTACTGTGTGTGTGGTATGGTGTGTGTATGGTGCGTATATGATATGGTGTGTGGGTGTTGTGTGTGGTGTGTGCTGTGTATGTTGTGTGGTTATGGTGTGGTGGTGTATGGTGTGTGTGTGTGGTGTGTGTGTATGGTGTATGCGTGATGTGTGTGTTGTGTGTGTGTGTGTGGTGTGGTGTGTATATGGTGTGTGTATGTGGTGTGTATATGTAGTGTGTGTGGTATGTATATGTGTATGGTGTGTGTATGAGTGTATATGGTGTGTGTGTGCTTTGTGTATATGTGTGTGTGTGTGCTGTGGCGTAGTATGTATGTGGTGTGTTGTGGGGGACCAAAATCTTTCCGCTATGGAATATTTTGAGATCCAGCCTTTGGTTTCACTAAACAGGAACACCAGAAAGCTCCGGCCCACTATTATATTGTTAATGCCAGTAGGGCTACTATTGTTTACCATGGACTCAGGGTAATATGCCTCCTAATTTGCATCTGTATGTGCCTAAGCTTCTGAATAGGCCCTCACCTGGACAGAGGTGCTAGAGGTGTGTGAGTAACTTGTGAGGACAGAAGGTTAGGAGTTAGGGGCGTCGAGTGACCGGAGGAGAGAGGGAACAAAGAGAGAGATGATTCCCTCGTGGTCATGGCAGGATGGTTAAGAAACACCAGAAAAGATGGCTAATAAAGAAATGACTCTAGTTCTACAACATAGACCTGAGAGCTCTCTGAAGATGACAAGATGACTGTTGGTTGCTAGGAGCTTTCAGGTCTACACACCCCCACTCAGGTAGAACCTCATGGTTGTCATGGGTTTAAGCTGAGACATGCTGGGCCACGACAGTGTGTGTGTGTGTGTGTGTGTGTGTGTGTGTGTGTGTGTCTTTGTGTGTGTGCGCACCTATATGTGTGTGTCCTCAAAGGCATCAAAGGAGGGCATCAGATCCTGTAGAGCTAGAGTTACAGGTGCTTGTAAGCGACCCAATCCAGTGCTGGAAACTGAACTGCAGACCTCTGCAAGAATATTATGTACTCTTAACTTCTGAGCAATCTCTCCAATCCCCTCATTCACTCAAACCTTTAAATCCTTAAAAATTAATATGAGTAGAAGATGTTCCATTGTTAAAAGAAATTATCACTGTTGTTATTTGAATTTATTGTTATTTCCACATGTAAGTATATTGTGTTTTGATCAGCTCCACCTCCACTCCCTCCTCTCCAACTCTTCTATATCCAACCCCATACTTTCCACTGCCAACTTCATGGACTCTTTTTCTACTCACTGAAGTCCACTCAGTGCTGTCAGCCTGAATATAGGGTCATCCAGTAGAGCATGGGTAGCCTATCAGAAGAAACAAAAAACAAAACAAAACAATTTATCTCTCCTCAGCAGTCATCAATTGCCATAGTTCCACAGATAGAGATGAGCCTTCCTGAGACCCTCCCCATGCCACACTGTAATTTTCGCTGGCTTGATCTTCTGCAGGTCTTGTTCATACAGACACAGCTTCTGTGAGTTCATGTGTGCAATGTCCCTGTCATACCCTGAAAATACTATTTGGTGGCTATCCTCTACTGTCCCTGGCTCTTAGAATATTTCTGCCCCCTCTTCCACGATGTTAGCACTATTAATATTACATGTGTAGACCCAGAATTTCAATTTGCATATTTAAACAAGTAATGGTTCCTATGTATTACTAAAATCATAATTAAAAACTCTAATAGAATGATGTGCAAAACTAACAACAATAATTTAATATTATTATATTAAAAATAATTACAAATACCCCAAATAAATAAATAGATTGTGTGTGTGTGTGTGTGTGTGTGTGTGTGTGTGTGTGTGTGTGTAAAACTCAAAGAGGAGAATATCTCCCCAAACACAAAACTAAGTCCAAAATGCAAAGTTAAAATAAATTAAAATTGTAATGCAAGTTTTCATTTACAAAAGATAAAACAAATTATTTAAGATGTGGTAATCAGGCTGTAGCACTGAGCTCCTATTTCTTATTCAAAGAATCCAGTAATTCTCAGAGAGCTGCCTGATTTCAGACCTCAAGGTAAAAACGGTGAAGTATGAGGCTAGATGATCTTGAAATACCACTTATGAATATATTGCCAAATACCACTAATTTTAAAGTCAAACATTTTTCACACATCAGAGGCATCATTTTAACTTTCACAGAAACATGCTTAAATGTGTAATTTCCTAGTGGTGCTACACTGAACTGATCACCTTGAAAGCCGAATGAAAGAAGAATTGCCTACATAAACAGTGCATACAGAGATGCACATGTATTTTTATGTGTATTTGTCTTGTCTCCAGCTCTTATTTTACAATAAAAATGTTTTGGAAAATTGTACACAGTGTAAACAGAGATATGAAAAGGAAAACACATTTATTTTGCATCTCTTTTATTTGATGATATAAAATATGTAAAATAGCAAAAGGCTTCTTTCTACAAATAATATTTGTATATAATATAGACATATATTATTTATGTCTATATTATTTTTTTCCAGTACCTGTGGGAATTTGTCTGTTACAATAAATCTTTCTGCCAAAAGCCACCTGAGCCCCACCGCCATGTGTGAGCTTTTCACCAGCCACCTGCCCGAGTTTGGCCCAAATGAATACACAGAAACTTGTATTAGGTACAATGCTGCTTGGCCATTGTTCAAGGATTCTCATCTGTTAGCTCAGTCTCAATTATCATACATCTATATATTCTATAAGACTTATCTTATTGGACACCTTATTGGCGTCCCTCCTTGCCGGTGGATCACATTGTGTCGCTGGAGCAGGAGAGGAGGGGAAAAAGAGGTATGCTTCCTGTTTATCCTGCTTTAAATATGAGTCTCCTTGCTATGTCACTTCCTGCCTGGATCATCACTTTTCTACTACATTTCCCAGAATCCTCTTTCACTCCTAGTCCTGCCTAACTTGCCGTTTCATTGGCCAAGCAGAACTTTATTAAACAATCAATAAGATAAACATACACAGAAATACTTCCCCTATCATTTGTCCTTCAAGAAAGAATGACTATACAAATAAATATGTTTTTCACTACTTGTATTTTATGTTAAAATGGTAGAAATTTAGATGTTTGACATTAGTGACTTGAAGGAAAATATCATGAAACCTGCATATAACGAATTGAGATAGCCATCCTATACTTATGGCTATATTTAAGTAATTGTGGAAAATATTCATGTCATATTAAATAAGATATAGTATATCATAATATAGATTAATATAGTATAAATACAGGGAATAGTCTAGGAAGAATTGAAAATTCTTCATTAGAGTTTATTTCTAAGAGGTCATATTATAGGATGACTCATTAAAATGTATTAAAATCTCTTTTCCTGTAGTTATAATGCAGTCATAGATTACCTGTTAAATTAACAACAAAAGTTGAAATTATCCTTCCTTTTTCAATTAAAAGCAAAAGAAGCAGGGCAGAGCAAGCTAAGTGGGTGCACTGTGTAGCCAAGCCCCCCTAGGTGAGATTCCAAAGTGAACATAAGGGGATACCAGCTGGTTTGGTGTTTGGGGAAATGTACTCTTGGTATCACAGCCATAATTTACAGAGCTTCTTTCAGTGTCTCCTGCTTGAAACCTGTTTTAGCTGATGCTTTTTAACATCAACTTTTAGAATCAGCCTGAGTCTATTTTCCTATGTGATTTTATGAAAATCTTCAAGAACTTCCCATGAGTTACATTTTCTTACCTTTGCTCTAATAGTGGGCAAATTGAGGCTCAAGCAAACTTCTTTCTTACTGACACACAGTCAACAGCAGACCTGAGACCAGAACCTGAAGTTTTCTGACTCAATTAAGTGTCTCAAACAAAGATTCCCTAGAGAATTCTCATGTGGCCCAACTTGGAACAGTTTCTGAAACAGACACCGCTTCTCTACCGTTGGTCTAATGTGCCATGTATGGGACTGGAGTCTTCTTCCTTCCATCCTTGCTCACTTTTCTTATGTAGCTCATTTATTGAGCTGGCTTGTTAGAAGAGCAATTATTAAACTGTTTTTAAGGGGCACAAGCCTTATAATTATGAAATTCTCTGACCTCAATTTTAGTAAATGGACAAAGCAAGGTGAATTAATTGTAACAGCTTTAGTATAATCACTTGCAAAATGAAAAATGGGACTCTAGGTACAGAGTCATGTGGGTTGATTTGAATGATGTCCCAGGGTTCCACCCTTCTCTAAATACTTTTATCTGCAATGGATTCACAGCTTTGGGTCAAGCTACTAATTTCTACTGGCTACTGTTATACTCACTTAACTCATTTATTCAATGCCCCCCCCTTTCAGGAGCAAAAAAAAAAAATAAGAATTTAAAACTGAAAAAAAAAGTAGATTCCTGCTGCCTTGTAATGGCCATATCTAGTATGTAGATTAAAGTATTATAATGTGATTAATATCACAGTAGAAGATCGTTAGGGGAAACTGAGCTTACTGAGTAGTACCCTCAACGTAGAGCAGATAGTAGAATTCTTTTTTTAAAGATTTATTTGATGGGGAATGTCCTTCTGTGTATATTTATGTTATTGGTTAATGAATAAAGTACTGTTTGGCCAGTGAGGCAGCAAGATAGGTGGGACTAGAAGTCAAGGAGGATTCTGGGAAATGTAGTAAAAGGAAGTCTTGTGATACAGGCAGGAAGTGACATAGCAGGCAAGAAGGAAGTCGTTCCTTTTTCTCTTTCTCCTGCTCTCTACTCTGGAGCTGCCATGTGATCCTGGCAAGAGATGATGCCAGCAGCTAGCATCCAATATTTAAGACTGAGCTAGCAAGTAAGAAATCCTAGTCAGTTGGCCAAGCAGCATTTGTACCTAATATAAGTCTCTGTATTATTTGGGGCCCTAACATGACAGGCTGAACTCAGGCAGCTTTGGCATAAAGACTTATCATTAAATTTATTTTTTATGTACATTGGGGGTTTGCCTATCTGTTTGTCTGATATATGTGATAGATACCCTGGAACTGAAGTTATAGACAGTTGTAAGCTGCCATGTGGGTGCTAGGAATTGAACCTGGGTCCTTTGGAGGAGTGGCCAGTGCTGTTAATCACTGAACCATCTCCCATTCTCCTCTGACCCCATAGTAGACTTCTTAAAGAATTGTGAAGATCTAAAATTTTTAAAAAGAAAAACCTGAAACACAAACACTAAACAAGAAAACAAAACAAAAAGTAAAAAGCACCAAGCCATAACATTGTACATATATATTGAGAAACCATTTTAAAATATAATTTTTAAAAGTCTAAGAAATCACAAGTTTTTAAGTCAAGCAAATTTAAACTCTAACTGTGAATGTTGCCACTTCCTTGTAGCATAACCCTGAGCAAAGCTTCTCACCTCTTTGGTCTCAAGGTCTTGAAATCAGGGATACAGTACTCTATAACCCCTAAGCATCACTGAGAATTAGCAACGATATATTGCCTATGCTCAAAAGTGTATCACCATTGCAGATCCTGAGATGCCATTCAACAATGAAGGTGAACATACAGAAATTGCAAAATTAACACCAGAAAGAGGACAAAATCAGAGAAGAAAATGTCAGCAAGCAAGTATGTGATTACTGTCCAGGCTGTCTGGTTGGATAAAATAATCTTCCAAAAACAAAGAAAAAAAGAGAAAACAGATATTCTTCAATACTCATCATGGTGTGCAATCCAAACTGTATTTGAAAAATGGCAGAAAAGGCCGGGCGTTGGTAGTGAACACCTTTAATCCCAGCACTTGGGAGGTAGAGGTCGGCAGATCTCTGTGAGTTCGAGGCCAGCTTGGTTTACAGAACGAGTTCCAGGACAACCTCCAAAGCAATACAGAGAAATCCTGTCTCAAAAAACAAAAAACAAACAAACAAAAAAAAAAGGCAGAAAAGACAACTTTGTAAGCAAAACGCTGTTTGCAATGATCAAATGTTCTTATATTCAGGGCTTTTGTTGAAGAAAATAGGAATACTATTCTAATTTTTTTAAGTGGGAAAAAGCATTAAGAATAGTATCTAGGAATAGTGATAAAACTGGGGGGAGGGTGCTACTCAGAATATGATTAAGATGTTGTTACTTGCTGAGACATAGAAACTTAAACCCTGAGGGGTCAAAGTGTGAGGCTGCTGGAAACAAAGGATAAAGGGGAAAACCAGGCACACTAACATTAACACTGAAGCCATGTGTCCAAGCCTTACAGTATACTCACCACAAAGTAAAGAATCAAGAAATGTAACCCACGTGGTGTTCAGACAGGGCCTCTTCTTCACTCTTGCAGATAAATATTTCCATTGTTACTACATACCTAAGAAAAGCCCATTGGCTCTTGCATACTTATCACACCAAAATCTGTGCCAATCTGGTGCAAAATTGTGTGTGTTAGAGTTATCAGAGTGACACTAAAATTTGAGAAACTAATGATGCCTGAACTCCACAGTTACTTTGTCTCTGAAGCTAAGAGCATTTATATTTGAATTCACACCAGTCATTTAACATTTTATTGCTAATGTTTCTTTTATTCTCAAATGAGTGCTAACAGCCAGTTCAGCAAGGCATGATCTAAGGATGAGGCCATATAGACATTGAGTGTTAGTTTACTCTGGAGTCATCTGGAATAACTGAAAGAAGTGACAATGGTTAGGCCCCTTCAACAGACTCAGATTCTACAGGACCAGGGCATGGTCCACATATTGAGAAAACCTAGAACAAATGCCCAAGTTTCAAGCTTTCTACTTGTGTAAATGTCATTAGAAATACTATACAGCATATATGAGCAAGATTTAACAAATAAACTGTTATTAGGCATGATTTTTTATAATACAGTCTCCAACTCTTTGTAGGATAGGGAAATTATTTTCTATCTCATACTAGATGTATCCTCATCTCATATCCGGGGAAGTGGCCAGTTCAGATCCATTCTCCTACAGAACTGAAAGAAACAGATGTGTACTAATGGATGCCAGAACAGAAATGATTGGGTAATTTCCTTCTTAGGCTACCTTGACTGGTCCTCAAAGAAACTAGTCTAGGCACTTGAAAAAGCACTTAAGGGCTTGACTCTGGGCCATGGGGCTTTGGCCAAGGCAAACCTGTTTGCTTTCCTTCTCAGAAGGGGCATCTCTGTTCGTAGTTGAGGAAAGGAAATCACTTGAATCCAGGAGACAGCCTCTCAGAATCCCAGCTGTAGAATTCTGTTACAGGCAGAATGAAGAGGCATCACTGAGCACATGAGAAACAGATCTTAGAACCAGAATAGGTCACTTTGCTCCTGTGAGCTACATTCACATGAATCCAGCCTAGACTGCTGGGTTGAAAACTTCTCATTTACTCATTATAGTATCCCCAGGAGGTATTGCAGAATATTTCATGGGTAATAACCAAGTGTTATAAATAAGTAAATTCTAAGTTTCAATTAAAAAGGTCAAATATCTATTTTTATCAAAGCCAAACCAGCAAAATTATATACCTATCTAAAACAACTTTATAGCAAAATATCTTAATGTCTTGTATTCATCACAATAAATTTCTTTAAATTATCTGCTAAAGTAATTACTGAGTAAAACCATATTTTAAAAGGCATTTTTAAAATTCCAAACATATTTCCTCTCCCAATTTACCTCATGTACAAGATTTAGTCGCAAAATCATGTGCTGGAGCAATATTTTATGAAACTTATATCTGACAGACACTTGCCAAGTCCATCATTCATTGCAATTCAAAAGGCATATCATTCTTTTCATTCATAGAGTCTTGATAAACATTAGACCAAGCTAGTCAACAAAAGACCAAAAATAAGCCAGAGAATTAGACAAACCTAATTTGACTGTAATTAATCTGTCTGTTTGCTCATGAAAGTCATGAATAAGAGTATTCACTCCAGAACTAGTCCTAAAAGAGAAAAATGGCAACTACTCAAATATGGGGCAACAGCATAATGGATAAATGTGTGGTTATTATAATCACACAGCAACAATGATAAATGGTCTATAATGACACAATGATGAAAACATTCAAATATAGTGTTGAACAAAAAAAAACAAAATTAGTTTGTTTTATACTATATATTTCAAATTATATAAAGTGAATAATTAATCTTCTATGGTTTAAAATTTTCCTATGCTTAACACAGGAAATAAAAGAGGAAATAAAAGATGCTGACTGAAGGTGAGTACAGGAAGAGGGCCTGAGTTGTTACGAGTCTTGGTTCACCTCCTGGGTCCTAATGATGTGGGTTCATTTACCTTGGGAATATGAGCCCATGAGAAACTAAGAGAAATAAATGTATATGCATGTTTGCACACACGTGTGTGCACATACATTCATGCATGTGGTTGAATGTTCATAAACAATAAACACTTTATATGTGAATTTCACAACAGTAAAAAGATCATTTTTAAGACTGTTATGATATTTGATCCTTCTGAGGGAAAAAAATGTATCAGCAGTAAGAATGAGATAAAACAAAGAAAAGAAATGCCAGAGAAAGGCAGCAGAGAGGGTGGTAGGTGAGGGAGCTTTCTTATGAAATAAATGCTCTTCTTCTTGTGGATATAAAAAGAATCTGTATAAAACAAAATTGTTTACACTAAATTGTTTAGGGAACAATGAAGACAACTAAGATTAAACGTGCAAATAATCAATCCAAGTCACCCAATAAATAGAACAAAAGAAAAAAATCACAGAATCATTGAAATAGATGCAGATAAGGTGCTTAATAAAATTAATTACATTTAAATAATAAAAGCACTTAAACTTATCTCACCATAAGCAAAGCCATATACCAAAACCCCATAGCTAAAACCTTTTTTAAAATGGTTCACACATTTTTTCTTCTTTTTAAATTTAAATTAGAAACAAGCTTGTTTTACATGTCAATCCCAGTTCTCTCTCCCTCCCCTCCTCTGCCCCCCTATCCCATTCCATTTCTGCTCCCCAGGGAGACTGAGGCCTTCCATGGGGGGTCATCAAAGTCTATCATATCATTTGGAGCAGGGTCTAGACCCTCCCCCGTTTGTCTGGGCTGAGAAAGTATCCCTCTATGTGGAATGGGCTCCCCAAATCCATTGGTATACTAGGGTTAAATACTGATCCAGTACCAGAGTCCCCATAGATTGCCCATGCCTCCTAACTGATACCCAACATCTTACTAGGTAGTGAAACTGACAGCTTTTCCCTCCAATCAGAAGCAAGACACAAATACACATGGCTGCCACTTTCATTCAGTATAGCACCAGAGTCCTTAGTGGAGCAATTAGACAAGGAAAACAATTAGAGACATCCAAATTGGAATGGAAGAAGGTGAAGTTATCTTTTACTGTTATTAACGATGATGTGACCTTATATAGAGAGAAAATTTCTATCCTCTAAAGAGCTCACCATCCTACTTAACTTTAGCTGTCACCTTGAGGCTAGAATTTTCTGCAAGGAAAGACTTGAATGAAGAATTGTCCAGATCAGATTGGCCTATGAGCATGTCTTTGGGGTATTGTTTTAATTCCCTTATTTCATGTAGGGGGGACCAGCTCAAGTATGGGTCACACCATTTCCTGAGCAGGTGGCTCTAGGCTCCATAAGAAAGCAAGCCAAACAGCAGAGTTCCTCCATGATTTTTACTTCAAGTTACTGCTTGAATTCCCACCCCAGCTGCCCTTAATGATTGACTGACCTGGAAGTATAAGCCAAATAAATCCTTACCTCCCCTCGGCAGCTTTTAAAAGATCATAGTGTCTGTTTGTATAACAAGAGAATGAAACTAGAAATAGAAGTAATTTTTTAAACCAGTAAAGTTTCAGGATATAAGACTTGACAAAAATCAACTGTCTTTCTATCACTGCCAGGGGAGAATTCTAAAAAGCTGGGAAATAATTCCATGTTCATTCTCATGGAAGAGTAGAAAGTCTTAGAAATAATCTTAACCAAGGATGTGTGTTATTTTTCTTGGTTTTAATTTTTGGTTATTCCAGACAGGCTTTCTCTGTGTGTCCTTGGCTGTCCTGGAACTCACTTTGTATTCCAGGCTGGCTTCAAACTCAGAGATCTTCCTGTCTCTGCCTCCCAAGTGCTGGGATTAAAGTTGTGTGCCACCATGCCCATCAAAGATGAATTTTTTTAACTCCAAAAATTATGGGTGAGGTATGAGTGAAGAAAATTAAGTGAGCACAAATATATAGGAAGACATCTCTATTTGTGGATTTAAAGGACTAAAATTGTTAAAATGTTCATACAGCTTCAATCAGTCACAGTTTAAATTCTCATCAAAATCTCAATGACAAAAAAAAATCCTATAATTTATATGAAAGCACAAAGAAACCCAAACAGCTGAATTAATTCAAGAAGAACAAAGTTGAAGACTTCATACTTTCTGATTGCACAAATTACAAAACCATAGCCGGTCGGTGGTGGTGCATGCCTTTAGTCCCAGCACTCGGGAGGCAGAGGCAGGTGGATCTCTGTGAGTTTGAGGCCAGCCTGATCTACAAGAGTTAGTTCCAGGACAGCCTCCAAAGCCACAGAGAAACCCTGCCTTGAAAAACAAACAAACAAAAAATTACAAAACTATAACAAATGGTATATATAACAATGGTATATCATTGGCGTCAGTAAATAAAACTGAATATATGATTGATTCTTCCTTGAAAAGGGTACTGGAAACAGGATAAACCTAATCTTCAACAAATGGCGATAGAGAAACTCAATATCGTATGCAATAGAAACAAATATTACCTTTATCTTATATCATTAAAGACACACACACACACACACACACACACACACACCACTAAGAATAAATATAAACCAGGAAGGAACCCTTGCTAGACACTAAATCTTACTCTAAAGAACTATGAAATGTAAACATGCATAGGTGCCTGTTCCTGTGGGTGTTTCTGTGTGCTTGTTCCTGTGTGTGTGTTGGGGGGGTATTCATATGGGTATTTGTGCAGGTATGGGTGCTGGTAAGTGTGCATACATGTGGAGACCAGAGGTCATCTGTCCCTCTGATTCCTCAGGAGACATCCACCCTTTTTTTTTTTTTTTTGAAAAAGATCTCCTGCTTGCCTGGAGGCTGCTATTTAGGCTAAACTCTTTGTTGAGAAAGTCCCAGGTGTCTTCCTTTGCCTGTCTCCCAAGATCTGGGGTAACAAGCATTCACTGGCAAGCCTGACCTTTATGTGGGTCCTGGGATTGACCTCAAGTTACCATGGTTGTATAGCAAGCATTTCATTATCTCCCCAGCCTGAGAAGGAAATTTCCATGGTTTTTAAGCTACTCATCTATAATATTTTTGTTAGAGTTGACTAAGATGGTGTTTTTAAAGTTAAAATTTAACTGGAATTTCTGTTTTGTCTGGTGGTGCTAACAAGAGCTTTATAAAAACGAGCTGGTCTGTAATGGAGGAGAACTGTGAGGGGACTTAAATGTAGTTAAAGGATATGATTATCAGCTGGAAGAGAGGGCAGGTCTAAGTATCATTGTGCCTGTCCAAAAATGTCCTCAGAGCCCCTAGCATGAATATTGCAGTGAAAGGGTTATGGTTAAAGATCCAAGCTGTGTTGGTATACATATAGCGTCAGTGTCACTCCAGGACATGGGAAATGTAAGCACTGATGCCAACAGCTCCAGCAGTAACAGCAGTGTAATAGAACCACTGAGCTGGTGGCAGCAAGGAAATGGAAAGGATGACTGAGTATCCCAGCTCTCAATGTGGGACGCCAGCAATCGCCCACGTACACCCTGAATCCCAACTCAGAGCAGAGTTCACGATGGAACTAAACCAGAAGCAAACTTCTTCCATGGGTGCCCGCAGCAGAATCTGAAGTGAACATGCCTGAGAGAGTGGTTCATTGTTTGAAAGTCTGGAAACACTGCCATGATAAGGAGAAATAAACTAAAAAAGAGCTGACCTGTGCCAATTGATTGTCGGAGTCCCACCTGGAGTAAAGGGAAATGAAGTACTGGAGGAAGTGCTTTCTACCTGTGACTTACACTGAGACTTAGTTTGACCTAACTGGTGAGGTTGACTACAGATACTGATTCATCAATAACATAGCAGAATAAACAGATTTCTAGTATCCTGGATTTTGTTTCCAAACTTTTCCCAAAGCCCAACAAGACATTTTCAGTGGAGGGGAAGCACATAGAAACAACAGCCCTGGCAGCAGAAGTGCTTGTGCTCATTATATCAAGTGCAAGTATAGTTAGTTCCCTTTTAGCATGCTCTCACTGTCTTCACTGTGTTCTCGGTAATTAGAGGCTGGGACCCAGGAACGATAATATTTTAAATAGTTCTATTAAATAATATTTTTAGTCTACATGTTGCCATAAGTCAGGATAATTGAAAATAAGACATTAACACTTGTGATTCATATGGCTATTTGTCAGTGGATATAAACATTTAAACAGGCAACAGGACCTGAGAGCCAAAGGAGTTCTAAAGATGCCATGCTAGACTGGCTTATGGAATTGGATGCCTGAGGACCAGCAAGAACAACTTGATTAAGAGTTTGGTTTTTAGAAACTAATCAAATAGAAAATATGTCTATTCATTTTTTTTATTTAAACTACCACTAAATGAAATGCCATATGAGCCACATATATAGTTTTAATATTGGGTAGTTATATTAAAATGAAGACAGACTGCTTTAAACAATGTATTTGAAATGTGCTCAGCAGTGCATGTTGTGCCTGCAACAATACAATGTTGAGAAAAGATGTGATTGTCTATATTGAGAATCCTGAGACTGGCCTGTATTTTGTGCTTAGAACACACAGCTATGACAACTACGGATGGAATAGACATACAGGATGCATCAGTGTGAAATGGCCACATTTCAAGCCCTGAGTAGAAATTGTATATGGTGTCTCCATGTAGACAGTACAAAGCTCTGTAATGGCACACTCAGTAAACTTTCTGACATAATATTCACTAAATTGTTCATAATTTTACTATTTCATTTTAATAGCATAAAACTATTAGAAATTCTAACCATTTTTAAGTAATATGTTTCTCCTTTCTACCTACTTTTTTTTATAAGATAAACATGCTCATAAGTAAACTTTTCATTGAGATAAAACATAAAACGACATTCAAATTGAATGTTTGGCCCAATGGCCTGCACAGGTCCTCTGTGTATATATTATGGCTTCCAGTTTAGTGTTTTGATGGGATTCCTGAGTGTGTCTCTGTTTCTTATGTACCTCCTTGGGCTCATTTCCTTCTGTTGTTTTGTCCAATTCAGATGTGCTAATTGTTTTATTATGCTATACTCTACTTTGTTATTATCTCTTTAAAAACCTGCCTGTTTTCTGATGAGAGTCAGAAATGGAGTGGATCTGGATAGGAGGGAGGGGAAGAGCAGCTGAAGTAGAGGAAGGGGAAACAGCAATTAGGATCTATTGTGCGAGGGGAAAATCTATTTTCAATAAAAGGGGAAAAATACACCTGACACTGAGTCTCCGCCATATTTCCCTGATAGACAGCTCTCATATGGTGGCGGTACATGTTCTGCTCTTTTCCACTTGAAAAGGACTCTGGGGATATGAAATTTGTCTCCTGACTTTGCCCCTGAAGTCATTTTCCTTGTGCTGCTTCAGTTGTGTATATTTTCACTAAGATAAGCCATACCAAGGAACATAGCACTAATCATGTTGGATCTTGAGAGTATGTCTGTGAATCGCCAACTCTGGGGTGGTCCTGGCAACTGCTGACAATGTTTACTATAAATAGGACTGCTAGAAATATTTTTGTACTTTCCTCTTGGCAATGTATGATGAATTTTCACAGTTATTAGGTCAGAGAATATGTATATGGTCAGTATTACTAAATCCTAACAAGTAACTTGGGAAGTCATTAGCAATTTACAACTTCTTTCAGTAACGGAGAAGGGGCCTAGGCTTTCTACTTCTTCCCCAACACTTGGCACAGTCACTTTAGCCAATCAATTGGTATGGAATGGCATTTCATTTGGGTTTTAATTTACAATTTCCCGGGCAACTAAATATATTAGAGAACTTTTTCATAGATTTATGAATGGATTGACTACCATCTACTAAGGCTTATTTTTTCTGCTGTTTTGTCTATTTGTTCACATTTACTTCCAAGCATTTTATTTATTCTGGATAAAAGGCTTTCATTTTATATGCTGATCAGTTTTACAAACACATCAGTCTCCCACATAGTCTCTCACTGTTAACCAATAAACAGCATTCTTTTTATGTAAATTTTATTTAAATTAGAAACAGTCTTATTTTACATGTCAATCCCAGTTCCCCTTCCCTCCCATCCTCCCATAACCCCCAAAGATTCCCCCATCCCATCCCCCATCCACTCCCCAGGGAGGGTGAGGCCTTTCATGAGGGATCATTAAAATCTGTCAAGTCATTTGGGGTAGGGCGTAGGCCCTCCCTGTGTATCTAGGCTAAGAGAGTGTCCCTGCACGGGAAATGGGCTCCTGAAATCCATTGGTGCATTAGGGATACATCCTGGTTCCACTGCCAGAGGCCCCATCGTCTACCCAGTGATCCTAAATGATACCCACTTTCAGGGGGCCTGGTTTGATCCTATGTTGGTTCCAGAGCTGTCAGACTGGGGTCCATGAGTTCCCACTTGCTCAGGTCAGTTGTTTCTGTGGGTTTTCCCAGAGTGGTCTTGACCCCTTTGTTGGTCACTCCTCCCTCTCTGAAACTGGATTCCAGGAGTTGGGCTCAGTGCTTAGCTGTGGATCTTTGTTTCTGCTTCCATCAGCTACTGAATGAAGGCTCTATGATGGCATTTTAGGTAGTCATCATTCTCATTATAGGGGACAGGTATTTAAGGTAGCTTCTCCTATATTGCTTAGGGTCCTAGTTGGGGTCATCCTTTTGGATCTCTGTATAATTCCCAAGTGCCGGATTTCTCTTTAAACCTATAGTGGCTCCCTCTATTGATGTGTCTCTTTTCTTGCTCTCCTCTATTTGTCTCCACTGCTCAATCTTCCTGATCCCTCATGCTCTCCTCCCCCCCTCCTTTTCTCCCCTCCTCTTTCTCCTACATCCCTCCCCCTCACCCCATACTCCCCATTTGTTCTGGAGTTCTTGTCCCTTTCTGCTTCACTGGGGAACCGTGTATGTCTCTCTTATGGTCCTCCTTGTTCCTAGCTTCTCTGGAGGTGTGGATTGTAGGCTGGTAATCCTTTTCACTATGTCTAGAATCCAGATATGAGTGAGTACATACCATGTTTGTCTTTCTATGACAGAGTTACCTCACTTAGGATGGTTTCTTCTAGTTCCGTCCATTTGCCTGCAAATTTCAAGATTCCGTTGTTTTTTTCCCTGCTTGGTAGTACTCCATTGTGTAAATGTACCACATTTTCTCTATCCTATCTATATTCTTCTATCTATATCTCTATATCTTCTATCTATATCTATATATATATAGATAGATATAGATATATATATTCTTCAGTTGAAGGGCAGCTAGCCTGCTTCGAGGTCCTTGCTATTACAAATAATGCTGCTATAAACATAGTTGAACAGATGTCCTTGTAGTATGAATGTGCTTTTTTTGGGTATATGCCTAAGAGTGGAATTGATGGGTCTTGAGGTAGACTGGTTCCCATTTTCCTGAGAAAACACCATACTGATTTCCAAAGTGGCTGTACAAGTTTGCACTCCCACCAGCAATGGAGAAGCATTCCCCTTTCTCCACATCCTTTCCAGCATAGACTGTCATTGGTGTTTTTGATTTTAGCCATTCTGACAGGTGTAAGATGATATCTCAGAGTTGTTTTGATTTGCATGTCCTTGATGGCTAAGGAATTTGAGCATTTAAATGTCTTTCAGCCATTTTAGATTCCTCTTTTGAGAATTCTCTGTTTAGTTCTGCACATCACTTTTTAGTTGAATTATTTGGTGTTTTCATGACTAGCTTCTTGAGTTCTTTGTATATTTTTGAAATCAGCCATCTGTCTGATGAGGTGAAGATCTTTTCCCAATCTGTGGGCTGCCGAATAGACAGAATTCTTGACTTCAATTTTTTTCTTTTGGCTAACAATATGTGTACATTGCTTAAGTAATATTTACTACCTGAAAAATATAAAGATATTCTCTTTAGCTTCCCTGTCGTGGATGGTATTATGCTGGGGTTCTCCTCTTCTCTTGACATTTAAACATGCATATGAGACATTTAGCACGACCTTTGTGAGGACATCTTGATGAGTAGCTGATGAGCTAATAGATACATTTTTCAGTAAGGAATAAAAGCTAGAATTTAAAAAGACTCTAGGTAAAACTGATATTACCCTATTGTACCTACCCAAAGGAGGTAACTTCGAAATAGGATGAATTTCTTTAAATCAAGCCTTCTGAAGATTAATAACTACCCCTCTGATTTCAAACAAAGAGCACACATAAACACACACACACACACACACACACACACACACACACACACACACACACACACACACCAGTAATGGAAGAATGTGTTCCTGTCAGATAAAAGAGATCACCTTACATGAAATCACCTTGAACCATCTTAGATTTGAGGTAGACAGGCAGGGAGTTCTAAGAAAGGGCAGTATTGTTGTCTTCAGAGTAAGCAAGGCCGTGATCTAATGCCGGAGAAGAACATCATGGCAAGCAGAGGCAAGTTACAAAAGGTGTAGTGCCAAATGAAGCCACCTTTAGGAAATTCCAGAGCAATGAAAGGGAAATTACCTAAAAAAGAAATTATAATTTGGAAGACTAGAGCTCTTTATCCAACACATTACTTAAATACTCACAAACCAGTACAGACATGTATGTATTAATATCTGTGTAGGTCCATGTACTCCAGCCTCATTTCCCAGAAGGAACACTGTGCTTAAACAGAATCCTAAGGCATGCTTAATCACTTGCTATAATAGTTTTGAAGTGTATAAACCATCACATTATAGCAAGAGATTCAGCATGCTAAACAGTGGCAGGTTCTAAAGAAATAGAAATGTGTGTTCTAATCTATATAGGAATAAAATCGATTATATTTACCTTGGAAATATTTTACCCTCTTAATAAAACTACACTTTGCATTTATTTTATTTACATTTCTTGTTTTTTTAACTAATGGGTGGAAACATAAAACTCATACATCCTGGTTGGCTCCACATACATGATGTTTGATGCATTTTACATATTGCATGTTTTAAATGAGACTGGGCATATTTATGTCCTCAAACACTGTTTCTTTAAATTCTCCATTTCTAGTTTATTGAAATGCACTGTACATTACTGTTACCTACAGTCACTATGGTGTGAAATGGTTCCTGAAATCATCCTCTGACTACCTGACTGTGACACAGTACCCATTGATTAGGCCATCCTCATCCCTCTCCTATTCCTCTCCTCAGGCTCTGGGAACTACTATTCTGCTTTCTTATATGAAAGTCAACATTTTCAGGTTCCATACATGTGAGATGTTGTATTGCTCTTTCTGTCCCTGGCTTTCATTAGTACAATAATCTACAATGCTGCATACAACAAAGCGTTTGTCATTTTATGGCTGAATATACGGCTCTGTTGTTAATAAGTACTACATTTTCCCTTATCCTTTCATCACTGATGATATTTAGGTTTTGGTTTCTGTTTTCTTGGCTATTAAAAGTAACATTTCAGTGAACATGTGTAAGAAATATTGAATATGAAACTTCTATCAAATACTTTGAAACTTGTGCTTAGGGAGGAATTTAAATCTTTTTATCTCCCTCATCTTGTAAGACTTTTATGCAAGTGCTTTAATCTCTCCACCCAGTACACCCTTTGTTTACACAAAGGCCCTACTACATTCTCCAATTAAAGTGGCTGATCCCTTCCCCCTTCACTTCCCATGTGCCAGTTCTTTTAAAAGGAGCCAATTGAGTAAGACTGTGATGTGGGACTCCAGCCAATGTGAGAAAGAAGCAGTTGCCCCCTGAGTTAGAATAAAGTCATGTCCTTGTCTCCGTGTGTCCCCTCTTTCCAGCACACACACCATCTTGAGTGAAGTCTCGAATTGTCCAGACTCTTCAGCTGGAGTTGTTGCCTCAGTGTGACCTCAAACTTATTTTTAATGCTCAGGAGTGTAGAACCTCTTGAACAAACTGATTTCACTTCCTTGGATATCTACCCATAGTAGGGTTAATAGCTCAAACATTAGCTCTAGTGTTAATTTTCACGGACCCTCCATACTATTTTCTATAATGTCTTCACTAGTTCACACAATCAATAGTGTGCCAGGCATTTTTTAATCCAGTTATCTTTGTTTGATTGTTTCGGTACTGAATTTTTGGGGGTTTTTGTTGGTTTTTTGTTGTTGATGTTGTTGTTATGATTTTTTTGAGTTTTCTTTTAAAAAGCTACAATTACTATTAAAATAGCAACTACTCTTTTCAATGTTACAAATTAGTAGTTTGCATTCCCAAGACATAGCTGTATATATTATAACTTATATTTATACAGCACAGTCTGGCATTTCAGAGAACTTTCCCTTATCTTCAGCTATTTCCATGTTTTGAAAAATTAGAGAAAAAGCAGATGGTGAATGGTGAAACACATTTTAAACTATTGCAGAAATATTTGGCAGCAACTACGGGAGTGTTCGTGGAAGAATGGTTCTGTGGAAACAACAGTTCTATTTTACATGTACTTTCTTGAAGGAAATAATTAAAAATGAGATAAAGAATAAATCATTGAATGTGCACTACATAGACATATGTTGACATGGGCAGAGGCTTCTTGTGACCACGGGGTCATCATGATTCTGATTCTCAAAACTCTGAATCATACACTGAAAATATTTTGAGTTCATTCTGCCTATTATAATCTATGACTTCCTGAACTAATCCTGATGGCTTTGCCTTTTTCCCACTTTTTATGTCAATTATAGCTTTTAAACCATTCCACATTTCAAAAAAATGAAGCAATTTTTGACACAATATTCTTCGACATTTTCTGAAATGCATTACTATTTCGTGTTGTATTTTCATTTTATTACTGTTTCTATATTTTTATCAGAACAGTTTCAAAAAGTTCCTAAGGCTATTTTGATAAGATGATTAAAAGATGATTATAATAACATTAAGGAGGTTATTGTAATATTTCAAAGTATTTAGAAACAACAGTGAGTTGACTTAACATTATAACATATTTGTTTTTATCATTTGTAACAAAAATAGCCCATCTGTAGTTTTTTCTTTGGCAAAGCTTCAAAATTAAATTTTATTAGAGCAAACTTTTAAGAAATAAAAGAGTGGGAAAAATGTATGTACATATTTATAACAAGATAACATTGGCTTTGTTTTGTGGCAATTCAGTATCAAAGGTTATTTTTTCAAAAATGCTCCAGAACTCATTAGAGGGCTTGAGGGTAACTGGAGTATCCTAAATTGTTTTATCAATTTACCCCAGTGGGCCAATCTAAAGTTTTAAAACTATTTATTATTTCTGATGTCCCTTGGTTGAACAATCTTGCTCATATAATAAAAAATAAGATAGTCCCAATAACATTAAGTGGTACTCGGTTATAAACTTTCACATAGGAATGCCAGCAGAGTTATTTTGTGTCATTCTGTGTGCTGGACATGGATGTAAAAGAAAAAATCATATTTCACCACTGTAGCAGACCTAAGCCATATCTTCTAGCGAACCTTCATACTGAATTACATGAATAGCACACTTCAAACATTGAAGATGCAATGCACCTGGACCCCCGGGCAACAGCAGCCCCCACTTGCACAAGGCTTTCTGTGAACACTTTTTAAAATACATTAATTTGTACTACAAGTCCTGTGACGTTCTCCTATACCATCCATTCACTGAAGAAGACTAAAGTATCAAGAGGTCAAGTTACTTGCCAAGATCAGGGGTTGGTAAATGAAGCAGCCGGGTTAAAATACGGACAATTTGACTTCATAACCCTTACTTGTCACCAAGCAGTGAGGTTTAACCAAGTTCTTTTTCATCTGTGGCAGGAACTGCTTAGCCGTTAGTCCAGATTTTACTTGACTAATTTGGAGTTACAATTGCATGGAAATTTCAAAATAATGAATAATATAACTTAACAACATTTTTCTGCAACCTTCTTCCTTCCTCTGCTTGAATGGCTATTGGACTTTACCATTTTCTTTACATTTTTCTTCACTGGGGAGTGTACTTCTAACTCTCTAAGGGTAGCTAGAGCTGCCACTTCAGCAGCAAATCCTATCCTCCCTCAGCCACAAGCAAAGTGCATAATTGTCCTGCCACCTTTGCAGAGATTTGCCTTCCCCTTCTCTGATGGGGGATGCGTTTTTTTGTTTGTTTGTTTGTTTGTTTGTTTGTTTTGTATATATGTTTCTCTTATTGTTTGATGAACAAAATGCTGATTGGCCAGTGGCCAGGCAGAAAGTATAGGCAGGGTTACCAGACAAGGAGAATTCTGGAAAGAGAGGCAGAGAGAAGAGGCAAGGGAGATGCCATGTTCCTGAAGGAGTAAGGTGCTGGATTACAGATAAGCCACAGCCTCATGGCAATACATAGTTTAATAGAAATGGGTTAATAATTAAGGGCGAAATAGCCAGTAAAAAAACTGAGCATTCGGCCAAACAGATTCTAATTAATATAGCCTCAGTGTGTTTATTTGGAGCTGAAGAGCATCCGGACCAGGCAGAACAGAAACTCAGCCTTCACTTGTGCAAGTGTGTATATCTCTACTTCCTTTGAGACAATGAGTTCTTTGACAGCCTGCTCCTCTTTTAATTGTCGTCTCATCTTCCTTCATTCCTTTAACTATGGTATTTTTACTTTAAGGGAAGGCAAATAACAAGGTCAAATCAGTTTCTTATTTTAATCAGAGCCCCAAAAGGAATCATGACGTGAATCTTTCTATTGGTGTGTTCTGAAGACAACAGGACCGTATTGTCAAAAGCCTAACCAATCTAGGCTAGTGGTGTGAGCTCTTTGCAATCCTGGGCAAAATGGAAGTGGGGATAGCTTTGGGCTCCTGGCCGACTGCATGCATCTGAGGTGAGAAGGGCTCCAAACTGATCTTGTAACAGTAAATAACTAGGAAATAGTTGTGAAATATGAGTTAAGATGATTGCCAAATGAAAGTTAGAAGAATACCCTTTAAAATCAATAGGGAATATGATCAGGATGAAAAGGGAAGGGGGAATGTGTGTAAGGAGACAGAGAGGTAGAGATCAAAATGGAGAAGAGATTGTGTAGTATAGACGCTAACCCTTGGAGGTTTTCTAGAGCGCCTTCTTTTAGCAATATTTGCATATAATCTTAGTGGTGTCCTATGCATCTGCAATTATTCATAGTGAATGAAGCTGCCAAGACTGTTGAGGTAAACTGCAAGTAATTCTTCTGAAACCACCACAAACAGTGGACAATTTTCCTTGTTTAAAAGTTTGAGTTACCTGATAATGGAGTGGCAATGGTCCTGCTAGATGCCACAAACTAACAAGTAAATAGCCCAGTGCCAACAGTGGGTTAAGTCTTTTGGAGGGTTTGGTCAGTGAACTGCCACAGAACCCTAAATATTACAGCTACTGCCAATGCCATTGGCTGCTCTCTAGAACTTGATGGAAAGGCCCCATTGCTGAAGACACTACACATCTGAGTCATAGAATGAATTTAAGTTTTAAGCAGAAACTCTGTTATAATGTAACGGCATGGTGACTAGTGAGCCTGTATGAGTTGCATTACTTTAATCATAAGGGCAGGCATCAGAAACAGGGTTTAAATGTTGGCTGGCTTACCTTAGTATAAAAACTCAAAGGCAGCTTGGCCAAGGATCTAAACCAGCGTCACTGTGCCAATGAAAGACCTGCGGCAGGACTTTAAAATGTCCCCAGAGGACAGCCAGCCAAATATAAGCACCATCTAGTCATCCAAGTCTGGGTTATGAAAGGGAAGCATGCTCAGGCTGACCACAGTGGCCTACGGCCACTTCCCTTGCGCTCATCCTGGTGTGGAGCCTCTGCCATTGGCAGTTCTCCTGTTCTAACTGTGTCTTTCCATGCCCTATGGCACAGAGCATTTCCTTGGACATGACACCAGAACCAAAGGTGACAGGCTGCCTGTCACCAGGAGCCAAAAGACAGGATTCCATGGTTGAGGGATGCCAGGAAAACTGAATCTGGGGCCAGTTTGGGAAGTAAACCACCTCACAGATTCTTGTTCAACTTGGGAACCAAGTTTCTGTCCTGTGAAGGCGGGAGTCCACACCCCTTTTATCCCGAGGAAACCATACGCACAGCCCTCTCAGAGCCTCGCCCTGCTGCTCGCAGCCGGCTGTTCCATGGACTCATGAAAACCATCAGAGGCTCCCTTTTGAGCTATCCCTTGCCGAGGAACATGGCTGACCAGCATAATGTACAAGTCCATCTTCACCAAACAATCAGAAAACAGCTACAGAGCTCTTCCCCAGGCTTCAGAAACATCTCTGAGCCAGAGACTCTTGGTTGATGAGAGTCTCAGAATCCAAACATAAATTACAAATGTTAATTAATGCAATATATGATTAAGCTAATTAAAAAAAAACAGTTAAGACCCAAGCAAATTAAAAGTCTGGTTCACATATAAATTCTGAAAAATAAAAAATAAAAGACTGCATTCCCCAATTAATCATTAAAACAGTAAAGTATGTGTAGCCATTTAACATATTTTCCAAAGAATAAAATTCATAGTGTGATTTTATTAACATCTGTACTTTTGTTTTTCTCCATTCAAATGGTAACTTTTCTTCTCTAGTCTTAACAGCCAAGGTGTCTTTGATAACCCATTTGTTTCATTCAGACCCACTGTTACTTAAACAACTGTTTTCAAATGCTGATACTCTTGTACAAGGATTGCTCATGATCAAATATTTCCATCATCCATTCAATTTGATCATAGGCATTAATTCTTACCTTATGTTGGCTCCAATGCTAGACTCTACATAGAATTAAAATAAGCTGGCGTGGAGCTTTAACAAAAGGGCAAAGCAGATATGAAAATATCTCTCACATAGGTCAGAATGATGTAACAATTAAAGTGAATCAAAAACATGTTGCAAAAATAAAGTGGGAGAAAATTTCCATTGGGGTGAAAGGTGCTGAGCCTATTTTATTAAGTGTTTTGCACTGAAGCACCTTGCAAGGTGAGTAACCTCATGATAAAGACACATAATCTGGGGCCTCTCAACTTAATACCAGAAGAGTGAAGACCTCACTGCTCAGGCCAAAATGCTGAGATAGCTTACAAAAAAAGAAAGAAAGAAAGAAAGAAAGAAAGAAAGAAAGAAAGAAAGAAAGAAAGAAAGAAACTCTTGAGATACAAACACCTTCGAGAATTCCTACAGCCTAGGAAATAATAGCAAGAATAGCAAGAATTAACAAATGGAATTGTATGAAATTAAAAAGTTTCTGCACAACAAAGGATACAGATGAGTGATGAGACAGCTTACAGATTGGGAAAAAATTTCCTTGTTATTTATATATCTGAGGGAGGATTAACATCTAGGATGTACAAAGAATTCAAAAACATAAGCACCCCAAACTTCAAAAGGAGGCAAATTAAAACAAATAGAAACATCCAATAGACATTTAAAATCTTCAGCCATCAGGGAAATGCAAATGAAAACTGCATGCGATCCTGTCTCACTAAGGTCAGAATGGCCATCAACAAGAAAACAGATGACAAAAGTGTCTATCATTCAGGGAATGGTCATACCATCAGTGGGCGTTCAATCTAATGCATCCATATGTTAGTACTAAGCATAAACTCTTTCGTGCCTGCAATGTCGCAGACCCAGGAACTGGTGATGAATCAATGCAAACTGAGATTTGCCTTGCTTCCAGTCTAGTAAGTCCAGACAGAAAAACTAAAATTTTTAATCTTATCTCTAAAGCCAGAAGAGGCTTCTGAAGAGCCTTGTAGAAAGGCATTGAGCAATGGGCCATGTCCTGAGACTACTCTTTCACAGCATACTAAACAGGTTTGTGGAATAAAAAGTTCAACAAAACAAAAGGAAACAAAAAGGTGCACTGTCTTGCATTTTCCCTGCCCCTGTGTTGGGTTCTCTGTGGTAGAGCCATCAGCTAATCTCAAAGCCTTTCTTTTCTCTCTGAGACAGAGAAAGGAGTCAACAAAGGGCAAATTTCAAAGGAAAAAAGAAAGCCTGGGGAATTCTGCTCTGCTGTCTCCAGATCTCTTAGATGAGCATCTGACCTTAAAGAATTAACTGTTTCTCCAGGCGACTGACTATACCTGACCTGCTGGGCAGGCGGGCTAATTTGGGGTGATTTTTACATCACCCAAAATGCTCTAATATTTGCATTGTTTTCTCTTTGGAAAATATGAAAATGTATTTAAACAGTGTATTATGTGGAAAAATTTAAGATTCAAACCAGTTTTTCTATTATAAACAATACTGAAGCTAAAGACATGCACATATCTCACACATATCTAAATGATGAACACCCAGAATGAGAGGCTGTCTGTGTTCTTGATTTTAGTGCATATGAAAATTTGTGTGTGTGGGTGTGTGTGTGTGTGTGTGTGTGTGTGTGTGTGTGTGTGTGTGTGTGTGTGTGATGTGAATGAGTGTAAGCACAGGTGAGTGAGCGAGTGAGTGAATGAGTGAGTGAGTGAGTATATGGAGGTCAGAGGACAACTTGGGGTTTCTTTCCTTAGGGTTTCTGTTTGAGATAGGATCTCTTGTTCATTAATGCCCAAACAAATCTAGCTGGCCGATATGGCCCCCAGGAATTGTTCATTGGAGTTCTGCAATTACAGAAGTACACTGCTGGCTCCATGTGGATTCTAGAGAAGCACCTCAGGTCTTCACATTTGCCAGGTCTTCACACTTGCAAGTCTTCACACTTGCATGACATGGTGCAGCTTGACTTGTTGAGCCGTCTCTCCATCCCATGATTCCTCCATTTTAAAGACATCTTTTATTTTCTAATACAAGGTGAAAGTCTCATTACTGTCTTATTATGATGATGTGATGATTGTTTATTTAAATAATGTATAAGATTCTGAAACATTACAACCATATAAGGGATCTGGAGAGGTGGTTCAGTAGTTAGGAGCACTTGCTGAAGATGATAACAAATACCGTGACCCACAATCAGACATTATGCAGAGAATAAGAGATCTTGGAACACACAGCTCCAAATGGGATGTCTCTTTGAATCCTCTCATTCATGTGCATGGAACCCTGAGAAGAGACAATGGAAAGAGTATTCTTGAGAGTGTACATTATGACTTCTGGTTTAGTGTTTCTATGGGATTTCTGAGTATGCAAATGAGTTGGTCTCTGCCTCTATATCTATTTCTTGTGCCTGTTCTTGGGCTCTTTCACTTCTCTTTGTTTTGCCCTATTCCAATGTATTCCTTTTTATTTTACTTTTTATATTACATTTTCTTTTACTATTATCCTTTAAAAACCTGTTTGTCTTCTAATGAGAGACAGAAAGGGAGTAGATACAGATGGGAGGGGAGGTTGACAGGAGTAGAGGGAGGGAAAACTGTAACCAGGATGTATTATGTGAGACAAAAAAAAAGCTATTTTCAATAAATGGGGGGAGAGCTTGCTGCCCTTGCCATGGGACTATGGTTCTGATCTCAGCACCTACATTAGGCATCTCGAAACTTCCTGTAATTCCAGCTCCAGGGGATTTGAAGCCCTTTTTGTAGACTCCATGTGCACTGGTACATGTATGGGTATATGGGTATTCTTACATGTAAACACACACATGCACACACATACACACACACACACAAACAAATTTGAAAGTTTTTAATTCAAAATTGTAAAATTCACATAAGCCTCAATGCATATCAACTCTTTCAAATATGTGTTTTGCCAATAGAGATATCATCTTATTTCAATACAAATTAAAAAATAATAGCCTCAAATAGTCAATGTAACCCTAGCCTTGACTATAAAGCAAATTTGGCATAGTATTCAAGTTATTCCACAATATCTAATTTTGTATGTATAATAATTTATTTACAACAGATACTCTTTTCAAAACAGGTATCTTAGCTAAATATAAGAGATAACTAATTCTGAAAAAGTGGGATATATATATATATATACATATGTATATATACATATGTATATATGCATACAGTAATAATTTCGGTTCTTTGACTACTGAGAAATAAAATCATTTAGTTATGAAGTTCATAACTAAATATTGCCCTTTAAACTGAAGCTCATGTGGTAACATAGTATGTACTAGTATCTGTGTACACTGAGGAAGTTTTATAATGTAATATTTTGGGGGGAGTTTGGTTGTTTGATAGTGGTGCAGATTTTATTCCTTTTTGCCTGGAAGAAAGGAAGTTGCAGCTGTCCAGAAAATAGCCAATTGTCAGAGAGCAACATGGTGAGACAGGAAGAGCAGGCAGCAGGGTCCAGAAAGAGCTGAGTGCCAATTCTCAGCTGTGCTTGCTAAGTGATGTGGGTCAACCCCTAGGCAAACGTTGGCCTATTCCTGTTGCTGAAAACAGACAGTCTCCAAGACTCCTTCAAGGACCAATCTCATCAAACACTTTTTATTTCTAGCATCCCAATGAAACAGTTTGGTGAATCAAAGACTTGAGCTTAATCTGGATAAAATAGGACTAAATTCAATTTTATATTCACACACACTAGCCAATCTAACTATAATGAGTCCCTGGTCCTCTGTGGCCCAGAAATACCCTTGATGGTGATGCAGTTACTATTGAAGGGGGGAGTACAAATAAGGGGAAATAAACGTGTATTGCTTTCCTTTCCAAATGTGGCTGTGTACTGTGTGGCGTTTGACACACCTGGAAAGAAGAAACCTCAACTGACGCATTGATTTTATTAGCTTGGACTATGGACATGTTTTCAAGACTTTTTCTTGATTGCTACTTGATGTAGATGGACCCTTCCCACTGTAAGCAGTGCCACTCCTTGGAAGAGAAACCTAAGCTGCATAAATGAAGCAGCTGAAAGAGACGAGAACAAGTCATTAAGCAGCATTCTTCCATGATTTCTACTTCAAGTTCCTGCCCCGCTGGAGTGTTCCCCAGCTGTCTTCCATCATGTATTGTTACCTGAATGTATCAAACAAATAAGCCAGTTTTCAACCCAAGTTGCTTTTGGCCATGGTGTTTACCGAAGCAGTAGAAAGCAAGCAAGAGTGACCTCACCCTAAGAACTCTGAGTTACAAAGTCTTGTGGTAATATTCATTCAAGATCTAATTCTCCTTAATTATTTTGAACCCCAGACACTAATAATATGAATATTCTAATTCATTACAGTAACTACATGCCATGCATTTTTTCCAAAGCAGCCTCAACCAATTTTTCACAAGTTTAAACTAATTTTCAGACTTTATCCTTTTCAAAAGTTTAAGAAATAGTATTTCCTATATTTTTCATTATTCCTTGTCTGTGTCATTCTTACCTGATCATAAAACAAAATCAACATGAAAAGAGAAGATAAAGAAGAAACCCACATTCTCATATTTCACACCCTTGTATTTGGCAAATGATCTCATAAGTTGTTTGGTGAGAGAAGTAGTTGAAATCTAACATAAGATTTACCCATTAAATAATGTGACCACACAGAGTTTAAGATACAATGACAAAGAAAACCAAAATTTCTCTACTGCTAACAGCATTTCCTAAAAAAAGATATTAAGAACTTCATTAAGTAAAAACACCAAACAATTTTACAAGATGACCAATTGTCTCCTGGACAGAATACAGAAGGGTCACAGAGCTCGATAACTTAGTTAATGTCCTAGTTGCTATGGGCAATTCCACACAAGAGACAGAAAAGAGCATAAAAGCTTATTAAACATAGCCAACAAAGCACACACAAATATATGGAAGAACAAAGGTATTTATTTCTTTCATTTTATTTTACCTTTGCTATAAATGTAGTAAGACCACTAGTGTACAAAATATAAGCACACTTTTAAACTTTGCTTCATGACATTACTCTAGGTAACTCTTAAAAATTATAGTGTCTCTAAAATAAGTGCACACACATACTGTTTAGTGGTTACCTTCATGAGAATCATACCTCAACAGGCTGCCCATAGACATCAACTCAAAACCTGAAGCAAGTAAAGATAATAGCTGCAAGGTATCCTAGGAGGAAAGTGGTCAGAAATGTCTTACTCTGACTGGCCACTGAGCCTGTGGATAGTCTAATGACTCCAGGCTCCAATCTCTAAAACAAAGAGGCTAGCTACCTCAAGAATGGTTGGCTTTGTCTATTACCACTTTCTGAATCTCTAAAGTAGCTCAGAGCTTGACATCATGGCATGAAAATAGGTGGAGCCCAGGATTGGGAGCTAAATGTAGAGAGCCAAAAGAAGATGTGTTCGATGAGGCTGAGATAAAGAAGCCATTGCTGTTCACTCTGCCCTACAACAGACAAAGATAAAGTGGGACTCTTTAAGGGTCAGACTTGAGAGATAAGGGGCAGAGGAGATGGTTCTGCCAATGACATTTGGCAAAGATAAAAAGAGAGTAAGATGGTGAGCAGATGGTCTCTATTCAGAATTTGTAAAAGGGAAATTACATTGCAGAAGTAGGAATTCAAGTTACATAAGAGGAAAAGCATGAGCTCTGGTCTTAAAAAGACATTGCTATTATCCTTCTACGAAGCCTTTGAAAATACAGCAGACATCTTTGTGCCTGTGGCAACTAGAATATAAGGTTGAAGGAACAAGCATTCAGGACAGACATATATGAGATAATCATATATTGGTATATTGCATATATAAATTGTACAATACTTTCTTTTATTATTATTAATGAGTTTTGTAATTATTTTAAAAATCCACTGAGATCCTAAAGCCTAACACTTCACCACAACTTTTCTCCATAAAGGTACTGAGAATAAAACACATGTTTCATCTAGTTCACAACAATATAATCCCACAGAATTCATTCAGTATGCTAAGAATGCTTATTAATTCAAATAAGTATGTACTAATAACAATTATGGATGAAAAATTAAGAAGTCACCATCAAGTTATAAATGTTTAATTGAAATTATATTTCAAAGAAAATGTCTCTAATGGCTACATAAATGCATTGAAATGGTGTCTTAGGTAAAGAACATTCTCAAAAACCACATAGGAAATAGAAAAGCAAATACAAAAGAAGTCTGGAAAGATTGTTAGAAGAGTAATGAGATTTGCAGATTGACTGAAAACATCAAGAAATCCTCCAAAGGATATTTGACATTTGGTCAGTCAGTCACAAAAGACTTGGCAGTTAGTCAAGAGAAATATGAATCATAAAAGTTCCTCTCCTCCATCATACGTGCTCTCGAATCAGATGTCAGCTCGCTAGTTCTTGGTTCTAAGAGTAACATATTTGGCTTTATGATCCAGCTTAGATTTCCTTTTTATTTCAGCTTGGAAAACATGTAGCTCACACAGGATTTGGGGAAGACTATAATGATCATCCCATTCACTGACATTGGTCTTTACTTTGGCCAGTGGCTGAGGCAAAGTTGTCATGTCTATCACTCACTGCACAAGTCTGAGCTTCCAGCCAAGTGTTAGGAAGCACATTCTGCTATAGCAACAGACTAAACAGACATAAAGGCAGAGTGAGAAGAGGTGAGCGCTTCCAAACTCAGGGAGGTATGGCAGTAAGACATCTCCAAAGCATACCACAGTACACAGAACCAAAATTATGTGCATCCTAGTTAATGACAAGCTTCATAAAAGTATAAATAACTATTTTCTACTAGGGTTTTGTCAATATTGCTTTTTGTGAATGTGTAAATGATTTAATATGAATTTCTCATGAAGTACATATCCAAAGATTAACTTCAAAATAAAAATTCTTATGTAGTTTCTTGTACAGTTTTCAAATGTTAGCTCCTTAAATAAGAGTGTAGGCTAATTAATTCTTTAAAGGCATTTCCCTACGGGCTTCCAGGTGGAAAAGAAAGCTTTAACAACATCAAATGTAATTTACAGAGACAAAAAAGGCACTACCTGTCAGATCCCCACTGCGTGTTTTATAAACACACACACACACACACACACACACACACACACACACACACACATGCATGCATGTGCACACACACAAACACACATGTGTACACACCATGCCATCACCTAGAAAAAAGATCTCTTTAAATTACTGTATACAAAAGAATATAAGTATGGCCAATCTGGTCCATTACATTGTGGAGCTGGCTGACTTTTTTTCTCTTTTTTAATTAATTTTTATTTAAATTAAAAATGATCTAATTTTTCATACCAATCCCAGTTCCCTCTTCCTCACATTCTCCCAGTCCCCCCACCAACCCCCTATCCTACTCCCTATCCATTCCTCAGGGAAGGTGAGGCCTCCAATGGGGAAGGCCTCCAAAGTGTCACATCATTTTCGGCAGGACATAAAACCTCTCCCACTCCCCCGTGTATCTAGGCTAAGAGAGTATCCCTCCATAGGGAACTGGCTCCAAAAAACCCAGTTCACAAACTAGGCCCCAAGCTAGACTACCCAGGGCCCCCAACTGACACTCACGTTCAGGGGGTCTGGTTGGGTCCTCTGCTGGTTCCCCAGCTGTCAGACTGTGGTCCATGAGCTCCTACTTGCTCAGGTCAGCTGGGTTTTCCCCGGAGCTGGGTGACTTTTAAAAACTATCAAGAGCAGGCCATCTGTGGCTCATGGACTTGTTCTCTATTTTAGATAAGTAACTGGCTCTGGGTTGATCTGATTCAGTGCTGCCTTTTTATAAAACATTTGAACACTTGTACTTTGAAAATATCATGTATACACATACCAACTTTTGACAAATCAGTATATCCTAATTGCAACACACACAAAAAATGAAAAAGGCTCTCATTCCTCAACTATGACTATACTAAGGAATAATAGAATCCTGTTCCTACCCATAATCAACTCATGAAGATTAAACACAGGGACCAAATCACTCATCTGAAGGCTAGAGAGATGGCTCAGGAGTTAAGGACACTTGTTGCTCCTTCTAAGGATGAGAGCACAGATGCTAACATCCACATTAGGAAGCTAACAATCACCTGAGATTCTAACCCCAGCTCCAGAGCATCCAATGCCCTCTTCTGGCCTCTGCAGCCCCTGAACACATATGCATATGGCTTATACACATGAATAAAAGTAAAAAAAATGTAAATGTTCAGACACACACCTGCTTCTTGCAGGGACTTTGTATTGAACATCTAAGCATAATGGCTAAATATAATAAGCTTAAATATACTTGGCAGCCGCATTCCAGAAAAATTTAGTAATTCAGAAACCATTCTGAACACAGGTTTTGTTTGTATATGTAAAATGAAGTTATTTCAAGACTCAATGAATTGCAAACAAGCTTTTTTTTCTTTGCATGAATAACTGGCAAGAGCTTCAGTTGATGCAATTGAAGGTAAAATACAGGTGCAAGAAGTCTTCTGGAGGTGTGAAAATGTTCTACAATTTTGTAGCAGTGATAATTGGATTCTGAATATTCCAAAGCACTGGGATATATACTTTAAAGGATGAACTAATGGTCCCTGAGTTATAGCTCAATAAAGCTGCTCTAAAATATTGCTTCACTGATGACTTCCATTGTGTAAGTACTATGTAGATAATCTATTGGATGGTCACGTGAAAGCATCTCTGAAAATGCTTATTATAGCATGTAGTGCTGGAAGTTGGAGGTACTCTGTGATTCAACACATTTATTTGAAAATGCAGGCACCTCAGTAAATAAAGGTGCCATCACCAAGCTTGCTGACCTGAGTGTGAGGTTCCACTTAGTGAAAGGAGAGAATCAACTCCCACAAACTGTCCTCGAATCTCCACATACACTCCATGTTACACACACACACACACAATAATAATAATAATAATAATAATAATAATAATAATAATAATAATTTGTAATAAAATAGCTAAAACAAAATACAATTTCTTTTTGAATTTTTAAATATTTTTAAATTAAAATGGAATTACATGTTTTCCCCTCTCCTTTCCTCTCTCCAGCCCTTCTCATGCACCCTAAATATATAAATACACCTGCTCCGACTATAGAATGTTACTTGTGTATATATAATTTCAGGACTAACAATTTGCTATTACACCCCTCATCAAAGAAATATCTCCTTGCAGAAATGCAAGGAGAACAATGCAGAAAACCACAACACATCAAAATTCAGAGAGCAAGTGACAGTGTGGTGGCCAATCCATCTACATTTGCACACCTACACCTAAGGATCATAGCAGAAGTGGGAGGAGAAAGAGCATCAGATCCATAGAAACAGGAAATATGCTGGGATTTTGTCTCCTAGAAGTGTCAGAGAAGCTACACCCGTGAAACCTCAATAACATGACTGCCCAAATGAAACCTGAACCAGAATGACACCAACAAACAGGCTAGGGGAAAACTCATAAGGTCTGAATCCTAGACAAAGAACTAAAAGCAACTAAGGAGTGCCTGCTGAGAGCTGGAAAAATAGTCTTCCTTATATCAAATAAAGTTTAACAAACTTTTAAAAGATTTGCTTATTAGTATTTTTGTATGCAGGAGTGTTTTGCCTACTTGAATGTATACAGTGCTCTTGGAGGCCAAAGAGAGCATTAGGTCCCCTGAAATTGAAATTATGAAACTTTGTGAGCCAGTGCTCATAAACTCTGAGCCATTTCTCAAGCTCCCAAACAAAATAAGAATGCTATAAAGCTGGTGACCCAGGACACTAAATAAATAGCATGATGGAAGGTTTTAGTATTTTTTTTGTGCTCCTAGAAACCTGATTCACAGACTCAGGGCATGTCCATTTAAAGTAAATATTGTGAAACTTGCCAAAATGCTTCTGTGTAAATGAATATTTTACTGAAAGTCATCTGGTCCACCATGAAAATGACTCTGTCAAGTCAAATTGGCCATCTGGAGCAGCACCACAACATTCTCCATTCTGTATAGTTTTGTTGGTTTTGTAACTCAATGACTTTAATCAATTCCATACATTTTAAAAAATACAGCTGTGCCTATGTTTCTTTCTCTGTGGTTTTTGTTAGCTACTAAGGACAGAAATGACTATCTAATACTTGAGTTTTCTGTGTCTCCATATTCAAAATTGACATCAAAATGTGTTATTCACTATTTATCCATAAATCAATATCAATAAGCTCCAGTGTTATTTTTCTCACACTCTTTGGGACACAACATTTTTAAGATAAATTTTTGAAGAAAACAGAATTATAATCACCAAACAAAGAAATCTAAAAAATGGTATTATTGCTACCAAAAAAGGTAATTGTTTCACTTATAAGACAAGACATTCTCTTCCCTTTGGGTAAAACTTGTCAGCTGTTCCATTTCTGGCCTCCTGATCCTGTGGCAGAAGTTTAAATCATTTCCAGACTTTGTGCTATTTTTATATTAGTGCTCTGAACAGATTTTATTCAGTATACTTAGAAATAAATTTTTCAGGCAAAATATTCTACCCCAAAGAGATGTGCAGGAAATTGATTTGTTTGGTCTGTGTAGATTGTTATACGTGAATTGTTTAAAGAAATAAAAGTTAGCTGCATTGGCCTTAGAGAAAACCATGATGCCAGAAGAGCCTCTGATAAGACACGAGACACTTTACCAGTTGACCAAAAATGAGTTATCTCTTTGTAACACACAATATTTGGGGGAGAAAATACTACTACTATTGGCTATGCTGAATCAATTTAATTGTCCACTTAAACATATCAACACATTAGAGAAGATTGAAAAAGCATACATCTTTTGGTCAAGAGGGCACTTTCATATCAATCAGACATGTGTGCTAGGTCCAGCTTGCTAGTCATCAGTCATTTAAATTCTCCAAGTCTTTATGGTAAGGACAAATGATGGGCACAAATCTCCCTAACAGCTTATGATGCTCTCTCTGAAGCCAAGCTCCAACCTTATCTTGAAAGAATTCGATGAGGGGTGCCATGGATTGGGGTGACTAACAACTCTAATACCCAACATTTTCCACAGTAAAAAAAAATTATTTTTGGCTCCCTTAAATCTGAAAGCTTTCCAATAATTCTTCCTATAATGTGGTTGGAAAACAGACGATACTTTTTCTCAGAAAAATTAATTCCATACTTGAGTAAAGTTAATAAATCACACCTCACTTTTTCTTCTTCAGACTGGATAGTCACAGGCTTTCCTTTTAAAATCTCAACTTTCCACAATTTACCATGTAATAGCTTTGCAGTGATTCTACTCCAAATTTTCTAGACTTTTAAACTCTAGATCTCAGAAACAGATGACAAAATCCATGAAGCATGTGTAGAGGGCTGGGTGTTCTCTACCAGTTTGAGCACATGGACAAATATGATAGCTATTTTTGGGAACTAAAGAAATCTTTGTTCTGTGTATATTATGACCACCAATTTGTGAAATGATTATAACTTTCTTCGTGCCCAGAATATCATTGTAAATGACTGGGTGCTTCTTCTGTGCTATCCACAAACCAACAGGAGGCACAAATAGCTCTTCTTTATAATATCCTAAGTATAGATAGATTTCAAATTAGATGGATCAAAACACTGGTCATTTTCAGATCATTTACAATAGTAGTGTAGATTTATCTTATGCTTTTATGCATAAGCCAGTACAGAAAATTAAATTGATATGATGAAAGGTATTATGATGGTGGCAAGCAAAGAGCATTTAGAAAATGTATATTATTAAACAGTGTATGTTTGTATATTATTGAAAATGTATGTGCTTTTGGTCCATGCATTATTACTTAATTTCTTTGGTCATTACTTTTGGCAAATGTGATTATAAACAGAGAGTTATTGCCTCACATTTATAGGAAATTATATTATCAAAAGGGAAAAATAACAAATGTTTTTCAAGGATGTAAATACATAGATAATTATTTCATAGAAAAGAAATCAGTGTGAAGAAATTCCTGTACTCCCATGATTACTGCAGCATTCTTTAGCAAACTCAAAAAAAGAAACAATCTAAGTGTCCATCAGCTGGTGACTAAATAAAGAAAATATAGTAGATATACACAAAAGAAGGAAATTCTGACATTTATGTGGTTAAATGTTTTGCTAAGTAAAATATGCCTGGCACAAGAATTTGAGTATCACTTGAGCTAAGATAGTAGATAGCTGATAGAGAGTTTATACATAAATAAAAACATAATACATAGATAGATAGATAGATAGATAGATAGATAGATAGATAGATAGACAGACAGACATAGAGAAAGAAAGAGATAAATGATGGGGGAAGTCCTTCTGTTTATGTTTGTCTTATTGGTTGATAAATAAGGCACTGTTGGCCAATAGGGAAGCAAGATAAGTGGGACTAGGAGTTGAGGAGGATTCTGGGAAATGTAGTAAAGAGGAGAGTTGCCACGTGATCCTCAGGAAGAGAGGACACACTTGTCCAGAGTCCTCAATAAATTCTTATAAAATATATAGATTAATGGTTATGGTTGATACTTAGGAAGAGCTAGAAAATAAGAAATCCTAGTCATTTGGCCAGCAGCATTATACCTAATAAGTCTTTGTGTGTTATTTGGGGGCCCTAACGTGGAGGTGTAAATCAGGCTGCTGGCAGAAAGAGTTATCATTACAAATGGCACCCATGTGGTTTTACGAACATAAATACTTCACAAAAGCTTTAAAAGGGATTTTAGAAGCAAAAGAACAGAGACAAGCATGACTTCTTGGTAGCAGCATTTTCTCAGGTGGTCTCCTTTTTGCTAGAGACAAGCAGAGACTCGAGAGGCTCTCTTAAGGGAGGTTTTCTTACTCAGTATAGGGGGTGGGGACACAGGGCTCTTTTAAGAGGCCCTGCTAACAACTGAATGGTTTGTAGGAGCAACTGGCAGTGGCAGCGACCACAACTCCAAGCTGGCAGCATACTCCTTGATGGCAGCATAGACCAAGGCAGTGAGCACAACTCTCAGTGCTGGCGGTAAACATACCCTCGCCATCTTGAAATGACAGCAACTAAAACAGCCATGGCTTTAGTTTTAGGAATGCTGTTTAGGAGATAAAAGACTCATGGCTAGAAGAAAAAGATAAAGATACACAGAAAAGACAGATTCAGAGGGAAAAAGTAAAACCTCTAAAGGTTTACAAAGTGTTTAAAAAATATACAAAGGCTTGTGAGAGAAAAGAAACAGAATAAAATAATTAAAAGAAAGAAAGAAAAAGAGAGTAACCAGGATGTGGTGGTGCATGCCTTTAATCCCAGCACTCAGGAGGCAGAGGCAAGCAGATTTCTGTGATTTCAAGGCCAGTCTGGTGTACAGAGTGAGTTCAAGGGCAGCCAAAGTTATACCCAGAAACCCTGCCTCATAAAAGGAAAAAATAAAAGCAAAAGAGATAGAGTTATAAAAATAAATAAATAAATAAATAAATAAATAAATAAGCCATGTAAAGATGGAAAACCCACAGAGAGTCTGGATACTGTATGCTATATTGTTGTCTTTAAATTGTTTGATTGCCGAGGAAAGAGCTACAGCTGCTAAAATACATTTAATTAAAGGTGCTACTAAATTAATCCAACTTATATATTTTAAAAATGCTTTGACTTCTAAATTTAAATATAAGAACAGGTTACTTGGGAAAAGAGTTTTTGCTTGTGTTTCCACAGAAAATGTAAAGCTATAGATTCCTTCCAGAATAATATGGTTTGATGAAGCAAGACCCCCTGAAGCAGTGTCCCAGGTGATCCAACATCTAAAACAGCTGAGATGATACAGTCTTACAGACTACAAAAACAAGGACCTGGCCATGTTTCTGTGTTTTATCGTGATCCCCATGGTATGGACATCACCCCCAACCAGCAGGAAGCAGTTTAGAATGAACGACGCCCAAATTCCCAAATATTGTTTATAAATGTTTGTTTTCATTTAAATGGGGTTGGTTATAAATGGTAATGATCACAGCCAATCTCTTTTGAAAGGAAAAAAGGGGAATAGGAGATAGAAGTGAATAATTTGCATTGGTATGGATTTTCATTTATTGATACAAATTTAAGGTTAATTTTGTTTTATGTAAATATCTCTTCTTGTTTGGTATTGTCTTTATACAGATCTTTTCAAATGTAATGAATAATTAAATACAGATTGTATATAATCAGGTATAATAGTCAAAAATTACAGTTAGGTTAGTTAGGATTTTTAAGAATACAGGGATGTATTTGAAATGGATAGATATTCTTCAAACTTTTCAAAGACCTACAGAGTATATGGCATTTAAATGGTATAGGGGTTTTCATGACATGAGACACAACTGCTCCTGACACACCAATTATATCAGATAGGAGGATAGGCATGGAAGAAACTCAATATGAAGTTTGCCTTCAACATGGCAAGATAAGCCATTTGGGCAAGGAACTGCTCTTGTCTGGAAGGTTTAAACTGGACATGCAAGACCCACAGGAAAGTGACTGCTGAACTGGCAAAACAAGACAGTCCTGAAGGGTTCTTCCTGAAATGGAGAAGTCTGCCAGACACACTGTGGCCTATAGGCTGAAGATATATGCCCCAATGTACAGAGGAATTTTGGATGACTGTCCAGGTAGCAAGATGTCTCTGTCAGATATAGAGTTTATATATTACCCTTCTGTGGTCTTTGGTGGAGTTGAAGACAGATAATTATGGTTGTAGTTTTCTTTAGTTATAAAAGATAAGCTACATATAAGACTTTAGACTCACAAAGATAAGATAGATGATAGAATATTTTCTTTAAATCTTGCTAAATGTGAATGAACTAAATACCTTGAATATAGTTCTTACTTGATAACTGTTTTGTTATATATTTTACTATATTAATGTTAAAACACTTCTTTTATTTAGACAGAAAAGAGGAGAAGATGGGGGAAGTCCTTCTGTGTATGTTTGTCTTATTGGTTGATAAATAAAGCACTGTTGGCCAATAGGGAAGCAATATAGGTGAGGCTAGGAGTTGAGGAGGATTCTGGGAACTGTAGTAAAGAGGAAGTCTCCATATGATCACCAGGAAGAGAGGACACACTTGTCTGGAGTCCTCGATAAGTTCTTATAAAATATGTAGATTAATGGTTATGGTTGATACTTAAGACAGAGCTAGAAAATAAGAAATCCTAGTCATTTGGCCAGCAGCATTGTACCTAATATAAGTCTCTGTATGTTATTTGGGGGTCCTAACATGGCAACGGAAATCAGGCGGCTGGCAGAAAGAGTTATCATTACAGATAAATAAATAAGTGTTAGATATATTATACATAAATATAAATGATAGATAGATGATAGATGGATAGAATGTAGATAAATGGAAACATGATAGATAGATAGATAGATAGATAGATAGATAGATAGATAGATAGATAGATAAGTCAGTAGATGGAGTACAGATAAATAGAAACATGATAGACAGATGATAGATGATAGATACTTAAATAAAGATGATAGATAAGAGATAGATGAAAGATACATAGAGATGATAGATATAGAAATATAGATGACAGATAGCGTATACAAACAATAGAAAGAGAAATAGATGAATAGAGAGAGAATATAGATAAATATAGATAAAGAAATGGTTGATAATAGATGATTGATAAGGTTATAAATATTGTTATCATATATATTAAATACACATAAGAGCTTAAAAATTAACAAAAATAGGAAATGGAATGATAAATATTTCGGAAAGGTAGGACATAAGACAGTTTGATCAAAATATTTAAAATTCTGTTAATAGAAATAAATGCAGGGTATTTATAGTATACATAAGACCACAATTAATAACAGTTCATTGTTTGCCTTTATAATCCACAGAATAGACTTTAAATATTCTTACCTCAAAGAAGTATATGAAATAATCCATATGTTAAATAGTTTGACTTAAAAGTTCCATTAGACAAACAAATTTTAAAATCATGTAATACACAGCAAATGCAGATTCAATTTGCCAATAAATAAGAACCAAGTGGTTCTTAGGCTTTGGGCAGAAATTTGGATATGTTTAGGGTTGTGGCAGGCTACAGCCTTTGAATGTTGCAAACAGAGGTTATGGGTTGCTCCAGTATGTGTTCTGAATAATAGAATCCTCCAAGAAGTGCAGGTGGTAAAGATTGCTCCACAGGATTATGATGGGAACGACTGTACTGGAAATTGCACCAGAAAGCTTATGACTCTGAATTTGTGATTGATTAGCTTGAGACTTTAAAATTTGAATAAAGCTAAACTCAGAAGTAAGGGATTAGTTAATTTCGTTGGAAGAAATGTTGAAATATCAATACATGCAGGGTGCTGCATTTTGTTGTTGTCGTTTTGGGCTATTTTAATTTTGAAATTATGATTACAGTTCTTTTTTCCCTTTGCTCCATCCAAACACTTCCATATGCTCCTCCCCACTCAACTTGAAATTCATGGTGTCTCTTTTCAACAATTATTATTATGTAAGTCTGGGATTGTTTTGTTCATAAGACCCACTCAACAAGAGAAAAGGCACACCTGGTATTGGAAACCTAGCTAACCTTCTCTGTGTTTGTGAAGTAATAGTTATTGGAGGAGAGTCCACAACACCAGTTTTAAACCAGCATAATACCTCCCAACAATCAGTAAATATTTGTCCTTATACCCAGAAATAAATATAAACTTCATCTCCGTCAAGAATTTTCACTTTGCAACAGGTGGAGACCACTATGGAAAACAACCACTGATCAAAATTCAAAGTTGGGAGCCTGGTCTCAATCTACACATCTAAAAAACACTTCCACATATATGGCTTGGGAACATTGTGAAAGAGAGGGCAGAAAGATTGCAGGAGCCAGAGGATTAGGGACTTAACTGTGAGATTGTAATATCAGAACTACAGCCATGAAGTCTTACCAACATGACTGTCTAAACATGAGCTGAGCAAGGATGACACTAATGGACATGCCAAAGTGGGCAGAAAGTCGGACAGTAGAGGCACATGTCTTTAATCCCAGAACTCAGGAGGCAGAGGCAGATGGATCTGTGTGAGTTCGAAGCCAGCCTGGTCTAAAATGTGAGTTCCAGGAAAGACTCCAAAGCTACACAGACAAACCCTGTCTCGAAAAATCAAAAAACAAACAACAAAAATAAAACAAAAAACCCAAGTGGACAGGAAAAGGCCCATAAGAGCCTTTCACAAAGAATTATAGGCAACTGAGGAAAGCAGGAGAGGTGGTCTTCCCCAGGGAAAAGTGCACCAACTGGTTGTCAAGTGCCAAATGATTGATCCTGAAAACATATAGGAAAATAACATTATACAGATTGAGCAGGTGATATTTAGGATCATATATATATATATATATATATATATATATATATATATGATATGTGTGTGTGTGCATGTAATAACAACTAGTGAAAAAAGATGCCATGAATTTAAAGGGGTTTGGGGAGAGGGCTATATGGGAGGATTTGGAAGGAACAAAAGGAAGGGAAAATGTTGGAATTATATCATAATCTCAAAAAATAAAAATAAACCAAGCTGGGCAGTGGTGGTACACGCCTTTAATCCCAACACTTGGAGGGCAGAGGCAGGAGGATCTCTGAATTCAAGACCAGCCTGGTCTACAAAGTAAGTTATACAAGGAAAGCCTGTCTTGAAAAAGAATAGATAGATAGATAGATTAATAAATAAATAAATAAATAAATAAATAAATACTTGAAGTTTTTAATCATACAAGTCTTTCACTTGGTTGATTAAAGTTACCCAGGATATTTTATATTATTTGTGACTATTGTAAAGAGTGCTGTTACCCTGTTTCTTTCTGGGCCCATTTGTCATTTGTATATAGGACTACTGATTTTTTTGAGTTAATCTTGTACCCAGCCACTTTGTTGAAGGTGTTTATTGGCTGTAGGAGTTCTCTGATAGAATTCTTGGGGTCACTTATGCATACTAGCAAATCTTCTGCAAATAGCAAAAGTTTGACTTCTCCCTTTTCTAACATATATCCCCTTGATCTCCTTTGGTTGTCTTATTGCTCTAACTAGAACTTCAAGTACTATATTGAGTAGGTATGGAGAGAGTGGAAGTCTTTTTTTCCTCCTGATTTTAGTGGAATTGCTTTGAGTTTTCCTCCATTTAATTTGATTTGTCTGTAGACTTGATGTATATTGCTTTCATTATATTTCAGTATGACCCTTGTATCCCTGATTTCTCTAAGACTCAATGATGAAGGGGTGTTGGATTTTGTCAAAGGCTTTTCAGGATCTAATGACATAATCATGTGCTTTTTATGATGGATTTCTTTGACAGATTTTCATATATTGAACCATTCTTGCATCTCTGGGAAGAAGCCTACTTGATCATAGTGGACAATCTTTTTGATGTGTTGTTAGACTTGGTTTGCAAGGTTTTTTCCTCCATTCTTTTATTTAAATTAGAAACCAGATTGTTTTATATGTCAATCCCAGTTCCCTCTCCCTCCCATCCTCTCCTGCCCCCCACTAACATCCTACCTATCCCATACCATTTCTGCTCCCCAGGGAAAGTAAGGTCTTCCATGGGGGTGGGTCTTCAGAGTCTGTCATATCCTTTGCAATAGGGCCTAGGCCCTCCCCATGTGTCTAAGCTGAGGGAGTATCCCTCTGTGTGAAATGGGCTCCCAAATTCCATTCCTATGCTAGGAATAAGTACTGATCTACTACAAGAGGCCCCATATATTTCTGAGGCCTCCTCACTGACACCCACATTCATGGGGTCTAGATTAGTTCCATGCTGGATTCCCAGTGATCAGTCTTTTTCTTTTGTTTTGTTTTTGTTTTTGTTTTTTGAGACAGGATTTCTCTGCGGCTTTAGAGACTGTCCTGGAACTAGCTCTTATAGACCAGGCTGGTCTCGAACTCAGAGAGATCCACCTGCCTCTGCCTCCCCAGTGCTGGGACTAAAGGTGTGTGCCACCACCGCCCAGCCTGGTTTGCAAGTATTTTATGGAGTATTTTTGCATCAATGTTCATGAGGGAAATTGGTCTGTAATTCTCTTTCTTTGTTGTATCTTTGTGTGGTTCAGATATCAGGATGACTGTGGTGGCATAAAATGAATTTGACAATGTTCCTTCTGTTTCTATTTTGTGAAATAATTTGAGGAGTATTGGCAATAGATCTTCTTTGGATGTCTGGTAGAATTCTGTACTAAAACATCTGGTTCTGGGTATTTTATGGTTGTGAGACTTTTAATGACTGCTTCTATTTCTTTAGACATTTTAGGTCCATTTAAATTGTTTATCTGATCTTGATTTTACTTTGGCAAGAGGTACTTATTGAGAAAATTATCCATTTGTTTTAGATTTTCCAATCAGGTGAGGAATAGGCTTTTAAAGTATAATATAATATTACCTGGATTTCCTCACCTTCTGTTGTTTAGTTTCCTTTTGAAAAAGGAAATTGAAGAAGGTATCAGAAAATGGAAAGATCTCCCATGCTTATGAATCACTTGGACTAACATAGTAAAAATGGCCATTTTATGAAAAAGCAATCTGAAGATTCAATACAATACACATCTAAATTCCAACACAATGCTTTACAGACCTTGAAAGAACAATACCCAACTTCATATGGAAAAACAAAAACACCCAGGATGGTTAAAACAATCCTATATAATAAAATAACTTCTGGAGGCATCACCCTCCATGATTTCAAGCTCTACTACAGAGCTAGGATAGTTATTACTATTATTATTATTATTATTATTATTATTATTATTATTATTAATACCACATGGTTTTGGCATAAAAACAGACACATTGGTCAATAAAATAGAATGGAAGACATAAATCCACACCAGAGGGGTCAAGGACACCATGAAAACACAACCCACAGAATCAACTGACAAGGATTCAAGGGGGTTCATAGAGATGAGGGAACCTGTAGGTATCTGACCTAGGTCCTCTGCATAGTTGTTATGCTGAGTAACTTGGTGTTCTTGTGGGACTCCTGACAATGGTGGCAGGGGCGGTCTCTGACTCTTTTGCCTATTTACGGGACCCTTTGTCTTCTACTGGGTTGCCTCATCCAGCCTTGATGTGATGCTGTGTGCCTGGTCTTATAGTAGCATAGCATTTCCTGTTTGGTTGATGTCCCTGGGAGGCCTGGTCTTTTCTGAAGGGAGATGGAAGGAGGGTAGGTCTGGGTGAGAGAGGGAAGTGGGAGGAAGACTAGGGGAGGGAAGGAGGGAGGGAGGGAGGGAGGGAGGGGAAACGGCGAGGTCATGAGGAAGCAAAAAGGTTGAGTCAGGTGTTGATTAGAAGAAAGGACAAATGATAGGTAGGATTTTAGTTGGGGGGTGGTAGGGAAGGAAGGGAGGGAGAAGGGAACTGGAATCTTCATGTAATTCAATCTTGTTTGTAATTCAAATATATAAAAAGTAAAAAAACAAAAAATAAATAAATAAAATTAAGTAAATAAATAAACCCACAAGCAACTAATTGAATTACTGAAAATATCACAAAATCGAGAAAGCAATATTGTTTCTAAATAAGTAGAAACCATTTTTTGATTATTTATAACCAGCTAATATGATTGAGTAGCTGACATTTGCCTGTATTAGGATGAGCATTTTAAATCAAAATTAGAAATTTTGCTTCATTCAGCTAATAATTCTTTCTTTGTCCAAAAGGAAGATATTGACATATTTTTATTCCCATTACTTAATTCAAGAAAGCTGCTTAAAAAAAAACTGATGTCCTGCCCCTGCTTTTAGGTGCAAATATTTATGTCAGTTCAAATTAACTCTTAAATGCTTTTTAGCCAAATTAGGTAGTTGGTATTGTGAGACCAGCACTGGGCAGCTACAGTGGGGCTGTCACTTGGCGTGTGGACTGACCACAGTGTGCTGTTCACTGTTACACATCTGGTGAGTTGTCTGAGCCCCACTGCTCACTTACAGTAAATTGCCTCCTATGTGGTTTCGGAAATGGAGAAATCTGAGGCTTTTCCCTTCTGACTTAGAGAATGACATCAAATTTCTAAAGGACTTCAAAATGTGGGCTGGAATTTTAAACTGTGTGTTTGCCACATTGCATACAGTTGTTGTCTAATTGCCACATTTAAAATGTCCTTAAGAATTGCTCACTTATGAGTCATATTACAAAAAATGTGACCTACTTAAAGCTCTACCTACCAGTTTAGAAAACTAAAAAGATATCTGTGTAGAAACTGATTTATTTCTATATTGTTTCCAGAAGAGAGAATAAAATCTTAGACTTAATAATCTTTTAAATATATGTTGTATATATATCATGTAAAATTAGTCATTGTTCATACTCTAGTGGTTGGCAGAGCTTTTTACCTTTTCTTCTCAATAGAATTCACTACTTGAATGTGTTTTATATTAATATATCTAAATACACTTTATAATATAACAAATTATGCCTAAAGTTACATACTTAATTTATTAGTGATGTTTTTCTTAAGTTTCTAGTGCAGAAAACTCATAGTCAATGAGTTAATTAACTTAATTTTTGTGTAAATAGACTTTGATTTGAATCTCAGCATTGCCATGTTCTATGAAAGTGTAAGTTGTAGAACTCCCTAAAGCCAATTAACTCATTAATTCTTTCTGTTTGATAGGATGATTTTAAAAAAAATAAGCCGAGGTGAGTGAGATCAAATAATAAATATGAAACACATAACTCAATGTGTGGTATATATTAACTGATGTGTAAAACTACTATCTATTATTAACAGTATTAATATTTCCTAGTTAAGAAAACAAAATAAGAAGCCCACTAATCATAGATACTTTTACTATATAAAGACTATATATACGTATGATATATATGTGTGTGCGCGCGCGCGTGTGTGTGTGTGTGTGTGTGTGTGTGTGTGTGTGTGTGTGTGTGTGTGATCAATTGATGCACATCATAGAATTAGCACAAATCAAACAAGCAAAACAGAAGAACAGCTTCGTGAACTAGAATCAGGTTAAAAATGTAAGAATTGATTGGGTTAATTATTACCTTTGAGTTCAGGTCAACTTCAAATATCCTTAGCTCTCCTCTTATTTCTAAAGATAAAAGCATCCCAGGTATTAAAAGGGCCTATTTAGCCATCACTCCTAGCAAGAGTCACAGGAGAGGAGGTTCTTAGGCAATGGCTTAGGAAGATGGGTTTCACAAACAAGACCCTTGCCATCCACAAGGTCACCTATAAGCCTTGACAGAACAGTGGTCTGTCAGAGTGATTCTATTTGAATGGAAGTTTGGCAGTCAGGAACTCTTTTCCTTTCAGGAAAAACCTGAAGCTCTTTAGGTTTCCAAAATGGGAACCTCTACAGAAACATTAGTACTAAAACTACAGAACTTCCTTTGGTAAAGTAAAAAGCCCACTCCCATCAGGCCAGCAGTAGACACCTCAGAGAAGTTCAGACAAGAACTAGAACAATCATAGACATGGTAGAGATGCAATGTGGTGTAAGCAGTGTGGTTGGATATGGGCTTTTGTGTCACAGAAACCATAGAATCACACTAGAGGAGAATATGAAGAACATGCAGGCATGCCTTCAACAAGACTTGAGATAGGGCACAATGAACACAGCACTGTTCTTGAGACCAGACTCCCCAAATGGAGAGGCAACTTCTCACTGACTTGCTGGGGTCTGGTATGATTGGTAATTTTACAGTTGCCTTGGCATTCTTTTTGGAGACTTATTTTCCTTCTATTGTGCAAATATCCTGACTTTGTAGTTAGAAGATTAATCAGCAGCCAGCTTATTCTGGAAATTGCTGAATTTCTTTTGCAAATGGTTTAAGCATCCTGTACATTCTTGCTTGTGGTTCATCTGGGCCTAGTGATAAGGCTGGTGGTGTTGCTATGCCGGCTGCTAAAGCTGCAGAAAGAGCACAGAGACTGAGTGTGAGAAAACACACTGGATACTTTCAGTGGACAATCAAGATGTCTACATGCAGAGCTGAGTAGAATCTGATCTAGAAATTCTGGAAACCAAAGGGCCGGGCACAATCTGAAGATGGAAATCCTGCCAGGCACCTGAAATGAGCCCAAGTGAAGAGTAAAATTTTGGCACAAGTGGCCATCAGATTTCTGTCTCAGTTAGGGTTACCATTGCTGTAATGAAAACCATGGCCAAAACAACTTGGTGAAAAGGGTTTATTTGGCTACTGTATCCAGAATCACAGTCCACTGAGAGAATCTAAGGCAAGAACTCAAAACAGGGCAGGAACCTGGAGGCAGAAGCTGATGCAGAAACCAAGGGGAGAGCTGCTTACTGGCTTGTTCCATGTGGCTTGCTCAGCCTGTTTTCTTATAGAACACAGGACCATGAACCCAGGGATGGCACCACACACCATGGACTGGCCCTTCCCACATCAATCACTGATTAAGAAAATGCTTATAGGCTTGCCTGAACTAAGTCTCCTGGCAGTGTTTTCTCATTAAGGTTCCTTCCTCTCAGATGACTCCAGTTTTGTCAAGCTGACATAAAACTAGCCAGCATGGTCCCTGAAGAGTAATATGTACAGCTGTTACCATAATCCCCTTGTGGGGGATATGAGTAAGAAAGCCAGTAAAACAACAATGTGTTTCCATCTTGGATGAACTCCTAAAAATGGGTCCCAAGGGCGTTAAGCACAAGTGAAGCTAAAGGGTGAATTGAGTTTTTCTTTGTCCATCAACTAAGAATGGACAGGCTTTGGCTAGCTGGAAGGTGAAGCCACATTGGTCAGAGTAGCTCTGGAGACAAGGCAGCATATCCATGATGGCAACATGCAAATGACTCATATGAAAGATGGGGTAATTAACTGTGGTAATGTGCTAAAGCAGAATCTCCTGAAAGAATGAGAACAATGATTGCCATTCTTAGTGGTTGTATCAAAAAAAAAATGTAATGTTGGGAAGGAATGTATTTAAGTCCCAGAATCCATGATGCATCAGCTGAAACCCAAAGATACCCTTGACACAATATATACTGCTCACTCATAAGAAGTGATACAGCTTGATCAGCCCTGGTCTGAAGTGTTTAAAGGGAGTGAAGTTACTCTGGAGCAGTGATTCTCAACCTTCGTAATGCTGCCACCCTTTAGTGCAGTTACTCATATTGTGACCCAGCCATAAAATTACCTCATTGTTATTTCATAACTCTAATTTTGCTACTGCCATGAATCACAATGCAAATGTCTGATATGCAGCATATCTGATATGTGACTCCTGTAAAAGAGTCTTTGACCCAGCAAAGGATCATGACTCAGGGGTTGAGAACCACTGCTCTAGAGTAAATGACCAGAAAGAAGATTCTACTGGTAAATAAAAAAAAATGCTTCAGGAAATAATTTCTGTCACAATTCAAACCACAGTATGACAGTTTTTCTTGTACTCCTCTTCTGTGGCAGGTGAAGTAGATATTCTACGTCTTTCCAAACAATGTAATAATGATAGCTAGATTTAGGAAAAGTTTGAAAATCTCTTAGACCAAGCCCTTTTTTCCCTAAGTTCTGGAAAAGCAATTAATGAGGTCATTTCACAGTGACAGTAGAATCTCTTATGTGATTTTCACTGAGGGATACCTGACAGGTGATAACACATGGTCTCAGCTGCTTCTTCCATTCATACATAAAACAAAAGATTTTAGTTTGTTTACTTTAGATAACAACCTTGACCAATTTCAGAACATTTTCATCACTCAAAAATGACACTTTGAATTTGAGAAATGTCTTAGCCATAAAGTGCTGGCCTTGCAAGCAAGCACCTGAGAGTCCAATCCCTGGAACCCTCCACAAAATGAAAAGAATAAAGCCGAATATAGTGGTGGATGCCTTTAGTACCGGTTCTGGGAAAGCAGGGATGGGAGAACCCTTGGGGCTCAGTGACCAGCCAGCCTACCCTAATCAGTGAGTCATAGGTCCCAAGGAAAGACACTTGCATAGCACAGGGTGAAAATTCATAAGGAATGACTCCTGAGAATGCCCTCATGCCTGCACACGTACTTGCACATATGTGCACATGCTCACTCATGAAATCTCTCTCACACAAACTTCATGATCATTAGCATCATTCTCTCATCCTCTCCATTCTTCAGACCAACCTAATGTGATTATGTATCTACTTTTTGTCTCCGCATGTTTTTATTATGGATATTTCTATATCCCTCTTGTCTAACTATAGTTATATAATCATTGATCAACATCTCCCATTTGCCATTTACCATTAATCACCCAAGGCCATGCTGTTCTACCCTCTACCCTTTTTCTTTCTTTTTTTTTTTTTTTAGATTTCATACATTTTTCTTCTTGTGGAATGTGAGATTGTAACAATAAATCTTTAAGCCAAGCCACCCGAGTGCCACCTGCCACTTGCACGGCCAAAATAACACATAGAGTATTATATTAGTTTACAATGCTGCTGGCCAATTGACTAGGATTTCTTATATGCTAGCTCAGTCTTAATTATCATAAATCTATATATTTTATAAGACTTATCTTATCCAGGATGTCTTCCGCTGGCGTCCTCTTCCTGGGATCACATGGCGGCTCCATAGCTTAGAGCAGGAAGAAGAGCAAGAGAGAACCACTTCCTGCTTGTCCTTGCTTGAATTTTGAATCTGCCTGCTATGTCACTTCCTGCCTGGATCACCAGACTTCTCTTTTCTACATTTCCCAGAATTCTCCTTGACTCCTAGTCATGGCTAACTTGCTTCTTTATTGGCCAACAGTACTTTATTCAACAACCAATAACCAATAACATAAACACACACAGAAGGATATTTCCCATCATGAGATCATAAAGTTATTGTTATTTTTCTGTCTGGATTATTTCACTTTGTATTATGATATATATATATATATCTTTCAGCCCATAGTCCTACCTTTAATATTAAAGTCTATTTTAATTTCATACTAAAACATCCAAGTTCAAAAAGAAAAAGTGGAAGGATTTTAAGGAATAAAGAAGTAACCACCACCACTACAACAACAACAAAAACAGACATACCAAGTAGAATACAGAAAAAAAAAATCTTGATCAATGAACATGGGTTAAAGAGAAGAGTTCAAGATAAAAGAGTCATGTTTTTTATATTAATACTGAAAGACCCCCGAAGAGGTACTTTCGTAGAAGGAGACCCGCACCCAGGAATCAGCGAGGCCACGAACTTGGATGCAAAAGCAAGAGGCTTTATTGGAGACTCGGGTACCCGGGGCGACTTAGCTTCTGTGTGGCTAAGCGCCCCGAGCCAAGGGAAAGGGGTCCTTATATAGGGAAAAAGGCGCAAGCTAGGAGCAGGGATTCTATTGGATAATTCTAATGAGGCATTGTACAGAGCTATTCCCATTGGTCAATGTATATGAGGCGCTATACAGGGTTATTCAAATGAGGCAAAGTACAGAGTTATTCAAATGAGGTGAAACATAGAGTCTTTCAAATGAGGCGAAATACAGAATCATTTCTATTGGATGGTTCAAATGAGACACAGAGCCATTCCAGATCAGCATATTCTCAAGGTCTGGTGTCTGGTACAACAGACTCAATTCCCCCCCCTCCGCGTCCAGATGGCTGACCTTGGGGGCGGAGACCTTGGGACAGAGTGTTTCTCATCGGGCGGGGCTCAGGGGCAGGGCTCCAGGCCGGGCTCACTTGGTGTTTGTTCTCGTGCCGGCCCACCTGGTGCTCGTTCTCCGGCCGGGCGTGCGTGCAGCGGGTGGCGGGGGAAGGCCACCGGCCACCGGGGGTGGGGATCAGGGAAGCCGCTGACAGGAGGAAGAGGAGACAAACTTGAGAAAGAAAGGGCTAAGGGGCAGGGGTCTTTCAATACTTTAAAAACATATTTCTCAAAGACAGAAGAGAAATGATTAGAAATTTATTGACAGTCTTTTTAGAAAGTAAACAAATATCATGCATAGGAAAACAACCATTTGAATTTGGGTTATTCATATAAAAGTGAATTATATATACACACAAATGTTGGTTTCCAGCAAACATATAGTCTATATATTTATTGTAAAATGATAATGGCATTTTTTGTAAAAATTCCAGGTTAGCCACAAACACTGCTATACTAATATAAAAACTAATTTTAAAAAGCTAGTACAAATGAAATTCACATGTCAAAAATTTATTTTTGTAGCTGGTACATTATACAAGGGTTTCTTTGTAAAGATCTGTGGTAGGCTGTTGTACAGCTCCTTGATAGAACACTTGCCTAGTATCCAAAGGTCCTGTGCTGCATCCCCAGCACTGCAAATCCAAACAAAATAGAAGACCAAAGCAACGGGCCTGGTGCACAGTTTGATTGCTTCAGAAGATTTTCATGACTCAGTATAGTCCCCAAATGAGCATCTCCAAACAATGTTGGTTCAATTACTTCTATATTTTCTAGGGCAGAGTATATGTATTCAACATCTGAGCAAAATTATGAAGTAATTTCAAAATGAAAAAGCTAAGTAGCCCCAAGGCTCACAGGCTTATAGTTTTCTATACAGAGTAAGATCCCAGCAGTTTTCCAGGAGGAAGCAAACACTGACTGAGTCCACCTGCAAACCGTCACTTAAAAAGCACAGTACTGCAACCTATCATTAACCACTGTTGTGGTGGGAGTCTGAAGTACCCCAAATATGATCGTGTATCAAATTGTCAGCTCTTTTTGGAGGCTTTGAAACACTTAGGAGGTCGGGTCTGAGGAAAGGAGGTCACTGTAGACAAGCCTTTGTAGGTTATAGGCAGCCCTGGTTCCAGCACATTCCCTACTTCCTTGCCCACTAGGACATGAACAGTCACTGCCTCATGTTCCTGCTACCACCACAAGCTGTTTTGCCATGTCTTCCCCACTAGACAAATACTCTAAGATTATGAGTGAAAGAAAATAAATGCCTCCTTAAGTTGTTTCTACCAGGTATTTCTGCCACACTAGCACAAAAGAAACTAGTGTAACCACCAATTCTAGAGCTAATGAAAAAATACTGTTTTTCTTCTGAAACACATGAAAGTGAATTTAAAGAAATGCATATTTGCATGTTTTATAATAAAGTCCCATTGCTTAGAATACATTTGAATAATTGTCTTTTAACATTTATAGAAACCATATGAGACGATCAGGCTGTATTTTTATTATTATTTCACAAAGAGAAACTTGAAGGACAGCTATTGATATAGCACTACAACATGACCAGAAGGGGTGAAACGGCAGGGGTGGGGAGGGGGAAGGGGAGGTAAAATGTCTAGCCAGAAATTATATTGAACACTGTAAACAGCAGCAGTTAAAAGAGCTTAGAATTTATGCATCAAACCACTGACCAAAAATGCTCCATGGTTATGAATAACTAGGAAAGAATGACAACTGTGTGATCTGTCTGGTATAAAACTTCAATGAATGGAGCTTCTTATTTGGTGAGGGAAAACCCTTTAGTTTATTAAATATTTTTTAGACAGTGTCTAAAAGTCAGACTCGAGAAAGTGACTAAAGAAGGGCAAAAAGAGGCATTTATCATTAATTTGTCTTTATGACTGCTTCATGAGGCAAGGAATAAACCTGGTACTGAATCAAATCTTAATTAACCGTTATACACTATGATCATAATGGTTACCAGTAATATTACCACTGAAAACAGCAGGTTCAACTATCTACAAACTTCATTCACTCAACAAATACTAAGTGTGTACTATATACAGGAGTATTGTAAGGACATATAGCAATGTACAGAACAAAATCTCTGATCTTTTAGGACCTTTCCTCTTAAAGTATCAATAATAAAAAGTTAAAATGATGTAATTGACATGAAGAGTGGATCTGGGGGAAAGAGGAGATAAGGGAGCTGGAAGAAGAGAAAGGAGGGGAAACTGGTTAGGGTGTATTGTTGAGAGAAGAATATATTTTGAATTGAAGAAGAGAGGGAGGAAGAATGAAAGCAAAGGGGTAAGATAGAAGGTCTCAGGGGAAGGCATTTAAGGTATCCTCCCCACTGTTGCTTAGATGGCTAGTTGGTGTCATCCTTGTAGATCTTTGGACATTTCCCTAGTGCCTGATTTCTCTTTATGCCTATAATGTCTCCCTCTTTTATGGTATCTCTTATTTTGCTCTCCTCTATTCTTCCCCCTACACAACCTTCCTGCTACCTTATGTCCTCCTCTGATAATGAGATTGACAACTAACTTATATGCCATCCTAAAGCCCTCATCCAGTAGCTGATAGAAGTAGAAGCAGATAACCACAGTTAAACACTGAAATGAACTGGAATCCAGTTGCAGAGAAGGACAAGTGATAAGCAAAGGGGTCAAGACCAGGCTGGTGAAACCCACAGAGACAGCTGACCTGATTAAGGGGGTGCTCTTGGTCCCCAGACTGATGACTGGGAAACCAGCATGGAGCTAATCCAGACCCCATGAATCTGGGTGTGAGTGAGGAGGCCTGGGAAATGTATGGAGTCTCTTGTAGTAGATCAGTACTTATTACTAGCATAGGAATGGACTTTGGGAGCCCATTTCACATAGAGGGATACTCCCTCAGTCTAGACACATGGGGGGCGGCAAGGCCCTATTGCAAAGGCTATGACAGACTCTGAAGATAGCCCCCATGGAAGGCCTCTCCCTCCCTGGGGAGCAGAAATGGTATGGGATAGGTAGGGTGTTAGTGGGGGGCAGGAGAGGTGGGGAGGGAGAAGGAACTGGGATTGATACGTAAAAAATCTTGTTTCTAATTTAAATTAAAAATGGAGAAAAAAAATAGAAGGTCTATCAAGGAACAAAGGGAGCTTACAATAAGGATATACTTTTATTAGAAAAACACCAGCCAAACACAAGCCAGAGTGTGCCCAGGGCAGTGGAGCAGTGAGGCCAGAGAGAAGGGGCCTCCCATGTGCTCGCTGCTGCTTAAGAACCTATCCTGAGTCATCCTGACCTCACCTTGACCACGCCCTGACAGGCATGGTCAGGCACAACTTTAGCCAGCCCTGAGGAGTGGTTATGGTGTCTCCCTACAATTCTCCTTTTAGTCTAAAAGAGGATTAAAACTTAACAGTGTAAAGTATCCAAAATTAACAATCATAAAGGTGAAATACAAGAAATCTGCTATTGCACATTCTAACCATGTCTATTTCAGCTAAACCCTAAAGTCATCTGAAAGAGGTGTCCAAACCTGAACACCTCCTTCCAATCCCAACCCTTACACCACCCTAATAGACAATAATGGGGGTTGGGGACGTAGCATCCTCCAAGTTACTTCCTGCTGAAATGGGATGATAGTAGCCTTGTGGGGTCCTGTGGGGGAAAAAAATGTTAGTATAGTGAAAGTCTCTAACAGATTATATCCATTCCATATTAGATGGGAATTGCTTGATTGAAGATCTAGGTTGAAATCTTCAACTTGATTGAAGTCAGTACTCGAAGCTCTGGTCAGAGTGTCAGTTGAAATGGAGTAAGTTGGATCCAGTGCAGTTGAGGAGGTATGGCCCAATTCCTCTCTGGAGCATCCAGGGATTGCTGTTAGGCTGCTCTTTATTTGCTGTGTGGGACTCAAACATAAGTGTTAGCCGAGAAATGTTTGCTTGTATATGTGTACATGCTGGAAAAGGCAATCGTGGAAAAATAATGATTATGAGACGGTATACACCTTGAAGGAAAGAGCCAAGAAAGACAAAGACAGTCACCAAATTCCTCTCTTGTTCTGTATTACATCAATTGCCTTCTTTTTTTGGGGGGGGGTCTCATCTTTTATTTTAAGCAGATTTCTAATGACTATGATAGGTGAATGAAGTCGAGGTTAGGATTTACCATTTGCCATTACCAGATGGAAATCTAAGCACATTTGTTATTCCTTTTTTTTTATTTAGAGAATACTTTATTAGTTTTTGTAATCAAACCCATGTAGATAAGACCTTACACATTCAATACAGTGTGTTACCCCTGTACAAATGGAAAAAATTAAGTTCAACATTTCTAGACCAATATGGCTGTTAATTTCTGTACAATGCCAACTCAACACGGTAAACTGGGATACTTTTTTCCAAAGTTGACAGCCAGCTAAAGTTTCCAAAAATTCAATATATATATATATATATTATATATATATATATATAGAGAGAGAGAGAGAGAGAGAGAGAGAGAGAGAGAGACTAATAATAGCAGTATGTTATGTATCAATAGCAGCAACAGCTTTTCCAGGTTCTGCACTCATTTGAACAAAATTGTAGAGACATCCAGCACACTCCATTTAAAAAAACAAAAAAACAAAAACAAAAAGTAAAAAACAAAATCCCAGAAAACAGCACAGTTCTGTTACTCTTGTGGTACCTGATACCATTTTTTTAATTAGCTTCTCAGTCATCATCTGGAAGGAAAACATTCTGAGCAACATCATTAAAAACAGCTCTGATAAAGCACGGTCACTACTATGTATCATAAAGCAGGTCCACATATGAGTGAGTATATCACGTTTGTCTTTTTGTGATTGGGTTACCTCGCTCAGAATGGTTTCTTTGAGTTCCATCCATTTTCCTGCAAATTTCAAGATTCCATTGTTTTTGTTTTTGTTTTTGTTTTTGTTTTTCTGCTGAGTAGTACTATCAATTGGCTTCTTGATATAATACAGACCTCTAAAGTTTAGTTAAACAACATGCTTGGATTTTAGGGGAGGAAAACAAAATCCAACTCTAAATCCAGCATTGATTTACTTGAATAGGGACTAGGAAGTAAAGAGAAATAGTTATTTGAGAGACAGCTATAAATTTTGCCATAAGGCACGTTCCTTTTGTTTGATGGTTATAGCTACCTTCTCTTCTTAAACATCTACCCATGTAGTGTTCTTGGGCTTTTGGAGATAAGTTTTCCTGTGAAGATAGAAGCAAAACACTTCCCTTTCTTTTGGGAGGTTTCTATTTAGTTTATGAGATATACCTCAGTAAATACCTGTCACTCATCCTTGTCGAGATGTTTTTCTTTTTCAACTCGAATATTGATCAACTTTGATGGTATCCAAAGTTTTTCTTCTCCTGTGGAAACAAATGCAAAACCCCTACCCCAATGTAACACATGCCCAGGCTTCCATACTGAGGTTAGTACATCTTTGAAGTATACTGGTTAAGCAGTTAAGCAGTTTTTTCCATAGTCCAGTGTTTTTCTGTAGCTGTTTGTCCTTTTTCATTGGCATTAAGAAAGTTTAGTGTCAATAAAGCATTATGCAACATATGTTTGGGGGGAGTTGACTTACCAGCCTATCTATGGAGCATCTCCTTAAGTGTCCTATTAGATCTCTCAAACACTGATTGTCCTGTAGGATTGTGTGGTATACCGGTGACATGCTTTATCAGGACACCTGTAGCCATCCCTTAGGAGGTGTGGTTACGGTGTCTCCCTACAAAGGTCTCTCTGGGGAGGTGATTTGAACATAGGCCTACAGAAAGTGAAAGATGGGGTGGTGGTGTATGCCTTTAATCCCAGTACTTGGAAGGCAGAGCCAGGCATATCTCTGAGTTCCAGGCCAGCCTGGACTACAGAGTGTGTTACAGGGTGGACAGATATTTAGAGAAACCCTGTCTCTAACAAACAATAACAATAATAATAAAAAGAAAGTAAAAAATGAACATATTGATATTGAGAACCTATAAGCAGAATATCCAAAGATGACTACAAAGGGTTTGAGACAGGTGATTGTTTGGCATCTAAAAGCAAACATCCTTCTCTCATCAGGCTGTTGATAGATCAGTTCAATGCTGATTCGATAGAAGGAAGGAAAAGATGAAAGGGAGGGGCTAGGGAGATGCCTCATCAGTCAAGTGCTTGTCAAGAAATCATGAGGAATGAGTTTGATCTTCAAAACCCACATAAAAGAGCTGTGGTCAGTTTGAATCCTAGCACTGGGGAAATGAAGACAAACAAACCCCTGAAGCTTGCTGACCAGCCAACCTAGCCACCAAGCTACCCCAACTAGATACCTCATACTAGCAAACAAAAGCCCCACTATCAGAAATGGACTGCCCTCTTTTGCATTGATGGTCAATAGCATCATATAGACCCTCAAACATTACAGTCTATTGCCACTGCTCTTGGTTACCCTCCAGAATTTGATGGTAAGATTTTATTACCCAAACCACCACATACTTGAGCCCTTGAAGATAACAAGCTGATGCTCACTTAAAGCTGCATCCATACTAACTATTTTCATGGTGCTGGAAGATGTTATGCTTGCTTCTGGAGGAGAAAATTAGTTCTCAGTCTCATCTAGATATGAACAAGATACACCCACTGGTGTGAGAGGGGCATCAATGATATGGGAGCAACCAACCACTTTCTGATGGTATCTAAGACCTACTGCATGATATGGAACCTATATACCTGGCATCATTACAGAGGCCAAAAACCTGTGACTAGATGGATCATTGGCTCTACAGGAGACCCCAATACTATTATTTGCTAAATTGACACATTATTAATATAAATCTAATGAACAATGCGCACAGCTCAGAGCATCTTTAAACCCTCATCAAAGCAGCTTCTTATTGCAATAGATGACATACAGTGGCACCCCCTCCCAATTGGTCAACATTCAGAGAACAAGAGATTGTGGAGTGTTCAGCCTTAAATAGGACATACATATTGCACACATATACACAAGCACACACTCATGAACACACACACATGCACACACACACACACACACACACACACACACACACACACACACAGAGAGAGAGAGAGAGAGAGAGAGAGAGAGAGAGAGAGAGAGCGATATCTTGGGGATCTTTGCCAAAGAGGGATCAGAAAGACTGTAATGTAAAAGGTGGTGGATGACATCAACATCAAGTAAATGGTGTTTTCTAGAGACAATAGAGATGTTACACATATGAACTCCCAACAATTTTGACAGTATGCACAATATCTGCACAAGCTCCAGCCAGACAAAATCCCAGCATAGAGGGGACAGGAGAGCATAAAATCCAACAGCTAGATGATGAGCTCTAGCATTTAAAAGCTACTGGGAGAGGAAAAGTCTACTTGTTTTAATGATATAACCCCTCATAGATAACCACATGCCAGGGGAGGTCCCACTTCCAAGACTAACTGTACAACAAAAAGTGAACTCGATGTAAAAATACATTTCAAAAAGAAGAAAAAAATCTCAAAGTTTGGTGGCGATAGGATAGGAGGGTGGTGAGAGTGAAGAGAGGTTGGGGACAGTGAGAGTGCATATGCTCAAAATACATTGCATACAATTTTCAAAGAGCTAATAAAAATGTTGCTTGCAAAAGCATTTTCACAAGTGTTCAGCCAAGTGTAGACACATCTTACAGGATGATGGAATACATTACAAACCAAATACAAGGAGTTCTTTTCTTTTTTTTCTTACTCAAAATCATTTTATTTAATGGAAATGATAACTGATGAGAAGTTAGTTCTAAACACTTCACGGTTGAAGCCTGGGCTACATAAGAAAACACTATATAGTTTTTTCTGATAAGCTGAGGCAGGATAGGGTATGTGCTGTCTCTTCAGGGCTCTCTTTGGTCTCATTGAGTATGCTGGCAAGAGAAGCATCTGCTTCAGTGGCCATGTCCTTCAACATATCTGTGACAGTCCCGTCTTCTTTCACATCTTCAGGAACTTCTACTGTATATCCTTTGCGAACTAATTCTAGCCCGATATCAAGTTTCTTCTCATCACTGGTATCATATAAATGGATTTTTGGCCAAGTTGAGTTTCCAGTCCAGACATAGCTAGAGATCTTGGCCACCAACGGCTTTGAGTCAGCAAACTGAGTGAGTCTCTCAAACTCATCTAGAGCATCCTCTTTCCACTATTCACCTGAGGGGACAATTTGTGCCAGACTGCATTCTATTGCTTGAAAGGGAAGGCTCAGGATGTCACTCCTGAGAGTCCTGAGTTCCTTCAGTGGGAAATTTCCATTATTTCCAAAGTCCACAAAAAAGGAAGTGGAAAGATTGTAAGAGCTAGAACACACGGAGAAGATCTGTGAAATCCATCTGGAAAATATACAATTATTGTCATCTCAAACTCTCAGCCGCAACATACAGCTGCACAGGAATAGACCCACCAACAGCCATAAGAAAATGGAGGGGATATTCAGGGAACCTCCACTCCACTCCTTTTTTTAGTGATGAGCTATTTCCTGTGGACTGACTCAGGGAAAGGAAAAGCCATTGCCTTCAGTTGCATATCCACTGGTGATCCCATCAAGCTTCAATGGATAGTGCTAATCTGATGGTCACATAGATGTTGCTCATTGAGCAAAACAGATCACATAACAAAATCAAATGTCTTTAAACTGGGGAAAGAACAGGTAGTGGAGGGAGGTGATTTGACACCGAAATGAAGGAAGATGAGAGTGGGGGAGATAGTAACCAAAACATTATGCACATTTATGAAATGTAAAAATTTACTTAATATGTTATGGGGAGAGAGAATTTGGAGGGAAAATTAGCAAAAAAGAGTAAAACGTGAGGCTAATTTGATCTTCATGGTCTTCCTCCAAGACTTGAGAATCAAGAACTAAGAATCCCAGTCTGAACATGAGATTCATGTTATAGAAAGTAGCTGTATCATTCTATAAAACACTTTATTAGTCTTCAAAACTGTAGGAAAAATAAGGAAGCATATGGAATTGTGTCACAATGGAGAAGAACCAGGGGAAACATGCTAGCTACATGCAATGAGGTATCTCAGATGAGATAATGAAACAAAAAGAAATACTGAGGAAAAGCTAAAGAATCTGAATAAAGCAGAGCAACAGTAGTGAGTCTATATTAATTCACTCATTGTGACAAATGTGTCATGCTAAATGTAGTCATTTAAATGACAATGGCATGCATAGGCTCGTATATTTGAATTTTAGGTTCCCAGTTGAGGGACTGTGTTGTAGGATATTTATTCACTGTGTAAAGGTGTATTGCTGTGTTTGATACAATTAAAAAGCTGAATGGTCATTAACTAGGCAGGAGGTATAGATGGGACTTTGACACAGAGACAGAACTCTAGGAAGAAGGCAGATTTCCCAGCCAGACACAGAGGAAGCAACTTGGGCAGTACAAAGACATGAGATATTGAGCCATATGATAGAATGTAGATTAAAATAAATATAAATTAAAATCAAATCAAACAAATTTAACTTATAATCGCTAGTGGAACAAGCCTAAGCAAAGGCTGAGCTTTCATCATTAATAAGAAGTCTTGGTGTCATTATTTGGGAGCTGGCTGTCATGGCAGAAAAAGAGTAATTACAGGTGTTTGGGATGGATTAGGAGGTGTGGCCTTGGAAGTGTGACTGGGAGTGAGTCTCAGCTCTCCTTCATTCAAGTACTATAGTTGCTGCAGGAATATTCTTAATAATCCAGTTTTACCCTGCTTCCTTCTGTGGATCAGATGTAAGTAAGCTCTCAGCTATTGCTCTAGCACCATGCCTGCCTATCAGCCACCATGCTACTGGCCATGATAATCATTAATTTTTATACATTGCCCTGGTCATGGTGTCTCTTCACAGAAACATAACAGTAACAAAGACACTAATATAAGGCCTAAACACAAACAAAATGAGGTAGAGTAGACAGAAACTCTCCAAATTATCCTCACAAGATTTCTGTCAGTAGTCATTCCAGTTTACTTGAAAAAAATAGCCTAACTCTAAAAACTTCTAAAACTACCACATGAATGTAAAGTTTCTCTCAAATCTGAACCACATTCACCATTAATTTTTAAAGTATACAAAAATTGCATGTTACATAGAATAATTCTGCTTGGTCTAAGTAATTAAAACCAGAATTAAGATGCTTGGAATGCATGGCACCTCTCCTGCTCCCTCAGCTAATAGGCTGGCTTCCTTCATTGGGCTCCTCTTGTCATAAATATAAGAGGGAAATCATTTAGTGCTTAACACAAGAATATGGAGCAATCCCTGTTCATACCCTTTTCATTAAATGTGAACTTTGATGACTGTAGAGTTTTGAAGGTGGAAGTCTATAGTTGCTACCTCTAGAGTCAGACAGATCTGAATCTAACACTCACTGCATCCATTCCACTGGATGAATCATTTAATATATCTCTTATATTTTTGGTTGTGAGCCTAGTCTTTAAAGGCTGAGCCATCTCTCCAGTCCCATTTAATATATCTCATCTGTTTTTCCAGTTTTAGAATAGAGGTAGTAATTAAATTCACTTCATGGTTTCACTGTGTGATTTACATGAGAAACTATGTGGAACTCATTCCACACAGGACTTAACACATAGCTCTCAAGGAAAATGTTAGCAATAATTTTCTCATTTAATTTCTAAAATGTATTATACAGAGGGGTTCATGATGACATTTCCACACATTCACATAATTTACTTTCATCATGTCCATCCCTTCTATTGCTCTTCTTTATCCCCCTTTTACTTTTCCTCTTTCTGCAACCCTAACTATTCACCTTCATTTCATGTTGCTGTTTTTCTTAGCTTCTACATACAAAAGGGAACACATATGCTTATTTTTGTAGGGCTGACTTATTTCACATAACATAATGATCTCCAGTTAATTTCCATGAACTCCAGTTTTCACCTTTAGTCATTAGAGCTATTTACCAAATGCTTCTGCTTCTACTCCTTTTTGTTTTAGGAATGTGGTAAATTTTACTTTCTGATGCTTTTGGGGGGAAGATAGGAGGGTTGAAATGTGACTCATTCTGTCTAAAAAATGGGAAACTAAGCAATGAGTGTTAATTCTAAGACAATGGGAGACTATAGTACCCTCTCTTGCCTTGAAACAGGCAAGTTTAAGGAGACAGCTAGATCCTCTGTCAGTGTCACTGAGCAGCAGCAGCAGAGAGCAGGACCCTGATGTTGGTCTGCAATGGCATAATGTCTTTTAGGAGCTAAGACGATTTGGTGGTTAAGAATAGTCATACTGAAAGCATGAGACTGGAGTTCAAATCCCCAGGACCCATGTAAAAAGCTAGTTATGTCTATGCATGTCTGTAAACACAGCAGTGGGGAGGTGGAGGCAAATGAATTCCAAGAGCTCACTATAGCTGCAATGGCAAGCTTCACTTCCAGTGAGAAATGCTGTCTCAAGGTAGTAACACAAAGAACAATAGAGAACACCCAACATTCTACTCTAGCCTCTGTTTGTATACTCATAAATGCAGACCTGTACACTCAGATGTAAAACACATCACCAAACACACACTCAAAAAGAGGAAAACCCAACTGGAGAGGTAGAGCAGTGATTAAGAACACATATGGCTTTTGCAGAGAACCCAAGTTCAGTTTCCAGCACCCATGTCAGAAGGCTCACAACTGCCTGTAACTCCTGCTCCAAGAAATTTTGATGCCTCTAGCCTCTGAAGATCGTGCACACTCACAGACACAGACAAGCATACACAGACAAGCACAGACATACACACAATTAAAATAAAAATAGACAAGAATTCTTTATTTCTTTTGGGGGGGTTCAAAAAGCTGTCCTGGAACTGGTTCTTATAGAACAGGCTGGTCTGGAACTCACAGAGATCTGCCTGCCTCTGCCTCTGCCTCTTGAGTACTGGTATTTAATGCATACACCCCCAACATCCCTGTCAATACTTTTTATTTCAATAAATAAAATGTTTCAATTGCTAAGCTATTGAGATCTGAAAAGTATATTCTAGCCAACAGTGACTGGCATCCTTGATTTTCATATACCATATTAATTCAAATTAATATGCCTTGTTGAAACAGTCGTTCTATTAATAAAATATCTAAAACAAAACACTACACCCTGCCCTTTGTCCTTCAGCGGTGCCCTAGCCTCAGGTGAGTCTGGGTGCTGCTGTTTCCCAACCTCTCCCATCAACCTCTGCTCACTTCTGCCTGAAATACCCCAACCCCCGGACAAGAGTAGACCAGCCCAGATCGGAAGGCCCACCCTGAGTCCAGACACACCTCATTCTTGTCTTCACCCTGCCCTCTGCCCTGCAGCGGTGCCCTAACCTCAGTGGGTGCAGGAGCCTCAGGAAGGTCCACTGTGAGTCTGGACACACCTCACCCTTGTCCACCCACCACCCTCTGCCATCCTGCTACCACCAGAAGCTGAGCCACCTGCACTCACTGGAAGAAGGGATGGGAAGAAGACAAAGTAAGAACACACTCAATAACAGAAAAACCTATGTGGCACCCCCCAGAATCTAGGGACTCCACACCAACAAGATCTGAAAAGCCCAACACAGAGCATGAAGACGAGATGGGCCTCAAAATTATCTTAAGAAAATGATAGAGTCCTTTAAAGAGGAAACAAGAAAATCCCTTAAAGAAATGGAAGAAAAAACAAGCAAAAAATTACATGAGATGGAGGAAAAGACAAACCAAAGAATTCAAGAAGTAAACAAATTTCTCAAAGAATCTAAAGAAAGCCAAGAAATAACAACTAAACAAGTGAAGGAAGCACTTGAAACAGTTCAAGGCATGAAAGCTGAAATAGAAAGAATAAAGAAAACACAGAATGAGGTGATGCTGGAAATAGAAAGGTTGGATAGACGATCAGGAACTAAAGATGTGAGTACAACCAATATAATACAAGAGATGGAAGAGAGAATCTCAGTTGTTGAAGACTCGCTAGAGGATACACAGTCATCGACCAAAGAAAATCTCAAGTCCAACAAATCCCTAACACAAAATATCCAGGAAATATGGGACACCATGAAAAGGCAGAACCTAAGAATAATAGTTATAGAAGAAGGTGAAGAAATACAGCTCAAAGGTACAGAAAACATATTCATCAAAATCATAGAAGAAAACTTCCCCAACCTACAGAAGGATATGCCTATGAAAGTACAAGAAGCTTACAGAACACCAAACAGACTGGGCCATAAAAAGAAATCCCCTCAACACATAATAATCAAAACACCAAACCTTCAGAATAAAGAAAAATATTAAGAGCAGCAAAGGAAAAAGTCCAAGTAACATATAAAGGCAGACCTATCAGAATCACACCCAACTTTTCAATGGAAACTTTGAAAGCCAGAAGGTCCTGGATAGATATCTTTCAAACACTAAGGGAGCATGGATGCCAACCCAGACTACAGTACCCTGCAAAACTTTCAATCACTATAAATGGAGAAAACAAGATATTCCATGACAAAACCAGACTTAAACAATACATATCCACAAATCCAGCACTACAGAAAGTTCTAGAAGGAAAACTCCAACCCAACAAAGATAACTACACTCACAAAAATATAGGCAATAGATAATCCAATTCTACCAAACACGAAAAGAAACAGGAGGGCAAAATCCACACATAATGACACCACCAACAATAAATCCAAAGCAAACAAGAACAAACAATCAATGGACATTAATATCCCCCAATGTCATAAAAAGATACTACAGAATGGATATGAGACAGAATCCATCCTTCTGCTATAAACAAGAAACACACCTCAACTTCAAAGACAGGCATTAAATCAGAGTAAAGGGTTGGGAAAAGATTTTCCAATCAAATGGGCCCAAGAAACAAGCTGGTGTAGCAATCCTAATATCTAACAAATTAGACTTTAAACTAAAATAAATCAAAAGAGATGAAGAAGGACATTTCATACTCATCACAGGAAAAGTCCTTCAAGATGAAGTCTCAATCTTGAACATCTATGCCCCAAATATGAAGGCACCCATATTTGTAAAAGAAGTATTACTAAAGCTCAAACCACACATAAAACCACACACACTTATAGTAGGAGACTTCAACATGCTGCTTTCACCACTAGACAGGACCAGCAGACAGAAACTTAACAAAGAAACAAAGGATCTAACATAAGTTATGACCCAACTGGGTTTAATAGATATCTATAGAACATTCCATCCAAACACAAAAGAATATACCTTCTTCTCAGCACCACATGGCACCTTCTCTAAAATTGACCACATAGTTGGCAACAAAGCAAACCTCCACAGATACAAAAGAATTGAAATAATCCCCTGTATCTTATCAGATCACCATGCTTTAAAGCTAGAATTCAACAGCAATACAAATTGCAGAAAACCTACAAACTCATGGAAATTGAATAACACCCGATTACACCATTCCTGGGTTGAGGAAGAAATAAAAAAAGAAATTAAAGACTTCCTAGAATTTAATGAGAATGTAGACACAACATACCCAAACTTATGGGACACTTTGAAAGCAGTGCTAAGAGGAAAGTTCATAGCACTAGGTGCTCATATGAAGAAACTGGGGAATAGTCACATGAGAGAATTGACAGAACAATTGAAAGCTTTACAGTAAAAAGAAGCAAACTCACCACGGAGGAGTAGACACCAGGTAATAATCAAACTGAGGGCTGAAATCAATAAAGTAGAAACTAGGAAAACATTACAAAGAATCAATGAAACAAAGAGATGGTTCCTTGAGAAGATCAACAAGATAGACAAACCTCTAGCCAAACTAATCAAAAGGCAGAGAGAGAACATGTTAATTAACAAAATCAAAAACGAAAAGGGGGATATAACAACAGACACTGAGGAAATCCAGAGAATCATCAGGTCATACTTTGAAAACCTGTACTCCATAAAATTTGAAAATCTAAAGGAAATGGACAGTTTCCTGGATAGATATCATTTACTAAAATTAAACCAAGAACAGATAAGCAGTTTAAATCCTCCTATAAACCCGAATGAAATAGAAGCAGTCATCAAAAGCCTTCCGACCAAAATAAGCCCAGGGCCAGATGGCTTCACTGCAGAATTCTACCAGAAATTAAAACAAGAGCTAATACCAGTACTCCTCAAACTGTTCCACACAATAGAAGCAGATAGGATATTGCCAAACTCTTTTCACAAAGTTACAATCACTTTGATACCCAAGCCACACAAAGATACAACTAAAAAAGAGAACCACAGACCAATATCCCTCATGAACATAAAAGCAAAAATACTCAACAAAATATTGGTGAATCAAATCCAAGAACACATCAGAAAAATTATCCACCATGATCAAGTAGGCTTCATCCCAGGGATGCAAAGATGTTTCAACATACGAAAATCTGTTAATGTAATCCACCATATTAACAAACTGAAAAAGAAAAACCACATGATCATCTCACTAGATGCTGAAAAAGCCTTTGACAAAATCCAACACCCCTTCATGATAAAGATCTTGGAGAAAACAGGAATAACAGGAACATATCTTAACATGATAAAAGCAATATACACCAAACCAACAGCCAACATCAAAATAAATGGAGAGAAACTCAAAGCGATTCCTCTAAAATCAGGAACAAGACAAGGATGTCCACTCTCTCCATATCTCTTCAATATTGTTCTTGAAGTTCTAGATAGAGCAATGAGACAAAAAAGAGATCAAAGGGATACAAATTGGAAAAGAAGAAGTCAAACTTTCACTATTTGCAGATGATATGATAGTCTACATAAGTGACCCAAAAAACTCTACCAGGGAACTCCTACAGCTGATAAACACCTTCAGCAAAGAAGCAGGATACAAAATTAACTCAAAAAAAATCAGTAGCCCTACTTTATACAGATGATAAATACAATGAGAAAGAAATCAGAAAAACATCACCCTTCACAATATCCACAGGCAACATAAAATATCTTGGGGTAACACTAACCAAAACAGTGAAAGACCTCTACAGTAAGAACTTTGAGTCCTTAAAGAAAGAAATTAAAGAAGATACCAGAAAATGGAAAGATCTCCCATGCTCTTGGATAGGTAGAATCAACATAGTAAAAATGGCAGTCTTGACAAAAGTAATCTACAGCGTCAATGCAATCCCCATCAAAATCCCAACACAGTTCTTCACAGACCTTGAAAGAACAATACTCAACTTTATATGGAAAAACAAAATACCCAGGATAGCCAAAACAACTCTGTACAATAAAGGATTTTCTCGTGGCATCACCATCCCTGACTTCAAACTCTATTATAGAGCCATAGTTCTGAAAACAGCTTGGTATTGGCACAAAAATAGACAGACAGACCAATGGAATCTAATTGAAAACCCTGATATTAACCCACACAGCTATGAACACCTTATTTTTGACAAAGGTGCTAAATCTATACAATGGAAGAAAGATAGCATCTTCAGCAAATGGTGCTGGCACAACTGGATTCAGACATGCCAAAGACTACAGATAGATCCATATCTGTCACCATGCATAAAACTTAAGTGCAAATTGATCAAAGACCTCACCATAAATCCAGCCACACTGAATCTTCTAGAAGAGAAGGTGGGAGATAACCATGACCGAATAGGCACAGGAGACCACTTCCTGAACATTATACCAGTAGCACAGACATTGAGATCTTCAATTAATAAATGGGACCTCCTGAAACTGAGAAGCTTCTGTAAGGCAAAGGACATAGTCAGTAAGACAAAACGGCAGCCCACAGAATGGGAAAAGATATTCACCAACCCCACATCGGACAGAGGGCTGATTTCCAAAATATACAATGAACTCAATAAGCTAGCCACCAAAACACCAAACAATGAAGTTAAAAAGTGGGGTACAGAACTAAATAGAGAATTCTCAACAGAGGAATCCGAAATGGCTGAAAGACACTTAACAAAGTGCTCAAAATCATTGGCCATCAGAGAAATGCAACTCAAAACAACTCTGAGATACCACCTCACACCTGTCAGAATGGCTAAAATCAAAAATACCAAAGACAATCTATGCTGGAGAGGATGTGGAGAAAAAGGAACACTCCTCCATTGCTGGTGGGAGTGCAAACTTGTAAGACCACTCTGGAAATCAGTATGGTGGTTGCTCAGAAAAATGGGAATCAGTCTACCTCAAGATCTAGCAATTCCTCTCTTGGGCATATACCCAAATAATGCATGTTCATACAATAAGGACATATGTTCAACCATGTTCATAGCAGCATTGTTTGTAATAGCCAGAACCTGGAAGCAACCTAGATGCCCCTCAACTGAAGAATGGATTGAGAAAATGTGGTACATTTATACAATGGATTACTACTCAGCAGAAAAAAAGCAATGGAATATTGAAATTTGGAGGCAAATGGATGAAACTAGAAGAAACCATCCTGAGTGAGGTAACCCAGTCACAAAAAGAAAAACATGGTATGTACTCACTCATATATGAATTTTAGACATAGAGCAAATAAAGCCTACAGCCCTCTTCACCAAAGAAATTAGGAAACATGAAGTACTCTAGGGGATAAATGCATGAACCCCAGGAATGGGAAGGGGCAGGAACTCCTGAGCTAATTGGGATCATGAGGGGAGGGGAGGGGGAGCTGCCAGAATGAGAGCAGGAGAAGAGGAGAGAGAGGAGAGGAGAGGAGAGAGAGAGGAGAGGAGAGGAGAGGAGAGGAGAGGAGAGGAGAGGAGAGGAGGAAATTGAGGAGCAGAAATATTGAGTTGGGGGGGGAAGAATAGAGAGCAGGATGAGAGATACCATATTAGAGGGAGCCATTATATGTCCAAGGAGAGATCTGGCAATAGGGAGACTTCCAGAGATCTACAAGGATGACACGAACTAACACTCCAGCCAATGGTGGAGAAGATAACCTAAACGCACTTCCCCTAAAATGAGATTGAATGACTACTTTTTATGCCATTCTAGAGCCCTCATCCAGTGGCTGATGGAAGCAGAGGCAGACATCCACAGATACACACTGAACTGAACTCTGGAACTCAGTTGCAGAGAGGGAGGAATGAAGATCGAAGGGGTCAGTACCAGGTTGGAGAAACCCACAGAAACAGCTGGCCTGAACAAGGGGGAACACATCAAACCCAGATGCTGTCTGGGAGGCCAGTACAGGACTGATCCAGACCCCTGAGCATGGATGTCAATGAGGAGGCCTCTGCACTCTAAGAGGCCACTGGTAGTGGATTAGTATTTTTCCCTGGTGTAAGAAGATAATTGAGAGCCCATCCCACGTGAAGGGATGCACTCTTGCCCTGGACACATGGGGAAGGCCTCGGCCCGGCCCAGGATGATGTGGTGGACTTTGTGGAGCCCCCATTGAGGGCCCTACCCTGCCTGGAGAGTGGAGGGTGAATGGGGTAGGGGGTAGGTCTGGGTGGGGTAGGAGGGGTGAGGGTGAGGGGAAGGAGAAGGGACTGACGTGTGAAACAAGCTTGTTCCTAATTTGAACTAATAAAAAATAACTCTAAGAATACTCAGTACATGTATAAGAAATAGTGAGAAATTGTCTACTTCAGATGAAAATTATCAAAATTATTGTAATACTGTAATATGTATTTTTGTTAAATTTTTTGTTTATTTTACATAGGAACTACAGTTTCCCCTCCCTCCTCTCCTCCAGTTCCCTTCCCCCACCTCCTTTCTAGCCTCCCCCATCCACTCTCAGAAAGGGTAAGGCCTATCAGGGAAGTCAACAAAGCATGGCATATCAAGTTGAGGCAAGACCAAGCCCCCTCCCCTATTAAGGCTGGGTGAGGCACACATCATAGGGAAATAGGTCCCAAAAAGCCAGCTCATGCACCAGGGACAGATGGGCAGATCCTGATCACACTGTAGGGGCCCCACAAACAGATATTCTCATCTAAGGAGATGTTCTGTGCTACTAGTTTTCTCTATTCAAATATCTTATTAAAATATAATTTAATATGTATAGTTTTTTTAAAGCATAGTAAGTAATCAATTATAGGACCATTGAAGCTTTTAATTCTATTTGTTTAACATTTGAGTATTCCTGGCCAATGACCGCTCTTTTGTTTAATAAGTCACAGTCAGTTCTTACAAGTCTAATGAAGAAGGGAAGTTATGTTTGGGTAACACAAACTTCCTAAGGTCTTATTTGAAAAAGAAAACATCCCTCTGCCAGCTGTTGTCTGTAATTGAGAGTGTCTAGCAAAGTCCGTAAAAAGCCAACTCAGCTTATAATTCCTGAGCCTGTGCCTGCATAGAACAATGTGACAAATGGTAGCATCTTAGCTACCATTTTCTTCTCTCTGTATCCTTTCATTTGATGCTCAAAACAAAAATCTCATGAGATAGACAAAGTAGGAAATACTTTAGAAACACTTGAAGTCAAGATGAAATCACTGATTTTCAGAAGGTCACATACCACAACTACCACAGCAGAACTACCAAAGCCCTGAGTCATCTACTCCATGTCTCCCCACAGCTGCTCTGCTTCTGATGAAGAGTGTCACCCAAGACGTGGCTTCTGACTTACTGGTAAAGCAAATGCTAAAGTTTAGGGCTGCAGAAATTTGAAAAATATGAGTCAACAAGGAAATGCCTTTTACCATATAGGTTGTTCTTTAAAAATGTAACTTCTCGGTCTGCTATAGCATTTCACACATACTGCTCTTGTGAACTGCAATGTGAGAATCTCCAGGAAGCAAATGAGTGATCAGCTGATATCTGAACACTTGGCGTTTCACAAATCACATAACTAGCATATTCCTCTCCCCCACCCCCAGTTACCCCAGAGAACATACTTGAAGCCCTAATTACAATATCCCACTTGTCTTGTATTTCAGACACTACCCTAATTGATGGGGCAGGACTTGATTTTGCTTTGAAATTAAATACCTAGATTCTTTGGGTGGCCTAAAGGTGCTTCCACAGTAACAAACGGTAACAAACAAATGAGTGACTACAAAAGACAACAGTAGATAGCATGAGCAGGTCAGGTTGCAGGGTTTGACTTCACATTAAGTAAATTTCAGGTGAGTAACTTACATTTGCATTCTAACTGTCCATTTTCCCAAAAGTACTTCTGCCAGACACTAGATCACTACTGCACTTAAAAAGCTCAAACAGCAGCCCATTCAAATTTGAAACTATAGGTTTCATTTATTTCTAGTTTCTCAGCTGGCAAACATGAAAAGCTCTCTAGCAGTAAAAGATGGAAAAATAACTTACAGTGGATGGAAAATGTTAGGAAAGCACAGGCTAGACAATTGTATGAGTCACTTCTGAGATAGCTAATGGATAGGGATTCCAGGCCACTCATTAAAGTGTGGGTTGAAATGTTGCTTTATTTTTCAAGAATTTCCATGGGAGGCACTTGGCGAGAAGAACAGGAGGTAGTCATGCTCCACTGCAGCCAGGACAGGACCTTTGAGAGCAGGGAGAGCTGGCACAAGCAGAAGACGCTCCACAGCACAGACTTCCAGTCCTCAGTCATCTTTGGAAGGCTTTGTGGCACTATTTCAACAGTAATCTGCAGTCTTCATAAATGTACTTTAAGTGAATAAATGCTGCCTATAAGTTACTTTTCATCTTCTTCCAGGTTCATAAATAAAGCATGGAGTTGGTCTAAAAGTTAAAAATTAGAAGTATCTATTTCTTGCAAAGAAGAAAAACATTTTAAAATAGGAAATTTTCTTTGTAAGAAGAAATAATTAGCTATTATTATTTCAAAAATAAACACAGGCAAAATGAACTTTAAAAGGAACACTTACCTTTCAGATATTCAGTTAGGATGATACCAGATATCTATTACTTGTTTCATGGGGAAATATGTTTTATACTCTCTAAACAGTCTTCCCAAATTAAGTGTTGACTACATCTGGTGAGGACAAATGGTACAAAGAAGACATCACAAGTCCTGGTTCTTTCATACCCTAAAGTTGCAAAGCCTCTAAGATGAGAAAATAATAGCATCTAATGCTGGGGATGGTTCGATTGAAACATGCAAACAATCCATGTTAAATTACAGTGTGTACACAACCAGACACAGAAAGTGTTCTGGTTTGACTTCAAATTGACATAGTCTACTCGTTTGGTCCCTTTACTTCAAATACTTAACTTGAGTTTTGTAAATTAAGCGATCAATCCACTAACTTCAATTTTTCTATTTGAATTTTAAACGTATCTCTTACCGAAGAATGTGAACATAGGGTTATATTTAACTCTTAATGAACCCAAATTATTGAATGATTTCCAACACAAGATGTAACATATCCTAAGAAACAGATCAAGAACACTAGGAAATTCAACAAAACTCAACATCAGTGTGGGGAGAAAGATCAGAAAGGCAAGCATGCCCCCTGCTGTTTATGGAATGACAAAGGCCAACAGTACTGAATACATGAGTCAGGAACATAGAGAAAGAGGTGGAGGGCTTTCCTCCAGTCCCTGAATCCTACTTGCTGCATGTGGCAACATGCTTGTGACCATAAGTACATAACTGCATCACTACAGACAATTCTAGCTTCTGTCTTCCTCTGCACTTTGCAGAGGTATGAACTTATGTGTCTTGTATCTGAATCTGGAAGCATCTGGAGGTAAAGGATGATATGTGTTCATAAATATGATTGTGCAATTATTAAAGAGTATTGCATGCTCTATTTGGCAAGCCGTGATGGTTGCCTGGAGACAAAGCAAAAAGAATCTTCTGAAGAAATTTTCTCATTACTTCTGCCTTTTGCCTGAAAGAAAAACCAGTGTAAATGTTACTCAGCCTTGAGAGAAGGCAGGAACTTGGCCCTTACAAATTTCCTATTGGTGATTTCATAGAATTCTAACGAGTTCATACAACTCAATAAATATTTTACAATAATTGGCAAGTGAATTTTGTAAATGCCTATTGATCAAGGGTACAGGTCTGATGATTTGCTTCAAATCTCATTAGTGTGAGTGGCTGCATGAGTTTGAACTATCTGCTCAGTTTTTATGTCTGCTCTTCCTTATCCACAAATTGGGGTCACACTTAAAAGTTAGCTAATTAGGTTGCATAAGACTTAATGTAGAGACAATGGCATTTAACACATCATTAAAAGTAAATATTATACATTATTATTATTTCTTTAGAATTTGTTACAATGACTTTTGAAAAACAAAATTCTCATAATGAAATATTTTAAAATATATTAAAGTGCCCAGTAACAATCAAGAGATAAATATCTGGAGCTGAAGAGGTGGCTCTGATGTTAAGAGCACTTCTGCTCTTCCCAATAAATCTTTCTTTCTACCCATGGAGTGGTCCAGTTGGTAATGTCACTGTACTCTCACAGAACCAACAGTCTGCTTTTGTGCTTTTTTATAGCTACTGCATCAGCTAAAAGTCAACACAATGTCTTTCTCATTTGGCTTCTAGATGGGGAAAGAAGTGATTATCCATCATTTAATTTTTAGGTTAAAACAATAGTGGTCCTTTCTCCCATGGCTGTAGGGAGGTGCTACAGTGAGCCAAGATCTGAAGTCTTATATTGGGGCAACTTCTTTTTATCAGGAAGAAAATTTTAGTGAGGTATAGTTGTCTAAATAACATCTGATGGAGACTTACATCTAATGTGTGGATAGTTCAGTTCTTTGTACTGTTACCAATCCTCTGTGAGAACCCACGGAATTGACCCCATTCCATTTTTATGTTCAGAGAGTTTTTACCTGCCCTTGTTCTTCCAAGGTGAAACATCAAAGATGACTGGCCTAGGATGTAAATACAACAGGATTCTTGGCCTAAGGTGTGGTCGATTCATGTCCTGCCAAACAACAAAATACTTAACTCAGGATGTAGTTACTTGATATTTTGGGTATTGGAGAAGTAATTACTCTGCTTGTTCCTTGTATCATTAGAAAAGAAGTCTTTTGCCTTCTCCCCCTCTTTTAATTGGGGTATTTAAAAACTTTGAACATTAAACTTGAGCACATTCAGTGTTTACTGAATGTCCTCCCTATCTCTTGTTTCTTGTTTGCTTCTTTCTTCAATTCACACTCCCCTTCCCAGGTATGAAGCCTGATTAGCTATCAGGCTCAGACACTCCTAGTCTTTGGTTATACTTTCCTGTTGAATGTTTATGACTGCAATGGCCAAGATTAACTTTTCTTTTTGTACTGTCCAGGCCAGTTGAAGATCTGGTCCTCAGGGGGGTCTCTTGGCCTTGAGAGAAACCCCAGGCTCCTCTGGCCTTTCTTTTACTGGTTATCCATCAGTGTGAGGGTGAGTCAAAGGCCTTGCTTAGCCTGACTGTGGCTTTCCTTGGAAGTGCTGAGGAAATCTTTCCACAATTAGAGAAGATTTTGAGAGATGAGCCACAGTCTGTGGGATCTCATTAACCTTGGAGAGCTAGGGAGAAAATATTCTCTCTTTCAATCTCTCTGAACACATCCGAATAGCCTCCAAGTATGATTATTAAATACCTAGTCACACCATTCAGGTTAAATAGTATTTCAATAACCAGACATCTCTAAATCTAACTTTGATTAGACATACATTTTAGCCAAGCCTTGTATTCGGTATCTTTGTCCTTACAAACTTTAATATCATATGCATCATTTCTAAGTTTCATCCTTTATGTACCTTATATAATTTTCTCTGACCTTCATAACTTATAAAATTTTTCCAGTCTTTTCTATTTGGAAAATATCCAACCATCTTAATCTTCATCTATCTATGTCCTTCTTTATTAAAACATTTACATATTTGCATCCTTGTAACATTTTCTTCTCCATACTGGTTACTTATTTTAATAACATAAGACATAATAACATTAACAAATTTATTGTTAGGAAATTTTTCTCCCAGATAGAGAGGGACTAAACAGCCCTCCACCCCTCCTCATGAGGTCCTGACAACAAACCAAAGTTTAGTCTCACCAAAATTCATCCTGGGGAAACAATGAGTGTATGGGGTTCACTCACTGAGTGTGGGCGAACAGTTACTCACAGGGGTATCTCCAAAGCAGCCAGACTGGAAGCCCCCACACAACGTGTACAGTGGCTTTCCCATAGCTGCATAAGTGGACCTCCTGTCCCTAATCTTTCTTAGCCAAACCACTAGGCCACAATGATTAAGGCTCAATTGCATACAAGTGGCTAGAAGAGAAGTTAGATTGAGGATTCAGTGACCCACTTTACCCCCTCTACAAACCCAAGGGTGATCATCTCTTGTGTGCAGGCACAGCTGGTCTTATGAAGATAGGAGTTGTTTGTCTTAGAATAGTGCTGCATAGCAACACTTTAAAAAAAAAAAAAACTGAATAGAAACTGCATACATTGCCTGTTGCCTTGTCAGAGGAGCAGCAGGTGGCATTTGAATTTCAAGGTGTCAGCCCACCAGGAGGAAACCTCCTGATGGGTCAGTCAATCTCTGTTAGGCAAGGCCCTGAGACTACAGAACCATAAATGTCTTTAACTTCTGCCTTGCCTTTACAGGACTGCTGCTACTATCTTTCTCTGGTATCTGGCATGGTGTGAATGGGTGTGGGGAGATCCCCTCTGCCTGTAATGTAGTGTGTTTATCTCCTGGAAACATCCTGTTCTACTGGGCATTTTTACCTGTGGATTATATGAAGATGATTCCTCCCTAAACTGTCTAGTCTAACTGACAACAATAATGTTAGCTTATATAGAGTTTTGATGAATAAAAGTAAATACAAGGAAATCTTACACAGCTAAGGCCCGTGAGTTTTATTTAAAGAGCCACATAGATGTAGCTCAAGTTAGTTATTAAGAAAAACAACTATGACCCACATTCAGAGGGCCTACCTCAGTCCCATGAAGACACCCCAGCTATCAGTTCAGAGTCCATAAGCTCCCACAAGTTCAGGTCAGCTGTCTCTGTGGGTTTTCCCATCATGCTCTTGATCCCCTCTTGCTCCTCCTTCCTCTCTTCAAATGGACTCCAGAGCTTGGCCCAGTGCTTGGCTGTGGATCTTTGCATCTGCTTTCATCAGTTACTGGATAAAGGTTCTATGACACCAATCTGATTACAGAAGAAAGCCAGTTGAGGCACCCTCTCCACTATTGCTAGGAGTCTTAGCTGGGGTCATTATTGTGGATTCCTGAGAATTCTTCTATCACCAGGTTTCTCCCTAACTCCATAATGGCTCTCTCTATCAAGATATCTCTTTCATTGTTCTCCCTCTCTTTTCCCTCCCCCAACTCAACCATCCCATTCCCTCATGTTCTCATCTCTCATTTCCTCCCCATTTTCCCAGGGCATCTCATCTACTTCCCCTTCCTAGGATGATCCATGCATGTCCCTCTTAGGGTCCTCCTTGCTACCCAACTTCTCTAGGGCTGTGGATTGTAATCTGGTTATCCTTTGCTTTACACTAATATCCATTTATGAGTGAGTACATACTATGTTTGTCTTTCTAGGTTTGGGTTACACCACTCAGGATGACTTTTTTTTTTTTAGTTCCAACTGTTTGCATGCAAATTTCATGATGTCATTGGTTTTTACCACTGAGTAATACTCCAATGTATAAATGTACCACATTTTCATTATCCATTTTTCAGTTGAGAGGCATCTAGGTTATTTCCAGGTTCTGGCTATTAATGAATAATGCTGTTATGAACATAGTCAAGCAAGTATCCTTGTAGTATGATTGAGCATTCTTTGGGCATATGCCCAAGAGTGGTATTGCTAGGTCTTGAGGTAAATTCCCAATTTTCTGAGAAACCAATCACAGTTGTGTGGCTTGCTCTGTTGGTGGGGCTCCTGGCATTGGGACCAGGATTTATCCCTTGATAAATATCAACATATCCCTTGATGCAGGGGTGTGAGGGGGACTTGTCCTACCTCAAATTGATATGCCAGGCTTAGTTGAATCCCCATGGGAAGGCCTTACCCTGTCTGAGGAGTGGATGAGGGGTGGGGGGAGGTGGGAGGAGCAGGAGTAAGGAAGGGAAAGAGAACTATGGTTGGTGTATAAAATGAGTAAACAATTGAGTAACTTGAGTATAAAAAATTGAAATTATATATATGTACATATATATATAATATTCACAGTTACAAGAATAAAAGTTTTTCAATTCACATCTGAGTGGTAAATTTAAAATTAAATTAAATTAATTTAAAATTAATTCTTGAAATTAAATGGGGTTTTACAATAAAAATCAAAATACTCTTTTCCAATAGTAAAGTAAAATTTCTGACATGAAGCAAAAAATAAATGAAAGAAAGACAAACAAAACAATTGAGTCCCAAGAGCCAAGCTGGCTCAAAATCCTTTAATCTTAATGCTGAAAGATGCAGTTATAGGTTTTGGTGTGCATCACTGACTGAAACAAAGCCTTAAAATAACTTCAGGTTAGATGAGATGTTTTAATAATAGTTTTAATATGGATAATCCCAGGAAAACAATCTAAAGTTCACAAGGACACAAAGCTGAGGTCAAAATACAAAGCAGCCCAAGTGTTTTTAGCTGACATATTTTCTTAATAGGATTGGTTGATGATCAAAGGTGATGATTAACTCCTTGTACCCATTCCTGCCCTCACTATCCTGATATAAAAAAACTATTGATATGCACCCTGAAGGCTTAAAGTAGAGCTAACTGATTCTTGTCTTATATAAAAATTTAGGTTTGTGATTTCTTTAAGATTCCCTATAAGATTATTTTTAAAAATAAGTAAAAAGTAATTGGCCCTTCCTTTGCAACTGCAAAATATAACCTGCTAGTAAAAGACCTCCCTGAGAAGAATACCTTGCTTGTCTACATGGTTAATCTATAACAAGCTGGTTGGGTATGGTGAATGTACATGGGTTCTTAGGATAATTTGTTTTTCACCTGTAACATGCAAAATGTTTAATCATGTAAGGGATATGAAAAACATGCTGTTTTTTTTACTATTTGTTTTGTATTCATTGTAATTTAGCCACATTGTAATTCTTATATTGCCTGAAAAACTTTGTTGTGATATATAAACTGTAGAAAAATAGAGAATAAAGAAGGAAAACATCAAGAGAAAATGTGAGTGTCTTTTTTCTGTAACCCTCTCAGATAGAAAAGTCTACTATGCACCAATGCTGTGACTTACTTTAGAGTCTTGCTGCTACTGGGGGCTGTCCTCCTAGGCAGTGATAATACATAAAATAATCTAATAAATTAATATTTCTTGGGACATACTGTTAAGTTAAACCTTATTTAAAAAGAAAAAAAACCACAAGACACTTTTTATGCTGTACATAGAGTTGCTACCATACCCTTGCATTTGTTTTGGAATTAGTGTATGTAGAAGATACAAAGCAGCAGCAAATATATAGCAGAACATCATCAAATTGATGTTTGCAGCATCCAGTAAAACTAGACTAAGAAATCCATTAAGAAAACTCTGATGCTGGGGTTACTATAGACAGATCTTTAGATAGAGGATCTTCTCTAGTCTCTCCATGGATGAGCTTCCTATCAAGTGTTTTTACTACAGATATCTTTATCTCATGAGATTCCTTTGTAAAGCTGCATCCCGAGGTGTACATTCAATATTCAGAGACTTGCTGCTGAATCCAGTGACAACTAGTGGGCCCCAAAGCACCAATCTTCCTTATTTCTTTATAACCTTTATAGATTTGTTTACATGACTCGTCATCTTTTGGGTTGTGTACAGGGAACAGGGATTAACAGATTGAATATATGAGAACCTCACCAAACAGAACATTTAAATATGAAGAGTCATCTTCTGATATCTTCATCAAGGGTGAGTGGCAATCAGTATCCATGATCAAGGAGGATCAAACCAACAGAAGTATCTGTCTTCACAAGCATCCATACTAAGGCTCTCTCTGGCTACACTTGGGGTGACCAATACCCACAATCTATTTAGGTACATCTGCAAACAGAGGCAGACAACCTGAAAAACTTAGTAAGTACCCCCCTCCTACAAAGAAATCAAGTTGTAGGGCAATACAGTACTGCTGTTTGTTTGTTGTTTGCATTTGTTTTTCTATAAAGACCACTCTTGTAGGGAGAAACCCTGATTATAGGTATTGCTGACCATGCCCACTTAAACAAGGGTTTAAGAAGGCCAGCACTTGGCTCTCTCTCACTTGGCTGAGCTGACCGGTAAGCATTTCTGGGTCCATCCTGCTCAGGTGCAAACCTGGTCACTGGTTCCCTTGAGTGAGTATTTTCCCCCAATAAACTACCAGTTATCAACCTATCTCTGACTCCACTTTGTAATCATCAATGCACTCTTTATCCTTTAAGTTATATTCAGGCCAGAACTGTGTACAGAAAAGCCTTAGACATTCCCTCCTCAAGCAAGGCTCCTGGATGGAAGAGATCCCAATGGGTAACAATACAGTGACTGAGAGTCTTCACTGATAACCACCCTTCTGTAAGATGAAACATTGTTAAAAGATATTCCACATCTTTGTTTCCTTCTCCTGAACATCCACTGTAGTTCCTAGTTCCTAGCTTTTATTCCTTTTCTCATGAGTTAACATGACAAATGGATACACCTATCTGATAAGTCACTTTACTATTTATTTAAATAATATATCTGCATGGTCCTATCCCATCCAGGATCTGTGTTGATATCTGTGACTCTTGCTACAGATATCAGAAGACAGAGCAGATGGTCAGGGTCTGGGCTGTCTCCTCAGGATATGTTAGTGTTCTGGGGCTATGCTGCCACTGGAGCCATGTCAATCTAGGTAACCTGGGATACCAGCTAGGGCCATGATGATATCTGGGCCCAGGCTGCACAAGGACCATGTCTGGGTCTGTGGTCGTACCATAAACTGGGTCTGGGTTGATGTCAATGGCCCATGTTGCCATCAAAGGCCACACAGATGCCCAGCATCTGGGACATCAACTAGGGTCATGATGGTGGGAAAGTTTGGGTCAGGAGAGTAGGAGAGCTGACCCTGCCCCTCAAGGGCTGCAGCACCGGGAAGACTGGACCTTGCTAAAGCTGACCATGTCAATAGGGGTACAACAAGTGTGCCTAGGAGATGTGGACCCACCCCTCATCTGTTAGAATGGGTGAAGGAGTGATCCCCACCCCTGCTCCTACCCCTTACTGCCTGTGGTGGGTAGAACTGGCCCTTCCCATTACCAGCTGCAGGACTCAGGAGAGAGGGCTACGCCCCTCACCTGGCCATCACAGTAAAGCTGACCCTGTGTGTGGGCAGGGGTACAGGTGAGCCAGCCTGAGTGCAGGAAAACTGACCCCGCTGCTCCTCCTCTACCATATGATGGCATGGGTAAGAAATAGGTTCCCTCTCCCCCTTGCCCCTTGCCACCTGCAGCAGGTGGGAGAGCTGGCCCCAGGATCACAAGAGTAGGAGAGATGGCCCTACCCATCATGGGCCACAGCACTCAGGAGAGCAGACCCTGCACTTCACCTGGACAAAACACTAGAGCTGACCTTACTGGCAGAGGCACAGCTGAGCTGGCACAGAGGGTGAGAGCAGAGCTGATGCCCCCCATTCTATGCCATATGGTGGCATGGGTGAGGGAAATACACGCCCCACCTCTTGCTGACTGTGGCAGGCAGGAGAGCTGGCCTCATTGGCCAGGGAGTGGGGAGGCATGAGAATAGAAGAGCTGGCACTGTCCCTCACCAACTGCAGCAATCGGGAGAGCGGTCCCTGCCCTTTGTATAGGCAAAAGAATAGTGAATGCAGATGAGCCTGCCCTGAGGGCATGAGAGATGGAGAATTTCCTAGGCTCCTTGCTACCTGCTACATTTGGTGAACTAATTGGGACAGTGCTGGAGAGCTCACCCTGGTGGTGATGATGAGGGAAAGTTGGCAGGCTGACCAACTCAGCTACCTCTCAGGCCCAGAACTAGGGCAATGAACTAGTCCACCCCAACATCCACCTCTTCTATAAGCTGCTGGGGCATGTGAAGGGGCCAGACCTGCAGATCCAAAGGTGAATAATCTCCATGCCACAGGACAACAGGATATCTAAGAGGAGTCCCAGTAAGAGCCCAGTGTTGATAGTGTATAAGAAGCCAAAACCTTGAACCAGACCAATGACTCATTTTAATAAACACAAGTGAAGGTACATGGACTAAAGGGTATATTGTGTGACTCACTGGCCCACACTTCAGCTGCCCTAGGCAGATTTTGTTGTTTTGTTTTGTTTTTGTTTATTTGGTTTGGGATTTTTGTTTTTCTTTTAAACTTTATTTTGGAAGATTGCAAAGGCAGAGGGTAGATACAAAGGTATTGGGATACATGATGCAAAATCTACAAAGAATCAACAAAAAGTTTTAAAAATATAATGTATCTGATATAAATAGTATGCATAACAAAGAAGGGCCTGGATATCTGTTTTGTCCATTTCTTCACTGGGGACTATAAAAAGACTGTCTGCTTGAATTCTCCACTCTTTAAGATGTGACTCTTAAACTGTGAACTTACTGGATTATATTTGTATTTTATCTGGTTTATTTTAACCTGTTTGTCCTGGATCTACATCCATCTTTAAGTCCCCTCTAGAAGCTAGTGAATATATCATGCAAAGCAATGTGCAGAAGTTAAAATAAAGCAGAACAAATAAACATCATGGAGATATGGCATTACTCCCTAAGTACAATATACAAGAAGTAAGTCCCTGAGGCCTCAGTGTCACCAGGAAGTTTATGGGTGTCACCAATTTGCTTCATGCCATGTAATTACATTAACCAAGATAGTGCCAAAGTCACCTGGTATTCATCATCTTTATGATGTCATTGACAAAGATAGTGGCCAGATCATATGGTCATCTCCATTTTATGCTGTCCTCAGCCAAAACACATTTTCTTTCTGTTTGTGAGCTCAGACTCCATGGTAAAGTGAGTCTATCCTCCATAAGACCACAATTCCTGGGAGATTCAAACATAATAAAGATTAAATGTGCATAGTTCCCACCAGGTATGTTGATGCACACCTCTAATCCCAGCACTCATGAGGCATAGGAAGGCAAATCTCTGTGAGTTGGAGGCCATCCTGATCTACATAGTGAAACCCTGTCTCCAAAACAGAACAAAAAAAAATATGACCAATTTTACCCATTTCTTTAAAAAATGGCATCTTAGTTAGCATTGATATAGAAGGAGATGGTACCTGTGTTCTAGGCTGGAAGGCCCTAATAACAAAGGAACAGGGGAAGGAATTCCTTGGTCTTAATTCATGAAAGTTGAGTTCATATATTTTACCACACAAAGTGTAACTATTGGTGCCTAGTATTGTTATCTGGACCATGTTTTACCCTCTTCTCAGTTCTCAAACACAAGATGTTTCTTGGCTCCATTTTATACCGCTCAAGTATGGTGTGGGCAGAGATCAAATGGACATGCGACTCTCCATGTTGGCTGGAATTTAAGACCTTTGGAAGCCAACGTGTGAAAATAGTACATCCTGATTTAAAACTTAGTGGTTCTGTGTGGCGCTTTTTTGTTTGTTTGTTTGTTTCATTTTTAAATTTTAATTAGAAAGAAAATTATTTTACATTTCAATCCCAGGTTCCTCTCCCTCCCCTTTTCCCATACCTCCCCCCCCACCCCCTGCAACTAACACCCTACCTATCCCAAACCCTTTCTGCTCCCCAGGGAGGGTGAGGCCTTCCATAGGGGGTCCTATCTGTGTGGCACTTTACCATGTTAGAAAAGCAGCTATGAGGTGGCATCATCTAAGGCAATCAGAAGTAACCACACCAAGAGACTCTTTGTCCCTTCCTCCAGACCAGATCCAAGTTTTTCTAGGTTCTCAGAAGGAGCTGGCAATGAGAGATAAAAGAGAGAATACAGAGAGGGAAGACGGGGAGACTAACAAGTGTGGAGACCTCACATTGTTCAGTCTCTCCTTAGGGTGGGGAGGGTTGATGGAATGTCTGGGCCAGCCAGATGAGTTGATTTCCCCTGGAGTAGGGGGATGTTTTCTTTCTTTGGCTTTTATTTGTTCCTTTTATTTATTTACTTTTAGAGCTCTTTTTGCCTTAGGTTTTTCTTTTCCCAATCATGGGGAATATTGTGCTCCACGACCCTTTATGGAGGTTTCTTGGACCCAAATTTCACATCAAACACTTGCCTCAACCCCTAGAATAACCAACCTCTAAAGGAATACTTTGCTGTTCCCGCAGCATTTCTTGACTTCGGTTTGTGCACAGAGTATTCCTTATCACCACAGTAATTTCCCTGAGCAACCCCTCCCTGTGCTGTTCAGTACTTTGAAACCTGGGGCATTTTGCTGACCTGGATAGTACCAAAGACCCCATTCACCCAAGGACCAGAAAAAACAAACAAACAAACAAAAACCAAAACTTGTGGGACACTTTTCCCCTGGGAAGAGATCTAAGGTTCTCCCTCGGGGGAACTAGGATCCTAGACTGAGACCCAAATTGTTAGAATTAAGTTTGGGGTCTTAAAGAAAGAGACCATTATTCTTGTTGAAGTGTCTGGACAAGGCAAACTTTACTGTTGATCAACAAGAGCAAACAAGACAAAAGAAATCTTAAGGAAGTCAAGAACACCACATCATAGCTATAAATAGAAAAGAATATTAAGATGTATTGCCACAAACAATTTTATTTAAAAAGTAATAAAGCACACATGGGTTTGAAGCCAAGAAAAAATTGAGGGATTACCTACTACTCAATAAGTATCTACTTAAGGTGGATCCAGGAGTTCATTGGTGACTTCATTACATATCAAGCTCTGACTACAGAATAACACCAAACCTAAGTTAGATTCACCCTTTGTGCACAATCTCACTCTCAATGTAAAGACAAAACTCCTGAAACAAGAGGGTGACATATTATGAGTCAACATAAATTTTTTTTTCTCCCTGAAATATATCCACAAGTTAACACCACAACTCTCAAAGTCATGTTCTCCAAAGACATGGCTCCATTAATGAATAGAAAAAACATCTTTCTTAGTCCTAAAGTAGACAGAGTCCTAAAGTAGATGAAATTTAAAAAGGAGTAGAAATCTTCTGTAAAATTTACCAGTGATGCTCAACTAGGCAGGGAAACTTCCATAATGATCCGAGTCTCCAGTCATTCCTAGCTTTAATATTTAATAGAGGCTAGAAGTGCATCAAGCATAACACAAATTTTAAGGTTTTATCTACTGGTCATACAAAAATGCTACGTTAAATGCAGAGGCCAACGATAAAGACTTGTCCAAGGCTCTGAAATAGCCCAATACATCTTAGGCTTCTTGATTTATAACACATTTCTCTTCAAAAGATCACAACTTTCCATCAGTGAAATTTAAACACCAGGGAAGATCAAATGACTCCTCTTTGAAAAATCTTCAGTTCACAACACAGTTCTCAAAGTCCCTATAACAGTGTCTACTTAGGTAGAAAAGAGGTGAAATATATTGACAAACTTAACTTTCCTGAAAATATGGGGGTTCCAAAGGTAAATATAAAGTTCTGATGAGACTGGAATAGGGAGGCAATATTTTCAGATGCTCAGATATTCATGAAATCATAATTTATAAATGAAATCCAATCAAAATCTCTGTATGATTTATGATAGCATCTTAATTTTGTATTAATTCTTTGAGAATTTCATATAAGATTTTTTAATCATAATGACTCTTCAACACACAACTCCTCTCAGACATACCTCCACTTCCCTCACCCAACTTCATACCTTTTTATTTGCTTAGGTCACAGGTCTAATTTTGTTGTTCATATGTTCTCAGATGTGTGGCCTTCCTTCCTCTGGAACATGACCCACTTGCAAATACACTCAAAGAAACTGACTCTTCCTCTCTGAGCAACTACCAGTTACCAACAGCTCCTTGGCTGGGGTGGGGGCGGAATTTCATGTTAGCTTCCACTCTCCATGGTAGGTCTTTTGCATGCTGTAACAACTGCTGTGTCTAGAAGACACTGCTTTCTTGTAGCCACCCAGCTCTTATAGTTCTTATATGCTCTCTTCTATCAACATCCTTGAGCTTGGAAGGAAGTAGTGTGATGCAGTGTCCCATTTAGGACTGAACAATCCAATCCAGAGTCTTCTATTCTCTGCCCATCCACCAGTCAGGGATCCCTATATTACTCACCATCACTGCAAATAAATGATTCTCAGATGAAGGTAGAGATATGCATTGATCTACAGGTATAATGATAAGGAGTCAGTTATTGCTATGTCCATTCAACAGAATAATAGTATTCAGTTCTTCTCTAAGACCTAGTGGAAGACTTTTCTGCCATGGGCTCCCATCCTGATAATGGTGTCAGATATGGTTTCATCTTGTAGAGTACACCCTAAATCCAATCTGAAATCTGAATTTCATTAGTTACTCTCATGATATTTGTGACACTATTACACAGTGGTCATGTCTTGACAGGTTGACCACTCATTACTGTAGTTCTCAGGGTTCATAGCTGGAAATGACTGAAGATTACTCTTCTCCTCTAGTACCATGTATAGCACATTCTAGAACTCTGAAAGCTAACCAGTATGGATGAAGCTTCCAAATAAAAACCAGCTAGATTCACCCAGAACTGTGACTCACATATATTCTGTCTTTAACAACAGGATCATACTGCCAAGTTCTGGAGTGTAACCAAGAACAAATGGTAATAACCAATAATGTTTGGAGGTCTATAGTACTTCATTGTCCAACAACTTCAAAAGAGGTAGCCCATTTCCTGGTACTGAGCTTTCTGTTTGTTATCCTATAGTATTCAGTTGGGCATTATTTTTACATAGGGCAATTCCATTTAAACTCTTTTTAGATGTGCTTATGTATATATTTTAGGGATCTTCTACAGCAGTAGGTTTCCATGACCTTTTCAAAATGTCTTTAGTATTTGTCTAGTATTCCTCCCTCTACCCTGCTTTGCCATCCCCTTTCTCATTCAATCATTCCAACAGAATTACTCCCTTTTAAGCCTTTATGCCACCATATTCTATCTCCTGTCTCTTGAAATCTCCCCATTGCCCCTTACCAATTTCCTGATCTCTGTATGAATTCCAAATGGAAAATATTTATCTGAAGATTCAAAGATACACACACACACACACACACACACACACACACACACACACACACAAATGTTTTGTCATTCTAGAGTCTGATTCCTGGCTTACTTTACTCAGAATGATTGTTTCTAGTTCCAGGCACTTAATTGTAAATTTTATTATTTCATTTTTCTTAACAGCTGGATAATATCCCATTGTGATATTCCATATTTTCATTATATATTCATCAGCTGATAAGCTTTTGCTGTTTCCATGTTCCCCCTGTTGTGAACAAAGCAACAATGAGCATGAATGATTATATATCTTGATAGTAGGATACCTCAACAGTCTTTGGGGTATGTTCTCAAGAGTGGTATAGTTCGCTCCTTTGAAAGTTCTAGTTCTAGCTTTTTTGAAAAGTTCCACGTTGATGTGCACACTGCCTGCACAAGTTTGTACTCTCACCAGCAGTGGATAATTATTCCTCTTTCAACACATCCACACCAGCATTCTTTGTCATTTTTTATCATAGATATTCTGATTGGGGTAAGATAAAATCTCAAAGTAATTTTATTTTAATATCTCTAAACAATGCAGTGTACCAATGATTTACATAGCATCACCTTTGATTTACATGTTGAAATGATCTGGAGCTGACTTAAAGCTCACAGGAAGACTACCTAAGTTATGGGCAAATCTTTGTGATTTTATATGAGAATGGCATCCATTGATTCTGTTGATTATGAGAAGTCTTTTAAACCAATCCTCCACAAATAAAAGGTGACAACCATACAATGGTGACACAAGTATACAAGACATGACCATTTCAACTGGAAAAAAATGAGCTGTATCATTTTTACATGAACTTGATGGAAACCATCATAGTAAGGAAGAAAGACATCTAAGCTGATCCCCAGATTTGTTACTTGCTTAAGCAAGTGTAGATGACCCAGTGGGATTGCTATGCAGAATGAGGAGGGAGGTTTAAAGCTAAGACAATCCCGAGTACAGTTTGGATTTGTTGGAAGTGAAATGCTTTTAGGGTCTCCAGTCATATCAAATAGTCATTCTAATATGTGTACCCAAAGGAAGGGTTTGGCTAGGATAATAAATTAAAGCTAGCAATAAAACAATTCTAGATGAAAGGGAAGCACAAAATAGGAGAAGCTTGTGGTAAAAACTGAGGGATCACAATGTGTAGAATGCAGAAAAGGAGTAAAGACAAAGGAGACTGGAAGGGAATACTTTAAAGGAAAACAACAAGCATACAATAGCCTTAGTTGAGATAGAAAGCACCTGGGAACACCACGTGTTGCTGAGTGGTCATACACAGGATGAAAGCAAGAGCTCTTTGAGGTATTTTAAGGTAGTTGATGTGTTTTGGGTGTTTTAGATAAGATGGCAAATTGAAGCATGAACTCATCACAAGGAATAAAAAGAGTACATGTAGAAAATTCTTTCACAAAGTTTTCCTGATAGTGGGCCTGCTGAGGGGTAAAGCAAGATACAAATGATAGCTTTGAGGAATTTTGTTGATACATGTTGTCTTAGTCACTGTTCTATTTCCATGAAGAGACAAAATGACCAAGGAAACTCTTAGAAAGGAAAGCTTTTAACTGGGGACATGCTAAGAGTTTCATAGGCTTAGTCAATTATGATGAAGACAGGGAGAGGTGGTATGCATGGCCCTGGAGCAGTAGCTGAGAGCTATATCCTGATCCACAGGTGAAGATAGAGGGTGGGTGAGGGAGAGGGAGGGAGGGAGGGAGGGAGGGGAAGAGATGGGAGAGGAAAGCAGGGGAGGAGAGGTGAAGGAAAAAGCTTGTAGATTCAAGATACCTTTATTCAGATAAATACCAGCCAAATGCAAGCCAGAGCAGTGAGGCCAGAGAGAAGGGGCAGCAGAAAGGGAAGAGAGATTCCATGTGCTCATGGTCACTTAAGAGTCCATGCCGCGTCATTCTGACCTCACTTTGACCACGCCTGTTCAGACACACCTGTAGCCAGCCCTTACAAGGCATGGTTACCGTGTCTCCCTACAATTCCCCTTTTAGTCTAAAAAAGGATTAAAACTTAATAGTGTAAAATATCCAAAACTAACAATCATAAAGGTGAAATACAAGAAGATGCAATAATCTATTATTGCACATCTTAACTATGTCTATTTCAGCTAAACCCTAAAGTCATCTGAAAGAGGTGTCCAAACCTGAACATCTCCTTCCAATACCAACCCTAAACAATAAGAAGGTCATTCCTAACTAGACTTACATTACCCTAACAGACAATAATAGGGAACAGGGGCGTAGCATCCTCCAAGTTACTACCTGCTGAAATGGGATGATGGTAGCCTTGTGGGGTCCTGTGGGAAGAAAATGTTAGTATAGTAAAAGTCTCTAACATTATATCCAGCCCATGTTAGATGGAATTTGTTTGATTGAAGATCTAGGTTGAAATCCTCAACTTGATTGAAGTCAGTTCTGGAAGCTCTAGTCGGAGTGTCAGTTGAAATGGAGTAAGTTGGATCCAGTGCAGTCTAGGAGGTATGGCCCAATTCCTTTTCCAGAGCGTCCAGGGATTGTTGTCAGGAGGGTCTTCATTGGCTGTGTGGGACTCAAACATAAGTGTTAGCAGAGAAATGTTTGCTTGTATATGTAATTATGCTGAAAAAGTCAATAGTGGAAAATAATGATTGTGAGACAGTGTACATCTTGAAGGAAAGAGCCAAGAAAGACAAAGACAGTCCCCAAATTCCTCTCTCGTTCTGTATTACTTCTTGATTTAATACAGAAACTCTAAAGTTTAGTTAAACAACATGCTTGGATTTTAGGGGAGAAAAGCCAAATCCAACTCTAAATCCAGCACTGATTTACTTAAATAGGGTCTAGGAAATAAGGAGAAATAGTTATTCGAGAGACAGCTGTAAAGTTTACCGTATGTCACATTCCTTTTGTTTGATGGTTGTAATTACCTTCTTTTCTTAAGCATCTACCCATGTAGTGTTCTTGGATTCCTGGAAATGAGTTTTCCTGTGAAGATAGAAGCAATACACTTCCCTTTCCTTTGGGAGGTTTCTATTTAGTTTATGAGATATACCTCAGTTACTACCTGTCACTCATCCTTGTCGAGAGGTTGGTCTTTTTCAACTTGAATCTTGATCAACTTTGGTGGTATCCAAAGTCTTTCTTCTCCTGTGGAAACAAATGCAAAACCCCTACCCCAATGTAACACGTGTCCAGGCTTCCATACTGAGGTCAGTACATCTTTGAAGTATACTGGTTGACTCAGTTCAGCAGTTATTTCCGTAGTCCAGTGTCTTTCTGCAGCTGTTTGTCTTTGTCATTGGTATTAAGAAAGTTCAGTGTCAATAAAGCATTATGCAACCTATATTTGGGGGGTTTTGACTTACCAGCTTGTCTATGGAGCATCTCCTTAAGCATCCTATTAGGATTGTGTAGGATTGTGTGATATACCGGTGACATGCTTTATGTTATAATATTTGAAGAACTGTTCCATTTTTGTGGAGACATATGCTGGAGCATTGTCAGTTTTTATTTGTGCAGGTATACCCGTGACTGCCATCACCTCTAGCAGGTGTCTAATAACAGAATCAGCTTTTTCAGAGTTGAGAGCAGTAGCCCATTGGAAACCTGAGAATATGTCAATAGTATGATGCACATGTTTCAAATTTCCAAATTTTGTAAAGTAAAAGACATCCATCTGCCAGATCTCATTCCTCCAAATGCCTTTAGGATTATAGCCTGCTGGCAGTGGAGTTTGGTTATAAAAGGAACAAGTAGGACAAGTAGGACAGTTTCTCACTATCTCCTTGGCTTGTTGCCAAGTGATGGAGAAGTCCTTTTGTAAACCTTTGCAATTTACATGATTTTTTTATTAAATTCTGAGGCTTCTAGCACACTACCAATTAATAAATGATCAATCTCATCATTGCCTTGGGCTAGTGGGTCTGGCAGACACTTATGGGATCTGATATGCATAATGTGTAGAGGATTGCTTCTGCTTCTGATTGTTTCCTGTAATTGTAAAAACAACGAGGTTAATTCTGTATTATCATGGATAAATTCTGCAGTCTCTATGTATAAGACGACTGACTCTCTCTGCATATTGGGAATCAGTAACTATGTTAAGAGGTTCTGTAAAATCCATAAGCACCATGAGAACTGCATATAATTCTGCCTTCTATACAGATGTATACCGACTTTGAACTACTTTACTTACCTCACCTGCTTTATAACCAGCCTTACCTGATTTGTTAGCATCAGTGTAGAAAGTAAGAACTCCAGAATTGGGAGTTTGTCTTACAATACGTGGAAGAATCCAGACTGTCTTTTTTATGGATCTAATTCTGTCGGTTTGGGGATAGTTGTTGCTAATTGTTCCCAAAATCAGTAAGAGCTATTTGCCATTATTCATTATCCTTCCATAAGCAGGAAATTTCCTCATTAGTTAAAGGTACTATAGTTTCTGCTGGATCTTTTCCAGTCAGTTGACGAAGTCTTAATTTGCCCTTTAAAATCAAATCAGAATTTTTTTTCTATATATGTCTTTAACTTTTTATTCTGTTTATGTGGCAGAAATATCCACTCTAATATAGTGTCTTCCAACTGCATCAGAATCCCAGAAGGATATTCTCTGGATGGCAAAATAACCAGAATGCAGTCTAAATCAAGGTTTATCCGATCTACATGTGAAAGACCCCCCAGACCCCTAAGGGCCTCAGGATCCCAAGGAGCCTCTGAGACTCAGAAACCAGACCAAGAGCTGCAAAAGCAAGAGGGTTTATTGAACGAATGCGCAGTAGGGTGTCAGCAATATCGGGGAAGCTGCACACCCCAGCATGGGGTGCAAGCTCTTTATATAGGAAAAAATCATAGATCAGCATACAGGCAAGGGGCACAAAGTGATTGATTACAAAGTATGATCTCATGTTAGAGTGGTCACCCAGGTGTGACCTGCTTTTCTACAGAGGAAAAACCACAGAACATACCCTGAAAAGTCCTTGATTGTCTGTTGGCCAGCCAGGTGTGACCCAAAGAGAGTTGTCTTGGCAATTGCCCCTGTCTAAACCATAGGATGTGCCCAGGGTTGGGGCCAACTTCCTTGTAATGGGCCAAGGCCTGTGGGCAACTTTTTCTCTCTGTGAACTAAAATCTTTTAAAACTTTTTCTCTCAGCAAACTAAAGTCTTTCACATGAGCATCCAATATTCTGTTTTCTACTCATTGTAGTTCTTTTTCTGCCTCGGCAGATAATATTCGTAGACTGTTTAGGTCCTTATCACCTTTAAGAGCTATTTTTAAATGTTTTAAGTCATGACCTTCTACCCCAATAATCGTCTGTAATTGAGAAATTTCTCCTAGCAGCTTCTGAAGACTATTAAGAGTTGCACCTTCTGTGGCCTGATTCTCTGTAAGTCTATCTTACAACCTATAGTTAATAGAATCTCCTCTTTGTATCTTTTCTGGGGCAATCTGTAACCCTCATCTAGGCAGAACTTCCTTCACCATGTCAAACACACATTCCAAAGTTTCCTTATTGGAATATGATAAATGAATATCATCCATATAATGATAAATGAGGGATTGTGGAAATTCTTTACGAATTATTTCAAAGGTTGTTGTACAAAGTGTTGACATAAAGTAGGACAATTTAGCATCCCCTGAGGTAAAACCTTCCATTGATATCTCTGAACTGGCTGTGAGTTATTAAGAGTTGGTACAGTAAATGCAAATTTCTATCACTTTCTAAATGTAATGATATAGTGAAAAAGCAGTCTTTCAGGTCAATAACTATGATTGGCCATCCTTTAGGTATTAAGGAAGGCAATGGATTTCCAGGCTGTAGAGAGCCCGAATGTACTTCTGTGTATGTTCATCTTACTGATTGTTGAATAAAGTACTGTTTGACCAATGAGGCAGCAAGTTAGATGGGACTAGGAGACAAAGAGGATTCTGGGAAATGTAGTAGAGAAGTGGTGATCCAGGCAGGAAGTGACATAGCAAGGAGACTCATATTTAAGCAAGGACAAGCAGGAAGTGGTTCCCTTTCCCCTCCTCTCTTCCTCCAGATTCATGATGTGATCCACCAGCAAGGGAGGATGCCCATGGAAGGTGTCTGATAAGATAAGTCTTATAAAATATATAGATATATGATAATTAAGGCTGAGCTAGCAGATGAGAAATCCTAGTCATTGGTCAAGCAGCATTGTATATAATAGAAGTCTCTGTGTAGTATTTGGGGCCCTCACTGGGTGGGCGGCTGGCCGTAAAGTGCACACGTGGCAGTGGGGCTCAGTGGCTTTTGGCAGAAAGATTTATCATAACAGGAGGAGGAGAGAGAGAGAGAGAGAGAGAGAGAGAGAGAGAGAGAGAGAGAGACTGGGCCTGGCATGTGCTTTTGAAACCTCAAAGCCCACCCCCAGTGACACACTTCCTCTAACAAGGCCACACCTCCTAATTCTTCTAAAATGGTGCCACCCTACCCAGGTGAATATATATATTCACCACACATGGAAGAAGTTACTATATGCACAGCACCTCTACTAAATTTTAAAGGAAGTGTGTTAGATTTAAGAAATAACAAATGGTATAAAGCCACCCTTTGTGCCTTCAAGAAAAATAAAATAAGATCCCATTACTGAAGATATCATATCTTTAGTACACAAGACTTAAAGAAATTCATCTGGAAAAGACATGGAAGCCTCCTCCCTGAGGACTAACTGTCATTGCATCAGAAGAAACCTTGCAAGCTGTCAAAGGATAAGGCAATTGGTGGCCTTATCCATCTATAATCCCTACAAACCACAACAATGGCTAGCACTGAAAGATATTCTGAAAGGTTCAATAGTGGTACTTATATCCTGAAAAGAACCAACAGCCACCTAATTAGACATAAGGCCTGGCTCTGTAAACTTTGCCAACTCCCCATGGCTGGCAGTACCATAAAACCCAGAGAGAACCCACTACTGCTACTTTCTCAAACCAGGGTGATTTCTAACTGCATCTGAATACTCATCCTTATAGCCACAGCTGCACAGTAAGCGCAGCTCTCATCCCTCGTTTTAAAAATATTCTTTTTGAGCAGATGGAGATAATCACGGAAAGCAACAACTAATCAAAATACAGAGATCAATTGATTGTGGGGTGCCCAGCCCTACATAACAAATTAACAACTAACCCCTACACTTAAGGCTAGTGGAACACCCTGGAAGAGGAGTCAGAAAGATTGTAAGAGCCAGAGGATCAGGGCATCTGCTGCAAGATAGAAACACAAAAACTGGAGGCAGTGAGTGGGTCAGGAATGCATTTCAGAAAGAATGGGGACTGAATATGATCAAGATCATTCTTGGGTATTTTAATAAATATAAGAAATAGCTCAGTGCTTATAAACACTTGCTGTTCTTGCAGATGATGTCAGGTAGCTTAGAACCTCAATAACTCCAGCTCCTCAAAATCCAAAATCCCTGTCTAGCCTCCATAGGCAACTTGTGTGCATGTGCGTGTGCGTGTGTGTGCGCGCACACACACACACACATCCACACACAGATGGACACACATTTAAAAATAAAGCAATTATCATTAAGATATTTGTTTCAAATTTTTGTGCTGCCCTTGTTTTCCATTGATAAATTATTTATGATATATCTAATTAAAATTTCAGGATAATTAACTGATGCATTTAAGAAATCTCCTACAGAGAAAGTCACACTGACTTATCTACATCCCATGTAGTCATTCCATAAATCCCAGGAAACATTTGACTTTATGCACTTGAGCGTAGTCTTCTCTTTTATGAAGTTTAAAGAAAGTAGAAAAAATTGAAAAGTTTAAATTTCACTGCTGTCTCGGATCTGTGACTGACTCTGTAATCTTAACTGCACACTGGCAGGAAATAGAAAGCCTGTTTTGTGCATTTTGCCACATATGTTATTTTAACAAATCATCTACAAGGGCTTAACAATAAATCCATATAATTGTGAAATTCATTTTTGTTACTTATACTTGAAATTAACTGTATGACTTCTGAAATCAATCCCACAACTTTATTAGTACATTAGACTAAGTTTCCATATGATTTTAATCATGAACACATTCTTTCAGAATAGGCTTTATCTTGTTTCAGGAGTGCTTCTGACATATCACACAACTTTGAGAGGTTAGCCACACTCTCAAAGAAACTCCACGGAAAATGTGACTCAATGTGGGAAAGGTCATTTCTTTTTACATTAACATGGATGTTTTTAATGTGAGTAAATTTTGTTTTAATTATGTAGTACTGAAACTTTTCTGTTGAATTTTTTCCCTCTGGAGAATTAAGCTTCTTGTTTTAAAAGGATAGTTCACTGTGTAGATATTTCCTCCAAACTGAAATACTCCCTCCTGAAGAAACAGGGTGTCTTAGAAGACTTGAGTAACTAATGATACTCAGTGGGCTCAGAAAATTCTGGAAAGTTACAGGATTCACAGGACCCTTCCCCGAGTTACTGAAGCAGTAAACAACTGTCTGGGAGAAAAGAGATGGTTGGTGGGGCCATCTGCAAGTTGTACATGTATATATCATTCATAAATTGTCACTTGTGATAAGATGAGGTGATGCAGCTCCCTGTCAGTCACACATGTGCTCTGTAAGCAAACTCGAACCAATACCCCTATAAAATAACAGCAATAAACTTACTGATTCATCAAGCTAGAGTTGGGTGGAACTATTTATTTGATCTGTTGTTGGAGCCCTACATATGGTAAATAGACAGTTAAACACATCTCTCCAAAAGTCACACAATACAGTTGAACAAAACAGGGACCAATAAAACCACACATGAGTTGGGAAGAAGCAAGTGCCTGGATTATGTAATGGATGATAAGCACATGCAGCTTAGGCTGAGAAACCTGAAGCTGAACACTATGTAAGCAGCCTCAATGTCACTACCTTGGCCAATTCACAGTGAAATGGTGTGCCCCTTTGATGTAATGTAAATTGTATGCGCCTTTCAATGAGTAATACAACTTGCAACCAAGGTCAAGCTCTCTGAAAGTGCAGCATCCTGAGGTGTAATACTAGGGTGACTGCCTTTCTCTGTGTATCATGGGATAGCATGCTCTTCTACTGAGTGTTGTCTATCAATAAGGTACAGGGATTCCCCTAAAATAGCATATACTCAACATAATTCTGGATGTGGCTGTGGCAGCAGTTGTGTGGTCTTTGTTGTGATTGGTAAGACATGCAAGTGAGACTCAACTGTTTACCCCCAAAATAACCTGCCTGTGTAAGGGAAGAATTATAATGAGTAGTAGACATGTAGATGCTACCATCTGTATTAACCTCTGATTTGATAGAAAATTTGGAGAGGAGAGAAAGAGAATGATGGAAGTGTTAGCTTTCTTACTGAAGGCAAAATATTAAAGAAAGAGTGAAATATCTATGATGAAGAACCCTTCTTGGAACCCAGAAATTTGGAACCAGTGGAAGGAGAGGGCAAAGAGAAGTCTGAAGTAGAAGTGGTAGATTACCCCTCAGGTCCAGTTTCTAAGACAAGAGAGGAAATGGAAAGCCATGTTTCAGCATTCAATGGGTGCCTTAATAATGACCAATTATGGAAAACCAATGCAATCAGGAAATGTTCTTCATATGAACCCCTTGAATTGGAAAAGGCCTGGTTCATGAGGCTGTGGAACATGGGGTGAATGATCATGAAAGCAAGAAAGTGAGTAATGTAAGTATCCATTCTTCTGGAAACAACTTCTATACAGAATGAGGCAATACAAGTTAAATCAGTTCCTAAAGCAGCTGATTCTTGAAACCCATTTGCAGCACTTAGTTTTCACCAGCTAAGTACCTCATGATTATCAAGAACTGTAAAAGAATCGGGGGTGGGGGGGGGGAACAAGCATTACTTGGTGGACTGAGTATTCCTGAAGCAATGTTTGATGCCAAGTTCAATGGGATTGAATGGACAGGATTGTGTTTTAAGGAAAAGTAAAAAAGCAGTTAACCCATTAGGGACCTCAAGAGAAGAATGGGAGTTTAGTGAATGTGCTGAGCCCCATGATGTGATGAGCTCTTTGCAATGTGGATCTGAATGACTTAGACCAGTGTGTAAATCAGGTTTATAAAATTCCAAAACAAAGGGGGATTATAAAAGAACAAATCTTAGAAAGGGATCTTCTCTGGTTATTCTTAAAATCAAATGCTGTAAGGTTTATAACAACTTGGAATTCATAGTGAAGACCTTGACCAAAACTAAAGGCTGTATTGTAAACTTCTGGAAGACCTTAAAGCCTGAGAGACTTCACCAAATGGATAAAAGAAATGGATGACAGACAAGTGATACAAACAAGAACAATAATGCTTTTCTCACAGTAGGCAGCCATCCCTCAAAAATACATTGTGAATATTGCTCAGTCCATCAATGTTTTAGTGAAGAGACTATGGATGACAGGAAGCACCCCATCCCCCCAGGAGGAGGAAGCAAGACAACTCTCAGAGAACAACTGGATTATGTTTGTTAAATAAAATAGTGTTCCCCTTCCCATCCATCCCACTGTACTCAGCGTTGCTCTTTCAAGGGAAAAATGCAATACATATGATAGAATCTTTTCATGCTGTATTAGACCTTGCTACTATATTGGTGTTTGTGGAACTGACTGAAAGTTCAGTTGAGGAAGTTTGAGAGATAGGGCTGTAATGAGTTATCACCGATATTGGTGTGGGCATTTTGATGCTAGGTGCCTATAGGTAACCCATGCTCCATGAGTAACCCCCATGTCATGTTCTTTTAAGTACAAAGTCATTGGCTTATCAAGAAAGACTTTGGCGGAAACATTTTTTCACTGTGTTGCTGGTGAAGAGACATTTGTTCACAACTCCCCAGGAAAAGTCATGCAACAATCTATACTGTTGTAATAACTAACATTGTCAAATTGATATGATCTAGATCACCTAGGAGCTATGCCTGTGGGCACACCTGTGGGTGATTATCTAGATTAAGTTAATTGAGATAGGAAGACCTACCTTATTTGTGGATAGCCTTATTCTATGGCCTAGGATCCTGGACTGAATATAAAGGAGCAAGACAGTTGAGCACAAGCACTCATCACTATCTACTTTTTGACTATGGAAGCCATGTGACCAGTGACCAGTGGCTAATACAACTCTGTACCATGACAGGCCTTAACCTCACGCTGTGAGCCAAAATAAGTCAGATATTTTGTCACAGCGATGAGAAAAGTAACTAATTTAACTGATTCATTCAAATTTGGGTACTGTATTGAAAATTCATTAATCTGTATGTTGTATATCTTCTATGAAAATCTAGCTATGTGTTTTAGGATTTTATGTGTACTGAATAGGTTAACTCTTGAGGTCTTAGACATCCTTTTGCCCTTTTTACTAGGTAATAATAACTTATATTCAATATTTAATGTGCATATGTATACACACAATTATGATATATCAAATATGCCCAAATTTACATAAATACTACATATATCACAAGGAATACAACAGCATAAAATGGTCCATAATAGACGGTAATTTGAGGTGATAATACCCTTATTAAGAAAAGAGTATATAATTAGTATTCAATATTATGTTAAAAGAAATGAGAGCTAAATTCAAACTGTAGAAGACATTTTCAATATCTTATCTTAACCTTGACATGGACCATTCTGCTGTATGGTTTTATCTGATCATAATCCACATATATTTTTGCTGTAGCCAGACTAGAAATCTTTAGCAATTAATACTCTCTGCTAACCATTTCCAACCAATGACTGACAGGATTGGTGTAGGATTGACTAGCTTTTACCTCAGTTGGGATGTTTGAGGTATTATACTCTTCCAGAATTTCCCAAAAGAAAAAGTAGCTTCTTGATAATGCACCCATTCTGGTTTGAATGTATCTCCCCTGCATTCACACAATGGACTATGAACTCACACGATAATGATATTAAGAAATTGAATACTTTATCAGTGACTATGCCATGAAGACTGCTATGAAAAACTCATGGCTGAGATTATTACTCTTATAAAAATTCTAGAGAGTTAGACTGCCCCATCAGCTGTGTGAAGACAACAGCTTAACGAAATCAGACCTGACCAAACCTTGGTCTTGAATTTACTAGTTCCCATTACTCTGAGAAATATACTTCTATTGCCCTTAAACTATTCTGTTTGCATCATTTTGTTATGGTCGTCCCAGGGGAATACAGTATCTCCCTGTCATCTTCCTTCTCGTCCCGTTACCAACATTCTGGAACAGCATGTACATACCACTCCGACTCAAAATCATGCCTTAGAGTGTGCTGTTGAGGATATAAAATAGAGGCAAATTAATCTGCTCTCTCTAATTGCATAATCTTTTTGTTGACTTTATAAAAATACATGGCAGGGGTTACCATTTCAAATATACCTTCACTCCAGTATTTAAAGGAAAAGTTTATTCCATACTTCAGTTATTTCAGAGACACGTGGCAATGCAATTAAATATTCTTAACATAAACGTTCTTAAATGGAATTCATTTTAAAGCAATATATTCATATGAACTCATTGGAAACTTTCAAGACATAGCTAAATATATCTTTTACTATATTCTGGGCATTTGTGTGAGAAGAATTAAAATGCATTAGAATTATATTTTCATTCCATACAGATACCCTCAAGTGAAAGAAAATATGTCTCCTACATTTTCCATGCAATGTGACATGTGGTTTTCATTTATAGTCTAGTGTAATGAGGACCTGACTCCATGAAATAACTATTTCTATACTTGATAATCCTCTGTTGCTAGAAGTATTGCTTCTCAAGAGAAAAATGCTTCACGGAAATTTTTTGCATTACTCATAAGCTAAAAACTAACTTTTCTCCTGGAATGCATCTCTGGAAAATCTATAGAGGTTTCCCTTCCATCTTTGAATTTTGAATAATCTTGGTTCATATTTTACCAATCTTTACATTGTGTTCTAATGCAGAGGGAACAAAAAAGAAGTAAAGAACAATCACTCCAGAAAGATAATTGTTCATCAAAAGTGGGGTAAGTTTCCACAGGTTTTGCCAGTGTTATGAGAAAAATAGATACAGTAATGAAGCAATTAGGAAAACTATGATAGTTAAGAAAAATGTCTGATGTTTTTCACATGACATTAACTCAGCTAAATTCCATACATGAAGAACCTAACTTAATTATCTCATCCAATTCATGGGGCCATTCCTTTAAATGTCTTTTTTTTTTTTGAGACTGAAAAAACATCTCAGAGTTTAAGATAAACTCATATTATGAGAATGATGGGATAGGAATTTAAACAGAATTGTTCTGGTATAAATGGGCTCTGTACCTCCACACAATTTAATAATTCAGCCAAGCTAAGTTAAATGATTGTGTTTCTGGGCCCTTAGGAGTCTTTGCTCTGTTAGTTTGACTCATACCTTCCGATGAAATAAATAAAAGCTGTTTTTGAAGCTTATTTGATGATTTCTAGGTAAACATTTTGTAAAAACTGTTACCATGAAGGCTAGGGATGTGGCTCAGTGGTGCCATATAAACTGGATGTGATAGTGCACATCTGTAGTCAACTACTTGGGGAAATCAGAAATTAAATATCATCTTTGGTTACACGGGGAATTCAAGAGTTAACAGTAGGGGGCTGGAGAGATGGCTCAGTGGATAAGAGCACTGATTTTTTTTTTTTTTTTTTTTTTTTTTTGCAAAGGACCTGAGTTTGATTCCTAGAACACACATAGTGGCTCAAAAAACTTCATAACTTCAGTTCCAGGTGATCCAATGTCCTCTTTTAACTTCCGAGGCACTAAGCACATACATGATACACATTCATAAATGCTGACAAAACACTTATACACATAAAATAATACATAGATAATTTTTTTTAAAGAGAGGGCTAGCCGGGCGTTGGTGGCACACGCCTTTAATCCCAGTACTCGGGAGGTCTGAGTTGGAGGCCAGCCTGGTCTACAGAACCAGTTCCAGGACAGCCTTCAAAACAGGGTGCTTTCATGGTGTCCCATTAGTTTGGATATACTGCGCATTCATTTTCACTGAGATCTGAGAAGTCTTTAATTTCTTTATTTCTTCCGTGACCCAGTGGTAAATGAGTTGAGAGTTGTTTGATTTCCATGAGTTTGTAGACTTCCTGCAATTTGTGTTGTTGAATTCTAACTTTAAGCCATGGTGATTTGATAAGATACAGGGGATTATTCCTTTTTTTGTATCTGCTGAGATTTGCTTTGCAACCAAGTATGTGGTCAATTTTACGGAATTTTCTGTGAGGTCCTGAGAAGAATGTATATTCTTTTGTGCTTAGGTGAAAGGTTCTGTAGATATTTGTTAAGTCCATTTGAATCATAACATCTGTTAATTCCCTTATTTCTCTGTTAATTTTCTGTCTGGCAGATCTATCCATTGGTGAGAGTGGGATTTCTAAGTTTCCCACTATTAATGTGTGGGGTTTGGTGTATAATTTAAGCTTAATAATGGTTCTTTTACAAATGTAAGTGCTCTTGTATTTGAGGCATAAATCTTCAGAACTTAGATTTCATCTTGATGGATTTTCCTGTGATGAATATGAAATCTCCTCCATCTCTTTTGATTAATTTTAGTTAGAATCTATTTTGCTAGATATTAGGATAACTATACCAGCTTTTTTTCTTAGGTCCACATGATTGGAAAATCTTTACTCCATCGTAATACCTGTCTTTGAAGTTGTGGTGTGTTTCTTGTATGAAGTAGAAGGTTGGCTGCTGTTTTCATATTGGTTCTTTTAGCCTGTGTCTTTTTACAGGTAAGTTGAGTCCTTTGATATTAAGGGATATTAATGACCAGAAATTGTTAACTCCTGTGATATTTGGTTTTGTTGGTGGTGGTGAAAGTGTTTGTATTTCCCTTCTTAGGGTTTTGCTGCTGTTAGATTGCCTGTATTTCCCTGCATACAGCTAACTTGCTTGCTTTGGAGTTTTTCTTCTACTACCTTCCATAGGGATGGGTTTGTGGATAGGTATTGTTTAAAGCTGGTTTGTTGATGGAGTATCTTGTTTCCTCTGTCTATGGTAATTGAAAGTTTTGCTGGGTATATTAGCCTGGGATGGCATCCATGATCTCTTAGTGTCTGAAAAAGTTTGTCCAGGACCTTCTGGTTTTTAGACTCTCCATTGAGAAGTCAGGTGTAATTCTGATAGGTATGCCTTTATATGTTACTTGGCCCTTTTCTTTTGCAACTCTTAATAATTTTCTTTATTATGTATGTTTAGTGTTTAGATTATTATTTGGCAATGGGACTTTTTCGGGTCCAGTCTTTTTTATGTTCTAGATGCTTCTTGTACCTTCATAGGCATATCCTTCAGCAATAGGATCTTACAGTAAAGTTCTGAGGGGGTGATAAAGCACAATGTCAACAGCCTGAAATACTTGATGGGGATTATGGGACTCAGCAGACTAACAATTTGAAAAGAGGTATATAGTGGGAAATTACCAATACGGAGTCAGGTGGAATATAAGGGTATTTAATAGGGAAAACCCTTACTTACAGAGCGACCTAGCCAACTGGCATGGCAGCAGTCTGTACAGCAAGCCAAACAAGTGAAACCAAAAGTGAACCAGCCACCTGAACCTCTTACTCTACATCACTTTGACCATGCCCTCACAGGTGTGGTCAGACACATCTGTAGCCAGACCCTAAGTAGGCGTGGCTACAGCTTCCCTTACAATTCCCCTTTTAGTCTAAAAGAGGATTAAGATTTAACAGTGCAAATTATCCAAAATTAACAATCATAAAGGTGAAATATAAGAAGACACAACAATCTGCTTATGTCACATCCTAACTATCTATTTTAACTAAACCCTAAAGTCATCTGAAAGAGGTGTCCAAGCCTGAACATCTCCTTCCAATCTCAACCATAAACAATAGAAAGCTATCCCTAACTAGGTATATACAGTATCCTAAATGACAACAATGGGGAAATGGGGTGTAGCATCGTCCAAGTTACTTCCTGCTGAAATGGGACGATGATAGCCTTGTGGGGTCCTGTAGGAAGAAAATGTTAGTATAGTGAAAGTCTTGAATGAACTGTATCTAGTCCATGTTAGATGGGATTCGCTTGATTGAAGATCTTGCTTGAAATCCTCAACTTTATTGAAGTCAGTACTCGAAGCTCTGGTGGGAGTGTCAGTTGAAATGGAGCAAGTTGGATCCAGTGCAGTCGAGGAGGTGTGGCCCATTTTCTTTCCAGGGTGTCCAGGGATTGCTGTCAGGCAGGTCTTCATTGGCTGTGTGGGACTCAAACATAAACAGCAGAGATATGTTTGCTTGTGTATGTACACATGCTGGGCAATGGAACCATGGGTGCATAACAATTATGAGAGGGTGTACACCTTGAAAGAAAGATCCAAGAAAGGACAAGACAGTCACCAAATTCTTCTTTTATTCTGTATTACATCAATTGGCTTCTTGGTACAATACAGAAACTTTAAAGTTTAGTTAAATAACATGCTTGGATTTTAGAGGAGGAAAGCCAAATCCACCTCTAAATCCAGCATTGATTTAATTAAATAGGGACTAGAAAGAAAAAAAGAGTTCTCTGAGAGACAGCTGTAAAGTTTACCGTATGGCACGTTCCTTTTGTTTGATGGTTATAGCTACCTTCTCTTCTTAAGTATCTACCCATGGAGTGTCCTTTGCCTTCTGGAGATGAGTTTTCCTGTGAAGATAAAAGCAAAACACTTCCTTTTCCTTTGGGCAGTTTCTATTTAGTTTATAAGATATACCTTAGTGAATACCTGTCATTTTACTGAGGGGCTGGCTACAGCTTCCCCTACAGAGGTAATCTATACTGGGCCACTAGTCATTTTATTAGATATTGATGGTGTGGGGGGGGACATGCCTCTGTTATATGATAGCTCCATTTACATCAACATATATATATATATATATATATATATATATATATATATATATATTTCCACACTAGCAGGTTTCCATATGGCATTTCCAAAAGGCTTTAGTGTTAAAGCCTCCCTACATGCCCCCTGTGCCTCCCTTCCCACTCCCACCTCTTTTAACATTTTCTGTTCTATAATTTCCTTTCTTCCTTCATGCCACTTGTGTTATTTTCCTCTTTCATTAAATTCTACCCTAAACATGGTCCCTACACTAGTTTCCTGACTTCTGTGGGTACCCCAGTTTAAACATACACACATCTGAACAGTCAAAGCTATCAGCCACATTAAGAAAGAACATGTGCCCTCCCCTGATAATGAGATTGATGACTGACTTATATGCCATCCTATAACCTTCAGCAGATGGTAGAAGTAGAAGCAGACACCCACAACTAATCACTGAACTGAACTGGAATCCAGTTGCAGAGAAGGACGAGTGATGAGCAAAGGGGTCCAGACCAGGCTGGTGAAACCCACAGAAACAGCTAATCTGAACAACAGGGAGCTCTTGGTCTCCAGACTGATAGCTGGGAAACTAGCATGGGACTGATCCAGACCCCAGGAATGTGGGTGTCAGTGAGGAGACCTTGGAAATCTATAGTGCCTTCTATAGTAGACCAGTACGTATCCCTAGCATAGGTATGGACTTTGGGAGCCCATTCCACATAGAGGAATACTCCCTGAGCCAAGACACACAGGGGTGGGCCTAGGCCCTATCCCAAAGGATATGATAGACTCTGATGACCCCCCATGGAAGGCCTCACCCTCCCTGGGGAGCAGAAAGGATATGTGATAGGTAGGGTTTTAGTTGGGGGAGTTGTAGGGAAGGAGGGGAGGGAGTGGGAACTGGGATTGACATGTCAAACAATCTTGTTTCTATTTCAAGTAAAAAAATCTGGAAAGAAAGAAAGAAAGAAAGAAAGAAAGAAAGAAAGAAAGGAAGGAAGGAAGGAAGAAAGAACATGTGGCATTTGTTTTTCTGGGTCTGGGTCAACTCACTCAGAATAATTGTTTCCAGAAACATCCATTTATTTGAAAATTCAATAATTTTGTTTTTCTTTATAGCAGAATAATGTTCCATTCTATAAATATACAATATTTATATTATCCAGCCATCATCTAATAGACTTATAAGCTGTTTCCATTTTGGGCTATTATGTAGTGAGATATAGAGTCCTTTGGGAATATGCCCAGGAAAGGCTCATATGACAGATCTATTTTTAGCTTTTGGGGAGGCATCTACACTTATTTCCATTATTATTGCACCAGTATGCACTTCCACCAACAGTGAATATGTGTTTCTCTTCTCTCACAGACGTGCCAGCATTTATTCTTACTGACTAACTCTTAGTGATCATCAGTACACTCACTTGAGACTATTTTTTGAAAAATAATCCCATTATATTCCAAAATGGAATTTATTTTATGCATAGAGGTAAAAAAAGAAACAATCTTGGAAGAATTGAAACAATAGTTTAATTGAACTAATTTCCCATTAATTTTAATATTTTTCATAAGAAGGACTAAAACTTTTTGATTAGCTTATGATCAGCTTTCTCCTATGCAGAAAACATGTATTATCTTAAATATGTCATTCTTCTCCCAGATATTTGTTTTTAGATATACTTCAGAGTGAGATAGAATGATGCTTTTGCTTGGTCAGGAACTTTATCAAGCTCATATTTTTTTAATTCACAAGATAATATGAGATTCATTTTTTCATATCCATTACTATAAGGAAGAGTGGTTCCCAGAAGAGAAATTTTTAGTATGCACTGATAGGAGAAGGTTATTTTGTAGGGCCAATTATATGAAAACAACCTGGGAAACATTTCCTCTTTTAGCATAAAACAATAACTTCTTTAACAGTAAGGAAAAGCACTATTGCTTAAAAACAGGTGTCTGTTGCCCTCTGGGAAGTTAAGATCCAACTTCTCAGAAAACAGATGTTTTCCATCTGCACCCTTTGGGTTCACTGTGAAGGCCAGCATGTCTAAGAGGATGTGTCCATTTCAAATGCATTCACAGAGACTCACCTTTGCACTAACAAAACTCACACCTTGTTATTCCTTAAACAAAGATCAAGATATCTTTCAAACAGTGTGGTGTACTTGCATGCAAGTCTAACTCCATATAAAACCACATTCACAAAAAGTAACATCCTTCCTGTCACTAACTGTAAAGGAAATTATTATTTTTTCCAAAAGCTGAAGTTGAGATGACTCCTCAAAATATGTTTCTCTGTTATTTCTCCAAACCATTTGATAAACCAAAAAAATACATTTTCTCAAGATGAATACCACTGCAATTTTAAATGGCTGGAATATAAACATAGCATCTTGTGTTGTTGATTTTCATCACTTTTTAATAATGCTTTGTCAAAATTTCCCCCTCCCTTAATGTCAAATTTGTCAGATTCAACCTTTTTTAGTTAATTTTGTTACTAAAATTCAGATCAATGTAAAGTTTTAATTTCAAACTCACTCTAAACCAAAGCATAAGGACAGATCTAGATAGCTAGGGAAGGTCGGAGAACGGAACATTAGGAGGCTAACCATATTCTTCTTCTCAGTGCATGTTTTCTCTTTAAGGACTATCCCCTTCAGTGTGTGTTTGGTATGGGTGAGGGACAGAATGTGAGTGAGGGGTGAGGAAGAAGGGGGATGAAGAAAGAGATAGAGAGGGGGGAAAAGAGGAGGAGAGGGACTCCTTAATTGCTATTATTGTCAAAGCCTGCTCCAATGAGTCAGTTGAGTTACCTGGGCCTCCCTCTCTAGCTTTTCATCCAATTAAGTCCTACAAAAGTAACTACCACTATGCTTTTTACATCGCTTGCATATTTGCACACTTTGTTATCAATTTATCAATTCATTTTTGTTTTACCAATTTTTTTCTTGAAAAAAATAGAGATCTTTGTGGATATGTCCATCCTTGTAATAAAGAGCAAAAGCATGTATTTTGATCCTATTAAAATTAATACTGTTTATATGATATGCCTTATGTAAATACTTCCTCCATGCCAAGCATTTAATACTGTACTAGATTAAATAGGTGCATACACAAACACATACATATGAAAACACACACTTGCACATATACAGGCTTAGAAATATCTCTTCCGGAATAATTTTTAAATGTTTCTTAACATCTTTTTTAATTGAATGAGAGCGTTTACCATCAATTACTAGCAGTACAAGATTTCAGACTGGTGGGGATGGTCCAGAATTGTGGGAGTGCTTCAACCCCCTTTCTTCACAGTCAAGTGAGTTAAAAATGCCCATGAAGGAAGAACTGATTAGAATCCTGATTTTTGTCTATTTGAAGAGATGACAAGAGCAGAAGAGGTTACAGTCTTACATTACTCAACTTTCTTACTCCAATATGTCAAAACTTGATGATCCAAGATCACGAGGAACAGCTGGGAAAGAATCAGAGTAAACGTTGTACCTTGTAGCCAGTAAAGCCTGCCAATGTGAGATTAGAGTGCTCCCTCTGAGCAAGAAAACAGCTTTGGAAAGTTCTCTACATTTGTGACTCACAGATATTCCCAAGAGTTCCTGTTTCCATCTTGCAGTCAACAGAGCTTGGAGGAAGACGTGCAGTTCTGCTCAACTGTTGTTCTTAAGCAACTTGGCTGAAAAAGATGTTTAAACATTTGTTGGAAAGATGATATATTTGAGTGCTTTAATTTTTTAAACAAAACTCTAGATTTTAAATTTGTTTAACTCCTGATTCAACATGAACTAAAATAAGAGTTGAAGAACAAATACTATTTTATATAACATCTATTATGAACTTAGCAATTTCCCATTTTACAACTCCTAAACTAAGGGGTACTTTTTCTAAGCATAGCCCTGCCCCCTCTAAACACATATCATTTCAAATTACCTCCAGATCCTGAGCTTTGTATCCAACAGTTCTGGCTCAGGAATTGGCCACCCAGTTCAGGATCTCACCTTGGCTTCTACTTTGACCATCTACGCCAAGTCACCTCCCATTCCACCAGGATTTGATTTCTGGCTAGTGTCCACTTTTGTCTAACCCAAGCTCTCTAAGTATTGTATAGCATTCTTCATCTACATTTTCTCCTCACACTACTAGTCTATCTTACTCCACTGTATGTGCAGACTGATAATTTTCATCCTCAAGGTCTCCTTTCTGCTCCAAAGTCTTAATTAATAAACACTAGACCTTAACAATTGTCGTGATCTGAATATGCTTACTTTGTTTTTTTCTAGTAATAAACATAAACATATAAAAATAACAGAAAACATTATTAAATAATGTTAGCTTAATTCTAATAGATGCCATTCCTTCATTTAATGGGCATGTAATAGAAGAAAGTCTGATCTCTTTCCCTACATCTTATGTTACTCATGCCTGCCCTATTCTTTCTCCCAGTTCTCCATCTGTTTGAATCTTGGCAATCCCCTCACACACACTTTCTCTGGAATGACAGCTTTTTGCCCAGGTTCCACACCCATCCCTCCCTTGGTTCTGCAGATCACACTCTGTACAAATGGAACAAACTGGGTTCAGCCCAGACACTTGTTTAGTTTAACTAACAGGGCATTTTAAATTGCTTTTCTCTCCTAACAGTTGCCAATGTGTGAAAATTAGAAAAATAAGATTAAATTAGAAAGTCCCATCTCTGACTGGCAATCAGAGTACCAGGTCCGTATTTGTTCTCAGTAACATCCAGACCTATGAAATGTCAGTAAAGTAGGGATGACCTGGTAGCTGGGATGCCTTAACTGAGCAACTTTTCCAACACACCTCAGTAGAATTTAGAGTGTAATGCTGGCCACAGAGAAAAGCACAATATATGATGCTCACAAGCACACAGAAGAATCCTGTGGGGTTCAGTTTCACTCATGTACTGGAGGGAATTTAACATGCTAATTCACTATCTGTGTAAGTCCTCTTGAAAAATTATCTCAAATATATCCTTAATTAATAAAAAGCTCACACTTTCTCAAATCTCCATTTAAACCTCTTCCCTCATGCAACCAATCAGACAGCAGTCTCTATTTGCTTGATTCATTCTCTTCCTGTTCTCCCACTTTCCAACTTCCTCCATTATTTTTTAATTTAAGATGCAAAAATTGGGGAAAATGGAAGACTATAGACTGTGATTGACATTAACATTCAGTACAAAGGGGTTTCCAAACCCTTCTGAGTAATGTTGATAAATAAAATTTCTACTTCTAATAGTAAAAAAATATTTTATAATATCCAATATCAGATAATAATAAAGTGAGGTGGATGTATATGTGTGATTTCCATAATGATCCTTTCATGTAATAATTCAAGAAAATATAACATGATAAATGACAACTAGTATGGAAGATTTTAGGCTTATCCACAAGAATTTGCCTCAGTTATTTGAGGAAGAAGCATGAGGCAACTAGACATACCCTTGCCTATGCTGCTGATGTACTGGTAATGTTGGGCAGTTCTTGAAGCTTGACAGGTCCTCTGCTCTTTCATCTAAAAATAGCATGTACATGTGCTTACACAGACATACAAAACTACACAAACAATGTTAAAACACAAAATATAAATAAGCTATGAAAACAATAAAGCAGAAAATAACTAAACCTTAACTAGACAAAGTGAATGAGAAATGAGTCACTCTGAAAGGAAGAGGACTGTAGAATAAATGAGAGTCAGAAGCTTATGTCCTTGTTACACACATGAATGAGACATTTGTGGCTATCCAAATGGACAAAGAACTCACAGAAGTAAATAGGAGAAAAGGGTAGAGCATGTCAAAAGAAAAGAAAAAAAGGAAAAGACAGAAGACAGACTAATATGGTCACCTGAGCATGAAAAAAACAGTTATGAACACGTCATTAAGACATGTACAGAACACTAGAGACTGGTGATATTTAGGATCCTCCATAAGATATGTGAGGTATGGCAGTAGGAGTATGAGGAGAGTGATGTATTAGACAAGTATTTCAGAAGAGACACTCTTTAGAAAGAAGGGACTTGCTGACATTACCAATCACCACAGAAAAAAATGGAACACACTAAAGTCAAACACTGTTTCTTAGGTTTGGTAATAACCTCAGTGAGATCAAGAGATATTTCCATGGGGAAGGCATACAAACTATGTCAGGTTGCCCAATTTATTCAATGCAAGTGTGAAGGAAATGAGGAATACTGACGAATCTAATCTAGTCAGAATGCAGTAGTGGCACACACACCTTGGCAGTAACCAACAGCTCTCTAATTGGACTTAAGACCCATTCAACAAGAGGAAAGTCATGCCTGATACCAGAAACCTTGAAAACTACACAGCCTAGTGAAGTCATAGAACTTACAACTATCACTTTACTAAACTAACATGAACCCTAACTACACTCTAAATATTTTTCCTCACACCCACAGACACAGTCCTCACCCTTGACAAGGACACTTCTCTTTGCAACAGATGGAGATCATTAGAGAAAACCACTGCAATCAAAATGTAGAGCTGTGAAGCCCAACCCCAATGCTAAATCTACAAACAACTCTCACATTAGAGAAGAGGAGGCAGAATTATTATAAGAGCAAGAGGATCAGGGAGCTTGTTGTGAGGTGGTGCCCCCACAGAATGTCACGAGCTACATGCATAAAGTCTCACCAACATGACTGTACCAACATAAGATGAGCAATGATGAGAACAATGGACATGCTAAAATGGATGAAGGAAATCCCAGAAAGCCTTCACCTTACACAAAGAACTATAGGCAACTAAGGAATGCTGAGAGCAAGAGAAATAGTCTTTCCTGGGGAAGAAAGAGAACACTGATTGACTATCCAATACCACATGATCAGCCCTGAAAACATGCACACTAATAATATTATACAATCTTAGCAAGCTGTATTCATGTATTTAGGAATATATATTATATGTATACATATATATATATATATATATATATATATATACATGTAACAACAATTAATGAAAAAAAAGGCCATGGATTTAAAATAGAGCAGGAAGTAGTGTGTGGCAGGGTTTTGGCTGAGGAAAGGGAAAGGGGAAATGATGTCATAATATTTTAATTGAATAGAAATAAAATAAAATCAGTAAAAAAGAAAGAAAATGATGTTAATACACCCATCCATGCCATTACATTAAATGACTACATATTAATGAGTGTTAGTAAACAGATGTGAGTAAATGAATAAATACTGAGTATAAAGAAGTACTTGATTTCAGTAGAAAGAGAACAAATTGAAAGATGATGATTAATTCAAAGAAACCCTGGATTGGTTACTTTATTTATGCTGTTTCTTGCCAATTGCTAAAATGACTACAAGCAAAGTCATGAACAACCAAAGGCATTGGATTGAATTTTCCAAGACTAACCAACAAAGCACTGAGCAAACCCCTTCCTCCTTCTGGTCTTGGTTTGTTTACTGTACAAAGGACTACAGGGATCAGCGACAGAGCATAGGCTTTTAGTCATTTGAGTAAGCACAAAACCTTGCTAGAATCCCATTGTGAAGCACTGAGTATTTTTCTAGGGGTGAGGAATGGTTCAATCTCTGAAATGCCTGAGTTCAAACCCCAGCAGCACCCACATAAAAGCTGATTCTAGCAATGCACATCCATATCCCAGGACTGGAGAGGCAGTAAGCTCCTGGTTCCATGAGTGATTAAGGAAGATACATTTAAGATACCAGCACACATACCCAGTGATGCACACACATATAATACATACAACATTCATATGCACACACAGAGATGTTTACATGCACACTCATATGCATCACACACACAAAAGCACATACATATAGCACACACACACACACACACACACACACACACACACACACACACACACACACACACACACACCACAAGAATTTTGTATTATTGTAAGGACAAGTTATTTTCAATATTTTTACAGAGGTTTGTTTTGGTCCTACTTGGAGGTACATGCACATCTTACAAGTAAACTATGTAACAAGAAGTCACATATGCTAGAGGCCAAATCAGAAGAACATTTATGAAAAACAAGATGTGATAAGTTTTCTACTTTGTTTTACTGTCTTTAACGTTAAAAATATAATACATTGAAACAAGTCAAATAACAAAAAGAAAAACAACACTGTTTTCAACATGGCCATCTTAATGGAAAGGACTGACATCGTGGCTATTAGAGGCACGAGAACAGAGCTAACTCAGAGCGCAGTCACAAACCTGAGACCCAGGGAAGAAAGGGAAAGGGTAAAGACAAACAGAACCTAGGAGATAGCAGGAGGGGCCCTGGCTCTGGTACTGTAAGGAAAGGGTTTGGGCTGGCTGTAGCTGGTTACTCTGGGAGGACATTATGAGACTGCTTCTAGAAGTGCCAACAGGAGCAAGAGCTGGGACCACTCCATGGCTATGGCCACACACACCACAGACTGGAAAATGTCCTACTGCCTCTCCAACTCTCACTCCACAACATCAAGTCCTACCCCATACCTTCAGAAAGCTGTGGTGTGTGTCTGAGGGACATGGCTTCTAAGGTCATTGTCCTACAACCCCAGAGAAGAGCAGAAGGAAGAGTATGTGGAGGTGAGAGACAATACAGATAGACAGCTCAAACAACTCAGTCACACTGTGTGTACAAAAACTATCGTTGAGGAACATCTCTTCCAGAATGGGTCACAAGGGATTTATAGATGAGCAGATGAGCACGCATGAGAGAAAAGAGGGAACACTGGTCCATTCTTAATAAACAACAAGCACCAAGACAGAAGGAAGGAAGATCACTGGATTTAATGGGAAATATCTCTGTTAAAAATAGGGGCTAGGCATCATGCACCTAGAACCCCAACACTCATGAGGCTGAGCCTAGAGGCTCTTAAGTTCCAGGCCAGTCTGGACTGGAGAGTGAAACCCAGTCTCAAAATAAACAAGGGTATAGGATACAAGTCAGTGGTAGAATGTTTGCCTAGCATACAAAAGGTTCTGGATTTGATCCCAGCATATAAGGGGTAAAAGTGAAAAACATAGCAGTATTTACAAATCTGTGTAATGAAACAAGGTTAAAGCATGACCCTCAAATTAGTCCTGTGAGCCATTATTAAATGCCCCATAAAACCATGTTGCCTCAAATATAGGTTTGCCTGGCTCAGACTCATGAATAATACTAGTGAGGAAGTACCCCAAAGCTAAGATGGACCAACAGTGACATCTGCTGCCAGGGACTTATTTTGAAAGTGGGCCTTCTCAACATTTGCAAGTAGAGTCCTGCCAAACCACTGGGCTTGGCTGTGATGAGTCAGCACTCCCAGACTCCTGTTTGTCATTTATGCTATTAGAAGATTTTCCAAGGCGAACACAGAACATGGGAAAATAAGAGAATGTTTGGTAACTAAAACAAACAAAAGCAGTGGAGGCTGAGACCTAAGTGATGAGAAAAGACCCCACTTTGTCTTTTTTCATCATGTTTCCCTTTAGCTAAGTAAGTTCAAATTAATTCTGTAGTTGTTAACGAGCATGAACATGCTTTCCGTGAACAGGATTAATTTAACCATTGCCGGCCCCAGTACATTCCAACAAAATAGCCAAGCCAGAAAGGACAAAAAGTCCAAGGATCAAAGGAGATTATGCATAAAATTTCAGAGTAACCCTTGTTTAGGAAACCACTTCCTAATTAGCCAACTGTTTACCTTGATTATACCTCCTTCAACATCTGCTGGCCCTCTGGCATTTTCTTTTACTTTTCTGAAAGCCAGTTGAACATAAGGTTTGAATCAAACACCATGTTTAAAACAATCATAATAACTGCCAGTATAAAATGCTCAATGTGATTCAATTCTGTAAACCAGAAAATATGAAAGAAAAAAGAGTTAATTTATTTGTTTTTTAAAATAGCCAATGATAATGAGTGCAATTATTGTGAAAGAAGTCGAGTATGACTGACATTTCAGTTGGAGGAAGAACTCCTGAGTTTGGACTTCCATTCCAAGATCGCTGTCACCCAATGTGGCATCTTGAGCAAATTACATTTCTCTGGGCCTCATTTTTCTGTGCTATAAAATGAGAAGATTGTACTGTATGTGGGGTGGCAGATGGGCTAACTACAATGCTTTTCCTTCTTGAATTTGGCAATGCCTGCTTATGAGTTAGTCACAAAGCTTCATGCAGACTCCATGGAAAGACTTACTAGCAGGTCTACTGTGAACTATGGAAGCACAGAGTGTTCATATGCACCTGACAGATACTCTGATCTACTGTGGACAATGGAAGCATGGAGTGTCCATGTGCACCTCACAAATGTTCTGTTCTACTGTGAACAACAGAAGCGTAGAGTCTCCATGTACACCTCGAAGATGTCCTGGCCTCAGGCAAGAGGATCTTGTTCTTCTTTTGGGACTGTAGATTGCATTATCCACTGTGCATTTAGTGCATGTATGATTTCCCTCTACAAGGTGCTCAACAAATACTGTTTCTTATATTCACAGAATTTTAAAACAAGTAAAACAGCCTCAGAAAACATAAGGAATTTCCTAGAGACAGAAAACAGAACTCAATAAGTAACATAATATCCCACCATTCTCTGCCATAAATGATCTTGACTTCTCATTTTTGGATCATACCCATAGCCCTCCTGAAACATAAAAGCCATGTATTATAGCATCACTATGCCTTGTCTGTCAGTATTCAATACACACATATACCTATACAAAGAAAGCATGCTGTTTTGACACAAAATTCAGCTAGAATATACAAATATGAAGGGGCAGTGCAGAAGCTGTGATGCAAAAATATTTGAGAAAGTGCTTTTTCCCCCTTATATCCTGACTGAAGTTTTCCCCTCCCCCCATCTCCTCTCCTCTGTTTCTGTTTAGAAAGGGCCGAGCCTCTCATAGGTACCAACAAAGCATGGTATGTCAAGTTGTTTTCAACAGACTAAAAGGATTTCACTTTAAAGATTAAAAGTCATAAATGATAGAAAAATGACACAAAAATCATATTAAAGTTAAGATTGAATTTTTTATTAATTAAATATAGAAAGGCAGTAAATCATAGAAAGGCAGTAAATCCAAAGTTGGAAAGATCCACATTCACAGGACACTGTGTTGCCCCCAATTGGGTGTCTGGCTACACCACTAAGAGTTGTTCTCAATATAAGTGAAGATTTAATAAATACTAGCTGATGGTACTCATTTATAAACAATGTGAACAGTGAATTCATAGTAAAAAGAATATTTCTGAGGGTTCTTTAATATGAAGCATTGCTTTAGGCCACAGTATCCACGTTGGACAAAAGCAAACACTCTAACTTTCCACTTGAGTATACTAACTCTTCCCATCAGATAGGAAATCAGCAGCAGCCCTCAAAAGTGGCCAATTACTGCAGGTTTGCGATGATGTTTTCAGTGACAGACAATTGCCTTTGGAAAATTACCCAGCAAGGCAGCTTCATGAAGAAGGAGGAGGGGGAGAAGGGGGAAGAAAAGATACAAGAATGGAACCATAGAAGAAAAATGAGTACTAGCAGTCAAAAGTAATATTGGTATTTCATATCAAAATCCTGTGTGGGGCCAGGCATGGTAGTGCATGCCTTTAAATCCAGCACTCAGGAGGCAGAGGCAGAGGCAGACAGATCTCTATGAGTTCGAGGCCAGCCTGATCTACAGAATGATTTTCAGGACAGCCAAAGATACACAGAGAAGCCCTGTCTTGACAAAAAACTCCTGTGTGGTCTTATAATTATCTAGTTGATTCATCTGTGTTATAAGCATCTGTTCTTCATTTATGAATAAATCCTCCAATTGCTCATCACAAGGAACACACTGACAAATCAGTCTAACTTTAAGAAGCTGGTAACTGGAACTAGAGAAAAGGCCCAGCAATTAAGAGGACTTGCTGTTTTAGCAGAACACCTGTGTTCAGTTCCCAGCACCTACATGACTTCTTACAGCTGTCTGTAACTTTGGTTCCACAGGCTCCTGTGCCCTCTTCTGGCCTCTGTGAGCATTAGGCACATATGTGGTACACAAACATTCATGCAGGAAACCATGCATACACGTAAAACAAAAATAAATAATAATTTTCAATAAATGTTTGGATATAGGCATATAAACAAATTAAAATAGAAAATCACAAAGTACTCTCACACCAGGAGCAAGAGCAGACATTTCTTTCCTCTCGTGGGATCTGAGAGATGAAATCAGAAAGGCACAGAAGCACAAGAAGAAGTTGGAGATCAGTGTGTTTATACAGACACCAATAATTTATATGCTATTTACATGATATTAAAATAGTAAAAACTAATCAACTTGAAGTTACAGACCCACTCATATATAAGATACCTCTTTAAAAAAAGAAGAAGAAGGCAGTCAGCAATTACTGGGAGTGTTTATATGACTTATGTAAAGCAAAGTCCTACATTACCTACTGTTCTGCAGAAGTATCATTCCAAGGTGTGAAGGCCCACCATGATATTATGCACTGAGTCTGAAAAAGAAAGTTCTACAGAGTGCTATTGAACATGCACTGCATGACTAATTCTGTTTGTAGAGTGAACTGAGCTGTGCCTGTGGTCATACTCAACCAGCCAAGAGAATGTTTTCAGGGTGCAATTGTTCTGGCACCAAGGCACTTTACAACATGTCCCCATTGCCTTTTGATACTCTGTGGCCAGGAGACGGCTGGGAAAATATTATTCACTAGAATTAGACTGGACTAGTCAACTGCCTCGTTGTTACATCTCATGTCAACTCAAGCCATGTCTGCAACTGAGCTTACCAGATGTTTCTCATTTCTCTACCTTATGAACCACAAGTTGAACTTTTTTTCATGGCTTTGAAATATTTTAAACAAATAACTTTCTGTAATAAAGTCCCGGGTAGTATCATAATAAGAGTCCAGGCTCTACTGAGAAACCACAGGACTCTTCTACTCACAGCCTCTCACAGTCTTTTGATAAGGTTCTAACTCTAGAAGTCTCATTCCAATCTATAAAGTCCCATCAAACTAACAAATTTTAAAAACCACTAAAATTTGGAAGCTACTATACATCTTCTGCTGATGTATTCAGTAAAATACATGCTATATGAAATTAATCTCTTAAAAAGCACAAATATCACCAACTTATACACCTTTCAAACAATCATTACTATGTTCTAGAAAACTATCCAAAGACTTTGCACATGCTTAAAACAGAAACATACAAGGATAACAACAAACAAGCCCTTATTAATAAAGAATGCCAGTCAATTTTATATTGTGTCCAACAGAAATACAACATGAACTATAACACAATTATACCCATAATAATAATTAAATGAAAAAAGTAAGAAATAGGTCCACATGAATGTAAATATGTAAATATACACAAATGCCTATATATACTATATAATCTTTTAGCTGGGGATTTTAGTTTGCTGTCATGTACAAGAATTCGTAATTTAAATATAAATAACTTTGGGGGAATAGAGTAAAATGAAAATAAATCCAATGTGAGAATTTGAGAAATCCACGCACATAAATTAACAGAAAGGATGTGGGGAATAAAGATGAGACAAGAACGAAAACAGCCCTGGTAATCCCTGCTTCCCAAAGACCACATGAACCAGGCTCTTGCTCTCGTTGGAACAACTTCCGACAGTGCCATGGGCACATGACTCCATTCAGACTCTTTGCAACTTCTCAGGAGCAGCATTTGACCCTTGACTACAGTGTCCCCTCTTTCACGAATTGAATCTGTCTCTCTCAGCTCTCCCTTAGTCCAGCACCTCCCCGCCCCCACAAATCACAGGCACTCCTTGTAGAGTAGGAGCACATTCTCAACCTCTTGCCATCCTCCCTTGGAGACATATCACTTACATTTTATTTACCGATGATCTCCAGCCCTATACCTCTGATACTTATATGTATCACATCATTTCTCTCTTCCTCCTTTTTTCCCTTCTCCAATTTTTATCCATTCTCTGATTGGCTACAGAGAGCTTCTTTTCAGTGCTGTATAAAAAGCCAACTTAATCTTATTCTCCCTCAGTCTCTTCTTCTTTCGTTGTGTGTGTGTGTGTGTGTGTGTGTGTGTGTGTGTGTGTGTGTGTGTGTGTGTTCTGCAGCTGAAACTTTTCTGAAGATTCCCCCCACCCCAAGTCTTTGAAGCTCTACTGAGGTTCATAGGAAGCTAATGTGGCCTTCAAGCCAGCTCTCATGTAACTTCCAAGAAATCTATCTTGCTATTGCAGATGCTTAGGTCGCAGTTTTGGTGCCAGTCTTGGAACATAGAAATCCTCCCATGAAGTTACCACTCATCATCTGTTAGAACCCCTTGGGGTTACTGATTAGTAGCCTCTTACCAAACCCCGCACTCTCCAGAGCATTGCCAAGAAACAGATGTCTACACATCAGGAACCTTTCTGCCACTCTCCTCCCTCCACCGTTGCTTTCTTCCTGAAGGCAACCATCCTTTCAAATATCCAGACAAGACCCTTTCTTGTGCTTTCACATCCACTTTATTTTATATATTACACAAATCCCCCCTCAGTTATGAGGTTCAAATCTCTAGAACAAAAGCCAAGTGTTGTTCTTTCACTGAGCTACATCTATCCCTTGAGAGATGATGAGCTCCAAACCAAATGTTGAAATAGGAGGATGAAAGGAGAATATAGCACATTCCTCATGAACTAGGTTACTCTCTCAACAAATGCTCCAGGTCTCTTCCAGGCTCATCCATCGTTGGTCTCCTGTCTTCCCTTTCCCTATTTTATCCTCACTGTAATTCTACTTCATATCTCCCTGTCCTTGTGTCTTATCAGCTTATTCCTTGATTATTACAACAGCCTCTTTGGACGTCTAATTTATTCTGTCACTCCTTTCTTCTAGGAAAGCCTTTATCATGCCTCTGTATAATCTAACACTGGGTGTCACAAAATAAAACTTCATCTGCTGACTTGAAAACCATACATGCAAGTTGCCTCAGTATATCTTAATTGACCTAGTTCCAAACATTCAGCCTTTTTTCCAGAGAGACCAGCCATCAATTTGTCCCCTCGTATATACCTTATTCACTTATGTAGCATTACTTTAGCTCACACTGCTACTATCCTCTCATCTTATATAAAGTGGATCCAATGCTTAGACCAATCTAGATACACCACTCTCTCTACTTCTGTGCAATGTAATTAAACCATAAAGACCAAATTCTCCATTGTAATATATAAGTGTTATTTATTATGTACCTAGTTCTCTCATTTTGCTTTTTGTATGTTCCATTTATTGCAAACACCTTGAAGATATGCTGCGTATCTTTTCTTCATTGTACTCACCACAGAAATAGATATGTTATAGGCAATTTATGTGAATCAGCTGCCAACGGCGCCTTCTCAACCTGACTTATTTCCCCCACCCTCAACATTTACATATATTTCTCTCTATGTGACATCTCTACTCAAACCAAGAAAGAGCAAAAATACTTTATAGTTAACACAGAAGTTCAGAATATAAAAATTAGGCATAGAACTGATATGTTTCAAAATAAAGATGTAATGCTCACAATAAAGACTACAAAACAGCCATAAAGTCTAAAACCTAGAATATAAAATAGATGTTAATCAAATAAAATGTAATAAAAATATATTAGCTTTTATATTTAAGAAGAAACATTTTTAAATTATTTCTTTCAGCTTATAATATAATTACATCATTTCCCCTTCCTTTCTTTCCATCAAACCTTCCCATATACTCCTTCAAGTTCTCTTTAAAATTCATGATCTCTTTTTTCATTAATTGTTCTTATATAAATATGTTATATACATTTTATACTTGGTTGTATATTAAGATTCCAAGGAAGTAATAAAATAATCTATTGCCTTGCAAAGGAACAAGTAACTGCTCCAAATCAATAGTGTCATGAAGAACAGAGGTGTTTTCAAGCATGCTTTCAGGACCTACAGGGAATAAGAAGTTGGAACCTTAATCAAATGACTTAGTAAAGCCTATTTTTAAAAAAAGGAGAGGCAGAAAGTCAGTACACAAACCATCCTGCAAAATGCTTACAGTTTGAGATGATGATGATGATGATGATGATGATGATGATAATAATAATAATAATAATAATAGTGTATACTCTACATTCAAATGTGTTGCCTAGAAAATATCAAATTTACTAAGTCAATTGATCAAGTGATTAATTTCTAGTTGATCAACTCATCATAAAAAGTTTAAAAAAGGCTCAAGACTTGAAAAAGCAATTTCTAAATAGTCTTGAGTGCATTTTAAGAAACATGATGAAACACTAATAAAATTTAAGATAGAATATAATCTCATAGATCAAAACATATTCCCTAGAAAAGGGTTATGCCAATATAATTTGTTTTACTGGCTATGAACATAACCTTTGCATAATGAAGTGAAAGCATATATGATAACATAACACTGTTATGTTATCTGGGTTAAGAATAGAATGGACTACTTTAAGGTATTTATTCTCATGCAAGATAATATATATAAGCTACAGGAAAATGAGAAGTCAACTATTTTAAGAGACTTTCCAAAATTACCTCTTTTATACAATTTTATGCATCTATCAGTTGCTATCATCATTAACAAATCCTCAAAGGAAAAATTTTTCACACATCATCTTTGGGTAAAATGATAAAATAGTTTAAATGGATGCCAGGGCATAGATGAGCATAGTGCTACAAATGGGTTAATCCAGGAAAGGCTTTCAACTTCTCTTAAGCAAAAACACATCATTCTCTCCACCCCTTATTCTCCTCACTTTCCAAGCAGCATTCTGTCAACCAATGACATGAGATGACAATGATGGAAAAGCATGAGTCACTTGTTTTCATCTCACATTCTGTGAGTACCAGCTGAGAGCACAGCTGTATGATGCACTGCTTCTTTGGGTACAAAGTTCTGCAGCTGCACCCTTTCTGCCAGAAACATAAAAAAAATTTTTTTATTTGTAACTTTGCTGGCAAACCTATTATTAACTTTGTATACCTGTAGCTAACTGCCAAAAATATAAGCAATAACTTATTTAATATAACCACTTTCTTATTCTTCTAAGTAAACTTAATGCTTGCTTACTGAGAAAACACTCAATGAAAAGTACTAAATATTAATTGAAAACCATCCTGTATTTTAAAAGTAGAATCCAAACTCACATCCAGGTTAACATTTAAACATTACAATGTTGGTTGAAACTACATATGGAAGTATTAATGTTAAGTCATGAAAAAAAAAAACTGTGCCCATACAAAAAATGACAACACTAATTGACATGCCAATGTGGATGGGAAAATCTCACATGGCCCCACCCCCTAGACCCCTACAAGCAGAACTGAAGTCTTAATGATTGCTAAGAAAGGTAGGATCAGTCTTCTCTGGAGACCAGCCCCCAATAGGTGATCCATTCCCAAGTGATCAGCCGTAAACACACATATACACATGAACAACGTTAAATTAACTCAGTGGCCAAGAATTTAAGGAATGTGGAAGTAGACATGAAAGAATTTGGAGAATAGAAAGAAAAGGGGGAAATTATGTAAGTATAACACTTGTGTATGAAACTTTTAAAACTAAATAATATATATTTAAATGAAAATATATTTAAATATATAATGCAACCAGGCATTGGTGGTACATACCTGTATTTCCAACACTTGAGAGGTTAAGGCAAAGAATTCAAGGACAGCCTGGAGAACATAGCCAGTACCAGACTAGCCAGGACTATAAAGTAAAAACCCTTGCTCAAATGTTAATTAATTACAAAACCAAAAGTCACTGACTTGACCACAGAGTATTGATGTATAGAGTCTCAGGTGGGAGGATGTGAATGAAGAAAATTGGTTTTGACCAGTTTGTGCTGTATACTCTGTGATAATAACATACTGAGCCCCATTAATAAGGGCAATTAAGACATATTAATCAAAACAAAATATAAAGGTAAAACATATATATATATATATATATATATATATATATATATATATTCTTTCAAAATACAGGTCTTCTTCAAAAATCCTCTCTTTATAATGCAGAAGGGAATTATTTTAGCTTCTTTAATGCTGACTTCTAAATGGATCCTGAAGACTGTATAGAAACCCAATGGAGACACACATGTTGGAAATGCTGCCCTCCACACACTTGCCTTCTCCCTCCTCTCTTCCCACTAGAACACTATCTAGAGCCAAATATAACCTGACTGAAGAACCCTATATCTCCTAGTGATATGCAGTGAAATAAGCTGCTAGACATTGGGACAGAATACCTAGCAGTGGCTCAGGAAGTTCCTAACCCAAAAGGGACCAGAACTTAAAGCTGAGTTCAGAAGAGTTTTATGCACTAGGGTGGGGAGCTCAGTGTGATAGCAGGATTTAACACCCTGGCACACATCTCAAGACAAGTTCTGAAATCCTTCCAAGATGCTTATTGGAAGCTTGTAAAAATGATGGTTTCTGTCTACTAATAAAGTAAAGATGATCAAACAAAACAGAGTGTTTAGAAAAGGAAGTAAATGTTCCAGGACAGTGAATATTTCCAAATTAATCAAGTATTATTGACTTTGTTTGGTAGAGGTTGTAGAACATTTCATTAACTGTGCTGCTAAGGAAGGCAATGGGCAAAGAGAGAGTCACTGAGAAGTTTCTTCCCAGGACCAGATGGCTTCAGCATAGAATTCTACCAGAATTTCAAAGAAGAGATAATTCCAACACTCCTCAAATTTTCCACACAACAGGGACAGAAGGAACATTGACAAACTCCTTTTTATGAGGCTACAGTAACCCTGATACCCAAACCACACAAGGATGCAACTAAGAAAGAGAACTACAGACCAATCTCCCTCATGAATATTGATGCAAAAAATACTCAATAAAATACTGGCAAACAGAATCCAAGAACACATCAAAAAAATCATCCACCATGATCAAGTATGCTTCATCCCAGAGACGCAGAGCTGGTTCAATGTATGGAAATCTGTCAATGTAATGCACCATATAAACATGATTATCTCATTAGATGCTGAAAAGGCCATCAACAAAATTCAACACTCCTTCGTGATAAAGGTCTTAGAGGGATTAGGAATAAAAGGAACATACCTAAACAAAATAAAGGCAATATACAGCAAGCCAATAGCCAACATCAAACTAAATGAAGAGAAACTCAGTGATTCCACTAAAATCAGGAATGAAACAAGGCAGTCTGCTCTCTCCTAATCTATTCACTATAGTAATCAAAGTTTTAGGTAGAGCAGTAAGACAGCAAAAGGAGATCAAGGGGATACAAATTGGAAAGAAAGAAGTCAAGCTATCATTATTTGCAGATGATATGATGGTATACAAAAGTGACCCCAAAAACTCTACTCAGAAACTCCTACAGCTGATAAACACCTTCAGTAATATAGCAGGATATAAGATTAACTAAAAAAAAAATCAGTAGCCCTCCTATATACAAATGATAAGGGAGCTGAGAAAGAAATCAGAGAAACATCACCCTTTACAATAGCCAAAATATAAAATATCTTGGAGTAACACTAACCAAACAAGTAAAAGACATGTATGAAAAGAACTTTAAGTCCCTAAAGAAAGAAATTGAAAAAGCAGAAAATGTAAAGATCTAGAATGCTCTTGGATAGGTAGGATCAATATAATAAAAATGGCAGTCTTACCAAAAGCAATCTACAGATTCACTGAGAAGTATCTTAATGGTTGCCCTAAAGACCAAGGTAATAGTTGTAGGGAGATACCATAACCACACCTCCTAAGGACTGGCTACCGGTATGCCCAACGACACCCGTCAGGGTGTGGTCAAGGTGATGTCAGGGTGACTAGGGAGAGGTTTTAAAGGGACAGACAAGGCAGATGGGAGCTCTCTCGCCTTGCTGCTTTGGAATGCTCTGGCTTGCTGTTGGTTGGCATTTATCTATTAAAAGTTATCCTACCTGCCCAGACAGGAAGGCGCTCCCTGAGTCTGGAAACACCTCACTCTTCCTTCCCCCTCCGCCGGCCTGACCCCTGCCGAGGTGAGTGTACCCTCTGCTCCTGCCCTACTCCTGCGCAATGTCCCATTCACCCCAGATCTCTCTGGGTCTGCGCCTGCTTAGAGTGGACCTGCCCAGGCAGGGAGGAGCTCTCTGAGTCTGAAAACACCTCACACTTTCTTCCCCCTCCTCCGCTGGCCTGACACCTATCCAGTGAGGAGACTACCTGGAGAGGCAAGACCATCGAGAGTTGCAGACATTGAAGTCTTGGCCCACTCACACCACCGGGTGACAAGAGGAGATAGAGAGACCCCACCTGCAACCACTGGAAGAAGATATGGGAAGAAGACAGAATAAGAACACACTCAACAACAGAAAAACCAATATGACACCACCAGAATCTAGGGACTCCACACCAGCAAGATCTGAAAAGCCCAACACAGAAGATGAGGAAGAGATGGACCTCAAAAAATACCTTAGAAAATGATGGAGACCTTTAAAGAGGAAACAAGAAAATCCCTTAAAGAAATAGAAGAAAAAACAAGCAAAAAATTACATGAAATGGAGGAAAAGACAAACCAAAAAATTCAAGAAAGGGACAGTCAAGAAGGGAAACTGCAGATGAACAGAGATTACACTGCATAACTGGAGGGAGAGAAAGAAATTTGTATAACAAGGCATTGACTCATTATGGAATCTATTGGTACTCTAATGACCAACAGCAAATGCTCATGTGTAGAATTAGAGCAATTGTGTTATTTTAAAGACAAGGTTCTCAGGGACTTAGACTTCTGATCAAATCACCAAAGCAGGGGTTGTAAACAAAATGAGAACGATCTAAAATGAATAATGGAAGAATAAAGGATAAATATTGGTTATAAGCTGAAGACCAGCAGTTGCATAGTGCAGCTTATTGAGCATATCTAGTAAATTTCCCTCCAGAAAAAACCAAATATACATTCAAAGAAGTAAAAGTACATAGGACTTTATATGCCACGAGAGTTAGCCTATAGCCTTTGATTACCAGTGTGGGCATATAGAAGACCAGCTCCTTTCTCAAAATGGAATGATTTTGCCAGCATGGTTATATTCCATTTCTTCCCATGAGACTGTGGTGAGGCTGAAAGTTTGCTTGTAACCTGACCTTTGGATAGGCTCAGACTCTTTCTGCTCAATTTTCCATACATCAGTAGATGTCTTTATGTAACTGTATTACTAAATTTCTCACCCAAGAATTCTCTTATCTTTAGATCTTCTTGGGGGGGGAAACAAATTTTTAAGACATAGTTTTGGAAGGTTTATCACACAAACAGCATGTTGAAAATACTTTCAGGAATAGAAATCAATGAAATCAAAAATCATATGATATGAAAATTAAAAGTGATTAAAACCAACTCTTTTCCTCCTGTTGGGTTGCCTTATCCAGATTTGGTATGAGGGCTTTTTCTTCATCTTACTGTATTTTGTTTTGTCGTGTTTGGTTGTTGTCTCTTAAAGGACTGTTCTTTTCTCGGATGGAAGGAATATGCGGGGAAGCCAGTAAGTGTGAGGAGAGAAAAAAGTGTGTTCGGGATGTACTGTATGAGAGAAGAATCTATTTACAATAAAAATGCATAAGTAAAATGACTCCTTTGCTATACTCATAGATCCGTGCCTTATCCAGTCATCATCAGAAAGGCGAACACCAGGATTACAAGGCCCTCTGGATCAACTTAGTAAGGCACATATGAGCTCATAAAGACTGAAGCAGCAAGCACAGGGCCCACATGCGTCATTACCATGTCCTCTGCATATATATTCTATCTATTGGCTTAGCCTTCTTATGGTGATCCTGACTGTGAGAATGACTGGGTCTCTGATTTTTGTCAGAGCAGGTCTTGTGCCTGCTCTTGGGATTTTTTTCCTCCTGTTGGGTTGCCATGTCCAATTTCAATGTGATAGATAGCTTTTGCTTCATCTTTTTATATTTTATTTTGTCATGTTTGGTTATTTCTTTAAAAGCCTGTTCTTTTCTAATGAGAAAAAGGGAGTAGACCGGGGGAGGGGGAAGAAAGAGGGAGAGAAACTTGGAGAGGAATAGAGAGAGAGGAAACTATAATAAGGATACAGCGCATGAGAAAATAATTATTTTCAACAAACAAAAAATAAATTTTAAAAAATGAAAAAGCATATAAACATGAGGAAAGATCCCCTATCAATTTGGGACCTCCTGGGCATTAATTCAGACTGTTATCAAAATGCTTAAGGAAGATAAAGAGGATGTTAGTTATGAAGAAAAGATGGATAATTCCTAAATGAATATAAACTAGATAATGAAATCTTAAAATTGGTAAAAGAGACAAAAAGAGGATTTCCCCATTTAGGAAAAATCAGAAACGAGCAGACCAGGGATAGCTACACCAGTGACAACTCCCTCAGCTCCCTTGCTGGAGCTCCATTTATATGAGTATCCTCCATGAGCTGAAGTTGACTCTGAAACATGGGGTGAGGAATTTGATAATTCATCTAATCTTGAATTCTCTCCACTTCCTGATGAGGATTTAGGAGAGCTTATGTAAATGCTATGTTTACAATCTAGGGCAGCAAGGTATAACAGGGAAACAAAATTCACTTACCAATTCCACATGAGCTGTGCCTGGTATTTCCAGTGCACTAGCCAATCTATTTAAAATTCTAAAAGGAGAGTCATCCTTGGACGCTCCTCGAATATTGCCTTGGGAGGCAAGAAAAGATCCACAGCTCTTTGAATCCAGACTGAAAGAGGCACTTGTGTTCATGTGGATCCTTCACTGTCTTTAAACTTACTGTGTTCCCCACTAAACTGTCTCCTATAGGTATGACAGTACAAGAGGATAAACCTTTGGAATGGATTTAGTTATACCATAAAAACCTTTACCTTACTCTTCTTGATCAGTCAGTAAATTGGGGAGAACCTGATGTCAACAATTATATGGATTTGCTCCTTGCTATATTATATTACCCTTAACTAAAAATCAATTATTAAAATATAGCAGGGTGATGGTGGCACACACCTTTTATCCCAGCACTCGGGAGGCAGAGGCAGGTGGATCTCTGTGAGTTCAGAGAGCCTGAACTATGAGAGCTAGTTCCAGGACAGCCTCCAAAGCCACAGAGAAACCCTGTCTTGAACCCCCCCCCAAAAAAAAAACAACAAAAACAATGTTACAGAACCTGCGGATTTTCAAATTTCATTTGCAGATTATTATGGAAGCATAGGAAATCATTATCCAGCTGACAAACTACAGGATTTTCTTGTACTGAATTTGTGATTACAAAAATTGTCCAACTTTCCAGGCTGTGGTGGCGCACACCTTTAATCGCAGCACTTGGGAGGCAGAAGCAGGTGGATCTCTGTGAGTTGAAGGCCAGTCTGGTCTACAAAGACAGTTCTAGGACAGCCAAAGTTGTTACATAGAGAAATGCTGTTTCAAAAAAAAAAATGTTCAACCTTCTCCCATTTCACAGGCAGACACATATTTTATTGATGGTTCATCTAAAAGTATTGGAGGGATTTATGCTCCAGATAGTCATCAATCTCTTAATAATTCTTTTCCTCAGTCCAATCAGAGGAACTGGCTGTTTTGATTGTCTATTATGGTTAATTCATAAACCCTTAAATACTGTTTCAGATTATGCTTATACTGCAGGTTTATTTCCAGCAATAGGCCCACACTCATGCACACTCTAATTTCCCTGGTTTTAATGCAAAAGGAAATAAGCAAGCTAATGTATTAACTTGCCCTAGTTTTCCTTCTCTAAAAGAAAATTGGGAGGGGTATGCATCTGTCATTGCCAATGGATCCACTGAAACATTATGGATTCCTCTTTAACTCCTCCAGCCCCAGGCCATCAACGATGATGGAGGAGGGCAAAACAGCAGAAGTCACCAGAAAGATAGCAAACCTCCAGTTAAAAGGCAAAATGAGGTATCAGCCTTATCATCACAAGTCATCTGCTCATGGGGGCCAAGTTAAGGCCCTATGTACCAGGAGAGAAGTTGTTTTACTAAACTAACAGGTCCCTACGTTACTTCAGAATCTCTTTCTGGGGATATTGGCTGCATTAACCTGTGCGGGTGTGGTGAGTGCCTCTGAACATGTGTATCGGGAGTTCCCTCATCCTCCTTTGCTTCAGCTTGTAAAATGGATGGATCCAACTCCTGTTGTCTTTACTAGTGACTCTGTATTTGTGCTTGGACCTTGAGACCATAATAGACTCATCCATGCATATGAAGAAGAAATTGTGCTTATTTTGTTCACTTCCCATTTGCATAGGCCATCAAAACTTTTGTGTTCCTATTAAAAGGCAAATACGGGCTTAAATTCTTCAAAACACAATAACTAACCGTATGAGTTTCTTTTCAAGATATTCTCTATGTTTTTCTGATAAATATAACAATGTAACTAATAGTACTGTGTGAGGAGCCGCACTCACATTCGCCATTACAAGATGGCGCTGACATCCGCTGCTGGATCAAGTAAACAACGTTGGTATGCATGCACCCAGTGTTTTTCCATTGCCTAGCCCCGCCTATTCCATGGCGTCATATAGGGTGACGAGTCATCCACCTATCCCAGCTGTACACGCACCGATCAGAGCTTATGAGCCTTTATTAGGGGACGGGATTCTTGGCTCGGGGTCTCCGCTCTGGTAAGCTTATGCTCTCCTCTCAAGACGCATTAAAGCTTTACTGCAGAAGGATCCGAATGTCCTGTGTTGTTCTTGCTGGCGAGGCGATCGCGCCGGACAGTACTGGACATCATTTGGATCAGATCCCTGTTCTTGGTGGCAGAGTATTATGCACACTGCTTTCACTGTTCTAATATTACTCATTACTGTGGTAGTTTGAAAGAAAATGGCCTCCAAAGGGAGTGGCACTGTTAGGACTTGCAGCCTTGTTGGAAGAAGTGTCTCACTGTGGGGGTTGGCTTTGAGGTCTCCTATGCTCAAGCTACACTCAGTGTCATAATTCTCTTCCTGTTGCCTGCAGATCAAGATGGAGAACTCTCAGCTCCTTTTCTAGAACCATATCTGCCTGCGTGCCACCATGACTTGCAATGATGTTAATGGACTAAACCTCTGAAATGTAAGCCATTCCCAGTTAAATGTTTTCCTTTATAAGAGTTACCATGGCAATTTATCTCTTCACAGGAATAGAAACCTTAACTAAGACGATTATGTTTATAATTTGTTTGCTTAAAGGATACTTATGCATCAAAAGACAATTATATTTGTCTATAATATCTCAAATCAAAACCACTCTGGATATCCTTCCTTTAAAAAACTAAAGGGAAGAGATACCAGACCATATTCACTCTCCTTCCTGTCCTCCATTACAGTCTTGCCTCTCTCATCCCTGGACATGTATCGAACTGCTTACAAGTGCCCCTCCTTGGCCCTGGCAGTAGGATCAGGATCTATTCCTGGTACATGAACTAGCTTGTTGGAGCCCATTCCCTATAAGGAGATGCCATGCTCAGCCTTAAGGCAGGGGGAGGGGCCAGACTTAGTTGACTCCCTGTGAGAGCCCTTACCTGTTTGGAAGGAATGGATGGTGGGCCAGCTAAGGGGGAAGTGGGAGGGAGAACTTTGGTTGAAATGTAAAATGAAATTTTAAAAAATAATAAATTTAATAAAAAAAAAAAACAAGCACCCCTCCTTTGGCCTCAACTCTGTTTACTGATAACTCCAACCCTTGGTACAGACTCAAGGCGCTCCTAACCCTTTTATCCCTGTGTCTACAGACATATCCTTTGTCTTAGTACTGTTAATGTTTGTGTTGTTGTGGTGGTATCTAGGCATCTGGAGTTAGGATGATTGAGATGATTCTAGATGTTGATATCTGGTCTTTGTTGGGTAGGTATTCCACTCATTTGTTTTTGTTGCCCTTCAGGCTCTTAGGAAGGTGTCATGGATGTCAGTTTCCTCATATAGAGTGAGTCTGATGGTCAGTGGAGAGCAGACAGGAATAGAGATAGGCCAGGAGAAAGGTGTGAGGGGGATTGCAAGAATGAGCTAATAGGATCCAGAAAGCTGGATGTGGTGGGAGGAAGGGTCTCCTGTAAATAGAGAGCAATAGACAAAGAATATGCCTTGACAGAAATGGATGAAAGGGCTAGGAGATTTTCTTTTCCGGTCTTGTCTGTTTCATGTTTCTGTGTGATTCTTGTGTCTGTGTGTTTGTGTCTTTCCTTAATTTGGGGAAGTCTTCTTCTATGATCTTGTTGAATATCTGGTCTATGCCATTGACTTGGTATTTTTCTCCTTCATCAATGGCTATTATCCAAAGGTTTGGGGTTTTTGTGGTGTCTCACATCTCCTATATGTTCTTTCCTTGTATTTTTTTAATTTTCATATATCTTGCTTATTTGATCTAGATCCTCTACTTTATCTTTGGGAACTGATTCTCTCTTCTTTAAAAGCTTTCCTTTGGGTTATCTAATTGGGTCATCGGGACTTTTAATCCCACCTTTACTTCAGTTTGAGTTCTTCTCAATGTTTCTTTCTCCTTTCTAATTCCATTCTCAAGTCCTGAATCGTCTTCATCATTTCCATCTTCTTTATGCTTGTGTTTGCTTGGGCATCACTCAGGTGTTTATTCTCCTTAAGTTCTTTCTCTTTGATTTCCTTGAGCTCTTTTTTTGTCTCTTCTTTAAACTCCTTGAATTATTTAGTGAAGTTTACAATTATTCTTTTAAATTCTAAGTTCCAGGGTTCATCAAAGTAATTCTCATTGGCAAACATTTCTACAGATCTGGTAGTTTTGAAGACAAGATACTATATACATCTTTCATATTGTCGGTATTTTTACAATGAAGCCTGGCTTGTGGACTTATTTTGTCAGTTCTAAGTCTGATATGGGCATATCATATTGGGGTAGAAAAAAGGATATGCTGATGGGTTGGGCCTTGATGTTAGAAATGGTTTAGATGGAATTAAGTAGACAGAGGGGACTTGGTGTGCCTCTTGCTCCAGACCTGCAGTATGGCGGTAGATCTGACTTGGTAGAAAAGTTAGATGTGGTGTGGGTTGGGGGATAGGCAGGAATGATCCCTGTGGAAACCTAGATGTTGTTTGAGGTACATGCAAGCAGTAGTATCCACACTTAGCAATGGCATTTATGCGAGACCTAAGCTAGCTATGGCAGGTTGAGGAGAAGACATTGATGAGCCAGGGGGACTTGCCAGGATAGACCCTGAAGAAGGGTGTAAAAGGTCTTTCTGGAGGGGAGGATGCATGCATTGGAGAAGGGACCTGTGGGTGGTGACATGTAGGACAGGTCCTGATTGAAGTTTAGAGATTGGTTTCAGTAGACTGGGGATAAGCAGAATGTATGTGGAACCCGGTGGACAGAGATGTCAGGAAGACACACAGGGCCCTGGAGAAGAAAGTGGAAGATCCTCACATTTCTGGAATAATATCAGTCTAGTTAAAACGTATTTTAATTCATAAAATTTATGTATTTACTGTAAACGTGTTCAATATAATTTATTTACTGAAATAACATATTGAAGTCTGAGATCACTCAGCTATAAAAGTGAAAAGTATTAATAGCCTATTAGAACTAATGAGAGATTTCAGAAAAGATTATCACCTCTAGATCAGCCTTTTTCTGGTGTGTTTTCACTGAAGTCATAGGTGGCATTGATATCTGGCAAGGGGAAATGGAATTAATGATGAACTTAGCTTGAGTTTAGTGGGGTCCATCTGGAGTTCATAGTAGCTCTCATAAAGAAGGCTAGCTTTTCAAACCAGAATGATTCCCAAGGATCCTGTTATATAACCCACTGTGTTGACCCATCTATTACAGGCTCTCTTACACCTCCTGGCAGGGTTGGTTCATAAAGACAACAAAATGAAGACTTTAAGTGTACAGAGCCAGAAACTAATATAAAGAAACTTCCTCTAAACATCTAAAACTTAAGGCAATAAAATTAGACTTGCAAATGCCCAGTGAAAACAAATATCAGGAATATATATGATACTACAATTCAAACATCAGTTACTACAATTTAACACACATTTACTTCCTTCTTTTGAATTTAAAAAAAATAGCAATGACTAGCATTTCCAGATTTGAAGAACAAAGACCTATAGCTGTGTCACTAACTACAGCTACATCTCTGTAAAAAGTCATATGTTCTCCTCATTCCTGCCATGAATAACAAATTATTTTGATGAAATGTATAAGAGAAAGACCACATCATCTCTCTATCCTCCCTACCTATGAAATACATTTTTCAAGACTTGTGAATTGAAGAGGTGCCTTTAAAGAATGCAAGAACGTAAATCTTCAATGCCGACAGATACAGGCTGGAAAATATCACTCACTCTCATCCTTACAATAAGATAAAAAATACAGCAAGACGAAACCTGATGACTTCTCTTGGACACATCAGAGAAATAGCACACAATCCAAAGCAGCAGCCCAGAGTCTGGAAAGACAGGAGACTAAACTATGGAGAAACACACTGAGATCAGTTTCCCTGAGTTACAAAGTACCAGAATCATGAACAGGGAGGTAGTACATGTCCTGGGAGTTCTGACAAAGTTCTGTGGGCAAGGTGTGGACTACCCTTGGAAAAAAACCTCCTAAGGCTGCATTTTTTTTATAACTCTCACACTTTCATGAGCTTTGCCTCCAGGAATGCCACCGGGTCTCATGGTGATGAGCCAAGAAAAATGACTTCATGTCTTTGGCAGGAAGAAGGGAAAATGGCCGTTCTGAGATGTGCCTGGTGTTTTTGCTGTAACAAAGATCCAACCACTATGAAAATGATTTTACCAGACTTCCAGATGGAAAGGCAACTTTCTAACACCAGCTCCACCTAAGTTTTTCTCACATATGTAGAGAACAGGGGGAAAAATTAAAAGTTTAGAAACACTTTAGATGCTACAGGCAGGGACATGGCACCACTAAGAGATTAACATTTAATCATAAGTTTCTAAATCATTTCTCTTTTGCTACTGCTTACCACAGTATCAACAAGACTGCAGTAAGATAATAGAACAGAACTGGAGGAGCTGCACCATCATGGCTTTATTTTAGAAGCTTTCCTCATTAAGACCCAAAGCTAACAAGAAACAAAGGCACCGCAGGTATGAAGGTCTTTGGAGGAAAGCAAACACGGAGACTCAGATACAACACAGGTTTTATAATTATCAGGAAACATAAAATATCTATGATTATTATGCTAAAAGCTCTACTGAAAAAAGATACCACACAAAAAAAATAGTGAGTCCATTGTTTTAGAAGTATAAAATTTGTTCCCAACATGCCAATTCCAACTCAGTCAGCAAATTCAATACATTATCAATCAAAATGCCTGCAAACTGCTAAATGTTGACAACAATGTTCTCAAGTCTATGTGGCAAGCCCAAAAATTCCAGAATATTCAACACAACATTAAAGAGTGAAGAGAAGCCTGGTACTGTCTGTCTTCAAGATAGCATTGTGATTATTCCAATTAATTTCTAAATGTCTTTTAAACATCTAGTATATTTTGATTTTTGTATTGCTGAAATTTTTATTAACTGTGAACTTCAGTCGTCATAATATGGCATTGTTACAGGCAAAATTAAAAGCCACTGTGTATATCCCATACTCCTATCATTTGAAAGGCTGAGACGGGATGTTTCTGAGTTTGAGGCTAGCATAGGAAAGCTCAGTAACACTGTGAATAAACAACGATTAATTCTCCTATGGTGGTGTGACTAAATGAATTCTTGATCATTTCAAAGGAAACTGCATAGTTCCAAACATCTCACTGAAACACTTGCATGAGTCTATGTAGCATTAGTTTCAACTTAAATTACAAGGCCAATAATAATAAAGCATGTACCGTTGATACTTCCCCATCCTTTGTTCTGTGTGCTTTACATTATTTCAAATGTGATTTCAAGACTTCCTATAAAGCTGAGTATTATGTAGTTCTGGTGAAAGAATGCACACATAGACAGTGACATAAAAAAGAAAATCCAAAAGCAAACCCACATGTATATACTCAGCTAATCTTTAACAAAGAAGCCATAGAAATCAGAAAAAGGAACATGGAAATACAACCCCTGCTTCTGGTGATTTGACCAAGAGACTATGTCTCTTAGAACCTTGTCGTTAAAATGACACAACTGCTCTAATTCCACATGCACACTTACTGTTGGGCATTGGAGTACCAGCGGATTCCAAAATGAGTCACCATAGTGTCATACATATTCCTTTTTCTCCAGTTATATAGGCTCACTGTTATTCATCTATATCCTCACTTCTTGACTGTCCCCTACTCTTTTGTTGAATACATGCAGATCTCTCTTGCTTTCTTTGCTTTGAGAAACCATGGTCTATGAGCCATTATTATGCCTTTTATTTGAAGCTTTTTCAACCTGGCCTGCCAATTTAGACATGCATGTTGGAAACAGTGCTCTCCCCTGACCTCCTGTATCTTCTCTTTGCCATAGTCTGACTAGAGAATTGCTACAACAACTAGTGATAACTAGTGAAGTGAATGAAGTAAGCTACTAGACACTAAGACAGAATACCTAGAGGTTCCACATAAAGTTCTTGGCCCAAGAGAGACCAGAAGAGATGATGTAACAAATTGTAATAAATTGTAAAAAATATAGTAAATTCTTCCCAGTTAAAAGACAGAGATTTGACAAATCAAATTAATAAAAATAATATGGACAGTAACATTTATAATACATGCATAGAGACAGAAATAAATTGAAGAAAAAAGATAGGAAGGCATAGTAAGCAAGCCTTAATGCAGCTGTATTCACTAGGCACATATGAGCAAAGACTGTCAGGGAGACTGATATTAACTTGAAATATCTGTTATCAAAGCACTTGAGATGCTGAGGCAAGAGGATTGCTGTGAAGCTGGATACTTTTGGCTATATAATGATTTCCAAGTGAACCTACCTTGAAAATGACAAAAATAACCCAGTCAACCAAAGAAACAAATAAATAAACATACATTTGTAACAATATTTTTAAGTACAAATGGTTCATGGTTTAAGTCTTTGGTAAATCATAGTAATTTTCTTCTGGTTTGTAAAAAATGCTTTTATTGCTTTGTGTTTTATTTTGTTTGAATCTATGTTTTAAGTTCTGGCATTTAGTATGTTATCCAAACAAATGTTGACTATTATTTGACTGTTAGCAACAACAATGATACAGCTTTGTGGTCTAAATGAGCTCACTCCTGCTTGCTATATTTTAGTGTGTGACTGACCCTTACTAAAAAACTAAATAAGATGGCAGAACCCCTTGAGGATCAGTCCTTAGTCAGAACAAGGACCAGCTGATCACCACACACCACAGACTGGCTATGGTACAGAAACCTCAAACATGCACCTGGGCAGAGAAAGTCTCTGTTATGGAAAAGGGCTAAAGACTTTTTCTTGGTATAAAAACAACCTCTTCCTTTCAATATATGTGTTGCTGTATAAAGACCATTAGTTTATATGAGTACCATAACAGTTAACTTTGTTGGTTGCCTTACACTGGTGATTTATTTCGTAGATTATTAAAAATTCTATTTCATTAAAGGCATTGATTTCAATATTAGGTAATGAAAGGAAAAGTAAATGAGACAGATTTTTTAATTTGCTTAATTTTAGTTGGTCTTTGTGATGATTTAACTGTAATTTTGTAGTTTTGTAGATGATGGTATAACTAGTTTTTCTCTCAGAAGCAAGTAATTTTTTGCAGTGTGTCCTATGGTATATGGTATATAATTGGATCGGCACTTATACTTGCAATTAGCCACTGGCATAGAAGGAAATCTTTCATGGCAATGTTATCAAAGCACATTAGTCAGTTAAAATCCTGAGTGACTGGGGGTGGGAGAGCTCTCTGTTCAAGAAATATTTTTTTGGAGGCATCACTCTTTTTTCTCATTTTTTGATTTCATTTTACATTCCAACCATAATTCTCACTCCCACCCCTCCTTCCAGAAAATGATACTACACACTATAAATTTGTTCATCTATTAGAATGAAAAATATTGAGCTACCTAATTCACAAGATTATATAAAGCAAAAGGAAGGAAATTCAAACCTTCGCTTCTTGTTTATATAAATTGGAACAGGGATTACATTGAGGATATCATAATAGGTATTTGAAAGCAAGCATTGAAAACTGTGTGAAATGAAGTTATTTGAATTAAAAGCTAAAATTCTTTATATTCTAGATTGCTTAAAAGTAAGACCTATATAAATAAAGTCAAATGATCTATGGGTAATGGGAAAATGGGGCAAGACTTTAAATAGGAGGTGGGGAGGCAGACAAATATAGAATGAGGGAAGAAAGTAAAATAACAGAAAGGATGTCTGAAAACATTACAATGAATCATAATACTATCTACCTAAAACAGCTACAATACATAAATTACATATAAAAACTATACATATGTGGTTTTCTCATACGAGCTAAAAACTTTCCCTCCAAGAGCCAAAGATCATCTACCAAATATACCAACACAAAGCATGAGAAGCCCTCTTTTACATAATTGCTTAGCATTGTCCAAGAGACCCCCCAACACATTACAGGCTATTGTTATTGCCCTGGGTTTCCCCACAGAGGTAAACGGCAAGTCTCTATTGCAAAAGACATCGTGAACATCAGACACTCAGCCCAAAGCCCCCTGAGCTGGAACTGACCTGAGGAAGCCTCCTCCAAGATGACTAGCTTTCACTGACCAAGAGGTCTTATGCAAGCTTCCAAAGGCAGGAAGCAATACATGAGTGCCCCCAAACCCTGATCCACCATTGCACACCAACAGTCCCAGGATACAAAGGAAATGAGGAGCAAGGTCTCCAGCGGCAGTGACTACAGCAAGTATGGATGACCACAGAGACTGGTTCAGAGGACTGCTTGTTTATTGAAATGGCAGGGCTAGCTTATATAGCTCAAGTCAGGGGGAGGACGGAGGTCAAGGAATGAACTGCTGCAGTAGGAGTAGGAGCTCTCCAAGAATATGAGTCAGACTATCAGTCACATAATTTCTGAGGAGCCAGTTTTCTGGGAGGGAACAGAACCTTGACTGATTTTATCATGATGTGGCCTTTGTCTCCATGGAGTTGAGTAGTCCCAAGTCTGATTTGGGTAGGGAATGACCCATTCCTGCTATGCTCCCTGAGAGATGTCCGGGGTATGGGCAATGCTCTACTGTCCCTCATCTGGCTTGGAAACCCACACCAACAGTCCTCCCCAGCTATGACACCTATAAATCATATCAATGACCACCTTGGTATGATAATCCTAGGGTACAGTAGTGGCACACATACCAGTAATCAACATTCCTCTAATTGTACTTAAGACAAGCTCCACAAGAGGGAAATTGTGCCTGGTACTGGAAACCTAGCCTGCTACATATGGATAGTGAAGTCATGGATCTTGGAAGATATCTTAATTAGGGTTACAATTGCTGTGATGAAATACCATCACCAAAGCAACTTGAGGAGGAAAGGGTTTATTTGGCTTATACTTCCATATTACTGTTCATCACTAAAGTAAGTCAGGACAAGAACTCAAACAGAACAGGAACCTGGAGGCAAGAGGTGATACAGAGACCACAGAGGGGTGCTGTTTACTGACTTGCTCCTTATGGCTTGCTCAGCCTGCGTTCTTGTAGAACCTAGGACTATAAGCCCAGGGATGGCACCACTCATGATGGGCTGGGTCCTCCTTCTTCAATCACTAATTGAGAAAAATGTCCGACAGCTGGGCCTTATTGACACATCTTAATTAAGGTTCCCTCCTTTTAGATACCTCTAGCTTGTTTCAAGGTGTCATAGCTAAGCAGAAAGAGAGCCTACAACCACTACTTTGCTAAGTCAGTGTAATCCTTAACTACATTCTAAATATGTGTCCTTCTACTCACAGATAGTTGAAGCCTCCACCCAACATTAGGACATTTCTCTTTGCAACAGATGGAGACCATTAAAGAAAAGCACAGCCTATCAAAATGCAGAGTTTCAGAATCCATTCCCAAGGAATCCATCTATAACACAACAACTAAGGCTCCGCTAACATTGGGGAAGAGAGGGCGGAAAGATTGTAGAACAAGGGGATCAGGGAGTTTGCTGTGAGATTGTGTCTCCTAGGAATGTCAGAAGCTATGCCCTTTAAATCTCACCAATATAACTGCCTAAACAAGAACTGAACTAGGACAACTACTACAGACAAGCTAATGTAGATGCAATGCGGAGAACCCAGGAGGACTCAACCCGGCACAGTGAACTCTATAGAGAGTTAAGGAATACTGAGGATTGGAGAAATAGTCCTCTACATGGAAGAGCACATCAAATGATTATACAATATCAAATGTTCAGCCCTGAAGACACATAAAAGTAATATTATACAGACTGTGCAGGCTGTACTTATATATGTAGGAGTGTGTGTGTGTCTTTGTATGTCTGTGATGAAAATGTTGCCATTAATTTGAAAGAGAAAGGAAAGGTATATAGAAGGGTTTGGAGGGAGGAAAGGGAAAGGAGAAATTTTATCAATATGTTATAATCTCAAATAAAAGAAACAAATTTTATAAACACTGTCTGTCTTGAAGGGTGTTGGTAAACAATGGTTATCTCTACTGTCACTTGATGGCTTAATGTATCTGAAAGACTGGATATTGTAAAATTAGAGCAATGTATTATATTACTGGCAACTATGGTACCACTGAAGCAAAAGAGTCACCTACAGATAGAGTTTTGCCATTTTTATTTCTTGTGATTATCTTAGACCCAAGCTCTGTGGAAGAAGAAGTTTGATTGAAGGACCTGAATCTGTCCTAGTAATAGTGAAAAATCTGTAATAGTGAAAAAAGTTGAATCTTACATGGGTTGTGGCGGCAGAGTCATGGTGTGACAGTATTATCCATGTAAATACAAGATTAAGGAAAGTCTGGGAGAAAGAATGAATGTCAGGAGTAACTTCCCAGTATAATAATGACACTTAATAGAAGATGGCAGTTAATTCATTGAACTCTACATTATGAAAAAATTATTATGATCTTAGTATGGTATGTGCTGGGATGCACTAAAGAAAGGGTTCAGGGGGTTCAGGGACTACTGTCCTGTGGGAATCAGAGGAGTTTTGATTTTCAGTGCTAATTGTGATAGAGTGCTACTAAACTAAACAGGGACAGTTGGTAGGTATCCTGGAGGGAAAGTATCAGATAAAAGTCCCAAGCTGTCATATAAATTACACAGATTGGTAATGTTTTTGTAATACAAGTTTACCACGTTTTGATAAACAGTAAGAGTGAGAGAGAATTTTTACGTATATCACTGACTATGCAGTACTATAGTTTTTCAGTATATTGCATTCAGTTTGCAGCATTGAATAGAAATAAGATGATATTATGATATTATCTACCAAGGTTTTCACCCTCTCAAATACCACATGTTCTCTCATGTGAATCCTAGGTTTAAATGTGCTCTCTCTCTCTCTCTCTCTCTCTCTCTCTCTCTCTCTCTCTCTCTCTCTCTGTCTCTCTCTCTCTCTCTCTCTCTCTCTCTCTCTCTCTCTCTCTCTCTCTCTCTCTCACACACACACACACACACACACACACACACTGATGGGGATCATGAACTACAGAAGACATCATAAGAGAGAAAGACCTAAGGGGGATAGAAAGATAGAAAGAAGAGAAAGTGTGAATCCTTGTGATGTGAACACAGAAGGAAACTATTAGCAGGAAGAAAGGGGACCAGCAACCAAGGATTAGAAGGTGAGGAAGGGGAGTGGGGAGAAATGAATAAGAATAAAGTATGTTTGAAAATGGTGTAATAAAACCCATTACTTTCCATGCTAACTTTAGAAAACAATAGTTTAAAACAAACACAAAAAGAGTAAATACAGTCTCTGGTATTTGTTAGTGTCACAGAACAAGGGACTGCATGCACTTCTGAACCTCTATATATTGGGAGTGCAGAGTAGAAATCAGGGGATTTAGTGTGGTGGCACAAGCCTATAATCCTAGCAATTTGGAAGTGAAGGCAGGAAGATCACAAGTTCAAAACCAGTCTGGGGTACATAGAGAAATCCCGTTTTTTAAAAAAGGATTCTACTCCACAGAAATTCTGTAAAGAACTAAGTTAATAAATAGAAGGCATGGAAAACACCTAAACATAGCCAGTGGTCCAGTGTATATTCATAAGGATAGACTGACTTAAATTTTCTGAGACTATTAGCAGAACATTTATTTTATCCAGTCACAGAAAACTTGCTCTCAATGCAGGAGACAATGTAGACTTTACTTCAAGATTTTTTTTTATTATTTATTAGTTCAAGTTAGGGAACAAGCTTGTTTCACATGTAAGTCCCTTCTCCCTCTCCCTCCCCTCACCCCCATCCCTCCTCCCCCACCTCCAACCTACCCCCCGCCGCTTCCACCCACCACTCCCCAGGCAGGGTAGGGCCCTTAACTGGGGCTCTGCAGTGTCCAGTGTCCTCCAAATCTTCCTGTGCTGGGCCTGGGCCCTTCCCCATGTGTCCAGGGCCAGAGTGTATCCCTTCATGTGGGATGGGCTCTCAAAGTCCCTTCTTGCACCAGGGAAAAATACTAATCCACTACCAGAGGTTCCCTGGAGTGCAGAGGCCTTTTTTAATTTGTATTGTTATAATTTATAGGATTTTATGGATGTATTTCCAGCTTATTTATGTACAAACAGTAAACAGAAATTCTTTCTTTTTACAGTTGCTATGCTGACATGCTTCAGAGTTTGTGCATATTTAAGACTCAATTTTAAGGACAAGGCTTGTTGATTTGTAAGGTCCTTCCCTGTCAGCTCCTAATACATCTGTGCAAACAAGATTTATTTCTTGAATTCACATCTATGTCGCTGAAGTTAGGATTGGTCCAGGGGTAAATTTTGGAGATCAATTAGTGGCAAATGTAATGAGTTCACATTTTGTGAGTTGCTGACATACTGTAAAAAATAGTTTTCATATGCTACACTTGGCACTAACTTCAGAATGCCACAAAATGTTCTGTATCATTTCATGGCAAAATGAATTTCTGTATTACCTCACTTTCTCCCCAGAAGGATGCCCTTCTGTTCAAGTTGAGCAGACATTAATGTCTCAGCAGGGAATATATGACTCTTATAATTCATATAATAGTCTTTCAGTCCCAAGAATTACAGCTCAGTTATTACAAAGAATTCCTTTCAACAAATATTTATTAATCACCTTCTACACCACAAACCAGGCTAATCTCTAGAGTTAGAGATGGAACTACTCGTAGACTACTGACCAAATATTGGAGGTCAAAGTGGAAAGAGAACCTCAATATAAATCCTAAAGACTAAGGACCCACAAATAGGGAAACCTTTCTAGTTTTCACTTGTCCAAATGAGAACCATTCTTCCATTCACACTGATACTCCTGTCCTCTGAGCTCTTGCCAGGGAAAATCTCTTTATTACTCTTTCTGCTGGGCATTCTGCACATCTGTAAGTAATCAGGCCCTGGGTAATACTAAAATACAATGCTGAAAAGTTTTTAAGGTTCAAGTCTTCAAGGCCTTTAACCAACTTTGAGCTGATATTTTTGTGTAGGATGAAAAATAAGGATCTCTTTTCAATTTTCTACATGGATATATTCAGTTTACACAGCACCATATTTTGAAGATAACATCTTTTTCAAAACTCAGTTTGCATCACATACCCACACTTATTTTTAAGTCCTCTGTTGGGTCTATTGTCATGTCTATATGTAAAGATAAATCTTTCTGCCAAGCCACCCGGGCCCCACTGCCACGTGGGCGCCCAAAATAACACACAGATACTTATATTAGGTACAATGCTGCTGGCCAATGACTATGATTTCTCATCTGCTGTCTGTCTTAAGTATTAGCCATAATTATTAATCTGTTTATTTTATAAAGTTATCTCATTGAGAATGCTGGTGGCGTGCGTCCATTCTTCTCGGGATCACATGATGGCCACTGTCCTTACTACATTTCCCAGAATCCTCCTCGACAACTAGTCCTACCTATCTTTCTGCCTCATTGGCCCAGCAGTACTTTATTCAACAACCAATAAGATAAACATACACAGAAGGACGTCCCCCATCACCTATGTTGTTTGAGTAACTGTCTGTATTATATTTTGAAATCTAGTATTGACTTTTGTGCTTAATGTTAAATTGACTATCTAGGATGTTCTGTTTCCATATGAATTTTTCTTTTCTTTTTCTAGGAGAACTGACTCAACTAAGTAGGGCTCATGTGGGCTCATAGAGAGTGAAGTGGCAAACATACCAGGTCTTCTGGTTATACCTAGTGGCTGTTAGCTTAGTGTTTTTGTAGGACTCCTAACTGTAGGAGCAGGTGTGTCTTTGACCATTTTAACCTGCTCTTAGGACTCTTGTTTCTGTTGGGTTACCTTGTCCAGCCTTGGTATATCTGAGGACTTTTGCCTTGTTTTATTATACTTTATTTTGTCATGTTTGGTTGTGTCTCTTGGAGGACTGCTCTTTTCTGAAGGAAGATGGAGGGGGAGCGGATCCAGGGTAGAAGGGACATGGGGGGAAGCTGGGAAGAGTAAGAGAGGGGAAATTGTGGTTTAGATTTTTGTATTAGAGAAGAATCTGTTTTCAACAAAGAAAAAAAAAGAAAATGAATAAAACTAGTTAAGTGATCCTAGAAATAAATAAATACAGAAGTAACAGGTAGGATAACATGTCTCCACTACAGCCCACCAACCCTTCCACAACAGGCCGTAAGTATTTCGACATAGCAAAAGAATTACAAAGAGACCTTAAAACAGCCTTTATGAACATCATAGAAGTCCTTAATGAATCAATGAATAAATCCTGTGAAGAAATATATAAAAACACAAACAGTGAAAGAAAATGAATAAAACCATTCAAGACTTGAACATAGAAATAGAATCAATAAAGAAAGTACAAACTGAGAGAAATCTTGAAATGAATAATTTAGGAAATTGAACAAGTACCTTGTCAGAAGCCAGCCTTGGAGACCCCCCATGCCTAGCTAGCTGCCAGCCAGTCTAGCATCCCACCCCTAAGGTTCCGGGACCTGGCCTGAGAAGCAACTAACACCTATCCCTTCCCCCACTTCTTTAACACAGGAGATTCCAGATACCTGCCTGAGAGCAATTAATTCATCCCTTCCCCCACCTCCTTTTTCTCTGCTTCCTCCTTTCTCTATAAAAACCCCTTGTAATAATCAATAAAGGGGACCTTGACAAGGGAATCTGCTTGGTCCCACTCTTTCTTTCCCGCCCATTATTTGCAGGTGTGATCCACCTCGGACTCACGAATTACCAGAGCCCCGAGGGACGGGGCAGTACCTCAGAAGCAAGCCTGACCAACAGAATACAGCAGATGGAAGAAATTGTCTTAGACATTGAGGACACAACAGAATGGATACTTTAATCAAAATAAATGCTAAATTTAAAAAAAAACTCCTGACCCCCCAAAAAAAACTATGAAATCTGGTACATTATGAAAATACGAAATCTAAAAATAATAGGAATAGAGAAAGAAGAATCACAGGTCAAAGGCAGAGCAAATATTTTTATGTTCAACAAAGTCAAAGAAATTTCCCTAGCCTAAAGAAGGAGATGCCTATCAAGGTATGAGTAGAATAAATCAGTCTAAAAGAGTAACAGATCACTTGCCTTTGATTCCAGCACTAGAGGGGTAAAAAAGATAGAAGCAGGATCTTCAGTAGTCAACATCAGATATTCATTCTCCAGGAGAGGCAGCAGGATCAGCCTCTTCGGGCTGAACTTGAGGTAAGAGCTGGCCCACCACTTCACTTTTCTGATCATCGGCTTGAAGTTTGAACCCCAATATCAGTCACTGGGTCTTTTATTTTGCATGTTACATAGACAAAGGTCAAGGAGGACCTGACTGAAACACAGTCTTCTGAGCCTGACAAAAACCATGTACTCAAAAACTCAAAATAGCTGTGGCTGCCTGAACAAGACCTATACAAGGTCAACCCACTCAACACTCCTACATGGAGTGAGGAAGAATTCATAAGGCATCACCCCTAACTGAGGAACTATAAACAGTTGGTGGTTTGGGAGGAGAGAGATAGTTTTCTTTATTGATATGGTCCCTGGTCAACCATCCTCCATTGGATGGCCCCACACCCGTGAAACCAGGTACACTGAACCTGAGAGAAGAGAAAGTGGGAAATGGCCTTGAATACTTTGGACAGAAGACAACTTTCTGAGTGGTACACTGATAGTACAAGCACTAAGATCATCAATTAAGGTAAGGCCAACAACTAAGCTACACATGCACTGTATCAGACCCCAACCCTAAACTCATACACATACTCACACATCATGGATGTACACAAATTGGATTCTGTGAATTATTAATAAAAAGAAAACATACATGAAGTTGGTAGGAATTACAGAGGTTTGGTGGATCTGGGAAGAGTTGTGAAAGGGTTAGAAGGTAGACATGGTCAAAATATATTGTATTACGTTATAAAAGTCTCAAACAATAATATATTATATTTTACAAAAGCAAGGTAAGCTGGCATACACATTTAACTCCAGCACAGCAGAGCAGGAAAGACAGGAAGAGTCCAGACTCTCTGCCCAATGAGTCTGACCAAAACAGTGAGTTTGAGGTTCCATGAGACACCCTGTCTCACAAAAGACAGTGAAAGAATGGAGTTATGAAAATATAAGCAAAAATTCTTGCCAGATCAGACTAATAATCTGAGTTTAGGATCCACAAAAAAATTCAATAGAAGTCAGGCTGTGGGGGCACATGCCTTTAATCCCAGCACTCAGGAGGCAGAGGCAGGTGGATCTCTGTGAGTTCCAGGCCAGCCTGGAACTCTATAAAGCAAGTTCCAAGAGATCCGGAGCTACATGGAGTAACCCCATCCCAAGAAAAAAAATCCAATGGATATGACAGTACAAGTATCTGTAATGTTAGCAGTACCATAATCTTAGTAACACGCCTACAGAGAGAAAAGGACTGTTTCAAATACAGTGGAAAGGCAAGGTCAACACCAAAGTTACACATGCAACGAATCAGACCCTACCCCCAAACTCACACACATACTCACATATCATGGACGTGCACACACATCAAAAATAAATCTGAGAGCTGGATAGGTAGCTTTCAATTGTGAGAGGGTACTGCTTTTGCAGAGGACTGAAGTTGGTTCCAAGAACCCACATTTGGCATTTTACAACCACCTGTAACTCCAGCTACAGGGGAATTGATGCTCCTGGCATCTTTGTGTAACTGCCCATACATAGAAACACATTCAGATGCATAATTTAAAATAAAAAATAGATTAACTTTTATTTTTTCTTTCTTTTTTATTTAAATTCTTTAATTACAACTCATATTTACATATCCATCCCCCCATTCCCTTACCCTCCCATCCTCCCATGTTCCCCACCAACGCCCCCAACCCATCCCCCAACTCCTCTCCAGGGACAGTGAGGCTCTCCACCAGGGGCCTTCAAAGTCTCATATTGTTTGGGGGAGGGCCCAGGCCCTCCTTGCTGTATCTCTGCTGCAACAGTATGCCTCCATAGGGAATGGGCCCCCAAATTCATTTGTGCTCTAGGGTTGAAGACTGGCTCCACTGTTAGAGGTCCCATAGACTGCCCTGGCCTCCTAGCTGGCACCCACATTCAGAGGGCTTGGTTCTGTCCAATGCTGTTTCTGAAGCTTTAAGACTAGGATCTCACTAGGTCAGGTCCACTGTTTCTGCAGGTCTCTCCAGCCCGGTCTTGGCTCCTTGCTCATCCCTCCTCCCTCTCCACAACTGAATTCCAGTAGTATGGTTCAGTGCTTAGCTGTGGGTGTATAAAAAGATAGATGATAATTACATAAATATATTATTGATAGATGTTGTGTTTGAAAGAAAATGGCCCACAAATGGAAAAGCACTCTTACAGGTATCACCTTGTTGGGATAAGTGTGGTCTTTTTGGAGGAAGTATGTCACTGTGTGAGTGGTCTCCTATGCTCAAACTACACCCAGTGACACACTTCACTTCCTGTTGCCAAGATATAGAATTCTCAGCTCCTTCTCCAGCATCACGTCTGTCTGCATGCCACCATGTCCTACTATGGTGATAATGGACTAAACCTCAGAAACTGCAAGCCACCTCAATTAAATGGTTTCCCACATGCACACATCTCCATCTCTCTCCTCTTCTCTTTCATACACACACATAAATAAGCAAATGAGAAAACAATCAAATAAATAAACAAACTCAAGGGGTTTTTAGCCAACAGGATATTGCAAAGGATGACTTTTTTAACTAGAGACTCAAAGCCTTAGCACCCTCACCATTGCAACCCTTCAAACCACAGCAGTGTATTTCCAGCTAGTCTGAAATGGAAGGCAGGACCAGAACGATTGGCACAAAGACAACCAGGTTCATGTGACTTTCACCAAGCATGACTGTGGGTGCTGCCTGGGTAGACATGGTCATGGGGCTAGGATGGTATAAATAAAAGTACAGGAAAGATGTGAGATAGTATACTTTAAGTGTTCTCAAAACAAAAATGATGAATATGTGTGATATAACATGTTAATTGGTTTAATTTAGCCATGCCAATGTGAACATACTGTATTGTGTATCATAACTGTGCATGACTTTATTTATGACCTAAATAAATGAATGGAAAAAATAAAAATAAATAAAAATAAAAAAGTACAGTAAAGAGACAGAAAAAATAATAAGAAAACAAAAGTTTCAAATCCAGTGGCTTCTGGCCTTTCAAAAGTCACAAGAATGGGCATATGGTACTGCCAATGCCACCTTCCATCCAAGGTTGTCTCTTCCTAATGATTTTATTGAACACTTATTGTGGCTCTAGCATTGTGCAGACTTTATCCATATTAATTTTGTTCTCATTACAACAGTATGAAATAGTTACTAAGTCTAGCACATTTTCTATTTAAAATGTTTTTTCACACAGGATATTTTGGTCATGTTTCCCCTCCCACTACTTCTCCCAGATCCTCCCACTCAACTTTGTGATCTCTCTCCCATCTCTTTCTTTGCCCCTTCTTCTCTCTCTCTCTCTCTCTCTCTCTCTCTCTCTCTCTCTCTCTCTCTTTCTCTCTCTCTCTCTTTGTCTCTCTCTCTTTCAAAAAAAAGAGGGGAGGAGAAAAAGTTCCACTGGCACATGGGAGCTCAATCAGTGTTTTCCAATGGAGTGTCACTGGGTATATCAATCTCACTTAAAGGCAGAATCCAACACTGAACAAACTCAGTGCTATTTTTTGCATACTTTTGTTTCATTTTGGTTTGTTTTGGTCTTTTTTTGTCCAAGGTTGTTTAATATTGGCATTTAGTTTCCAACTGCAGGCTTCACTTTTCACTAAAGACAAGAAAATGAGAAAATCAAACACAGAAAACAAGTCAGTACTTAAGAAGAAAACACTTCTGTTTTATAAGAGAAACAATAAAATATCAAAAAACGCAATCCCTATCAAAATCCCAACACAATTTTTCACAGACATTGAAAGAACAATACTCAACTTTATATGGAAAAATAAAAAACCCAGGATAGCCAAAACAACTCTTTACAATAAAAGATCTTCTGGAGGCATCACCATCCCTGACTTCAAGCTCTACTATAGAGCCATAGTTCTGAAAACAGCTTGGTATTGGCACAAGAATAGACAGATAGACCAATGGAATCGCATTGAAGACCCAGATATTAATCCACTCACCTACGAACACCTTATTTTTGACAAAGGTGCTAAATCCATACAATGGAAAAAAGATAGCATCTTCAACAAATGGTGCTGGCACAATTGGATTCGGACATGCAGAAAATTGCAGATTGATCCATACCTGTCACCATGCATGAAACTTAAGTGCAAATGGATCAAAGATCTCTCCATAAATCCAGCCACACTGAATCTTCTAGAAGAGAAAGTGGGAACAACCCTTGAACAAATTGGCACAGGAGAACGATTCCTGAACATCACGCCAGAAGCACAGACACTGAGGTCTGCAATCAATAAATGGGACCTCCTGAAACTGAGAAGCTTCTGTAAGGCAAAGGACACAGTCAGTAAGACAAAACGACCACCCACAGAATGGGAAAAGATCTTCACCAGCCCCACATCTGACAGAGGACTGATTTCCAAAATATACAAGGAGCTCAAGAAGCTAGCCACCAAAACACCATACAATGAAATTAAAAAGTGGGGTGCAGAACTAAACAGAGATTTTTCAACAGAGGAATCTGAAATGGCTGAAAGACACTTAAGAAAGTGCTCAAAATCCTTGGCCATCAGAGAAATGCAACTCAAAACAACTCTGAGATACCACCTCACACCTGTCAGAATGGCTAAAATCAAAAATACCAATGACAACCTATGCTGGAGAGGTTGCGGAGAAGAAGGAACACTCCTCCATTGCTGGTGGGAGTGTGAACTTGTAAGACCACTTTGGAAATCAGTATGGCGGTTGCTCAGAAAAATGGGAATCAATCTACCTCAAGATCCAGCCATTCCTCTCTTGGGTATATACCCAAATACTGCATGTCCATACAACAAGGACATATGTTCAACCATGTTCATAGCAGCATTGTTTGTAATAGCCAGAACCTGGAAACAACCTAGATGCCCCTCAACTGAAGAATGGAAAGAGAAAATGTGGTACATTTATACAATGGAGTACTACTCAGCAGAAAAATGCAATGGAATCTTGAAATTCGCAGGCAAATGGATGGAACTAGAAGAAACCATCCTGAGTGAGGTAACCCAATCACAAAAAGACAAACATGGTATGTACTCACTCATATATGATTTTTAGACATAGAGCAAAGGTTTACCAGCCTATAATCCTCTTCCCCAAAGAAACTAGAAATCATGAATGACTCTAAGGGATAAATGGACCCCAGGAATGGGAAGTGGCATAAACTCCCGAGCTAATTGAGAGCATGAGGGTAGGGGAGTGGGTGCTGCCACAATAAGAGCACAAGAAGAAGAGGAGAGGAGAAGAAATGGAGGAGCAGATATATTGAGTTGGGGGAAGAATAGAGGAGAGAGAGCAGGATGAGAGATACCATATCAGAGGGAGCCACTATAGGTCCGAGAAGAGATCTGGAACTAGAAAGATCTCCAGAGACCTATAAGGATGACACGATCTGACAGTCCGGGCAGTGGAGGAGAGGATGGCCTAGAAGCCCCTCCCCTAGAATGAGAGTGATGACTACTCTCTATGCTATCCTAGAGTCCTCATCCAGTGGCTGATGGAAGCAGAGACAGACATACACAGAAATACACTGAGCTGAAATCTGGAACCTAGTTGAAGAGAGGGAGGAATGAAGAACGAAAGGGTCTGTACCAGGTTGGAGAAACCCACAGAAACAGTTGGCCTGAAAAAGGGAAAGCATATCGACCCCAGACGCTCTTTTGGAGGCCAGTACGGGACTAATCCAGTCCCCTGATCATGGATGCCATCGGGGAGGCCCCTGCACTCCTGGGAGCCTCCGGAGGTGGACTGGCTTTTTGCCCTGGTGTATGTGGGGGACTTCGAGAGCCCATCCCACTTGAAGGGATGCACTCCGTCTCTGAACACATGGGGAGGGACCCAGGCTCAGCACAGGAAGATTTGGTGGACTTGGTGGAGCCCCGGTTGGGGGCCCTACCCTGCCTGGGGAGTGGTGGGTGGATGGGTGGGGGGTAGGTTGGAGGTGGGGGAGAAGGAATGGGAGTAAGGGGAGGGAGAGGGGGAGGGAGAGGGGAATTACATGTGAAACAAGCCTGTTCCCTAACTTGAATTAATAATAATAAAAAGAGAGAAAAAAATTATACAATATGACAAAGCAAAAACAATTTTCAGTAAAAGGAAAAAGAAAGAAAAAACCATTTTTCTGACTTAGTAACCACATATTAAGGCATCTGTAAATTATCTTTGAAGCTTAATAAAACTGAACTAGACTCACACTCTGTAGCTGTCATTTTGGAGATGCTAACTACAATAGTAGAAGCTGATTTCTTTTTGTTTGTTTGTTTGGTTGGTTGGTTGGTTGATTTTTTGTATAATTGTAATTAGACCAATTTTAAATTGGAAACAAGCTTCTTTTACATGTCAATCCCAGTTCCCTATCCCTCCCCTCCTCCCCTGTTTCCTCCACCCCCTATCCCAATCCCTTTCTGCTCCCCAAGGGGGGTGAGACCTTTCATGGGGGACTTTCAGAGTCTGTCATATCATTTGGGGAGGGCCTAGACCCTCCCCCATGTGTCTAGGCTGAGTTCCTCTATTTGGAATGGGCTCCCAAAGTCCATTCGTATACTAGGGATAAATATTGATCTACTTCCAGAGGCCCAATAGATTGCCCAGACCTCCAAACTGACATCCTCGTTCAGGGGGTCTGCAACAGTCCTATGCTGGTTTCCTGGCTATCAGTCTGGGGTCTATGAGCAACCCCTTGTTCAGGTCAGCTGTTTCTGTGGGTTTCACCAACCTGGTCTTGACCCCTTTGCTCATCACTCCTCTCTCTCTGCAACTGATTTCTTTTTAAAACATTCATATTAATTAAGAATTTCACACTATATATTTTATCATATTCACCTCCAGCTCTTCCCTCTACCTCCTCCCAGATCCACACCTTCTTCATGTCCTCTTTTTAAAATTAACTTATTTTTATTATTTTTAATTTTTGTATAATACATTCAATCATATTCTTTCCCCTCCCAGATCTTTCCCACACCCAAATTTATATATACACATATAAGCATATATGTGTGTGTATGTGTATGTATGTGTAAAAAAACTATTAATGGGAAAAGTGTCCATTAACTTGAAAAAGACAAAGGAAGAGTATATGGGAAGGTTTGGAGAGAGAAAGGAAAAGGGGATGGATGTACTAGTCAGGGTTCTTTAGAGAAATAGCATAGAAGATAGATAGATAGATAGATAGATAGATAGATAGATAGAAAGATAGACAGACAGATAGAGGATTTATTAGAGTGGCTTATAGGTTGTGGTTTAACTATTCCAACAATGTCTGTTTCCTGATGAAAGTTGAAGAATCTAATAGCTGAGGCTGGATGTCTCAAAATGGTGTTTGGTATACACTGTAATTCTGAAGAAATAAGATCTAATGCCAGTGAAGAAATTAATTTGCCAGTGAGAGTGAAGGAAGGCTTGAAAACAGCAAGAACTTTCTTACTCCATGTCTCTTATATAGGCTGCCTCCAGAAGGTGGGGCCCTGATTTAAGATGAATCTTCCCACCTCAAATAATCCAATCAAGAAAAAATCCCTCACAGGTGTGTCCAGAAGCTTGTGTATTTGTCGATTTCAAATGTAATCAAGTTAACAGTCAAGATTGTCTTAGCCATTGGTTCTATTTCTGTGAAGACAATACTTATGAATGTAACACTTGTTAAAAAAAAAAAACATTTAATTGGGGGCTTGTTTACGGTTTATCATCGTTGAGGAACATGGTGGCACTCTGGGTGCTGGAGCAGTTGCTGAGCATTACATCCTGATCCCCAGGGAGAGAGAGATTGGGCCTGGCCTGGGCTTTTGAAACCATAAAGCCCACCCCCAGAGACAGACCTACTCTAACAAGGCCATACCTCCTAATCCTTCAAATCCTTCCAAACAGTTCCACTCCTTGGTGACCAAGCATTCAAATATACAAGCCTATGGGAGACATTCTTATTTCAAACTAGTACAATTACAATCTCCAAAAATAAAATCAATAATTTAAAAATCAAAAAGGCATACAGACACACACAAAATACCATGGAGTTCAATAGTCTATGAAGTTTGGGATTGGGGGAGTCTATGTGACTCTTCTGGTCAACTATTCAAAAAGATGTAACCTATTCCTGGTATTGGGAGATTTATTTAGTAACATATGACTAGTTAGGATACTATCTCCACCATGAAATGGTAATGGCACTTACCATTTAGAAAGCTAATACAGTCGTAGGTATTAATATGGTTTTTCAAAGGACTTGAGTGTTAGTTGCTTCTCTCCAAAGCCTTCCCTCTACCCTTCCCTCCCATTCCCTTCGCAATTTAATCTTCCATTATAGTTTTTTCATTATTTCTCCATAGTGCTGTCTTCTATCTCCCCATTCCTTGTAAGATCCTCTCCTCTCCAATACTAGGAACCTAACCTCTGTGGTTATTCAGACTGTAGCACACATATTAAAAGCTTAGTACCTAGCATCCACATCTAAGAGAAAACATCAATATTTGCCTTTTGAGATCGGGTTATCTCACTCAGGATGGTTTCTTTTCTAACTCTGCTCATTTACCTGCAAATTTCCTAATTTCGTTTTTCTTGGCAGCTAAATTATATTCCCTTGTATAAATGTACCACATTTTCATTATCCATTCATCAGGTGGTGAACATCTAGACTGTTTCTAATTTGGGGCTATTATGAATAGAACAGCAATGAACACAGAACTTCTATAGTAGGATGTAGAGTCCTTTCCGTATATACCCAAGGGTGGTATAGCTGGATCTGGAAGTAGATCTATTTTCAGCATTTTGAAGACCCACCACACTGATTTCCATAGTGGCTAAACCAGCTGGCCTTTATACCAGCAGTGAATAAGTGTCCCCTATCCTTTCATCCTCACCAGCATGTGCTGTCATTTGTTTTACTGACTTTGGTCATTCTGGATGCGATAGGATTACATCGCAAAACAATTCAATTTACATTTCCCTGATGGCTAAGGAAGGTGACCCTTAAAAAGCATTTCTCAACCGTTTGTGTTTCATCTTTTGATAAATGTTTAGTCTAGACCCTATTTTTTTAATTGTTTTCTTGATGCTCCATTTTTTAGTTCATTGTATAGTCTAAATACTAACCCCGTCAGATGTGTAATTGGTTGAGGTTTTTTCCCTGTTCTGTATGCTGCCTCTTTGCTTACGTTCCTTTGCTGTGTAGAAACGTTTTAGCTTCATGAGATTCATTTGTTGATTGGTCTTAATGCTAGTACTATTGGGGGTGCTGTTCAGAAAATCCTTTCTAGATCTAGGATACCTGGTCTTATGTTGATGTCCTTGATCATTTGGAGTTGAGTTTTATGCAGGCTGGTAGATGTGAATCTATTCTCATTCTTCTACATGCAGCTATCCTATTTGACCAGAAACATTTGTTGAAGATCCTATGTGTATTTTGTTTCTTTGTCAAAAATCCAGTGTCTGTAGGTGTGTGAACTTATATCTGAGTCTTCAATTCAATTCAATTCAATTCCTGTTTTCATTCAAATATCATGTTGCTCTTATTGCCATAGCTCTTGAACACAACTTGAGATCAGGATGGTGACACCACTAGCAGTGCTTTTATTATTCAGGATGCTTTAGCTATCCTGAGTTTTTTGGGTTTCCATATAAACCTGAAAATTGTCCTTTCAAGTTCTGTGAAGAATAATGTTGAAATTTGATGGGGATTGCATTGAATCTGTAGATTACTTTGGTAGGAAGGCTATTTTCCCAATATTAATCTTACCAGTCCATGAGCATGGGCCATCTTTCCATCTTCTAATGCCTTCTTCAATTGCTTTCTTCAGTGTCTTGAAGTTTTTATTATTACAAATCTTTCACTTGCTTGTGATTATCCTGACAGTCACAAGAGAAAAACCAGCTGAGACAAGTTTGAAGCAAGCTTTAACTAAATACTGGCCAGGTTAATGGACTCTGGCCAGGTCCACCCCTGGGTTCCAAGGGAATGGCCACCATGAGTCACATTTTGCAGGGGCTTAAAAAGGCAAAACCCAGTATTCATTGCATTTCCCACTATGTCCAATCAGGGGCAAGCACACATTCTGATGTATTTCCTGCCCATGTACCTCCTGCCTACATCAAATTAAGCACATCCAGTGTAAACAAACTTGTTTAGGAAAGTAAAAACACGTGGCTTGTTATTTCCCAAGAACTATAGCTTCCAGAATCCCAGGAAGTTATATTGTCTTTGGGCAAGTGGGGTTTATGCGTTAACTTTGGCTCCTACATGTGGTTAGAGTTATTTCAAGATATTTTGAGGCTATTGTTAAAGGTGTTGTTTCCCTGATTTCTTCCTAAGTATGTTTGTCATTTGTATATAGGAAGACTATGAGTTTTGTGTGTTAATTTTACATTCTACTACTTTATTGAAGGTATTTCTTACTATGTGTCCTCCTTTTTTTCAGAATAACACACTAATTCCATTTTGTGCTATCCATATAGTCCTGAATGTGGAGGCAGCCAGTGAATGCAGTCAACCTCCCTGGGGATACACCCTTAAAGATTATGCTTCCCCAACTAGTCATTAACTGTCCATAGCTCCCCAGTTAGGCTTGGTGACTTGTAAAACCCTTGTCCCTTCCATTGCTAGAATGTTGATTGCAGAAGCTAATTTTCTTTATCTCTTTTTTTAAACAGAACTCAAAGCATTTTAGCATTAGAGTTTATAAGCAGGAAATATTTCAGCATTAGCATTTTAATAAGTATCAATACTGACAATAGATTTTCACATTAAATGAAACAAAAAAGCAGCCATATATTGTAAACACACATTTAACCAACAAAATGTTTACATATAAAATATAACCTACTGCTTTCAAACTGAGTGCCACCTTTCAAACTATTTCTTTTTTCCTTTTATTGAAAATAGATTTTTTCCTCCTACATAATATATCATGATTACAGTTTCCCCTCCATCTACTCCTTCCGGTTCCTCTCTACCTCCCTTCCCATCCAGATCCACTCCCTTTCCATCTCTCACTAGAAAACAAACAGATTTCTAAGGGATAAAAATAAAATACAACAAAACAAGCTATAGTGAGATAAAACAAAACTGACATATTGGAGGGGTAGATCTATGTGATCCACTAGAGATGGGGGCAGGGGGAATGGAGGCTGCAGCAGATGGTCTGACACAGCTGTAGATAAGACTGCTTTTTGGAGGATGAGACTGGGGGGTTGGATTTAGAGGAGCAGAGGGAGAGATAGAGATCTACATGCAGCCTATCTACTTTCCTCAGAAGCTAATTTCTTAAAATGATAATTTTTTATCATTAAGTTGCTTAGTTAAAATGCGAGCTTATTAAGGGTGGCTGAAAAGGTAAGTCATTAGTCAGGGAAAATATCAATTCGCAAGTTTCAAAGATTTTATTTTTAGTAATATTCAAATAATTCTTTTTTAACCTTTTTTTTTTATTCCACATCCCTACTGAAGTTCTCCTCCCTCCTCCCCAGGCAATCTCTCCTCTCCACTCCCACCCCATTCTCACCCCCCAAATCTACTCCTCCTCCATTTTGCTTCAGGAAAAGGCAGGTCTCCCATGGATATCAACAAAATATGGCTTATCAAAATGCAGTAAGAATAAGTACCTCCCCCTGTATCAAGACCTGGCAAAGTGATGCAGTGTGATGAGTAGGGTCCCAAAAGCCAGTAAAAGAGTCAAAGACATCCCCTGCTCCCACGTTTAGGAGTCCCACAAGAGGACCAAGCTACACAACTGTAGCATGTGTGCATAGGTCAGTCCCATGCAGGCTCCCTGGTTGTTGGTCTTTGTGAGCCCCTGTGAAGCCAGGTTAGTTGATTCTGAGTTTTCTTGAAATATCCTTGGCCCCTCTGACTCCTACAATCCTTTCTCCCACTTTTCTGCAGGATTCCTTAAGTTCCACCTAAAGTTTCCCTGTGGATCTGCATCTGTTTCCATCAGTTGCTGGATAAAACCTCTCTGGTGACAATTGGGCTAGGCACCAATCTATGAGTATAGCAAGACTATCATTAGGTATCAATACATTGACTTTTTTTCTAACCTAAAACCCATGCCAGGAGAGTAAGCCCACCCCCTGACACTGTCTGGAGCACAGGACCCACAGGCTGGATGACCCAGAGACCTAGGAAAGAATCAAAGATTTTTTTTAACTATTTTTGAAATACACTTCAAAGCACTGATATTGCTCTGATGTTGAAGTTTGGCTAGACTCTTTAAGACGGCATTTAAGATTAAAAGGGAACCCCCACCCCTGTCTTTAACATGTGATATCTGACGGATGTGCTGTATATGGAATTGAGATTGATACTTGATGTTGCCCAGGTTCTGAGGTGGTGTCACAGTGAGAATCATAGGGGATATTGACTTACATTGATTCCTCTGTGAAGGTTGTAAAATGGTATAAAAGAATCTGAGTGCCTCTGATTTAGCCTACTATTTTCCAGAGGCTGACTCTTCTTTGCCATCAGCTTAGAGGCCGCAGGGGCATCTAATCTATTTTAGCTACTGTCTGCAGCCAGCCTGGCAGGACTTCTGGTCCCACCAACACCAGTTCTACCACTGCCACAAAATGTAGTTTTTAACTAATTCTCTACCATTCTATCTACCAATACAGACTTGGGAGTCAATTGTTGGATTGGAAACCTGCTAGCTCATAGAGGCCAAGAAGCAACCAGTTGATGCAGCAAGAGAGTGTCTCTGGCCGTCCCAAAAGAAAAGGACCGCCACATTCCAAGTCCCTCTCTACTACTTCCTATGGGTCTGTCTCTTCCTGGCTCCCTCATACTCTCTATGGCTAATTCCTGTCAACTAGTTGCTGGCTCCACCTCCTGACCCAAGGTTGATTTTATTAACACAGTCTTGGGGTCCACAGTGTGATCAAATATCCCTCAACAGCTGACAAACTTAAAATGAGAAGGTATTGTTCCTGCAAAGTAAAATTAGTTAATCTAAAAATCTGGGGAGATGGCTAGTGGGGGGACCAGAGTATGGATGCCCATATCCATATAAATACATAAACACTGGGCAGGTATGGTGGCCCATCAATCCTAGACCTCTGGGGAAAGAGGCAGAGGGATCCCAGAGCAAGCTGGATAGCTAAAGTAGCTGAAAAAGTAAGCTCACTGATGGTCCCTGCCTTGATATATATGATGAAAAGCAATCAAGAAAGATACCTAGCAGCAGCCTCTGACATCCACCCACATATGCTACCACACATGAACATGCATACATACATAAACACCACACAAATATAAGGAACAAAATGGAATATGCCTGTTTCCTGAAATAAGGGTTGATTGCTGCATGTCACAATGTACAGAACCAGAGTGAACAAAGTAAATGGGGTACAAAATGTAATTTACCCTAGATTCTCCTTTAGGAACTGAAATTGCTGATATAGCTGATATATTTAATATGTCCACTGTGCCTCGAATGCATATACTGTTCTCATATAACAAATAGTCACTCATTCTGAAAATGTGGATCTCAAAGGCCTTTTCTGGTATACTCAGAGACCATCTTCTTCTTATTCTGTAGCATGAAAAGAACATTAATGTTTAATTATTTTAAAAGTCTTACATCTCACAAGTACCATACAAATCAAAACTTCACTTTTGTGGCTGATGTTTTAACTAACTGAACACCAATTCTTTCCATTCAAAAACTATACTTTCAAGGCAGATCGACTCTGCCCCTGAGGACCAACCAAAACTGAGTCTGCTGAGATCACTCAGGGCAGAGGTGAACTGCTTTGGCCTCTACCTTGGGCCCAACTTCTGCCTGCCCACTCTGATAAACACATTCAGCAAAGTGGCAGGATACAAGATTAACTCAAAAAAATCAGTAACCCTACAATATACAGACAATAAGAGGGCTGGAAAACAAATCAGAGAAACATCACCCTTTACAATTGCCACAAACAACATAAAATATCTTGGGGTAACACTAACTAAACAAGTGAAAGACCTGTATAGCAAGAACTTTGAGTCTTTAAATAAAGAAATTAAAGAAGACACCAGAAAATGGAAAGATCTCCCATGTTCTTGGATAGGTAGGATCAACATAGTAAAAATGGCAATCTTGCCAAAAGCAATTTACAGATTGAATGCAATCCCCATCAAATACCAGCACAATTCTTCACAGACCTTGAAAGAACAATACTCAACTTTATATGGAGAAACTAAAGATCCAGGATAGCCAAAACAACCCTGTACAATAAAGGAACTTCCGGAGGCATCACCATGCCTAACTTCAAGCTCTATTACAGAGCTATAGTCCTGAAAACAGCTTGGTACTGGAACAAAAATAGACAGGTAGAGCAATGGAATGGAATTGAAAACCCTGATACTAACCCACATACTTACGAACACCTGATTTTTGATAAAGAAGCTAAATATATACAATGGAAAAGAGAAAGCATCTTCAACAAATAGTGCAGGCATAACTGAATACTGGCATGTAGAAGACTACAGATAGATCCATGTCTATCACCATGTACAAAACTTAAGTCCAAATGGATCAAAGACCTCAACATAAATCCAGCCACACTGAACCTCTTAGAAGAGAAAATGGGAAGTACCCTTGAACGAATTGGTACAGGAGACCACTTCCTGAACATTACACCTGTAGCACGGACATTGAGATCTACAATTAATAAATGGGACCTCCTGAAACTGAGAAGCTTCTGTAAGGCAAAGGACGCAGTCAACAAGACAAAATAGCAGCTGACAGATTGGGAAAAGATATTCACCAACCTCATATCCAACAGAGGGCTGATCTCCAAAATTTACAAAGAACTCAAGAAGCTAGTTTCCAAAACACCTAATAATCCAATTAAAAAGTGGGGTACAGAGCTAAATAGAGAATTCTCAGCAGAAGAATCTAAAATGGCTGAAAGACACATAAGAAAGTGCTCAACATCCTTAGCCATCAGGGAAATGCAAATCAAAACAACTCTGAGATATCATCTTGCACCTGTCAGAATGGCTAAAATCGAGAACACCAATGATAACTTATGCTGGGGAGGATGCGGAGAAAGGGGTACACTCCTCCACTGCTGGTGGGAGTGTAAACTTTTACAGCCACTTTGGAAATCAGTATCGCAGTTCCTCAGGATTTGCCACAAGATCCAGTAATCCCACTCTTAGGCATATATCCTAAAGAAGCACATTCATACACAAGGACGTCTGTTCAACTATGTTCTTAGCAGCATTATTTGTAATAGCCAGAACCTGGAAACAACCTAGATGACCCTCAACTGAAGAATGGATGCAGAAAATGTGGTACATTTACACAATGGAGTACTACTCAGTGGAAATAAACAATGGAATCTTGAAATTCGCAGGCAAATGGATGGAACTAGAAGAAACCATTCTGAGCACGGTAACCCACTCACAAAAAGACAAACATGGTATGCACTCACCATATGGATTTTACACATAGATTACCAGCCTATAATCCACACCACCAGAGAAGGTAGGCAACAAAGAGGACTCTAAAAAGTGGCATACATGATCCCCTGGAGAAGGAGAAAGAGACAAGATCTCCTGAGCAAATTGGGAGTATGGGGGAGGGGAGAGGGAACTAGGAGAATGAGAAGGGGAGAAGAGGAAGAGTGAGGAGGACATAAGGGAGAAGGAAGGTTGTGTAGTGGGAAGAATAGAGGAGAGAAAAATAAAAGATACCATCAAAGAGGGAGCCAGTATAGGTTTATAGTAAAATCAGGCACTAGGGAAATGTCCAGAGATCTACAAGGATGACACCAACTAACCATCTAAGCAACAGTAGAGAGGCTACCTTAAATGCCCTCCCCTGATAACGAGATTGACAACTAACTTATATACCATCCTAGAGCCTTCATCCAGAAGCTGGTGGAAATAGAAGCAGATACCCACAGCTAAATCTGAACTGATGGTAGCCTTGAGGGGTCCTGTGAAAAAAATGTTAGTATAGGGAAAGTCTCTAATGGGTTATATCCAGTCCATGTTAGATGGGATTTTCTTGATTGAAGATCTAGGTTGAAATCTTCAACTTGATTTAAGTCAGTACTCAAGGCTCCGGTCGGAGTGTCAGTTGGATCCAGTGCAGTCGAAGAGGTATGGCCCAATTCCTTTTCCGGAGCATCCAGGGATTGTCTTCAGGCAGGTCTTCATTGGCTGTATGGGACTCAAACATAAGTGTCAGCAGAGAAATGTTTGCTTGTACATGTATGTATAATGAGAAAGGCAACCATGGGAAAATGACAATTATGAGAGGGTGTGGGCCTTGAAAGAAAGAGCCAAGAAAAGACAAACGATAGTCCTCAAATATACAGTGTCTGCCTACAGAGATGTGATAAAGGTTCTTGAGGGAGTTATAGGGAAAGACTGAGGGGTGAGTATAACCAAGATATATTGTCTCCATGTGTGAACCTTGAAAAGAATAAAAGCAAATAAGATTTTAAAATATAAAGAGCTAAAAAAAAGACATTCTAAGTTTAGATGTGAGGTTTATTTTAATCACTCGATTCCTTGACGCCTGGAAAATGAACCGTGAGTTTATGAGAAAGCTGCTGCTGTCCTAAGAGTGAACAGCCTTACCTCTCTGTTCATGTATTTTGATCTAGCCAGAATAGAAATGTGTACAACATGGAGGAGACACCTGCTCCACAACATAGGAAAGTCCCCCTGTGACCCTAAGTTTCACCACTTTCATGTCATGAAACCTTTACCTACCCTTTTGAACTCACAAAATGGAATCAGAGTTTGTGTGTCCTTGCCTCTGTTGTCAAAGACAGCTCTTCTTACTCCAGCCTTACAGGAAAATAGTCACATCCCCTAACAAGCAAAGCATTTCCCTTCATCACCAGTGTCTTATTCCATCTATTACTCCTAAGTTATAGACAGCTTTGGACCCAGCCTTACAGTGGTTAGAGGTGGAAAAAACAAAACAGGATAAGAATTCACTGTCATGGTAGCAGTGAGAAGAACAGGAAATCATACACAGCACATGGCCCACAGCGTAGGCAAGTGCTTGAAGGACTATCTAATTTCTAACCCTGCCTGGGAAACTTGCTAAGACCCAGTGATGAATTATCTAACCACCTGGGCAGTTTAGGGATCTAGTCTAGAGAATACTTGAGAGATTCCACTCCCATGAGTGAGAGACGAGGGCTGCAGTTCTGTTCTCCTGTGGGTTGTCTCTCAGTCATGTCCTCCAGTTCTACTCTAGAGTGGGTTGTCTCACAGTGGTGTCTTCCAGTTCTACTCTTGTGCAGGTTGTCTCATGTTACTGTTACTGCTGTCCTGTTACTGCTGTTTTCTGCACAGTATTCTTTCCAAAAAAAGTGAGGCTTCCCTGTCTTAAGAAGGAGATTAAAGCAAATCCATTGTGAATTTGTTCCATAACATCAGATATGTGCCCCTAGAAGTCACAGCCCACATTTTTGTCAACTTTCAGAAAATATTCAAATGCTTCTAACAGAAACCCACAAAGAAAATTTTAGTGGCTACATTCCATAGGTCTAAGAGCCCAATGATTCTTCCAGCCTTTGAATCTAGTGATGTCTATTTTATTCTTTAACATTTAAAAAGTAAGTATAAGATGAAAAGGAACTAGTGCCTAAATGGGAGTAGATCTCACTCTGGATGTAGCTGGGAAAATTCACTCTGGATGTAACTGGGAAAAGTCAACGTTCACATTCTTATTAACTCACATTTTAATATTTCAATAAGCTCAAACACTGGCTAGAGGAAAAGAGGTCTACCTGCTTGTATTCTGTTTCACATCTCTACTCAGTTTTTATGTGAGTCCCATTTACAACCAGAGATAAACATGAGTCATTGTGACTTGCTATCTGTCTTCTGTCTGCTGAGTGAAGGGAACTTGGCAAGAAATGCTGTGGATAACAGGAAAATTCAAAGTGGAATCCCCTAGACTACGCCAACACAAACAAGCTCCTAATCTACAAAGAAGGATTATCCATAGAGTGAGAAATGGACCCTCCAATAGCTACTCTTTATTCTTCTAGTTCTGAGACGCCACGCCGCTCTGCTATCTCTAGCCCGAAGATAGTATAGTTCATAAGCACTAGTGCTATATTGCCAGGATTCTTTCAATGTTTCTGTTACAGTGGCAAGACATCCGAATATCTGGCTCTTCATAGAATGCAGGACTCTCAGCACAGTACAAACTCCCTGATGCCCACCTGCCCACAGTCTTCAAAGACAGTTGATTCTGTATGTTGAACTTTCACTCTTTTCCAGCCATATATGTTATATTCCCTGTCTTTGAAGGCAATTTCTCTGCATTCTGTGTTGTTAGTCAGAATGAATCCCTACTTGGGCTTACTTCCTAATGACAAGTTCCCTTGACAAGCAAGCCTGTATGATTGCTTCAATCTTTTCTTATTATTACTGTGTTCACTTCTCAAGGGCAAATCCTGTATCAAAAGATGTTCCTGAGCAATGGATGCAGACCTTAACCTGCATACAGTCAACAAAGCAATGTAAAAGACAGCTCAGGATATGGACTAAGAAACAGTGAAAAGATTTTGAAGAATGACGAGGCATTCCCTTAAGTTCTCCATAAAAAGGTTTATTTTCCCTTAAAACGTGAGTACTCTTTTGAAATGGGTGTTACAAAATAAACTTTATTTTCACCAAATTCCCATTTTTCACTTTAAATGCATATAACCATATGTTTTTAAAATAACATCAGTTATCTTTATTTATGATGTGCAGTTAGGAGACCAGAGAAGAACACACTAATTGGTTGCCAGTGTCAAATGGTCAACCCTGAAAACATCCATATGGGTAGCAATAGACAGACTGAAAAGGTTATATTTAGCAATATATATGTTTATGCAAATATATGCATACAATAACAATTTTTTTAAAAAGTCATGAATTTCAATATGCCAATATGCCCGTTCAGTATCCTATTGATGTACTTTTGTGGATAAACTGACATTTATTAGCTTTCTTCAGGCTGATTGTTTAATATGCATGATATCTCAATTTCCACATCTATAAAATAATAATAGTTTTAAGTACTTCATAGAAGTACTTAAAGACAGACCAGCATAAGTTAGTTAGTTAGTTAGTTAGCTAGTTACTAGATCATGGGAAATTAGTGTCGATTATCAATTCTCAGTTGAGATTACGACAGTAATAGTATTATCACTATTACTATTTGGAAAATAGGATTGACCAAGAAAAGTAAATGAAAACCACCTTTAAAAAGTCTGATGATATCCATGTGTGTCACTCACTACCTTTTAATAATTTTTGCATCAGGATTTAAGACTGGTGTCTCCTTAAGAATGTCCTATACATAGGCCACTGGGGACCATCAACCAAGCACATATTTTTAAATTTCTAAACATTAGTTTTAGCACATTTTGCCACAAATTATATTCTTATCCTCATACTCTTTAATAGGAAATCAAGTTCTCCCTTCTGCCAAGTTCCTCCAGAAGATACAATCCTTGAGCTCTCACAAGAAAATTTCCACAGGGAAAACATCTGTAAGTAAACATAATGGCCCAGCTTGACCTCTAGACACATGGCTGATAAAGAAGTTGAAAAAAATGGTTTACACTGTTTTTGATAATATATTAAAACTCAATCATAAAGGTACTATTCAGATTCAAGATGCCAAGAAGAAGCAGTTTCTCTGTGAATGCAGCTTCTAAGGCATGGGGCATTCATCATGGTGAGGCAGAACTGTCCCCTCTTCCCTGTGTTGCTACTAACATCTCACAAATTATCACCAAAGCATTGAGAGGGAGTGAACCCTGAATTGTAGGCACTGAAGAACCTGGCAGAATCACTTCCTGTAAACTAAGAGGGAAAAGAATTTGGACTGGCCTCCCGTCTCAACTCAACTACTGAGGGAGCTGGAGAGATGGCTCCACAGTTAAGAGCATGTATACACTTCTTGGGTTTAGTTCCCAGAGCCAATATGGTGGTTCCCAACCAGCCCAACTCCAGTTCCAGGGCATCTGTTGCCCTTTTCTGAACTCTGAGGGATTTCCAGTACATTCATGCTGTACCTACATACATGCAGTTAAAACAATCATGTGCATATAATAATTAATAATAATAATAATAATAATAATAATAATAATAATAATAAAATTCTAAGGACAATCAAGACTGAACATGTATTAACTAGCCCTGTCTATGTTGGTGAAGGTCATGTTCAGCAGAAAACATGTTTGGAGGTTGAGTAATGTCTACATTATAAGGGTATTTTCAGCCTCTACAATATTCTTAAGTGGTTAAGGTTTTCCTACCATCTTCAGGCTATTGTTCTTAAGGGTAAATTGAAATTCATTTTCTTTAAAAGTGCTATTTGGCTGTAAAGGTAATGGCTGTGAATGTGCATGACAAGAAGAAACTGTTAAGTTTCTTAATCCTTTGCCCTGAGCCTGGAAAGTGTAATAAGACAAGGCAGGAGGCAGGGGCAATGTTTATGTCACTCAAAACAGGGCTGTGGCTGTTTTGCGTCAAAGGAACAGTTGTAAAACTGTACAAAGCCTAGTTCAAAATAACTAAAAACCAGCTCCCTGTGAGCTGAGAAGGAACAGCCACCTTCTTAAAAATGGTTCTAAGGTATTTACTGGCCAGCGTTTTAATGTGGCCATGATCTAAAGTTTTAATCACTAAAGATAAGGTTCTTAATGCCTTTGAAAGGTCCAAAACCCTGCAGCAACTGAGCAGCTGGGTATGATTAAAAATGTAAATAGGCTCAAGAGATGGATTCCATTTCCAGGTCCTCTGTTTATGAATCACCCACCCAGAGACATAATTCTAGTGGAAAGAGAATTTCCTTCTAAAGCAAAAAATAAATTAAGTCACAGGCCCCAGCCTTCGTCTGCAGCATTGTGCTACACAACCAGGCTCAACTTTCTTTGCCATAAGATCTTTGTAATGTTGATGTGTAATCAGGAAATGTGGGTTTCTCTGGCTTTCATTTTCATGGGAAAGGAAAATATTAAGACTGCCTTTCCAGTAACTGCAACTTAAGCTCCAGATCTTGCTGTGGCAGATGAAAGATCTTTTACCCAGGAAGCAGTGTGCTTGCTGGTAAAACCCAGCGTGTTATAAAAGGGCGTGCAAACCAAGATAGGCCAGCCAGCTGCTTACTTGACCTCCATGATCTAGATGCAAGTGTTTGGTTTAAAGATCAAGATAGAAATCCACTCTAATCTGAAGTGGCTCAGAGACTGCACAGGGTGGCACAGGAGTCACCCAGCTGTCACCTACTGCCAGAAACCAACCCTTAATCTCCCTAGCCGGTGAGAACAAAGATAAGCGAGTATCAACCCAGGTAAAACTGAGTAACCTGAAATCAGGGGCTCTGGCTGAAGCTAAAGAGAAAGGCAAGTTACTTCAAACACAGACAGTGCCTCAAACACACCACCAAGTATATACTGGCAAAATACACATAGACACACAAACACACACATGAACACACACACACACACACACACACACACACACGTGCACACACTACTATGCCTGGTCATGGCTGTTTTTCTTTTCCCTCTCATAGTATGATATTGAGAAAAGTAAATGCATACATAGTATGAATATGTAAAATCAGACTTGAAAAATCTGTAACTATTAATTCTTAAAAGTACTCTGAATAGCATATGATATGAAGCATAAAAAGAATAACCCTAGGGACTAGGGTGGACTTTAATGATCATACCTGATTTGAAATGATGTGACTTACACTCTTTCATCTTTTTATAATCACCCTTGACCCTGAATAGAAGCCATGTAGGATAGAATGGCCATCACCATCCCCACCATTTCACTGACCCCCTGTAGAACACAATAACAACTGCACGTGATGAAGGCATGTCATGTAAATCTTAACACAGCTAACTATCCAGGCTTATTTGTGAGTCAGCACTGTGTTTTGATATAACAAATTGAATTGTTTATTTAATAGTCCTTTTACATTTTGTTGCCAACATCTAACCTGGAAATAACAAAGCAAAGAGTAACTGAGCAGAACCCTAACCAAATACCCTACACAGTTAGTTTTCACAGGGGCTGTCATTTACCTGAAAGCCAGAATGGCTCTTTGCCTTCTTCGAAGTCTTGTGTATAAACATTTATTTTATGGTGTTCTTCCTTACCCAAAGATATGTTTTCTCTGTGTCTTTGGTTTTGTTGGGTTTGCTTCAAGACAAAGTTATGGTAACAAAATGACACCAGATAGATTCTGGTGCCATGGAATTATAGAGACACCTTATACTTTGACTTTTTTGGCTTACCGTTACTACTAAGCAGTGCAGCCCATTGAGAATTACATGTCTAATTGCCCAACTAAAGCTGAGGGATTAAAGTAACAAAAGGTCATTGTTAATTAGTTAATACTATCTCTGAGAAGTCATTAAAATGAGAGGTAAATTTCTACTTCTAATTGGGAGGGAAAGTAACATGCTAATAATTATAAAAATTCAGATTTAACTCCTCCTTAATTACTTAAAACTTTTCCCTTACTGGAAAAATGTAAAATTAAAGTAAAACATAAGCTTTAAAAAACCATTTTACAAGACTAAATTTGTGACAAGATGATTTAATTAACCAATTATTTTTTGAGAGGCTCTCCCTAATTAAATTACTGCAGCTTTAGTGGTTATGAAATGACTGAAACAGACTAGAAAACCTAAAGAATTTTAAAATCATTTTCTCTCTACTCCAAACCACAGTTTTATGGAAACTTTGAAATGGCAGGAGTGCAGAGAGTATATTTGTTTTGGAATTATAATTCAGGCAGAAAAAAACAAAAGCTAAATCATGTTCAATATCAGGCACTAAATGGAACCAAGCAGAATGAATGCTTCTTTTCCTATCTTAGAAGCAAATATATATAATAACAGTAGGATGGGCTCCCAATGCTTTTAAATATGCCCATACAGATTCCAAACAATAACTTATTTCTCGTTCATGTATTCAAGACCAAAAGATATGTGATTTGAGACCAAAATAAATACAAAACAAGCAAGACAAAACCTAAGTTTAAATTTAGAGAGCAAGTGACAGATTTCCATGGATGAGTATAAAAAGCAAATTAACACAATTTATTTTTTAACATTTTGAACTTAGTTTTACTTTGCAAGGAACACTCTGTGTAATCAAACTGCCCCTTGGTTGTTGTTAATGTACTCTAGCACTACCATGTTCTCATCAAACTAGACATTTAGAAAGGTCAAATGGCCAGTTAATCACTAAAGTAGCATTACCACAGTGTACCTGCAACACTGTTTATGAAAACTTAGCTTCTGGGTTAAGAAGATAAAGATGAACGTGAATGATTCACTATAAACGAATGTTGTTTTCAGTGTTTATATAACAAAGCAGAAATGTCTCAGCGCTTAGGATATGATGAAGTGTGTAACAACACAAAAATGCTGTTAATACACATGATATTGCCCACAGTTTTAATCCCCTGATATATTTTATATATGCAATTAGAAGATAACTAGTTATTAATAAAAATATGTAAATTTTCATTCTGGAAAGTCCTGCGTTATCATCTTGAAATAATATAATTCAAGGTACTTCAAAGTTATAATTCTTTGTTTTTAATTAAAGTTTTATCTTCCTATTTCCAATCTTTTCCAGCATGACTCTTGGCAGTATCTGTCTGTCTGCTCTCATCACCTAATCTCTGCAGAGCCTCCCGAGAGCTTTAGAAACTGTACCAGAGCTTGATCTGTACTCTATACATAAGCTATTGCACATGTCATCCGTCTACCTGGAAAACATGCTGCCCTTTTCAGTTCCCCAGGCATCCCCTCTCTTTCAATGCCTGTCCACAGCATTGCTTGTTCTGTTCATGCTTCCTGGTGCCTCAGAATTATGGGCTGCTTCTTCTTTGCTGTCAAAGATTTGAACTCTGGTTCATTGTCAGTGTTTCATAACTGCTACATTCAATGTTCTTTACAAAGGAGAATCTCTTCTCCAAGCCAGGAGTCAGCCTTAAACTCATACACATTGGAGCAACACTAAGTGAACTCAGCAGGACACACACACACACACACACACACACACACACACACACCAATAATAATTACAGAAGGTGTTATGCATGTGAGAAGTAGTGGGGGCATATTTTGCAGTTGGAGGGTTATGAGAAGTGTGGAAATAACACAAAATAGTACTCATGTCAGAAATTCTCAAAAATTACAAAATTAAGAGTGAGAACCCTTGATTACCTTTGTTTTCCTAGAATCTCCAATTTGTAAGCAAATACCCTACCACTAAGCATCTTTATTCAAGACAGTTTCATTATACTGCGCAAATAGGTTTTGAACTCAGATTGTTGGCAGCCTCCCAAGAAGCCTCTACCAGCATAATCCATGAGGTACACAGATCTCTGAAAAGAGAAAGGGAATGGGGGAAACAGGAAGATAGAAAAGGAGATAGGTGGGAGGTGGCTCAGATCTGCCATCGTAGCTCCTCAGAGGCTGAGGCAGGCAGATCCTAAGGAGGGTGGATCACAAGTTCTGGTCCCACCTGGGCATCAGGGTCAGTTAAGAGGAACCTTGTTACCTCAGTGAGACCTCGCCTCAGAGTAAAGGCAGTGAGGGGGCTGAAGATAGACCTCAGTGGTGGAGTTCCAGATGAGCATGCCTGTGTGTGACCCTCCTTCACTCACCAGTACCCTAAGATGCTAGTTCCAATCATTTTTCCAGGCGTTGGTGGGGGGGTGATTACTGGAAATATAAATCATCACAAGATTCGAAATATTGGTCATCAGCAAAGCATAGACATCGGAAGACACTTAAAATGTGCATACCCATGTAGGTCTTTAATATTTGCAATGGCAGCAGTTAAGAAGTCATGTACATGTTGCATAAACAACTATTTGAACTGAGCATTAGGAAATAGGAATCAGAGCTATTACTTAAAAGTGGCAAAATCAGGAAGATCTAGCTTGTGTTTTACCAAAACTTGCATGACTGGGCTTCCTAAATAGACAAAGCCGAAAAGTTTATAGAGATGGGAAAGAAAACCATACTGGTATTAAAGACGTTTCAAACAGATTCCAACATTTATTTGGGGCAACTGTTTCCCAGGGATGAATTGCTTCACAATAATGAGGTCAAACACACTGGATGGTTCTCCAGAGGCCTTTTCTATTCAAAAGGTCTTTCAAAATCAAGTGGGAGTGAAGGAGGAGGCTAGGGAATGGCTCCTTCATGAGCCAAATGCATTCTCAGAGCACTAACATCTGTTTCAGTTTACATAGTTGAAGTATGACATTGCACATGGAAATTAAACCCAGGCACCAGGCCGAAAATGCAGCCTGTGTGCAAAAGAGCTGCGTCTACAGCTGGAATTGCTAGAGATTCACCTCCTACAGAGTATAATATCCTGTGAGCCACCCATGACCCCACTCTCAAAACCCAAATGTCACAAACATCATCCCAACTCTCATGAAACTTTTTAGTAGAGGGAGAAAAGGCCATGAAAGAGAGGAATGTGGTTACAATATGGAGGTGCTCTAGAATTTAAGACACTTTTCTCTAGAAAAAGGACTTTAAAAGTAAATATCTTTATTCATTACTTTAGACTAAGAAAATACCACTCTGTTTCATTTCACCAAGTTTCTTTGTTATTTAGGTAGATAATCATAATACTTTTCAGCTGGATAATCAGATCGGTTCTGGGAGATACAATGATGTGCCTTTGCTGCCCCCATGTGGTAGCCTTGTGTTTCTACAGTTGTAGTTGAACTTTTTAAGCAATAGTCTTCATATTTGATTCTGAAGCCATTTTCATCACCTCAGACTTTAGATAGGAAAGGACTGCTAAGGACTCGAAGACTGTAGGATCTGTTCACAGATAATTTGCATAGTAAAAAGCAATTAATAAATTAATAGTAAGTAGGAGCCAACAACACAAGAAGTACATATTATCTTGGATCAAACCACGAACAAATGTATTAATGTGCAGCAATCCAAGAGTTACTGTAAAAGTCGATGGCAATGAGTTAGCACTCATTCAAAGTATTTAAATGTTGCGAGCAGAAACTAGGAAGGTTCGTGCAAACATTCACAGAAGAGAACTGAGAAGCCATATACCTACTGGAAAGAGTAGATATTTATAGGAAAATAATTTATCTCCAAAACTGGAAATAATCTAGTAGGTCATGTCCTCCAATCCTGTACTCTTACTAGGCAATTTAAAACTACAAAGACCTGAAATCAAAGAAAAGCAGCCGATGCCTGCCACGTCTCCTGGAGAAAAATAGACATTTAGAAGAATAACATAATGGAGTTTGCACGGATGAGAAACCTGCTCTTGACGTTTTACTGAGGCATTCTGTTCTGATGAGGTTCACTGTGAGAGTGAGAACTTCACAGAAAGCAAAGAAACTCAGCCTCCCACAGTTTCAACACATCTCTGCTGTACCATCAGGGAAATACAGAGTAGTGCTAAGGACTGAACACTGCGGACTGCTCCCTGGTGAATGAGTCTCAGAGGCAAGCATGAAACTCCAGAACTTGATCTGTTTCCTCAGAAAATGATTGATAATTTTAATGGCTTAATGTGGACTAGATTTTATTGAATGTCATTCTTTTTTTTTTTTTTTTTTTTTTTTTTTTTAATGGAGTCATGGAGTACCACAAAAAATCAAGAATCCGCAGTGAGGCTCAAATAACAACTTCTCAGTCCTCACCCAGGTGAAGTGACAGGAAATTTACGTAGCCCTCCAGAGAAAATAGCAATTCTAAAAACCGCATACTAAACTTCACACTGTAACTCAGTGTGTTTTTCTCGTTGTAATGCTGTAATGCAGATGTTACTAATCATGACGAAAGCAGGGTTTCCCACTGCCGTTCAGAAGGGCACAGCGCCCTCTGACGGCCAAACTGCTTCCTGCCACCTTAAAGATCCCTAAGAGCCTGTGGCGGTTCAAACCAGACAAAGACCCCAGAAGCTATCTGCAATTAATTGATAGCAAAGGGGAAATCAGTTTTCTCCAACTGAGTGTCACTGGCATGTCAACCACACTTCAGGGAGGGCCCCATACCCAGGACTAATTGGCCAACACAAACTGAACTGGGTGATGTTGCTTGTTGGGGAGTTGGCTGTTTACTTGGGGGAGGGGGGGGAGCTATTGTTTCACCTTTTTGTTTTTGTATTTTTTTTTTCTTATTGGGTTTTCGTTTCGATTTTCATTTTCTAATTCGTTTGGAAATTTTTGGAAAGAAAGAAAGACAAAGTTGGGTGGGTGGGGAGAAACTGGAAAGAGTTTGGAAAAGGGGAAAATGTGACCAAAATATTTTTTAATGTTGAAAAATAATGCTTGAGAAATTTTTTTAAGTCTTTTTCTTTACTCCAGAGGAGGGAACATATGGGAGCGAGGAGGCGTCAGGAGCATGACAGGAAACCGAATGTTGATCCTGCCTCAACTGAATGTGCCAGGCTTTGTTGACTCCTCTCTGAGGAGTGGAGGCAGGGTGGGTTGTGAGGAGATGGAAGGAGGGGAGGGAGGAAGGGAGGGGGAACTGGGTTTAGTGTGTAAAATGAATTTTTAAAATTTTTTAAAAGGGGCTGGAGAGATGGCTCAGAGGTTAAGAGCACTGACTGCTCTTACAGAGGTCCCGAGTTCAATTCCCAGCAACCACATGGTGGCTCCGAGGGCACGCAGGTATACATGCAGAGCATTCATAAAAAAAAAAAAAAAAAAAAAAAAAAAAAAAAAAAAAAAAAAACTGTAAAAGAAAATAAAGTCTTTTGCCCCCTAGTGGCCACTGCTTAGCCAAGAGAAACAACAATATTAAATAGAAAAGTCTTTTGTTTTCTTTTTATTTATTCTTCTCTCATATAATACATCCTGACCGCAGTTTCCCCAACCCACCCCCGTCCCTCCTCTCCTCTCAGTCGCGTGCGTGCACACACACACACACACACACACACACACATACACACACACACACCTCCCTTCCCCCCCAGATCCACACCTCCTCCATTTCCCTTCAGAAGAGGACAGGCCTCCCAGGTATATCAACCAAACTGGCATAACAACTTACAAAAGGGTCCCAGAAGCAGACAAAACAGTCAGAGATCGTTGTCGCTCCTTCTATTAGGAGTCCCACAAGAACAGCAAGCTACACAACTGTAACATACATGCAGAGGGCCTAGATCAGACCCACACAGACTCCCTGATTGTTGGTTCAGTCTCTGTGAACCCTATGAGCCCTGGTTAACTGATTCTGTGGACCATGTTCTTGTTCTATCCTTATCCCCCTCTGGTTCCTACAATACTTCCTCCCCTCTTCCACAGTATTCCCTGAGCTCTGTCTAATATTTGGCTGTGGCTCTCTGCATCTGCTCCCATCAGTTGCTGGATGAAGCCTCTCTGAAGAAGACTATGCTAGCTAGGTTACTGTCTAAGTAATGTCCAAATGTCATTAGAAATCATTTCGTCTTTTTTTTTTTTTTCACTCATGTTTGGCTCTATTCTAAGTCTCAGGGCTATCCAGTCTCTGGGTCCTGGCCCTCAGAGGTGGGCTCCCTCTAGTGCCATGGGTCTCAAGTTGACAAGTCAGTGGTTGCACCACCTTTACCCTTGCACATCTTGCAGGCCGGACAAATTGTAGGTCAAAGGATTTGTGGCTGCATTTGTGTGTCGAGTGATCGATCCGCAGTCAGCTAGGCCAAGGTTTTCTTTATTCAGGTATACCAGCCAAGCGCAAGCCAAAGGCAGCCAGGCCAGAGAGAGGAGAAGGGAGCAGGGAAAAGAGGGTCTCCACATGTGCAGGGTCCCTTAAGAAACCTTCCCACGTCACCTTAGACTTCCCCTCACCACGCCCTTATGGGTGTGTCCCGGCACACTTGTCTGGGCTATTAGGAGGCGGGGCTACAGTGTCTCCCTACATTTGTGTATTAGTCAGGGTTCTCTAGAGTCACAGAACTTATGGAACAAATATGTATGTATGTATGTATGGATGGATAGATAGATAGATAGATAGATAGGTAGATAGATAGATGGAATTTATTGAAATGATGTATAGACTGCAGTCCAACTAACCCAGCAATGACTGGCTGTGAATGGAAAGTCCAAGAATTAAAAAGTTGCTCACTCCCACAAGGCTGGGTGTCTCAGCTGGTCTTCTGTATGTCCTTGAATCCCGAAGGCATAGGCTCCAATGCCAGTGAAGGAATGGGTGTGCTGACAAGGCAGGGGCAAGCAGGCAAAGGATATCTTCCTTCTACCAATGTCCTTACATAGTCTTCCAGCAGAATAAAGGTGTGTCTTCCCACCTCAAGATCCAGATCAAAAATTTGTATCTTCCAGCCTCAAGATCCAGATTGCCAGTGTGCACTCCATTTCTGTATTGTAATTCATTCCAGACATAGTCAAGCCGACAGCTAAGAACAGCCATCAAAATTGGTGTCCTCATCCTTCCACTGAAAGCCTTGCCTATTACAGGAGATGGCTTGTTCAGGCCCTGTATCCCCTTTACAGAAAAGGCTTTATAAATACATAGGCAGGACTCAAATGAGCCTCCTGCCTCAGCCTCTTACATGATGTCTTATATAGAGATCTTGGGCACTCAAGAATTGTTGGATATACAAGGGATCCTAGAACTGTGCCCCAAGAAACTCAGAGACAACTGCAACCCACTTCAGATGAATAAGGCCTTCTGAAGGGTTCTTCCTCTCTCTGGTTACATGTAACCTCACTTAAGAAACAGAGCACTCAGACCCAGGATCTATTAACTAGTCACTGTGGCTTGCAAGTTCAGTTCCTGTAACCTAAACTCTTAGGTGGGAATTTCTGGTGGATTCCAGGCTTCAGAATCCTCTGCAGTTACTTGGGGTTTCTCTGAGACATTTCCACACAATGTCGCTTATGAGATGCTGTCTGGGTGTCTGGAGATTTGAAAGTTAGCAATTTAATTTGGTTTGATTTGGCTGCTCATCTCATCTCTCTCATCTAATTGGTGCAGAGAGCACTATCCTAAAGAGCTCTAGAGACCTTGCTTCCAGGGCTCGTGTGGAGCACACACTCAGTTATGGAAGAGACGACACCTGTCAGGAAAGCCAGACTTGCAGCTTCCTCATTAGACGCTGATGTGGTGTTTATGGTGCATCCTTGCCCAGATGCAACTTCAAGTGAGTAGTTGTTTTGCTATACTATTATCTCAGTCAGTTCTCTGTTGCTCTGAAGAGACGCTGCGTTCCATTCCTCGGCCCCCGTAGGCTGGTGGCCATAGCATAACACAAAATGCATTTGTCCAACTTCAAAAGTCTCCATAGTCTATCACAATCTCAACGCCATTTAAAGTCCGAAGTTCGGGCTCTTCTGAAACTTTTAACTGTAACCTGCTATAGAATCAAACTCAAAAACAGATCACATATTTCCAACATACAGTGGCATGGAATAAACATCATCATTCAAAGGGGAGGGAATACTGACTCAAAGCAAGAGAGAAAACCAGATGGCAAACTCCAAACTCTGTATCTCCATGTCCGATGTGAAAACACCCTTCAGATCTCCAACTCCTTTCAGCTTTGTGAACTGCAACACACTTCTCTTTCTTGGGCTGGTTCTATACTCTGTTAGCCTCTTTCCTTGGCAGATATCCAACATATTTAACATCTCCAACATCTTTGGAGTCTCCAGCAAAATTCAGGTTTCACTTTCACAGCTTGATGCAATGGCCTCGCTGGGCCTCCATACAGGGACATTCCTGCCACACACCCGGCTTCAGCAGCTTTTCTTGGTTATGGAGGAAGAGTCAACAACCCCTGTCTTCTAACCTCATCTCTAAAGCCAGAGCCACATGGCAGAAGCTGCCAAATTCTGTTGCTTGCTAGGGCAGGAACCTGGCCCTTTGTTCAATTACATCTTCACCAGCTTTCTGTTTTTGATGGTTTCCTTCAGTGATCAAACTTTTCTTTAATTCCTTTTCATAAATTGGAAGCTTGGCTGGGTGGGATCTTGCCCTGATGTTACCACCTCCTTTATCCCATTTAGCGTTAGGCTTTAAACCTTTTATCTCCTTGAGCACTAGACTTAGCTCTATACCACATCCTGGTGCTCACACAGACTTTACAATATGCTCATTAATATATTTACTACAGGCACTGAAAAATTTGATTTGAGATTGCTCTAAACTAAGTAAAGTGTGATCCTCCTGCCTCTGCCTCTTCAACATATCCTACTGGCTTGCCATTTGCAATTGATGCCTACCGGCAAAGGAATAATCAGCTTTCCCCAGTGATGTGTCACTGGGTATACTGACCACACTCCAGGACAAGCCGCATTCCCAGGACCAGTTGGCCAACACAAGGCAACCCCGATGCTATTTGTGTGGAGTTTTGTTCTGTTCAGTTTTGTACTGGCATTTTTTGTCTTATTGGTTTTTTTTTACTTGTGTGCTTGATTTTTTTTGTTTTTGTGGGGGGCGTTGTTTTGATTGAGAAAGAGACAAATCATAGAATTGGGTGAGAAAAAGCATGATGGAAAGATATTATAAGAAATGCTTTAATTAAAATGCATATAAAATATGTATTTATAAGCCAGTTAATCAATTAACCTGACCTTTGATTTAAAAAAGAAAAAGTAAAAGGCTCCCCATTGTGTATCAGTATACTTCTCTCACCCCTTAACTCTCCTGTCCAAGAATATTCAGGGAATACCTCAGCTTCCCAGAAATACTTCAATTCTCATGAGACAATTCATTTTTGCAGGAAAATATTACCCCAGCCCCCAAATAAGTTGAGATATAGACATATGACTCAGACACTCCAAAGGAGACTATTAAACCTAGTCATGGTGATGTATGCCTACAATTCTCAGGAGATGGAGGCAGGAAGACCAGGAGTTCACAGTCATTTTCAGTTATATAGTAAGCTCAAGGCTACACTGGGCTATATGAAACCCTGTCTCAGAAAAATGAAAAAAAAATGTGGAGGTGGGGAAACAAAGGCAACCAGTCTGAAAGGAGATTCAGGTACATCCCTGATAGAAAAAGTCACCAGATACAAGAAAATTTTGTAATTTTTTTCTTTAATTAAAATATTACGACATCATTTCCCCCTCCAACACTCCAGTGTCCCCTCCGTGTTCTCTTTGTAATCCAAAATTATTAATTTTTATTAATAATAATAATTATTATTACATGTACATATGTAATAATATTATTTATTATTATTACATGTATATATGCAAATGAATGAATGCATAAATCCAATTTCTGAGTCCAATTAGTGATGTTTGCAGGTACATTTTAGGTGTGACCACTTGGGTTTGGTAGCCACTTAGGGGACTCATCTCTTGGAAAAACTAATTCTCCCTCACCTAAGAGTTTTTAATTGTCTGTAACTCCTCTGTGGGAAGGTGCTCTGTGTAATCTCCATTAACATCGAGTGTCAACTGGTGTTTTCATTGTTCAGGTCTTGTTTAGATGAGTATATTTTTGAGATTTTATGGGTGTAGCTTTGCTGACATATATAGAAAATACAACCTTGAAGCTGACTTTCTGGGCATCTGGCTCTTAAATCTTTCTGCCCCCTCTCCCACCATATTCTCTGAGCCTTACGTTTAAGAGTAGTATTTAATAGATGTATCAACTGTGACCAGGAACACTGCAGATAGTTGTTCTCTGGATTTTGAGCAGAGGTGACTTTCTGTAATAGTCTCTGTCTACTTCAAAAGGAAGCCTCTTTGATGAGGAAGTAGAGATACACATATCCGTGGGTGTAAGAACTTGTCCTTAGAATACAGCCAGGAAATAAAATGGCTTAGCAAAGTAACTGTAATAGATACTCCTCCAAGATCTAAAACCTCACCAGCTGTGGTTGACTAGCTGGGTGGGCCTTAAGTCCTGTTAGATGGTTGTTGGTTACCACCGAAATGTAAGTGCCACTACTGCACCTTTATCTTGCCATGCTGATCATTGTTGAGGTGTGTAGGCATTACAACTGGATAGGACTACTGAATATTTTCTTCCTTTGGCAGCTTGCAGAGCACTCTCTGGAATGATAACACTTAGGTGCTTGAAAAAGCCGTAAGGAATATATCATTTTACTTTTACCTAAAATTAAATATAATATATACAATAAAATATAATGTGTATATGTTCTACTCCGTGAGATGGAATCCATGCCTAGTACTGCTTGGGTAGCCAAGAACCTGAGACTACATAGGACACAAACATGGGAGAAAATCAAATACTACTGTTCTGTTAAAGTAGAAGATTAACACCAAACAAACTCAATGGTATTTTTTAAGCTTTTTTTGCCTCATAATGCTTTGTCTGGTCACTTATAAGTCTTTTGCTTATATATATTGTGGGTTCTGGTTTTGCATGTTTATGAGACTTAGAGTGTGCAAATGAGTTGTATATTTGTGTGCTCTGTATGTTTGTTGTGCTTTTCTTTGACTCTTTTCTGTTTGCTTTGTCCTATTTTGTTTAAATTTTTATTATCTTTTTTTAGATGTCTGTTTATTTTCTTTTTCGGGGTCATTTTTTCATCTTTGTAAAATTAAAAATTTCAATTTATTTTACACACCAACCACAGTTTCTCTTCCCTCTTCTCCCATTCTCTCCCCCACCTCCTTTTTATATCCCCCATTCACTCCTCAGAAAGGGTAAAGCATGGGAGTCAACAAAGTATGGCATATTTAAGTTGAGGCAGGACCAAGCTCCTTCCTGCTGCATCAAGGCTGAGCAAGGCATCCACCATAGGGAAGATTCTAAAAAGCCAGCTCATGTGCCAAGGACAGGTCCTGGTCCCACTGTTAGGGGCCCCACAAACAGACCAAGCTACACAACTGTCACACACATGCAGAGAGTCTAGGTTGGTCCCATGCAGGCTCCCTAGCTGTCAGTCTAGAATCCTTGGGGTACTCACCCATAAGTGGATATTAGATGTAAAGCAAAGGATAGTCAGGCTACAATCCACAGCCCCAGAGAAACTAGGTAACAAGGAAGACCCTAAGAGGGACACAGGGATCTCCCTAGGAAGGGAAATTAGATGAGATCTCCTTGGTAAACTGGATGCAGGGATGGGAGAGGGAATGATGAGTGGGAGGGTAAAGGGGAGGGGATAAGAACAGGAGGGATCCGGATGGTTGAGTTGGGGGGAAGGATGGAGAGAGCAATGAAAGATATATCTTGAGATTGTGATGTCTAAAGCTGTTTTGACCTTTGAGAATATATTTTCCGCTATGAATAAGCATAAATGTGTGGTGAGTTGCAAATGTACCAAGCCTCTGCTCCCGATAGGATTAAGCTATCAGTAGCTCTTCCTTAGGGGTTCTCAGCACAAATGGGATCTATTATTGACACATTAAGAGCTCAATATAGACAAACATGCCCTAATATGCAGGAACCACGAACATAATGCATATATAAAGTGTTAGAGAGGAATCAACATCCTCGGAATTCAGGACTAAAGCCAAAGGAACTGAACAACCTTAGCAATCCCAACAGCCATTGCAGCTTTTGTTTTTGTTTTATTCTTGGTTTTGAAGACTGGTTTTCTCTGTGTAGCCCTGTCCTGGAACTCGTCCTGGAACTCGCTCTGTAGACCAGGCTGCTCTTGAACTCACAGAGATCCGCCTGCCTCTGTCTCCCTAGTGCTGGGATTAAAGGTGTGCTCCAAGCTTAAAAAAAAAAAAAAAAAAAAAAAAAAAGCCTTAATTGGGCAACCGGGGTAAAACTGGCGCGACGTGATTGCGTCATTTCGCCGTCGCTCTATTCCTGGGACAGAAAGGGCGAGACCTTCGGTGGGAGGAGTGGCGCTCACTTCTGCCTCTGCGGCGGCTATAAGAGTCGGACTGAAGAGGCCGAAGAGAAAGCTGTTTGCATTAAATAGTTGTGGCGGTATTGGGCATGGTTTAATTTTGTGCATGGCTGTCTGGCTTCACTCTTAATTTGACAGCGCCCAAACTAAAGATGGCTGCGCAGGCGCGGACCTGACCATAGAGTGTCGGAGCTAGAGAAACCCGGGCGGAGCGCGGCGGAGAAACGCGCCAGTCTAGCCGGCCTTTGAGGGAAGTTAGTGGTGCGGCGGGCGCTCGCCGGTTCCTGCGTCTGCGCGAACATGGTTGAGGAAAGCGTGCGCGTGGTTCGCTGCGGCGGCAGCCGGCTCAACTTCAGGAGAGCCCTGTTCTCTGCGGATTCCAAGTATGTCGGGGCTGACGGGGCGCCGGGCTCCTCGGGCCGGGGAGGGGACTGTCAGGCGCGGCAGAGAGCGAGTCCGGACTCCGCGTGCCCAGACCCGGAGCTCCCGGGGCACCCTGGCCTTGTTGCGGCGTGGGTGAGCCTGGGCTCCCGGACTCCACCCCCGTGCGGGAGGTCGCGGGTGCGGGGACAGGTCGCGTGGCCAAACGAGGCCAGGTCTGCGCGGCTGGAAAATGCTCCAGGCTGTGTGCTGTTCCGCCCAGACGAGTGTTCGTTCTCTTCGTACGGAACGTTTTGGATCGCCATTGTTACTTAGGCTTTTTACTTTCCTGGAACGTCACATAGTAAAAACCGATGTTAGATCTGTAAGAGATAATCAGTCTACAGAGTTTGGGAAGAATGAAATGTCTAGGTGTACACAACTTTTACAACAGCGCCTGGCCTCAATGGCACGCTGCGAGTCAGCTGGGCATCCTTGCTGCTACATAGTATCATGTTAGAAGAGACGCCCGCTAGTAACTACTAAGTATTTACTCAGTATTTTTAAATTACTTAGTAATTATTTATTTGTTTATTTATTTATTCAAAGTACTCTGAATAGAGATACTTAGTAAAAAAAAAACTTTATTAGAAGGGTAAAGATTGAAGATTGTATTTATGGAGGGTGACTCTCCCTGAGTACCATGCCCATGGATGTATGATGGTATGGAGCTGGTTTGTTGAATGGATGAGTGATGAAAGTAACTTTCACACATTCAAGTCAAGGGTTTTTACAAGATAGTCCTTACAAGTAAAGGTAGTTTTGTTGGCATTGTTTTATGAAATACGGGGGGGCGGGGAGGAGGGGACACGGACGGGCTTAGAGTTGTCACAGTTCTGATCCTTCAGACTCATCCTTATATCCAGTTTCACCCTTCATTGAACTGCACCTCGGCTTAGCTATTAGAATGAGGTATGTGGTCCATTTCATTTACCAAGTCTGATAGTTAGATGGTTTTGTTTGTTTGTTTTGTATTTGTCAATTGTTTTATGGCGTTGGTGGCTCATGCCTTTAATCCCAGCACTAGGGAGGCAGAGGCAGGCAGAATTCAAGGCCAGCCTGGTCTACAGAGCTGAACTTTCCAGGACAGCCTCCAAAGCAATACAGAGAAACCCTGTCTTCAAAAAACAAAACACACAAAACACCATGACCAAAGCAATTTAGAAAACGAAATGTTTAATTTGAAGCTCACAGTTGCAGAGGGTTAGAATCTGTGATCATATCATGGTTGATATGATCTTGGCTCTGGAGCAGTACCTGAGGCATCTCCATTCAGAGAGAACTAACTGAGAATGGCTTGGGCTTTTGAAATCTTCAAGCCTGCCCCCAGTGACACACCTCCTCCAACAAGGTCATGCCTTGTAATCCTTCAGGAATAATTTTTCCAACTGGGAACCAACTATTCAAACATCTGAATCTATGGGAGCCATTCCATTCTCAGTGAAACCACCACACTAGGCTAGGCTGGTTTATTGAGGATATCAATGAAAGGCCTCCCTTTTGGCAGGATCCAAAAAGATAGTGGGTTGTTTTGCTTTGTTTGTGCAGATTGGCACTAGGACCTTGCATATACTAGGCAAGCACCATCACTGAGCTCTACCTCTGAGGAGACACACACACACACACACACACACACACACAGCTACCTGTTGGCCAGTAGTTTATAGACATACCATCAATTGTGAGCCACATTCTATCTTTAAAGATGCAAACAGGTAAGCAACTCAGTGTCATCGTTTTGCTAAAGCAGGCTATATCTCAGCAACCTCTCAGTCACATCTCCTCTTAGGATGTTCATGCACAGGCACTTTGGGAACACAGAGAATAGCCTGACTGGTCCTCACTGGTTTGAGCCTTCCACCATGTGTGGGAAGTGTGAGATACAATTGGCACCGAGCAAGTATCTTTTCTGAACTTTCCTTATGAAAAGTTCTATTATGAATGTAACCACCTTGGGTTATGAAGGAGCATCTGCTTTATGGGAGGAAGCCACAACTCCAAAGAGGTATAAACAAAATCAGCATTTCAGCAGTTGGAAAAGAAGCTGATAGAACCATTGAGAGCACCGTTCACTCAGCATTTGTGAGTTGATGTCTCCAATCAGCTGTGGAGCTCCAGTGAACCACTGAAGAGTAGCTGGATATCAGTGTCTGCACCATTAGTCCCATTGTTTGTGCTATGGTTCTGTATTACCTCATAGTCCTTTACGTGTTAACAGGTGAATCCATCTTTGATATCCTCATAGGTTTAACAACACATGCATTTGAATGTACTGTTCTTAAACTATTTGGAAAGGTATTTGCATGTCGTTGTCTTTGTAATAGGCCACAAAAGGATTATGTTGCCTTTGTAATATATGAGACTTAGATTTTTCTCTCTTCCAGGTATATCTTCTGTGTCTCAGGTGACTTTGTTAAGGTGTATAGCAGTGCCACAGAAGAGTGTGTACATGTTCTGCACGGGCATGAAAATGTGGTGTCAGGAATTCTCCTCAACCCCAACAACCATCTGCAGGTGCCAGTCTAATGGGACATGCTATCATTGGTCTTTCTGTTGACAGGAAGATTTCAGTTAAATTTGCTGGGGGTACTTTACCGATTATAACCAGAGAAATAATCTGTTGGGATGAGGTTGTGGGACAAAACTGATGTGAACTTAAGAGTTCTCCGTTGTTCTGACAGTGCTTGTATTTGTAACTGTTTTACTAATCCATATGTATGATTCCTAGATAAAATAACTGGCATTTTTTTTTTACCAAACATAATTATTTTACCTGAATAGATAATACTGTCTTACTCAAGTACTTTTTCTTTTTAATCTCTGAATTCATGACCTAGTTCACAAAAATTATCAAATTAGTACTTTCTTTCAAATTAAAATTATTTATAAACCTTATATAAACAAGCTATTTTCACTTAACAATACGTAACCCTAATAAAGCTAAGCTTATTAATCCTAATACCATACGTTATTAAGATCTGTGCTCACCAAGAAGGGTTCACAGACTGGTCTAACACTGTCAAGCTGTCTGCATTGATGTCCTGCAAAGATGAGTCCTGGAATGTGACAGCACTGTTTGCTGTAGAATTCCTGCTGTATTTCTGAAAATAATGGTCCTAAATGGGTTGGATTAAAAAAAAAAAAGGGGGGGGGTTATCTGGCCATTTGAGGAATGTATTTTAATACTTAGATAAGATGAAGTTGCTAACTGCTGTAATTAGATTATTTTGCAGAGACCGATGGCTGGTATCCTTCATCTCAGAAATTTAGGGCAGTAGTGTCTCAGATTCTAGAGCTTTGGGATTTGGGGAATATTTGTTTTACTTGCTGGTTGAACAGCCCCAAGTCCTAAAGCTGAAGCTGATATTTTTTTAGTATAATGTTGGGGCTCACAAAGCTTTGCACTTAGATTTTAAATAGGGATATTCAAATTTTATAAATTCTACCACCCCTTAAAGCTAACAATGAGCTAATGAGCAACAAACAAAAAGTAGGCCTTTAGTTATTCATGTGATGTTTTTGGAGTACTACTATTTAATCTGTTTTGTGCTATTTTACCCTTTTAGCTCTTCTCTTGTTCCTTTGATGGCACAATTAAGCTGTGGGACTACCTTGATGGCATTTTGATAAAGGTATGTATATTGCTCTTTAGTTTTCTTCTTCCATGAGACTTAATCTTAAAGGGACTTCCTGAACAAGTTAAGAAATCTACATTATTTTAAAAGATGCATAATCTTGACTATATAAATATCTGAAGATTCCATCATGAAAAGACTAATAAAAATCACTGAGAGAAAATGTTTTAAACACCAACAGGATGAGCATGGACCCTGAGGATGTAGCTCAGTGATAGAGTGTCTGTGAGATCCTGGGTTCTATCCCAGCAGTCAGTCTCAAGAAAGGGGAGGGGAGGCAGCAAAAGAAATACCGGTTACCATGATGACATGGTTCATCCCAGTAATTTTAGAAGTGTGAATTTAAACAGATAGCAGAGTGATTTCTCTCCTTGCCAAAACACACATTTAAAAAGAAATGCAGTAATGAGTATAATCTAGAGAGACCTTTGTATGTGTAGTCAACAAGGCAAAAACCAAAAACATAGTACTTTTTTGTCCATAAGAATTTCTCATTGAAATATCTTATAATGTATGTAGTTCTTAAATTATTTATAGTGGAAAAAATCTATATAAACTTGATATTATTTAAAATTATGATAGGTTTAATCGGTGAGACACTGTGCAATCATTGAAAAGTCAGGAAGGTATATAGAAGATTATTCAACAAATAGTATACATGGCCTCTACAGACAGGCACCCTCTTGAGGTAGGAAAACAGCAGGAAGAAAACCTTAAACTGCCCTGTGAGCACAGTGTTCTGGAAGAACTGGATAGTGCATAGTGGGATCTGTTATCTATTTCAGACGTTCATCATTGGACCTAAACTCCATGCCCTCTTTATTCCGACCCGAGCCGAAGATTCCATCTTCCTTACAATAAGTAAAGAAGAACCAGGTACAGCATAATGCACTTAATTTGTTTTTGTGGACATCAGAAGGATCTTTCAGATTCTCAAAATTATGTTTCTCAACAGTAGTTTTAGTCTCAAGATAGCAGTTCTGAGTTGGCATTTAAATTTCTGTCATCTTTATATTGGGGGAGGAGGTTCTGTTCTGAGGTGTTCAGCAGATGATGATTACCACATATACATACTTATTTATCAATTAATAATGGACTCAGAGCTCAGTGTTAGAGCCAAACTAGAATTTGTCTTTCTGCTGAATTTTAATGCCATTCTTAGTATCACTGTCCTTTTATTTGTTGGTCTTGAGTCATATCAAATAAAATAGATAGAAATTGATATTAAGAACCTGGAGTGTGTGCCTGAGTTGTTATTGTTTGCTATTGGTAAAACTATCATGTATCAGCATTTTAGGAATGTCTACAATATTATCAGTAATCACAGAGAATTATTCTCCATTGTAGAACTTGATATAATATAATATCAACATGAAATAACCCAAACAAAATTTCTGATGCTGGAATTAAAGAGTGCCACTCACTCTATACGATACAGTTGTATCTGAATTAAAAGTTCAAAGCAGCTTTGATACAGTTACTAGACAGTCAGCTGGATTGCCTGACATTTAATTCTGTATGTAAAAATACACAAGCATACACATGTCCTTAGTAGGACGGTGGTGGCACACGCCTTTAATCCTAGCACTCGGGAGGCAGAGGCAGGCAGATCTTTGTGAGTTCGAGACCAGCCTGGTCTACAAGAGCAAGTTCCAGGACAGCCTCCAAAGACCCAGAGAAACCCTGTCTCAAAAAAAAAAAAAAAAAGATATGTCCTTAGTATGAAAATTGTTTTCATTTTTACTAAATGGTACAATTATGTATACCAAAAATTGCTTATAGTTTAATATCAGTAACTTTTTGGTTTGTGTGCCTATTTTATGCTTATCTGTGAACATTATAATGGGCCACAGCTGGCTTACATACGTACTCATGTACACAGATGTGCACGTGGAGGTCTACTCCATGGTATCTTCCTTTATCTTAATCTCTGCACCTGCAGCAGGCTGACTCAGCTAGACTAGCTGCCAGTAAGTCCCGGAGCTCCTCCTGGGCACTCACCACTGTGCTGGCTTTTATAATTCATTAGAGAATCTAACTCGGGTCTTCATATGCTCATAGCAAGCACCAACTTTTCAGGAAGTTCTCAGATAGCTTCTTAATTGTGGTTGCTTAATTCACCAATCCCATTTTATTTTATTTTGATTTGTCAAGACACACTTTAAATAAGAGAAGATATGTTATCTGTGAGGTTAAGATATCTTTTATTAGATAAACTCCAGCCAGGGGCAGCAAGGCAAAGGAGGCCAAAGAGAGAGCCCCCATGTGCCTTGTCTGTCCCTTTAAACCCTATCCCCTGTCACCCTGACATCACCTTGACCACACCCTGGTGGGTGTGGTTGGGCACACCTATAGCCAGCTTCTAGCAGACGTGGCTTACAGTGTCCCCTACACATTTTCTCTGTGTAGTTTTGGAACCTGTCCTGGAACTAGCTCTGTGGACCAGGCTAGCCTCGAATACATAGAGATCGCCTCTGCCTCTGCCTCCCGAGTGCTGGGATTAAAGGCATGAGACACCACTCCCATTTTATTTTTTTTTATTTATTTACTTACTGGGTTTTGGTTTTTTATCTTTGTTTTGTTTTTTGAGACAAAGTCTTTATAGTCCTAGCTGTCCTAGAACTCAACTGTGTAGACCAGACTGACCTCAAACTCTCAGAGATCCTTCTGCCTCTACCTCTGACTCTAGAGTGCTGGGATTAAAGCCAAGTACCAGCTCAGACCCATTTTAAACCTCAGTTTAGTACTTTGAAACAAAAATATACCTGTGTAAGGTTTCTGTTTCTACAGATAAAGCCAGGAGTGCTGAGGAGTTTTGGATTTAGACTTCATTAAATGAAGAGTTCAGAGACTAGGGAGATGGTTTAGCAGTTAAGAGCACTTGCTGCCCTTGCCAAGGACTCAGATTTGGTTCCCTTCACCTATATGGCAGCTTAAAACCACCCATTACTCCACTCCCAGGACCCCTGTAGGCGCCAGACTCTGCACAAAGTGCACTTATATACAAGCAGGCAGAACCCATAGACATAAAATAAGAATAGAGAAATCTTTTTTTTTTCTTAATGAAGACTTCAGTCAGGTAGTGGTGGCTCATGTGGATCTCTGAGATCAAGGCCAGCCTGGTCTACTGAGTAGGTTCTAGGACAGCCAGGAATACACAGAGAAACCCTGTCTTGAGGGGGGGGCGGTATGTTTTGTTCAAGGTGACCTACAGTTAGTAGAGTACAGATTCACAGTTTTGTATGAATACATGTACTTGGTTTAAACAAACCGTCTAACAAATGACTTCCTCTGGCTAGACATATTTCAGCTGGTTTCAGTAAAGCTGCCCAAGTCATCAAGCCAAGACGTGGAAGCTAGGGAGCTGTCCTTTGTTTTGGATTATGTAAACCGGTCGCCCAAGTGCATTGCCTTTGGTCATGAGGTACATTTGTTCTGTTAGTTTCTGTTTATATTTAAAATCTATTCCCTGAAAGTTTCCCCTCAACACTGATGATCCAGTGCAATATTGTATTTTTGTTAGTAACTAAAAATCTATGACATTCTTTTGACAAGTATTCCTGAGTTATGGTATGTGTATTATTTTATAGCCTTCCTCATGTTATATATTCTGCCCTTTGCTCTTTTATAATTTTTCCCAAAATAATAATGTCTGGTATTTGTCTTCTTTGCCTGTTTCATATAAGAATCACTGATATTGTTCCATTTTAAAAAAGAAGAAATTGTTCCGTTTTAGGCCGTGTGTCTTTAGAAAATATGGGTTCTGTATCTATAATTAGCATACACTATAGGAAATTCAGATATTACAGAAAAATATAATGAAGAAAGAAAATATTCAGTCTCACCAGTGATAATATTTAAGGACTTTTCTAGACCTCTTTGAACACATAGAAGATGACAGTTCCCAAAGGAAGTAGGATGAGAATATTTTTCTCTTTTCAACTTAATATTGCAAAATGCAAGGCTAACATGTTTTAGACAGGTACTTTATGGTATTTGTACCATTGTTTAGCTGCCTGTTAATAACTTATTTTTTAAAAAATAAAATGCCACTAAAGACCTATTTCATTAACTGTGGGGTTTGTAGAATTTGTCATTGTTCTGGGCAGTGTTAATTCCTCAAAGGAGAGAAGGCTTTATCATTGTCAGTTCTGTATCCAGTCTTGCTGACCATCAGTTTGGGTAAAACCACTGTTAGAATCCTCTTCACCTCTACTAAGATTACTACTGGTGTCAAGATGAGGAGCAAAGTTAAATCCCCTGGCCCTAGTCCCCTTCTGTACTGAGACAGAACATGACCACAGAGTAAGATGTGTAGGAGTACTGACTGTTCCACTCCACGTAGCCCCCTATGGTTGTTACATAAACATAACAACCCAGAGTCAACCAGCTAACAGAATTCTGGTGTACTTATTCAGCTGAATGCTACTCATCAGTGAAAAGAAATTCACAATATACCTAAGGCGAATTTCAGAAGGTTAGTGTTGAGGTACATTTGCAATAAAATAAGCTGTGATGTTAAAATGACAGTTGCTGGTGAGAATTGGGACACTGAGGAATGACCAAACAGAGAAGGGACATTTTTGGGTTGAAGGAACTGTTTCTAGGACTTGATTATGGCAGCAGTTAATGTAGACAGAGTTACACAGGTATCATATGTATGCCTAATGGGAAAAAATGTAAATCACTGCACTTAAAGCTGGAGAGTGAAATTGTAGGTAAAGAGATTTCTTTTTAATGTTACCTTTTGCTTAAATCACCAGGGGGAGTATATTGCTGCAGTGCGGGACTTTTACTTATCTGTTTACTTTCTCAAAAAGAAAAAAACATGCAAGTAAGACTTCCCTTTTATTAACTTTGTTGTATTTACCAGAGCACTTGTTACAATGCTGTCCAAACCTGTTTCCAGGGTCTCTTTTCAAGAAGTGGGACCATCATGTAGAGGGACAAACCTTTTAACCCACAGTGGTAGGGGAGGATCTTAGCCATACTCCATATTTGTAGTGTACTAAGTGTGGATTTGGTGTAAAAATTTAGATTGACAAGGCTTGGCCTGATGATTCTCATTGGTTGTTGGAACTGAAATAGGCATTAGATTACTAAGGTTTTGTTGCAATCTGTTTTCTATTGCTGTAATAAGATATCTTTACCAAAAGTAGCTGGGGAGGGAAGGATGTATTTGGCTAACATCTTAATTTCACAATACATCATAAAGAGAAGTTAGAGTAGAAACTCAGGGGGCGGAAATAAAACAGAGGGCTAGAGTGGTGATTACTGGTACACTCTGTGGTTCACTCCACTTGCTTTTTATACCTCCCAGACCAGCATAGTCTTAAAATGTTTAGAGCATTTCAGCTACCATGTAGAGATAATATCTAATTGAGTTATTAGCATGAGTGAAGATGCCATGTCTAGAGAGGCTGGTGCTAAGCTGAGTGTTGTGTAGTCAGTTTGTCTTAGCCAGGGTCATCTTCCCAGCTACTGTTAAGATTAGCATTGTTTGTAGAAAGATCCTCACTTCTTCAGAAGTGGAATAGGAACCAACCTAGAAAAAGCGAATGATTTATCACTCTGTATTGTCCTTTAGGATACATAAAGTCATTTGCTTCAGCTAGAACTTAATAAGCATAGCCATACGTTTAATGCTGAAATTTTGCTTCAGAGAAAAAAAACTGAATCAGCTGTCCCCAGGTCAGAAAAAGGTACTAAAAGGACTGTCTTCATGACTTACCTTAGTAGCTTCCACTGACCAATTCTTGTGATAAGATCTGAGTCAGATGAAGTTTATACTGTGTATTGGTAAATGTTAACCAAACAGAATGCTTGATTCATAACCAAGGGAAAGTTGTTTTTTCTTTTTCCTAGTTTTACTTTACCATCAACCAAAAATAAGAAGAATGCTAAGAACAGGTTTACCTGTGTAGCCTGCCACCCAAAGGAAGACTGCATCGCATCTGGCCACATGGATGGCAAAATCCGCCTTTGGTGAGTGAGCTTGAGAAGACACGGGTCACTTCTGTGCTGCTTCACACTCATCCTACAGAGCAGCACTATCCATAGGTCTAAAGGAAGGTGGTGCGAGCATCAGTGCTGCAGAAGGACAGGGCTGTGCTACCACCCCATTTCTTGCCATGCTCTCCCTTCATACTGTGGTATAGGATTCCTGTCCTTAAGCTTGTGGAGAGAGTGAAGCATTCATGTCACCTGGAACCATTTTATGGCCCGTTTTAACTAAAACAAGACAGTGTAACATTGCTGAGTACCTAATGGGTGGAATGGTGGTACCGTAATAGCATTGCCTATAGAAGTGGTTCTGGTTAGGAACAATAAGGTATTCCTAAATACTGATGCCAGAGCACTTGAGACTGCTATTTGTTGGATTTGGCATGCCATTATTTCCTATTTTCACCTGGGGTCAAGTTCTCTTTCCTCAGCCCTAAATGAATGTCTCCATCAAATAACTTCACTCATAGCTCAGGGAACCCCGTAGAAGAGGAGGCAGACATAGTGTCCTATACCTGTGTAGCATGGCTTCCAGTTTAGTGTTTGTATGGATTTCCTGAGCACAAAAGTGGGTCTCTGTTTCTGGTGCCTTCTCTTAGACTTTCTTCCTTTTGTTTGTTTGTTTTGTCCAATTCTGACGTGTTATTTTGTTTTACTGTATTTTATTTTATTACTGTCTCAGAAGCCTGTTTGTTTTCTAATCAGAGACAGAAAAGGGAGTGGGTCTGGATGAGCGGGGAGGTGGAGAGGAAGGAACTGGGAGGGCTTGAGGGATGGGAAACCATAATCAGGATATATTATGTGAGGAAAGAAATGTTAAAGTATTTTATTTTCTCCAACAGGAGGAATTTTCATGATGATAAGAAATACACATATACATGTTTACATTGGCACCATGATATGGTGATGGATCTGGCTTTTACAGTGACAGGTAAGTGCCACTTTGATAATTAAAAGGAAATTTACAAGTATCTGAATGAAATGTTGGGAGTCACAGCATTTATGGTTTAAGATTTAAAATTGTACCAGGTATGGTATACAAATGAAAGGAGGCTGAGATAGGAGGATTACCATGAGTTCAAGGCCTGCCTAAGCTTTGTAGTGAGACACTGTCATACACAAAAAACATGTTATGGGAGTCAAATTTCGGACACTTTTTATGACTTTTGTTGGGCTTTGCTCACCACAGTAGTATGTGGTTTAGCTTCCAGAGTATATACTTGTGCTCATCTCTCTCCTGACATGAAGAACATATGTAAAGTGCACACCAGGTTTTGATACAGTCTTATTGTAAAGTTGTAGTCCATAACTGCTGCTATTTATCAGATGCAAATAGCTGCCAGTGTTTTCCGTCCTCTGTCTTTGGACTAGTGAAGTGTGTTATTAGTTGTCCTTTCACAGATGAAGGAAGTGAGAATTTGAGGTGGTAACTAGCTAGCATAAAGTTCGATGGTTAGTAAGTAGAATTTGGGTCTGGGTGTAATTTAGAAGCCCATGTTTTGAATTGACAGACTGCCTGATTGAGTGTTCCCTACTTTGTGTTTTTGGATGTGAGACTAGCACTTAACAGCTGCACCAGCTCTCCAGCCCAGGTATTTCCTACTTTAAATTCAGACCCTGTTGCATGTAAAGCAGACATAAGAAGTACATTGTGTCTTTTACTTTTAGTGCCCTCACACCCATGTGACAGAAGTTATGTTGCTTAGGTCTGTATTCTAACAGGACGCTAGGGAAGACCATGTGCCTGCAAAGCAAGACAGGAACATGATTTATTCTCCACATGTTCCTCCTGGAGCCTAACAGGACAGGTCTTAGTGCCCATGTGCTCTGGATGCTGGAGCTCCCTAGAGCCAGGAAGTAGAAGGTAGAGTTAGCCTCCTGAAGCTTTGGACTTGGGGAACCATGCCTGGTGTCTGCAGGAGTACTGTTGTGACATAAGCATCAAGACATAAAAGAGAAAGAAAGGGAATTAGTCCTACACATGGGAAAATGTGGGCTGTTTATTTACCTTCTTTATCCTCCTTTCCACTTACCTCGAAAAATAAAAACTAAATGCTGTGTGGTTTTGTTATGCTGGTACATGGCCTCTGCCTATCTCAGGGCAAGGAATGATCATAAACACACAATACTATGCACTATTAATGTTGGGTGAGTAAATCCTATCATGTCTTCTCCCAGTGCTGCTGACACTATTGTTTATTTGGGCTGAGCACAGCTAGTTTGTATAATTGAGCCCAGGCTTTGGTTACTTTCTTCAGTATGCTGGTTTCATTTCACTTGGGTTTCTTCCCAGAGCGAGCTTACTAAGTACAGTGTAGACTTTGTTTTCTGAAATAACTGTGTAAGAATCCCTTTTCTCCACACTCTCACAGAGTGAGGCTCGGCCTCATTTGGAGTGTTTGTTTGTATTTCTGATAGATACAGATGCAGAGGATTTTTTTTATGTATCTGTTGATCATCTGTGTATCTTCTGGGAAATGTCTATATTAAAGGGCTTTTTTTTTTAATCCATTCTTCAATTGTATTATTTATGATTTTGAATTATTTGAGTTCTTTACATCTTATAACTATTAATCCCTTATTAGACATGATTGACAAACATTTTATCTGTAGGTCATCTTTGCTTTTTCCTCTGGACAATAGGGTGGCTGTAGCTAGTACTATTATGACTGTAAAAGAATATTTTGATTGCTTCTTCATAAGGAATAGATAAATACTCAAGGTGTCATATGTTCAAATTACATGATTTGAGTATTACACTATATATGTATGCAAGCATTATGTTGTAATGTATATATCTGCACAGCTGTGTCAACTAAAAATAAAATAAAACTGAAAGATAATCAATAAAACCAGCTAAAATGATAGGACAACACTTTTGTAAGTTTCCAAAGAGATCACTTAAATGCTGATTATGTTTGTTTTTGTTGTTGTGTTGTTTTGTTTTTCCCTTCAAACTCTGCCCATTTGGTTTCTTTGGCTGGAAAGGCACCAGTCTGCTGAGTGGTGGGCGAGAGTGTGTGCTTGTAGAGTGGCGAGAGGGATCAGAGAAGAACAAGGAGTTTCTCCCTCGCTTGGGATCTACTATTGAGCACATCTCCGTCTCACCTGCAGGAGATTTGTTCTGTACTTCTCACTCTGATAACAGTAAGTCTGAGTTTCTTGTTGTGAGGCGGTAAGGTAATAAGGTTAAAAAGTTCTGCTTTTCTCCATCCCTCTTAGCCTCACATGCCACCAGATCCATCATTTTCAAAATTGTTTTTATGAAAGCATAAGGCTAAATGTGTTTGTTTGTGGTTATGGATATTATATTTTCAGAATCTTTAAAGTGGAAGGCAGGTTTAAAGTGGGCCTTCCTACTTTGATAAGTCATGGCATTTTCAGAGAATGCTGTGAGCTTCTCTTGATGCAGCTCTAGGTGTGTGCTCACAGCTGAGTGCTGTGGCGTGTGGTAGGAGGAAAGGGACTTGCTTTCCGTTCCTTCTCACCTAGGGCAGTTTGTAAACTAGAGTGGATAATAGATACCCTAATCTTATGCAGACCCTACTCAGTTCCCAGAACCCACATCAGGCAGCTCACCAGCACCTGTAACTCCAGTTTTGGGATGCCCGCCATTCCCATCTAGCTTCCCCAAGCACTTGCACTCCCATGCACATTCCTCCCCACACCCACACTTGGGCACACATAATTTGAAAGAAAGGGTTAATGACTTTCTACAGAAACTTCTGTCCCCATCCCTAATTGTTGAACTAACTCAAAGAATATAGCCCTGATTTCTAGTAACAGTGGCTTAGTTGAACTTACTGGATTTTCTTGTGTTCTGGTGTATTTCAAAGTAACATAAACATCTGGCCCTCATCACCTTGAAATTCTGTTCTATTTATGTTTAATTATTTTTTCTCTGCTTTAACAGAGATAACAGTTATTCACCGAAATCTCAACGCATCTGCGGTTATTCAAGGCCTAGTGAAAGGTACTGCAGCCTGTAGGGGATGCGGGACTGTACCTGGTGAGTGGCCGCTGCCACAGTTCAGTTGATGTCTGTCGCTTCTCTTGCAGATAGGAGTATATCTACTGGCTTGATGGTCGACCCAAGAACCAAAGCTCTAGTTTTGAATGGAAAGCCTGGTCACCTGCAATTTTATTCTCTCCAGGGTGATAAGCAGTTATATAATGTAAGATTTTGATCCATAAGTTTTAAAATGAGTGAAAGATCTTTCCAGTACTGCTGGGGTTATGTGGAAACTGCTGATACTGATCCCGTGCTTTTGTATTTGACCATAGCTGATGTGTCTGTGATTACTCTAGTACAGTTGTTGCTGCCCACACATGTGCTTTAGTCACAGTGAAAGGGAATGAGCCTGTGTGGATAGCCAGTACACATTGGGGTCTGCTGTGTGCTAAAACTGTCATTCATGTGCTAGAGTTAACGTTTAGTGTAGATTAAACAAGAACACTTCAGTCCTGACAAATGCAGCCCACCTTTTTCTTGTGCCCTGCAGAGCTCTTCTTACATTACTGCCACAGTAACTAACTTGTTCTTTCTTTCTTTCCATATCCTATAAACATAAAAACAATACCCCCCACATCTTCTGAAAGGACAGTTACTACATTTAATATAGTTTGAGCATCCCCAGCCTCAAAATCCAAAGTTTTTTCTTTTGCTTTGTTGTTTTGTTTTTTTTTTTTTTTTTGGGGGGGGGGGCGTTCAAGACAGGGTTTCTCTGTTTAGCTCTGTCTGTAGTGGTACTCACTCTGTAGACCAGGCTGGCCTTGAACCCAGAGGTCTACCTGCCTCTGCCTTCTGTGTGCTGGGGTTAAAAGGCATGTGCCACCATGCTTGGCCAAATCCAAAGTCTTAAAGTGGTTTCACATCTAAAAATTCTGAGTATCTCCCTGATAATACACAAGGAAAACCCTGTGCCTGACTTCATGTGAAGACATGTCACAGCACAATGCTAAAACTATTATGTAAAGTTAACCACCAGCTGGCTATAGATTTAAGTGCACATAAAAAACATAATGGATTTTATGTGTAGACTTGGGTCCTAGCCCCCAAATACCTCCTGTGTCTATATAACCATTCTAAACATTGAATAAAATTTGAAACATTTTGGATCTATAGCTATTTAGATGAAGGCTCCTCAACCAAAAACAACCACTTTATTTTCTTAGCAAACACAAGACAACCCATTTTAAGGGATTAAAAGATCAGTCATAAAAATAAAAAGCTAGCTTGCTTTAGGCTATTGCTTACCTTGTTTTAATTTTTTACTCTCTTATTGGGATAGATAATTTAATTTAGCCTTTAGGTTTTCTTAGAAGAAAGCACGACTGTAAGTTAATGGTATTAATAACATTTTGGACTCTTTCACCTTGTCAGTTAGATATCATACAGCAAGAGTACATCAATGATGACGGTCTAATTCAGATTGAACTAGTAAAGGCTGCCTTTGGATGCTCTGGCACTTGGCTGGCAACAGTTGAACAACGGCAAGAAAATGAAACTGAGCTCGAACTGCAAATGAAGCTGTGGACCTATAGCAAGAAAACCCAGGGGTAATCCTACTGTGTGGCCACCTCATTCCTGTTTTACAGTTAAAACTGTCAACCTTTATGTTTCATTTTGACACATATGGAAATGGGGCTTGTTTTATTATTCTAATAAGAAAGCTTTATTTTAGCTTTCTGTTTTGAGAAAGCATTGGTATAATGTAGGTCATGTTATGTCATCACAGAAAAGATCAAACTTGAGAAAGAATTGTAACCCCACAACATAATACCCAATTCTGAGCAAATCCAGAATTAGGATCCAAATGTGCCTCAGTACTGTCAAAGTAGGAGTATAACATTTGTCATGTTTAGGTAAATAACCCACTGCTTGTTTGCAGAATTGTTTACTGAGTCTTTGTGTACCAGCCTTTTTATTTTGGAGACAGGGTCTCTCTGTGTAGCCCTGGCTATTCTGGTACTTGCTATGTAGACCATGCTGGTTCAAACTCAGATTTGCCAGTCTCTGTCTCCCCAGTTCTGGGATTCATGGCATGTACCAACAACCTGGCGTGTACGTTTCTAGAGAATAGTAAGCTAAGCCTATGCCCCACATTTCACAGATGAGAAAATCAGCCCAGAATTAAGTGATTCTCCTAGTCCTCTCTTGTAACATCTGCTCTTGGAGGCACTTGATACATGGTTCGGTGTTCTCTAAGGACAGAGCAACCATTGTCAATGACTGGGGCTGTTTGAATAGGTCATTTTTATCCCATGTTTCCACAATGTAAATATAGTGGAGCTTTCAAGGCCTCTCTCTCTCTGTTTAGAAGAAACCAGACCTCTAAGTTCTGTGTAATTGCCCTACAGAGTCTGCTACAGAGGCCTTCGGTCATAGTTTGTTTCATATTAGGTTCATTTTTACCAGTGAGCTGGCCGCTGTCTATAATGATCAGTATTTGAGTCACCCCAGATGCATGTGATATTAGAGCTTGTCCTGTAATGTTAGACACAGAGTATGTGAAATTTACCATTGTGGGTGACAGCCCATCAGCTGCCCATTTTAAAGGTGTTATTGCATGATGTACAGAGTACTAGCCTACTGAGTCTTTTCTGAGAGTAAACTTGTGATTTTCCTTCTACTAGGTTTGCTCTTAACACAAAGATCGCCATGCCACATGATGACCACATTACAGCTCTCTGTTTCAATAATGCAGAAAACTATGAAAAACCCATACTGGTCACAGCTAGCAGAGATGGCCACTTCAAAGTGTGGGTGTTAGCAGATGATTCTGATATATACAGTAAGTTAACATATAGATTGTATTGAGAAATTACAGCTTTAAGAAGTGATATATTTGTATTATCATTAATATCCTCTTTGAGAAGGTGTTTTCTACCTTGTTAAATTCTGTAAACTATTGCTAACTTGAGCAGCTTTTTGCATATTAAACTTTTACATACTGTTTTACCAGAATCTGTGCCTTGGGGAAGTGAGTGAATTTGTGTCAGTTTGGTGCAGCTTAAAGGGTTCTTGCTGCGGGTCTTTCTCTTCTCCACTAGAGGGAGGTCAAGGTCCTCAGGAAGGGAAAATACCAAAACGGTATTTTGCAACACTTTGTTAGCACAGTTGTGTGGAATCTGTTTTTATTATGTTTGTTTTCTTTAACTTTTTCAGCTAATAACATGTCTGTAATGCTATTTATTAATGTTTATGCCATTTTTCTTATGGCTTGTTTTTCCACAGAAAAAGCCATTGGCTGGACCTGTGACTTTGTGGGTAGTTACCACAAGTATCAAGCAACCAACTGCTGTTTCTCTGAAGATGGCTCCCTACTAGCAGTTAGTTTCGAAGAAATAGTTACAATATGGGATTCAGAAACATGGGAACTAAAATGTACATTTTGCCAACGAGCTGGGAAAATAAGGTAGATAAATTAGTTTATATTGCTACCAAAATATCTTTGTAATTTCAGTGAGTCTTTAAACTTAAATAATAATGTATGTTTTCCCCAATAGAAGTAATCTATAGTTTGCTGGGGAATAAGGTTAAGAAGCTAATCAAAATGTTGGAAAACTGAAACTTGTGAGTACATGGGCAGTTGACAGGCATTCTTAAACTAGGAGTAACATCGGACTATTGTATCCAGCTTTGTTCAATATAATAGGCAATTTAGTCAGCATGTCATGTAGCAATTAAAGTTATGCCAGCCTTCGTTGATCCTGACATGCCAATCTATGTGTTCCATAAAAACATAAGGTAAGGGACAGTTCTGACAGGTGACTAATTTCATCTAATATAGCTGATTTTGAATTTACTTTTTAAAACTTTCTTTAGAATTCTAAATGTAGATTTCCTCCTGTAGGTAAAGAACATAAGGTTTTGTTAATTGTCATTATATATTTTACATAAATTGTTCTGTGCCATGTGGTGGTTGTTACATGACGCAGCATACAAGAGAGTTGATCCTTCAAGTTTCCTAAAGAAATCCAAGTGCCTACATAACCCTTTGTATAGCCTTAGCACCTTTTCCATTGCTGTTAGTACAGCTAGTAGCACAAAAAGGAAAATCCATGCCTGCTTATAAGTCTGTACTGAGTAGAACTAACCCAGTGGGCACATCCTGCTGCTCTTTGTATGTATGTAAATATGCTAGCACTGCTACGGCTCACCCTGATGTGGTTCTGACCTAGGCACCTGTGCTTTGGAAGATTAACATGTTCCAAGTACCTTCTCGGCACGACCGACAATGGCATTCTCTGCTGTTGGAACCTGCTCAGCTGTTCAAGTAAGCTGCTGTGTTACTCTGAGGTGACATAGAGAAGCGCGTGTGGGATGTTGCAGTTAGAATTTAACAGGTTTAGGAATAAAGGGTCCTATTTCCGTGTCTTTACCACAACAGTATGTCCGTTTTCACTTGACCAAGTTTTCAATCAGTGGGCTGGTAGTAGATTATGTACTGTAAACAATAAGACATTTGCACCCAGTGTGCTCAGGGTGCAGGACTCCATCATCAGACGTTGAATTGTGTGTATTGTATTGTTGATTGTATGTAAACAGTGTAAGATTTTAAAGTAGTTTGTCAGAGTACTCCTGAAAAATGAGGCTTTGGTGGCATGGTACTGATTTGCCTATAGGGAAGGTCTGGTGTTATTTTGCAATGAATGTTTTTGGTGGTCTCTGTCACTCACATTTAATAAGAGCAGAAAAGCAACATCCATGAGTCTGAAGGAGCCTAACTTTGTCACAGTGTGTTGTGATATTTTGTTTATGATATAACAGATAGAGCTTGCCAGATGATCAAAGTGCAAAGCTAGCCACACTGGCTAGCCATAGAGGCCAGGCAGTGGTGGCACTCAGCTCTCAAGAGACAGAGGCAGATGGATCTCTGTGAATTCAAGGCCACCCTGGGTTACAGGAGAGTGAATCAGTCTAAAAGAGGATCAGAACTCACACTTTGAATCCCAGCACTAGGGAGGTGGAGACCGGAGTGATATGGCTGGGTGGAGAGAGGAATATAAGGTGGGAGGAGACAGGAACTCTGCAGTCTGAGGTTTGGTGGAGACAGATGCAATTGGATTCATTCTGAGGATTTGTGGAGACAGGATTGCCCTTTCAGTCTGAAATAGAGGTGAGAACTCTCTAGTGGCTGGTTACTTTGCTTTTCTGATATTTAGCTTGAACCACAATATGTGTCTCTGGGTTTTTATTATTCATGCCACAATGTGTGGAAGGATCTGAAATTGGTTGTGCAGCTCTGCTTTCTCCTGCACACTTCAAGCCTCCCCAGGGAATGTCAGTGTGTGTTTGTTGTTACAGAATCGTAAACTCCTTCCATATAAGAGTAAGGGACTAGACTGTCCAGGAAAGAACACCCATTGTAAGACTTAGAGCTTTGAGTGAAGCTGTTCTCAGAAGTGTGTTGTTTTCCCACAGTGCAGTGGAGTGCAAAACTGAATGTTAGCGTTTTGGAACCCGACCCCTACTCAGACCATGTTGCTGCAGTTTCTCAGTCTGCGGAAGGCTCGGATCGTAAGTACTAACCATGCTCTGAGAGCATGAGGCCTGTTTCCTAGGTTTTCTTTTTAATGTCTTTAGTATAAGCTCAAGCACGCTCACTTTGAACCAGAAATTCATCTGCAGCTGTTTGCCTGGGGCCCTGCCCCACCTCTCCTACCCAACACCTATAATGTATGCTTTCACACTTAGTGCTAGGAGTGTTCTGTTATATCCCTGAATTTTCCACAGACCAGTTCACACTCAGTCTTCAAAATCTCCCTTTGGCTGTCTAACTGGACTTCTTCTGCTTCTGAAACAATGTCTGCATGTCTTTTCTGATGCTTAAGACCAATGTTTGGGCATTATTCTGGTGTCACACTCTTCTACAGATGCCCCTGGTCTCTGGAACAGAATTCCTTTTCTTTTTCAGATCCTAGTCCTCATTCCTACCCTGTTTGGTGCATAGTAGGCAGATTAAATGGAAACAACAGATTTGAAACAGTGCTAAGTAGGGCCATTTACCTGGTGGGCAGGGTATAGGTTGAGTGTGGTCCATCAGCCTGAGGTTAGAACCAACTTCCACAGGTAAAATGCCATCATCTTTCTGTTTTCCCCTTTAGTGTTTGTATTTAAACCTAGTGAGCCAAGGCCATTGTATATTCAAAAGAATGTCTCCAGAGAGGAAGTCCAGTGGGGAGTGTTTGTCCCTCGAGATGTCCCTGGGTCATTCACCTCAGAAGCTTACCAGTGGCTGAACAGGTCCCAGTTTTACTTCCTAACAAAATCACAGGTAATTGACTTCCTCCAAAAGTGTGAGCAGGTTATAGACGCCATTTTAGAAAATTTGTATCTATGTAGAACTCTTTCATTAAATGTTTTATTTCCCAAAAGAGCTGGTCAAATATACAGCAGTGCTATGGATGTGGTTGTCCTAGCACTTTACCCCACAACTGTGAGGCTTTGTGTTACCTCTGTGACATGAGAAAAGCACAAAATTACTTTAAGTTGCATTTATTAGCATTTTCCCCTAATTTTATGATTTGATTTGCTATGGAAGAAGCTGGTGGCTTTTATTTTGTTAGAAGGTCTTACATGCCTCTCATAACATAGTCTTATAACTCTTAGCAGAACCTTTCCAACCAAATTAAATCTTTTATAGCTTTTCTGTGAGCTGATGTGTATATCAAAATGAAACTTTGACATTTTAGGACCTTGTGTCACATCTTATTTAAGTTGTACCTCATAATGTTCATTTTGCTCCATTAATTGGCTTCTCTTTTCAGAGTTTATTAACATTTAGTACGAAGTCTCCAGAAGAGAAACTCACACCAACAAGCAAACAGGTAGGCATTTGCTACTGTGTGTGTGCTTCAATGTCTTCCTAAAGAAAGTTAGCTTTTAGAATTCAGCTGCAATGAAAGTGACTAGCTGGGCTGTAAGAAGGAATTTTAAATTGCATACCTGTAAACTGATTTGACATTACACTGCCCTTTTAAAGTTAGACTACTAGAAGAATAATCTTTGTTTTAAATCATCAGTCATTTAGCCTGCCATGTCTAATTTTTGAAATGGAATTGACTGAATAACCAATTGGTAGATCAAAAATATTGGGTTGGGGTGGAACATGCCAGAGTAGATGAGTGTATGTGATGTTCTGAGCTTATATTGAAATGACATCCCAACCTACTCCACTAAGGGTCTTGGATTTTGTTATCTATACTGTTTTCTCAAAACGACCAACACCCTATGAACTTTAAGGGATTTCAAGATCACCATCGTCACAGAAACTTCCTGTGACTGTGGTTAAAGTTTTGTTTACTTGCTTGGACTTCATATCTCTAAGAGCCTGTTTAAATTATAGATTATGGATTTAGCTATCTGTTGAATTTATTGAAGTTCTTGAAGCTGAAAGTTTGTATTGTCTTCACATATAAGTATATTCATAGCCAGGCCGTGCACACACACTCTTTCTGTGATCAACTTTTCCCCCTCCTGGAATTAATGATTGTCTCCTTTTTTTTTTTTTTTAATTTGCTTATTGTTTTGTTTTGTTCTTATTTAATTCTACTCTAGCATTTATGCAAATTAACTTAATTCTTTCAGAATTTTCAGACACCTGGGTATTCTTTCAAATCATGGAAAACCTATACCTTACTTCAGTCTGAACTAGTTGCTCTCTGAGTCTACTACACAGTGGTCATCCTAGAACCTGTGTTCTTCATTCTGGGGATCCGTGTCACCTCTAGGACATTAGATCCTGTAGAACTGCTCTTTCTTTGGTCACTGCTTTGCTTTGGTGAAGACAATAATGTATGTGTGGTTTAGGATCTTGCAGTTTGGGCAGTATTCTTTATTCTCTCTGACTTGATTGATTAGTTGTGAATAAATGTAAGCTGAAAACCATTTTCTCACACTTTGAAGGTAGTGGCCTAAGATCATTTAGCTTCTGATGTTGCTAAATACCCCGTGCCATTCTTTGTCTTTGATTGTTTATCAATAGCTTGCTTAATTTCTTCTGAAAACTCATTGAATTTATTCACAAATTTTTGTTTGTTGAACACCATCTATATACCACGGACTATTATATTGTAGACAGTTGGAACATGTTAGCAAAACAGCTTTGTCTGTAAAGATGTGATAATTAGCTGGGTGTTGGTGGCACACACCTTTAATCCCAGCACTTGGGAGGCAGAGGCAGGCGGAGCTCTGTGAGTTCGAGGCCAGCCTGGTCTACAGAGCGAGTGTTAGGATAGGCTCCAAAGCTACACAGAGAAACCCTGTCTCGAAAAACAAAAACAACAACTACAACAACAACAACAAAAAAGTGGTATTTATAGTTACTGGGAAGATACAGATGCTAAACCAAAAGCGATAAGTCAGTCAATGTGGAGTGCTTCAGACAATGCAGAGACGTGCAGCAGGGTTGGAGATGGAGGGATGGGAGTGAGACATGTCTTGCAGTTTTAAATAGGAAGTCAAGAAAGGCCTTACTGAGTCCCTACTCAGCATTCACTGTGGAGCTCCCTGGAGAGTTGGAATAGGGAACTGACTCAGGAGGTGCCTGCTCCTTCTCCCACACACGCTCAGCTGCCCTGGGCTGCTGTCTTAGAATATTGCTTTCTTGGCTCTACTAAGATTTCATCCTAGCATGTCACCATGGGGCCTTTCCCCATTCTCTGCCCTTGTGAGCATATGCCCACTGTGGTCTTTATAAGCCCCAGCAAGGACGCATGGTTCTCACATCAGCATCTGTGGTTAGCTTTCCCATATAGAAAGTCAACTGCTGCCTTGTCTGTGGCATGAAATTAACTGAGAATAATTTCTAAACTTTCACCAGAGCCATTTACAATTCAGTGGCATTTAGCTGTTAAGTCAAAGAAGTCCTCCTTTTTACTGAAATAATTTCCTTTTCTCTTTCATCCATACAGCTGCTGGCAGAGGAAAGTCTGCCGACAACCCCATTTTCTTTGATATTGGGAAAACACAGGCAACAGCAGGATTCAAGGTTAAATGAAACGTCAGAGAATGAACTGATACAACTCCCCTTAACAGAGAACATACCTGCAATTAACGAGGTGAGTGATCAGTACACAAGGCCATGGGAGGCAGTGGGTACAGCAAGCACCTGTCTCAAGTAGCATTTGATTCGTCCTCCGTCCAGACAAGCACAGTCCCTTAGTGGGGTGATTCTCTCCTGGACCTGGGTGAGGAGAGGGTTGCACAGGTGTGGGAAGTAGGAAGGATTTTCCTTTGGTTTGGTTTCTCTCCAGGGAAGCCTTTTGTGTTTGCCTTGGCACTTAGAATAAAGGGTATTAGGAAGTAAAGTAACCCTGGATGAGAAGACGATCTTTTAATAAACCCTTCCTTTCCATGTGCCTCTAGCTGCTTCACACCCCAGCCCACGTACTGCCATCAGCTTCTTTCCTGTGCTCCCTATTTATAAACTCACTGCTGCTGTCTAAAGAGACTAAAAGGTAAGAGTTCCAAATGGTTCATCTTTCCTATTGGTTGGGGAATGTCGTCCACTGTATTTGTATCTTAGCTTTGAAATGTAGCTAATGACATAAGATTATTAAATATACTTGTGACAAACTGAGAAAGATACTTTGCATGTGCTTAAAGCTGTGGTGAGAATTACATGTTTTCTAAGTTCACTTGCTCTTTTATGGCCCATGCTCCATAAGGACACTCACCACAATGTTTTCAGTTGTGTTACCTTTCTATGTGTATTTCAGTGTGGGTGTCTTAAAGTTATTATTTGGAAGTGTCTAACGGTGTTTACATTTTATTCTGTTATTGTCAAAGTACTGAAGAAATTCCTGATGATGTAGATATGGAGGAAAAAGAAGAAAGTGACAGTTCAGATGAAGAAAAGGATTTTACTGAAAAAGCCCAGGAAACAAATACCACGGATTTGGGGGAAGATGTTATACATCAGCTGTCAAAATCTGAAGAGAAAGAGCTGAGGAAGTTCCGAAAAGTAGACTACAGCTGGCTAGCTGCTCTGTAGGCCAAGACTCGAGCTGCTGGCTGAGGCACAGCACACTGACTGTTGTACTTAATTTTTTACTGTTAATTTTCAAAACATAGTTTAAAGTTATTTTATTAAGACAAAATATTAAAGGTCTTTTGTTTATTTGCTTGTTTGTTTAGAGTCTTGATAAGTTGCGTAGACTAACATTGGACTTGAGATTCTTCTCTCAGCCTCTCATGTCAGTCTGGTTAAGTTTATTTGTGTTTGATTAGATTTTAACTTTATGTGTATGAATGTTTTCCTTGCATGTATATATGTGTACCACTGACTTCTTGGTGCCCAACAAAGTCAGATCAGGGCTTCTGGTGCCTGGAACTAGTCACCCATGATCATGGGCTATCATAAGGATATGAGAAATCAAACCCTGGTCCTCTGCAAGAAAAAGAAGTGGTCTAAATCACTGATCCAACTCTCCAGCTTCTGGCCAGGCTTTTAAAGAAACTCATAGTGTAAAACTCTATTTGTGTCAGGCCTTACAGCTGTTGGGGGGTGTACACTTATCACCAGGTTTCTGTGGAATCACAGAGGAACATTTTTTTTTCTGGTAGGTATTGTTTCTAATCGATATGACACAGCTGACTGTAATTTACATGTATACCCTCATCTTTAGTTTGAAGATAGGAAAAGATTTCAAAAGTCAAGAGGCTTTGCTGCTATTACTTTTAAATTTGACACCAAGATTATTTGCCAGATCTGACTGATTAATTCACACACCAGATGTGATTCTTTTTGGTTGAATTTCTCAGCCTCTACCACTCAAGACAAAGTATAAGCCACCCAGCCAGTAGCATTGTGTCATTTTAGCACAAATAGCCTATATTTTAATCAATACTAAATACCAAGTATACTGAGCTGTAACTCCTCACTCACACATGTAAAATGAACAACTCAATGAAGTCTGGTTATGTTTACAAAATTGTGTATCATCATAAAATCCATCTTCTGAGCAATTTCATGCCCCCCCCCAAAAAAAGCCCACCCACTTCCTTCAACCTCCACACCCTTCCCGATAGGTAACAGTAGTCTAACTTGACAAATTTGCCACTTCTGAACAGTTCATTTCAATGGAGCTATGCAATGTGAGCTCTTGCAACTGGTTTTGTCCACCTAATGTTCTTTACTGTAGCATGGTTGAAAGGACAAAAGACTTTGTTTAGGTTCACTGTGTCCATGGTCAGCTAGGTCTCTTGCCACAGAACTGTGGTGAAGTATAAGAGCTTGGCTGAGGACAGCGTATTATCAAGCTCCTGGTGTATATAGTGACTGCAGAAAGAGAGGAGAGGGTGGAACAAGACATCTCAAGTAAGTTCCCTCCAACTGGGCCTCATCTCCTAACTGGCCATTTAGCTGTTAATTAGTGAATTAGTCCATGGAGGAAGTAAGTTTCAGGCACCCAATGATCCTGAGACCTAAATTGTGATCCTACCCCAAAAAAATTGTGTCCCCGGCTGGGACCAGGCCAACAGGTGAGCCTGTGGGGAACATTGATTGCATTTACAAATATGACCGATAGCATTCATGTTACAGTTTGTATCAGCACTTCATTCTGTGATGGTCATTTTTCTTGCATACGTAACCTAGGAGTAGAGCTACTGGTTCATTTATCGTCATGACTTGAAATGCCTACATACTAAACTGAAAAATCAGTTGTGCCATTGAACATTGCTTCATAGCCTGCTTCATTAATCTTATGTCCCTTTGGAAGAACAAGTTGTTCTGGGTTGTTTTAAGGCTTTAAAGAAAAATAATGGTGTGTATATTGGGGTGTAGGGAGCTCCAAGTGCAGTGCCCACAGAGGCCACTAGAGGGGACTCCTACATGGGCTGAGCCACCTGATGTGTGCTGAGAGCTGAACTTGGGGGCTCTGTAAGAAGGGTACACACTCTTAACCACTGAGCCACCTCTCCAGCCCCAATTTTTTAATCAATTTTAAGTTCAAAGCAAAACTGAGGAAAAAATTAAGAAATTTCCTAAAAGTTCCCTCCCCTACATGTGAATAAGTTCTGAAATATCAACATACTGACAGTGCTAACATTTGTTCCAGCTGATGAACCTGCATTAACTATCAAATCAAAGACCAACTCCTTCCTCTGCTCAGCTTTATCAAGGCATTGACATCAATCACCGTTGTGTCTGTGATGGGAGGTACAGCTTTTCATTCCTAGAAGTATATGAACTGAACCTCAACCTCAGGATGGGCCACAGCCTAACCACCTACATGTGGGGTATGCATTTCATACACTCCTATTTACTTATAATTCAATGTGTTAGCTATTACCTTTATTTGGTGGGGTGGAGATCTACTCATCTCTGGGGTCAGAGATGAGTAGATCATTAGTCTATCAAAAGTGCAATTAAAACACAAGAAATTTGCCTGACAAATTCCAAATGCTAAGCACTTCTAGTATAGAACTGTCTCCAAACATAACAGCCATCTATCATTGGGAAAGAACTGAAGTAAACAAAATGTCCCAGATTTAGAACTAATCCCAAATGAAAACAAGAGCTCCACATGGCTCTGAACCAGCTGAAGTCCTTTAAACTGTTTGGGCTTCAACCCTTCATCTATAAAGAATTCCCCTCCCCAAGCAGATGCTTTTGTTTTCCTCATTAGTTGTATCATGTGCAGATAGAAAGGGGGAAGTGTTACGTATAACATACACTAGAGAATAAGGAAATTGTGATTTTAAAAAATCTAAACTTTTGGATAGTTGCATATTAATTTAAACAGCTTTTGTTAATATGCTGGAACGCCATTCTTGGATTTTTTTGGGGAGGGGGGTTGATTTGGTTTTTGTATGTTTTCTTATTATAGACTAGAACTCAAAAACTATAAACTATGTTGCAATGTTGTGGATGTTTTCTAACTCTTTGTACCGTGACTGCACAGGCGCTTTTCATAGGATCGCTAAGATAAATATAACCATCTGGTTGAAATGACCTAAGTCTCATAATACACTGGTTATTTTGTAAGGGTACCTTATTTGAACTTCTAGAAACTATGTTTTCCTTAGCTAATTCTATTGCTTGCAGCCAAGAAAATGATCACATTACCCTATAACACCAAATTAAATTTCTCAAAGTGGAGGTTTACAGAAAGGATGATTAATAGCACAAAATACAACTGGTGAATAACTTCTAATGTTCTATAGCATATGCAGGTAACACTGATTGACAGTGATGAGTTGAATTTGAAAACATCAAATAGTTTAAATGTTCCTGACACAAATAATGAAGGCCCAGAAGGATTAAGTAAAATGTACACAGTGATAAATAAATATACCAATGATTCCAGTCAGATCAGTATACCTGTTCTTTATTGAAAGGTCACAACATACCCATATATGAACAACTGGTATGTGCGCCTAAAAGTAAAAATATATTAAGTAATGAAAGAGAAGGAAAGGGCACCAAAGAAACAATTAGAAGGACAGAGTGGGTCGTGAAGGGAGAGCCACCTGCAGGAAGATGCTCTTCCAACTTGCAGCTGTTCTGCCTCACATGGGTCCTGAGGTCTCCCAGCAGAGCCACTAGAGCTGTTTATCAGTCTCTCTACAATGGCATTTCACAATTCTCTACTTCCTCTCCAGACTTTTCATTCCTCGAAGTCCCTTTGTCAACTTGCAGTGCCTTCTTGCAGCTTTCAAACAACTGAAACAGTAATTAAGATCATTTCAAATGATAGAAGTCAATATGTGTATAGTATAGCGTCAGATAATTTTAGATAGAAATAGTAAGTCCAATTGGCTCAATAAAGAAGTTTCACATTAGATGTCTTCTGATTTCTTGGAAGCCATACATACTCAAGAGCAAAGCCTTAATAACCCCTTGTTTAATCTAGGTCTTTTTAAAAAATAAAAGATACAAAGGATTGTTTAAAAACAGGATTCTGTATCATCTTACGAGGTGAACTGAAAAGGCAAGAGGTAAGACCTGGAAAGGAGTTAAGGCCTGGAAGAATCCTCGATGGAGAACGGCTCTGAGATGAAAACAAGGCAGAAAGCCTCTGCTAGGATCAATGCACACGATGGGGCCTAACTAGAATACAATCAAAACAAGCAGCAAATCAGTGACCTAAGCAGTGATCATGTTTCTTGCTTGATTTGTTTTCTAAAACCCATGAGCAAGCCACTGCCTTCTGAATCACAGTTCCTTCCTCTTAAACTGCAGAATCAGACAAAATGACATCTTGCAGTTCTGCTTCTGTGTAACCACAAAATTAAATTAGGTACCAGAACACTGCAATATGGCTCCACTCCCATCCCACCCCAAAGCAATAAACTGGTCTGTCATACTAACTCATGATTCACATAGACAGTGTGGAAATACAGTTCTGGTTAGTTAGCCAGCTCAAACATGACACACCTTTGGCTTAGAAACTCCTTGGGAGATCAGAGCCCTGTGTTCACAAAATGCAATAATCAGACATGAAAGTGCACCAGTTCCTCCTATTGTTTTGTGAGGTTTTGCTAAGCCCTGGCACTCCATGGTCACCTGCCTTAACGGAAGGGGGAATGAATATGTGCTCCCAAACAAGCACTTGAAATACAAATATTGATATTGTGCTCTAGTTCACATGGAAAGTAAACATCTTGTTCCTTCAGAAATGCCTGTCTGTCTTTTTATGGCACCTCAGTCTTCTTGCCCAGCTCAGTGATGTAGTGAATGGCATCTATGCTAGAAGAACTCCATGCAGCACCAGGAGACAGCTGGATCATCTAGGCCTTTGACAGTCTATGGCTCTACCTGACTTACCACTTTTACTTTCCTTTTCATCAGATAGTCCTCAAATGACCCTTTCTTTACTCAGAAATTGTGGCTCTCCGAAGTCCCCAGAGAGTTGCTGGCTTTTTATAAAAACTTACAGATGGCCTTGCTACTTAATTGCACCCTCCTTTGGTGCAGAACAGGGCATCTTTGAAGTCCATATTTCTGAGTAAGACAGAAGAGCCTGTGCTCCCCTCGATCAAGATGTGCTTGACCCAAAGTTGTCGAAATTGTATCCTAGAGAAGACTGGAGTCAGAATTCTTCACCATCCTCAGAAATCATGTGGAAAGCAAAAACAAAGACTTAAGAGCAGGCTGGATGACACCAGAGACACACAGAAGAAAAGGCAGGGATGAGCCTTTGCTTGCATTCAAAAACTGGGGGGGAAAGGATTTGCCACAGCTTGTCTTGCTCTTCACCTCTGTCTACCAGCATGTGGGAGTAACACTATTAGGAGGTGTGGCCTGAATAAGCAGGAGTGGTGTCGTTGGAGAACTCCTGTCACTGATAGTGGGCTTTAAAGTCTCCAGAAGCAAAAGCCAGGCCCTGTCTCTTCCTGCTGTCTGCTGATCCCAATGTACAACTCTCAGCTACCTCTCCAGCAACAGGCTTGCTTGCATGCTGCCATTTTCCACCATGATGATAATGGACCAACCTCTGAAACTGTAAGCCAGCCCTGAATAAATGTTTTCCTTTATAAGAGCTGCCGCAGCCATGGTTTCTCTTCATAGCAATAGAAACCCTAACTAAGACAGGCAGTGAAGGAACTTTTGGAAATGCTACAAACCAAATGTCCTGTCCCATGCTATCCCATCCTCATGGAAGAATCAACCTGGTAACATTCTTCTGTCATGCCCACAATGTCATAAAATGTCCCATTAGCCATAAAAGACAGTCTAGAAGGAACATTAGAAAACATAGCAAATACATAAAAGTATCATATGAAGGGGCAGAGAGGCTTATGAGTAGATAACTGAAAACTGAACAACCCAGAGAACACACCTTCATTAGCACTGGGATTGTCTTGAAGAACAAAATTGCTATTTGATATTTTCCTTTATGCTGACTCATCAGTTTCCTCTTCCAGTGGGAAATCAGACCACTCAATATTTTTTTCTTCTTAGAGCATCTCTACAGCCGCAGCTATCTCTGTAATAGACACCAGACCCACCTTCCCTTCTGGATGTTAAGGAATCAGCCCACAGGAAGTGCTTCAAGTGCAAGAAATAAAAAAATGTAACCCAACTCTGATCTCAGTCACAGGGGCTCTGATAAGCTATAGAGGAAACCACTGCAACTTCCATGGATATCCTCTCTCTCATTAGGAACACTGGCAGTCATTGACTGCAAGCACTACTCAATACTACTTGTAACTAATGCCTTGGTAATGGTAATGCATTGTTGAATATGCTAATAGTCTAAAATCCCAGCATGGATTGCAATGATTCCCACCTGGATACCATCCTACAGATGTTCCAGTCCATGGGTGGTGGGAGATATTGTGGTTGGCAGGAAGTTGGAAGGGAGCTCAGCCATGAAACAACTCATCAGAAGAATCAACCGAAGTTTCTTAGGGGTCCAGGGGATATAGCAGCAAAACAACAATAATTAAGACAGTTCACAGTATTTATTTAGGATTTATCATGTACTGCTTAATACACTTCTTAGGATATGATTAAATGTATACATTAAAATGCAGTCTTGGTGGTGGCACATGCCTTTAATCCCAGCACTTGAGAAGCAGAGGCAGATGGATCTCTGTGAGTTTGAGGCCAGCCTAGTCTATAGAGTGAGTTCCAGAACAGCCAAGGCTACACAGAGAAACCCTGTCTGAAAAGACCAGAGAGAAAAAAAAAGCAATCTTGCTGGGGCTGGAAAGATAAAGAAGATAAAGCAGCAGTTAAGGGCACCAGTTGCTTTTCCTTGGGGCCAGGTTTGGTTTCCAGCACCCACATTGTAGCTTACAACAACAATCTGTAATCCATTTCCAGGGGTTTCAACACCCTCTTCTGGCTTACATGGCACTGCACACATGAGGTGCAAGCATAGATACATACAGTAAAAGACCCATACACGTTCAAATTAAATAAATAAAATGTAATCTTGCTGCCTTTATCTTGTAGGGTAGGAAACTGAGGCCCAGAAAGGTTAAGTAAAATATCAAAGGTCAGAACAGCTCTTTTAGACTCTAGGGGCCATGCCTTAGTCACCAGGTCCCCTAAATGAGTAAGCAGGCTTACCACTGCCACCACACCAACCTCCTTACTCCTGGAATCTTGAAAAAGCAGGTCACTAGAGCATTCCCCTTGAGAAGGCTGTGCAGAGCAGAGTCTCTTCTGCTTCATCAATTAGGCACATGATGGTTGAATGATGCCTACCTCCATCTTCAACCTAGCCCACAGGTTATTTTCCTTTTTATACACTCAAGCTTTGCAGGTCTCCATTGCTTTGAAAATCCCAAGCATGATCCTGACACTACTTAGCTAGGTGAATTTCCAGCACCCACACTTGAGGAAGGTGACTGCCTCAGCAGTTGCATTTGTGCCATGCTCGCTGGCACAGAAGGATTGTATATGTCCTGCCTGGTCCAGAGCATGGCTCACTACAGAGTCTTCTGCTGGCTCTGCCTCAAGAACTGTAGGCCACCCACACCATTTGCATCACCATCCTCCTTGTAGCCCTGCTAGGCTTTCTGGTCTACCTCACCAAAGACAACTAAGACCTTTATAAAGGACAGGAATTCCATTGGCCCATTTGGTGCTCATCCTGGAGATTGTCTTCCCCATTCTGGAACTGATTCTGATCACTGTCTCCTGGACAGCCTGCATCATCATCTGAGACTCCTGAAACAAATACGAAAGCTGTCAGAATCAAAATGAAGTCATTCATGTCAACTTAAAATGAAAACACAATTCAACTTAAAATGAAAACACAATGGGGGTTATGAAGGGCTTTTACACATGATTACCTAATAGTATTTACTCCAAAAGACTCACTGAGGCCACAAGCTTCACAGAGGCCACCACAGCCATATACTCATCTGCCCAGTAACATTTCAACCCCAAATTAACATCCCTTTCAAAGTTAATCACTATAACCAAGGGCCAGTGCATCAACATAGAATATGTAATCTTTGTGTTTTTTTTGTCTGTAAAATGTTCCCTGCCTCAGTCTCTTTAAGCCTACCCATAGTTCATTATGGCACCAATGTTCCCACAGCAATGTTCTACCATTCCCAAGTAACTACCATTATTCTTGGAAAAGATTTCTCTGACTTTTTATTTAAATTGGTCAATTTCATCAACTGTCAGGTAGTAGTCACATCCTTTTACCTTGGCTGTGCAATCTTGCCAAAAGCAATCAGTGCAATCCCCATCAAAATCCCAGCACAATTCTTCACAGGCCTTGAAAGAACAATTCTCAACTTTTATATGAAAAAACAAAAGACCCAGTATAGCCAAAACAACCCTGTACAGTAAAGGAACTTCTGGAAGCATCACCATCCCTGAGTTCAAGCTCTATTACAGAGCTAAAGTCCTGAAAACAACTTGGTATTGCCACAAAAATAGACAGGTAGACCAATGGAATATAGTTGAAAACCCTGATATGAACACACACCTACAAAAACCTGATTTTTGACAAAGAAGATAAATTTATATGATGGAATAAAGAAAAAATCTTCAACAAATGGTGCTGGCATAACTGGATGCTGGCATGTAGAAGACTGCAGATAGATCCATGTCTATCGCCATGCACAAAACTTAAGTCCAAATGGATCAAAGACTTCAACATAAATCCAGCCACACTGAACCTATTAGGACACAAAGTGGAAAATACCTTTGAATTAATTGGTACAGGAGGCTGCTTCCTAAACATTACACCAGCAGCACAGACACTGAGATCAACAACTGAAAAATGGGACCTCCTGAAACTGAGAAGCTTCTGTAAGGCAAAGAACACAGCAAGACAAAACATCATCCCACAGATTGGGAAAAGATATTCACCAACCCCACATCTGACAGAGGGCTGATCTCCAAAATATACAAAGAACTCAAGAAGCTAGTCTCCAAAACACCTACAATCCAATTAAAAAGTGGGGTACAGAACTAAGTAGACAATTCTCAATAGAGGAATCTAAAATGGCTGAAAGACACATAAGAAAGTGTTCAAAATCCTTAGCCATCAGGGAAATGCAAATCAAAACAACTCTGAGATACCATCTTACTCCTGTTAGAATGTCTAAAATCAAAAAGACCAATGACAGTTTATGCTGGAGAGGATGTGGAGAAAGGGGAACACTCCTCCACTGCTGGTGGGAGTGCCAACTTGTACAGCCACTTTGGAAATTAGTATGGCAATTCCTCAGGAAAATGGGAATCAGTCTACCACAAGGTCCAGCAATTCCACTCTTAGGCATATCCTAAAAAGAAACACATTCATACAACAAGGACATCTGTTCAACTATGTTCATAGGAGCATTATTTGTAATAGCCAGAACCTGGAAGCAACCTAGATGCCCCTCAACTGAAGAATGGATAGAGAAAATAGAGAAAATGTGGTACATTTACACAATGGAGTACTACTCAGCAGAAAAAAAACATTGGAATCTTGAAATTTGCAGGAAAATGGATGGAACTAGAAGACACCATTCTGAATGAGGTAACCCAATCACAAAAAGACAAACATGGTATGTACTCACTCATATGTGGATTTTAGACATAGAGTAAAGGATTACCAGCCTACAATCCACACCACCAGAGAAGATAGTAAACAAGGAAGACCCTAAGAGAGAAATACATGGCCCCCTGGAGAAGGGGAAAGGGACAAGATCTCCTGAGCAAATTGGGAGCATGGGATGGGGGGAAGGAGCTAGGAGAATGAGAAAGGGAGATGAGGAGGGATGAGGAGGACATGAGGGAGCAAAAAGGTTGAGTCGGGGGAAGAATAAAAGAAAACAAGAAAGGAGATACCATAATAGAGGGAGACATTTTAGGTTTACAGAGAAATCAGGCACTAGGGAAAGGTCTGGAGATCTACAAAGATGATACCAGTTAACAATCTAAGCAACAGAGGAGAGGCTACCTTAAATGCCTTAAATGCCCTCCCCTGATAATGATATCGATGACTGTCTTATATGCCATCCTATAGCCTTCATCCAGCAGCTGGTGGAAGTAGAAACAGACACCCACAACTAATCACTGAACTGAACTGGAATCCAGTTGCAGAGAAGGACGAGTGATGAGCAAATGGGTCCAGACCAGACTGGTAAAACCCACAGAAACAGTTGACCTGAACAAGGGGGAGCTCATGGTCCCCAGCCTGATAGCTGGGATACCACCACAGGACTGATCCAGACCCCAGGAACATGGGTTTCAGTGAGCAGACCTCGAAAATCTACGGGACCTCCTGTAGTAGTTATCAGTACTTATCCCTAGCATTGTTGTGGACTTTGGGAGCCCATTCCACATAGAAGGATACTCCCTGAGAAGGACACATGGGGGAGGGTCTAGGCCCTATCCCAAAGGATATGACAGACTCTGATGACCCCCCCACACACACACCATGAAAGGCCTCAGCCTTCCTGGAGAGCAGAAAGAATATGTGATAGGTAAGGCTTTAGTTGCGGGGGGGGGGGGGGTGGTAGAGGAGGGGAGGGAAAAGGGAACTGGGATTGACATGTAAAACAATCTTGTTTCTAATTCAAATTAAAAAACATCTGCAAAAAATGGAAAAAAAAAAAAAAAGAAGGAAAGAAATTACCAATCAAATACAGGTAATTCTGCAATTTAGGTTCTGTCTTCTTAGGTAACTATAGTTTGTGTTGAGTTGACACAAGTAGAATCTAGCCCAAGTAGAATCCAGTTCTCTAAGTCCCTGACCTTTGCTCCTCTTTAATCTGTTTTATCGTTCCCTCCAGGAACAGGGACTCCTAGCTCCAGATACAGGACTTTTTTACTTCTTAGCCACAGCCTGTGTCTTCCTTTACTTGCCTGACACTTGTAAGGTTGTTTGTTTTTGTTTTTGTCTTTTACCTTCAATAAAATGTGTTACAGTTTGTTTCTGTTTCTTTAGAGAAGCATATGAGGATGAAGCCACAGTTGAGACCACATCTTGACCATCAATTCTCCAGACACAAAAAAAATCATTTTATAATTATGTCAAAGATCATTGAGTTTTTATGTTCATCTTAATCTTGTCTAGAACATAGAGTGTTCTGGATCAGAAACAGATTTCTTGTTAATTACGTTATAATAACAACAAGCATTGCACACCCACACACACATACTCAGGGGTCAATGAGAACCAGGTGAAATGCTTTACATGATAACTGAAAACTCCAGTTTTACGAGTCATAAGAAGTGACTTCTTTCTTTTCCTAACAGGGAGGTCAGGGTTCTTAATTCTCCTGAAATAGCGTTCTTGGAGATAATGAATGTGACTGCCTGCTTCTTGTGTAACAGCTATCTCCAGGGGCCAGGTGGTCTTACCAGTGTGTGTTTTTATGACCTGGGCTGTCTTCTATGTTTGGTCTTCATAGCACTATCATCTCCAGGCAGCTGGAGGTCTGACCCAATGACATGGTCTGTGATGCAACTATTTGTATCTCTCGGGTTTATTCCTTATCATCAGTCCATGTCATAGCCACCAGCTAGGTAAACTGGTTTGATTCTCGTAACAGGTCCATCATCATCACATGCAGGCTAAAATGTCAATGACAAGAGAAGTGCCATCTTATATAAAAGCAAACCAGTTAGATTAACAGCAGATTTCCCAACAGAAAGTAAAATTCAAGATGTATGTCAAGCTCTGAAAGAAACAGTTGCTAATTTGGATTACTGTATTCAGCAAAACAATCCATTATAGCCAAAGAACAAAGAAACAATTCCACAATAAACACAAACTGCAGTAATTCATGAACACCGAGCCTGTAATAGAGAAGATACCTGAAGGGAATCTCATACACAGAAAAGAAAGATGAACACAATCATTAGACCACAGGAAGGAAAAAACTAAATAAACTAAAACAGAAAATAAAAAAATGAAAAATAAGAAAATACCAAATATTACAAAATGACAGAAATTAAAAGATACCTTTCAACATAACAATGCTAATTATCTCAATTATCCAATCAAAAGGCTAGAAAATTTGATTAAACATAAGACATATCTGCTAGAAGAAACCCCACTAACAAGAGGAAAAAAACCCCTGGAAAACACAGGGTTAATGAATGGCAAAGGATGGAAAGGCATGCTGAGCAAATGGACTGGGAACAATCATGTGTGGTTCCACTAACATCAGCAAGATGAGCTTCACACTAAAGATACTCACAAGAGTTGTTTTGTTTATAAAGGAGATTTCATTTTGACTAAGGAAACAAATTAAGAAAAAATTCAAAACATAGATGCTCTGAACATCAGTACATCCTGTTTCATAAGCAAATACTATTAGATGTAAAGGCATGGATCAACTCCAACACAACAGTAGTAGGTGACTTTAATACCTGATCTCACTACAAGACAGATCACCCAGACAAAATAAATAACAACAAAGATAAAAGACATTAAGAGTGTGACAGACAACTACACACTATTATACCTAAACCCTGAAGATCCTATTATTCTCAGCTGCCCATGAGACTTTATCTGAAATTAACCACATTTTGGGATACAAATAAGTATTAAATTTATCTGGTCATAATAGGACAAAACTAGAAGCCAAAAATAGTAACTATATCATACACACAAACTCGTGAAAATTGAACACACAAATAATGAATGATTTGCATTTCTGATAACACTTTAAGTTTCTCACTTAAAATTATCTAATTATCTCAAGTTTGTGCCTTTTGCAGAAAAAGGAGAATCCTTCCAAAATTTACAAGCAGATGGTGAAGTTTTTTGCCCTAGAACAATTGTAAAATTGTTGGACATCCACTGCAGCTAAACGAGATAAGAGGACTTCTGAGAGTAAAAGAAACAATTAACTGAGTGAAAACATTGTCTGTGGATGAGGGGGGAAAAAAGCTTTATTTGCTGTGCATCTGACAGAGGATTCATTTCTAGAATTGAAAAAAAAAAAAAAAGCAAGCCAGGTGTTGGTGGCTCACGCCTTTAATCCCAGCACTCGGGAGGCAGAGGCAGGAGGATCTCTGAGTTCGAGGCCAGCCTGGTCTACAGAGCGAGTGCCAGGACAGGCTTCAAAGCTACACAGAGAAACCATGTCTCAAAAAAAAAAAAAAAAAAAAAAAAAAAAAAAAAAAAAAAACCTCTAAGACTAAATACCAATAAGTCTCAGACAATCTTGGTCAGTAAACAGGCTAATGAAATACTCTAAAAACATGAAATACAAATGGCCTATAAATATATTTAAAAATGTCAGGTGTGGTTTTGCACACCTTTAATCACAGTAGCACACAGAGGGCATGGGCAGGCAGAGCTCTGTGAGTTTGACACCATTAGGGGCAAAATAGTGATACTCTGTGAATACGTAAAATAAAAATACAAAAAATGCTCAACATCTTTAACCACCAAAGAAATTCAAACTGCACTGACATTCTGTCTCTCAGTAGTAAGAACAACCATCATTAAGAAAACAAACAACAAATGCTGGTGAGATACAGGGGGAAAGACGCCCTGAGATGCTGCTGGTGGGGAGGGAAATCGGTCCCAGCACAATGTTAGAAATCAGTACGAGGGTGCCTCAAAACGGTAAAAGCAGAGCTTCGTTAAGACTCAGCCATACCACTCACGGTGTTTACTAGGAGGACGCTAAGTCAGCACATCAGATATTGTACATACACGTTTATTTCAGCACTATTTACAACCACCAAATTATTTCCTCAGCCTTGGTATCAAGCAGCAGATGAATGGATAAAGAAAAAGGGATATGTGTGTATGTCTATGTATATACTATACTGAAGTTATAACATTTGCTAGAAAATAAATGAACTGGAGATCACTATTACATGAAATAAGCCAGACTTAACATATAATCTCTTATAAAATTTGGAGTGTATATAAATTGACAAAAATAATTTATATGCGATATCATGAATACAAAACACAGAGAAAAAGACTAGTGATAGGTGATATGGGGTAAGTGTGGTTAAAGTAAATACTGTGCTTGAAAGAAACTGTCCTTATAAAATCCATAATATGTACAATGGATATAAGAAATAAAAAAATTAGAGAGAAGATTCTGACTGTGTTTTTTAGTTAGCTTTACTTTGCTTTGTTTAAATGCCTGGTAAACCATTTAAAAGAGGCAAAAACTTGCTCTGAATCAGGGCAAGGTTCATCCTTCTGGACAGGTCCGCCTCCATACTGGCTCCCTCTTCTCGGTTCCCACGTCCTTCCAAGTGTTTGTTCAATTCGGAACTCATCATTCATTGATGAGGTTAATGTCCTCCTGATTTACGAGCTAAGGACCAGACCTTCCACATAGGAGCTTTTATGGACATTTTGACTGTGTAACCTTATATCCTGCCTCTGAACAACCAAAATCGCTGCCTCCATCTCACTGTATTCGGTTCCCTTGGAGCATGTGCTAACAGGAACAAGCCTACCTGGGTCCCTCCGCAACTTACACAACATAACAAACAGAATGCCTGCTTGATCTTAGTTAGCTAAAAGTTAGCAGAAGAGTGACTAGGAGAGCTCAGAAATGACTTCCCAAAAATCAAATGATGGGAAAGTGACAGTGCCCAAAGTCAAATTTCCGTCCTTTTATTTCATTGTCCAAATCTTGTAGTTCATTTTATGTAAGTCTATGTGAGCACCCAATAATGCCAGTGATTTAGGGTAAAAATCGTCACTGTTGTTAATCTCAGTCTATGTGCCTGCTGGATAGATTCTCAGCCTTCGCTCATGCTTGCCTCAGCAGGCCTTAGTCCTGTGGAATCTTCCTGCTTCGGCTTCCTATGTGTAGGGGAGAGTCACCATGCCTGGCTGTTTCATTCTACTTCTTATGATATTAAGATGTTCAATCTTCTTAAATCAGTTAAGCATAAGTAATTACATAAGAATGAACTGAGAGCTTGTTGCCTGTGGTATAAACCTGGTATAAATACTGGACAATGACAGGGAAAAGCGGGTCAATTTGGTGTGTGACAATCTGTGATGATTTTTTCTTTTTCCAGAGGTGAGTATGGAATCGACAAGAGGATCACTTTTTCCAGTGAGGGAGACTAATAAACTTTTCAATATATGAATGTTCTAATGCACAAGGCTTAAATTAAGCCCAAGAATTGTACAGTAGAAATATACTTAAAAATGCCCACCCTGTGTGATAGCACACAAGCCGTATCAGCCGATCAGCTGCCACTCTCTGAACCCCAAGTCTACTCAGACAACATGGAACAAGGCACAACCCTCCTTTACCACACAGAGAGATTCCCCATAGCTATAAATACCTTTGACTCAGCTGTCACCAAGTAGCCCCGCAGGGTAAGTGTAGGTATTTGTCCCAGAGCTTGGAAGAGCCTTGTTTTCAGAAGTGAATGAAAGTATTGCAGTGTGAGGACGGACATCCTGCACGTACACAGTGCTTATTCCCTTAGGTCTGTGTATACTAGAAATCTACAGTAAGTAAGGCACTTTCACAAGATGACTATAGTTGTTTTTTTTGTTTTTTTAGGTGAAATAACATGATTCTGAAAACTGCACATATCTACCTGGGGAGGCCTACCTGTGTGAGGGCAAATCATCTCTAAGCCGCCAGGGCTTGACAAAACTAGATTCGTTGGCTTTCAGAACAGCAACTGCATCTTTTGCTGCATAAATGTGCCATTGTTCTTCAGCAATTTATTTTTACAAATGGTACAAGCCTGTGACACATGACAGGTAAGCCAGAATCAATGCTTCACACACAGGAGGAAACATTGAAGCAACCATAGAAGAAATGAGTTTAGGAGAACTTCCAGCTGGGATAACGTGTGTGTTCCTAAGACACTGTCCATCCGACCAGTGTGGCTTTCCATAGTCTCTTGATGAAGAGGCCCCCTTAGTGACTGCTCCTAATACAAGTTCTGACCACAGATGGGGTTGTGTTATGCCAGCCTTTCTTGCCTTGCTCTTGTGTGTTCTTAGGGAATCCTTGTGTCGTCTCCTTGGTCTTCAGAAACATGTCTGTCTGTATGCTGGGATGATCCTGCTTCTCCCCTTGTTTAATAGATTGCTTTACTATGATTCTCTGGTGTCTCATTTCTAAAGAGTTCCAGGGACTCTTGCTCACACATCCTTTAGAAGTCACCCTGTAGGAATGGAGCCACAGCCCCCACTTCTAACTGAGGATCCATTTGATGGCTTCTACGGAAGGGAAGTTGGTTTTCTTTAAGGGTGTGACCCCTGGTAGGTCAACTCTCCTCCACACCCAATAGTATAGAGGTAGCAAAAATTGGATTCAATGGATAATAATTTTTTTTTCCAATTTTAGAAGACAACACAAAGTTGGGGGAGGTAGGGCGGTAGAGGTGGATCTGGGAGGAATTGGGGGAAGGGGGTACATTTGATCAAAGTACACTCTGTGGAATTCTCCAACAATTAATAAAATATTACATTAAAAAAGACATGAGAAAAAAATTTGAAAGAAAATGACGCAGGGGCTGATGCCTTAATGTTTGAAAGCCCTGATAGCTTTTCCAGAGGACCCAGGTTCCATTCCTAGCATCCACATGGCAACTTGTAAGCATCTGTAACATCAGCTTCAGGGGACCCAATGTTCTCTGCTGACCTCATTGGGCACTGCATGCCTGTTATACATGCATCCAAAACACTCAGGTGCATAAAATAAAAATAAAGGAAAAACATCAGGAGAAAAATACAGACCACAGCATTAGCTATGTAATACACATTTAAATAAGGATTCATTTTATATTTCCAATGTCCTGGAGTAATTAATGCCTAAGAATTCTACATCTTGGGGCCCAGCTCTGGCCACGCAGATGGTTTGGCAATTGAGAAAGCAAGCCAGCATGCTTTCTCACCTGCGTCCTCTGCACTCAGTAGTTGGAATGCTGCCCTCTGGTACTCAAGCCTGGAGGCTTCCTGTCTGGAAGATCTCTGCTCTTGGGCTTCAGGTTTCAACATCACGAGCCCTGTTTTGTTTTCAGGTGATGTAACTTCGCATCCACCCCAGAAGTCGTCTTGTGTGGCCTTTCTGGTCATTTTGTTGATCTTGCAATTAACTAGGTTGCCTTCCTGATCACTAAACCCTTTGCTAAATGATTTAAGTTTCCAAGTTTAGTGTTACACTTAGGATGCATCAAGAAATCCTTCCTGGCTGCCCTTGTTTATCTGTCTAAGCACATTCTAGTTGCACCTGTTCTTGAAATCTCACATGCAAGAGACAGTCACAGACAGGTTTCAGAAGATGGGGTGTGTCACCAGTGCCTGAAGACTGAGTATGTCACCACTGCCTAAGGATCCTGTGATAACTCAGGTGACATCATATTTTCCACCAGAAACACAAAGGCATCATAAACAGTGTTTCAGTGTATGCTTGAATCCATTTTTGTCTGTTTTGATTGTTAACATTTCTACTAGTTAGGTTGTTCCAACCATTTAATTTTATTTTACTTTTGTTAGGGAGGTCTTCTATCTATTAAGTTTTTAGGTTATTGTACTAAGAAAAGGGTCTTGATATGGCATCTCACACACACACACACACACACACACACACACACACACACACACACACACACACACGTTATGTCCTTATGCTTTGTTCTTACATGTTCACCCATGCCAGCATTTTAAAAGGAGGTATGCTCGTTGGGTAATCAGTCATATGTTGTGGCTAGCTTAGGGCTGCATCCTACCCATGGCTGTTCTCTGGACGTTGAGGGATTCTGCCAGAGCACAATACCAGGAACAGACTTTTCCGCAACTAAGGACACCTGTGTTATGTCTTCTTTTGGCTGCCTTTGAAAAGCATTTGAAATTGTCTGTCTGATTAGAAATAATTTGCTCTGATTTCATATTTTGTTCTTCCAAAATAAACAGTTTCTAATAGTATAGAGAGCTTTTCCAGGATTTTCTGTGTATCCAGTTTTCTATTTCATGGGCTTGGCTCTTTATGCATTTCTATTCATTAAAAAAAAAAAAAAGTGTAGGCGGCACTCTGTTTATTTTCCCTCCCCTGATATGTTATCCAATCACAAGTAGTCAGTTAAACATTTGTATATATGAGCAATACTAATGGACTCAGAAGGGTGTGTGGGGGTGGGCTGAGACGGAGAGAAAGATAATTATAGAAGAGGTTTGTCATGGATCTGAAAGGGGGAAGAGACGGGGAGCAAGGAATAGTGGAAATTATGTAAATACAATATCCTCATACATAAAACTCTAAAAGTAATTTGATGGGGGATGTACTTCTGTAGATATGTTTCTCTTATTGGTTGATGAATAAAACACTGATTGGCCAATAGCCAGGGAGGAAGTAGAGGCTACAAGAGGAAGGAGAAGGAGAGAGGGGGAGTCCTGAGAGAGACGCCATGTAGAGACTGGGAAGATGGGATGCACAAGGTGTTCTCTAATAAAATAAGGCCATGTAGAAATACATAGATTAACAGTTATGGGTTAACAATTAAGAAAGAGCTAGCCAGTAAGAAGCCCTAGCCATTGGCCAACAGTTTATAAATTAATATAAGTCTTTGTGTGTTTATTTGGGGCTAATCAGCTGTGGGACCAGGCTGGAAAGAAACTCCAACTACAGAAATTATTTTTAAAAAGAATCTGGACATGGAGAATGCCTTAATCCCAACTCCCAGGAGGCTGAGGCAGGTAGATCTCTGTGAGTTCAAAGCCAGTCTGGTCTATAGTAAGTTCTAGGACATCCAGGGCTATGTTCAGAGACCCTATCTCAATGAATGAATAAATAAATAAATAAATAAATAAATAAATAAATAAATAAATATTTTGAAAGAAAGGACCAGAAAGCCTGACTAAATAAAAAGTTTAGAGGTTAAAAGTTGTCAATTTCAGCCAACTACTAAATCATGTCATCCAGAACCCAGACTTTCTGTTTGTTTCATCATCTTTAGATGTAAGATTTTCCTCTCTTGGTCTTTCAACTTACAGTTTCAAGGTGGATGGTGAGTTTTCCAGTCTCTCCAGAGAGAGAGAGAGACAGAGACAGAGACAGAGACAGAGACAGAGACAGAGAGAACATTAGCAACACCTAGTGTGCCCCTTTTTCAGGAAAGCAGAAACATTTCAAAAGTTCTCAACAGACTATTTTTGTTTAGTTCAGTGGCTAAGATTAGGCCATTGTTTTGTCTGGAAAGAAAAAAGAGAATTTGCTTAGCCTGATTATGATTCTTCCTCTGAAGCTGGGCAGGTTGCCACTCCATTTTTAGACTCCAAACCAAGCAGCCACAGTACCTAAGTGGGTCACAAGAGCAACTAATGACTCTTTGAGGACATGAGGCTCCTGGTGATTACTGGATTTGCTCACAACTGACTGAGCATGGATCAAAGCTGTTCATGTTTTCATGCCTACCTCACATATAGCCATATTTTGGCACTACTGCCAAGCTGTGCGCATTCTCACGAAGGGTAGGAGATAGTGCATATCTCCAGCCAGATAAGATCACACAAATACACAAGGCATCTCTGTTAATGCTGTTAATGTCATGTCCAAGAGTATTTGATTCATGAAACAAATTACCTGGCCAAGTTTAACATAATGAGACACACACACATACACACACACACACACACACACACACACACACACACACACACACATATATATATATATATATCCTACTCACTGCAGTGGGAAGTTCTACCACTGTATTCCACATTAACTGAGACCCCAATGGCAAGAAAGGCAGGAACATTTGTTGGCTAGGCATCCAACAGTATCTGCCACATGGAAGGAGATAAAATAAGCCTCAGAAATCTCTTGCTTTGGTTTAGTTAGCAAGAGGAAGTGGAGAAAATAATAAGCTGGAAAAGTTATCAATTCCTTTTCTGGCCAAGGTTTCCAGTGATAACATTGGTTCTGATCTCAGAAGGGCATGGTTGACATGAACACCTCTGAAGCTTAAGTTCTGAATCCCATAACTTTGACGTTTTTCTCTCTCTATGTTGAATCTGAAGAAGTTTTTGAACATGAAGAACAGAATTTAGGGAACCCTAAAATATATTTTCCAAAAAATCCTTATAGGAAATTGCTGTTTTTATTTATTTATTCATTCATTTGTTTGTTTGTTCATTTATTTTGAGATAGGGTCCCTCTATGTAGCTCTGTCCTGGAACTCACTGTGTAGATCAGGCTGGCCTTGAACTCACAGAAGCCCATGTGCCTCAGTCTCCTGGGTGCTGGAATTAAAAGTATGTGTCACTATGCCTGAGAGCCCATTCCCACTTCTCTTACACATTTTAAAGAGCATAACTTCACATTGTGTATATCACCTTTATAAAAGCACAATTTAAGAACTTGGGGTGTCACTTAAGAGTAGGGTGTACTTAGCCTGCATAAAGACCTGAGTTTGATCCCAAGCATTACACATGCTCACAAATGCACACACACACACACACACAGAGAGAGAGAGAGAGAGAGAGAGAGAGAGAGAGACAGACAGACAGACAGACAGACAGACAGACAGACAGACAGACAGAGAGATTTTTTTTTTTTTTGCGTTATCTTGAGTCAATATCTTCGGAGTTCTCAGTTTACCTTGGAAGTAAACTGAGAAATGAAAAGTGTCACTCCAATTTCTTTCTTTCTTTCTCTCTTTCTTTCTTTCTTTCTTTCTCTCTCTCTCTTTCTTTCTTTCTTTCTTTCTTTCTCTCTATTCCATCCACCCTTGGGGGAACCAGATGCCATGTTTTGAACAGATCCACTGAAGGTCCAGTACAGGGAAAACTTGGGCCTACAGGTAAGAGTCACATGAATGAGGTGACTGAGAAGCAGGTCCTTCAGCTCAATCATGCTTTCAGATGTTTGAAAATTTAGTTAACTACTTGCCTTTAACCTTATGAAAAACTCTGAGAGAAAGACATTATGTTCCCGTTCAGAGAACATGCATGAGAGGGGGAACAGTCTGTTGAAACCTGCAATGCATTGGTTAAATTTGCTATGCGTAAGTAGATAACTAAAAATGTCAGGAAACTAATATTACCTAATAACATCATCTTTGTCTGTGATCCATGGATCCAGAAGCTGCTGGATCACCACTGATAAACGAGTGTCTGAACTCGGAAGGTTTATGTACTAAAAATCCAATACTCAGCCAATGACCAGATTGGCAAACAAGAGGATTATGACCCTTGGCTTACTTCATCTTCCAAATCATACACTTCAAGTAACTAAAGGGCAAAAGTGTATTTGCACCTGGAGCCATAGCCATGAACGTGGCCTGAGAAGTTCCACAACATGGAAAAGCACATTGCTTTACTCAGCTTTCTCATTTGCTCTGGCAATCAAGAGTATACATTTAAAAAAATAAATAAACAGAAAGGGTTTCTTTTAGCACATGGTTGTAGATGTCTCAGTCTGGGACTGAAGAGATGGTTCAGAGTATGAGAGGGATTGCAGCACAAGCATGAAAACCTGTGTTCAAATCCCAGCACCCACATAAAAGCTGGACATGACTCCATGTACCTGTAACCCGTGCGCTGGGCAAGGGTGGGTGGGGGACAAAAGGAGAACTGTGGCCTGCTGGCCAACAGCCTCATCCCTCCACAGTGAAAGCCAGGCTCAGTGAGACACCTGGTTTTTGTTTTGTTTGTTGTAGTTATTGTTTTCATTATGTTTTTGTTGTTGTTTTCTGAGACAGGGTTTATCTGTATAAAAGCCCTGGCTATACTGGAACTTGCTCTGTAGACCAGGCTGGCCTCAAACTCACAGAGATCATCCTGCTTCTGCCTACTGAGTGATGGAATTAAAGGTATGTGCCACTATTGCCCCACAAGAGACCTGTCTGTGCTCTTCAGGGTTCACAGAGCATCTGTCTGTCTATCCATGCTCTCTGCATGGCCCACAGAGCATCTGTCTGTCTGTCCATGCTCTCTGCATGGCCCATATACCATTCTGTCTGTCTGTGCTCTGCCAGGCCCACAGAGCATCTGTCTGTATTCACAGTAGCTTTTTTCTGTCGGCATCACAGATACAGCAGCCAGTTGTCCAACACAACACCCAGCCCACATCATAAGTCAACTTGTTGGATGGAGATTAACATTTTTGTAAACCTCATAAAGATCAGTTATAGCAATGTCAGCCTTTTTGCCGGGCAGTAGTGGTGAATGCCATTAATCCCAGGACTTGGGAGGCCAAGGCAGGCGGAAGGATCTCTGTGAGTTTGAGTCCAGCCTGGTCTACAAAGATACACAGAGAAACCCTGTCTCAAAAAAAAAGAAAGAAAGAAAGAAAGAAAGAAAGAAAGAAAGAAAGAGGAGGGAGGGAGGGAGGGAGGGAGGGAAGGAAGGAAGGAAGGAAGGAAGGAAGGAAGGAAGGAAGGAAGGAAGGAAGGAAGGAAGGAGGAAAAAAATAAAAAGAAAGAAATGTCAGCCTTTTACCAATTTTTGAGGAAGAATTATGATTATGTCTTTTTGAAAGACATGACTTACTCAAATTTTATATTTCATTAGCCAATTCTGGTCAATACTTCAGTTTTAAATCTTTTCTTTTTCCATATTATTTTCAAGGCATTCATACAAATCTATTCAAAATAGCTCACTGAGGTGGATGTGGCATACTGTCATACTGTCAGCTGTCAACTGTCACCTGTCACCTGTCACCTGCAGTTTGGATGGGTGACATTTTATGTCACAGGTAGAGCCTAGTAGAAGGTCTTTAGGACATTGAAAGTATAGCCTTGAAGAGGTCTGTGGTACCCTTGTCTCCTGGTGCCCTTTGTTTGTTCCCTGCTGATGATATGAGCAGTTTGGGATATCATAAAGCCACACAAAGATGCTCTGTGGGCCCTGCAGAGAGCATGGACAGACAGACAAGATGTTCTGTGAGCCCTGCAGAGCACAAACAGACAAAATGGATTGTGGGCCCTGTAGAGCACAGACAGATGCTCTGTGGTCCCTGCAGAGAGCATGGACAGACAGACGGTCTCTGGGCCCTGCAGAGCAGAGGCCCTGGTGCACTTCTCTTCTATAGGAAATGGGGTAATTTGCCTGACTAGCAGGCCTCTGGCTCAGTGTGAATCTGGGTGCATCAGAACACTCCATAGAGCACCGACATTCTATCTCCTGTGGAGACTTGTTTTCCCAGGCTCTCTACATGTTCTATAAGTGTGGGAGTTTTCTTTTCCCACTTCCTCACCAGCTCCCCTTGGCAGGATTCACATTATTATTTTGTCTTGTGATGCTTTGTAATGCTTGTTACCAAGAACCACAGGATGGAGAGGTGACTCTGAGGTTAAGAGCACTGGCTGTTCTTCCATCAGATCTGGGTCTAATTCCCATCACCCACATGGGTGGCTTACAAATGTCATTATTAAAAGTCTGATCTCCTCTTCGGACCTCCATGGGTGCTAGATATAGCAAGAACTTTTTAAAAGAAAATGTAAATGTAAATAATTAACAAATATCTCCATTCCCCAAAATGAATCCTTTCAAAGAGGAAAAGACAAAGCTGAGAATTCATGTTCCAAAATATTTACTAATAATATTATAAAATAGATATTATATTATAAACTTTTTCATAAGATATAAACATATCCTTATATCAATAAAAGTGAACTAATAATGATTTTAGTTCTTACATAGTGCTCTAGTAGAGCAACACAATATATTTTATTTATAGAATTCTTCCTCTACATTGTTCAAATTTCCAACTACATTTTAAAAAGTCTATAATAAAATATTTGAATGTATGCACATAATGATATTCTTTAGGATACAGTTTTAAAATCTGCCAGTTTCAAAATAATAGGTTATTAACTGATTGACTAAATTCTAGCAAATATTGGAAGACTAGGGTGCCATATGGAAGAGGAGAAAGTGTTAGGTTAGGAAATCTTTTGGCCATGTACTTTTGTCTTTTTAAAGTCCTTTGTGGCCAGGCGGTGGTGGCCCATGCCTTTAGTCACAGCATTTGGGAGGCAGAGGCAGGTAGATCTCTGTGAGTTTGAGGCCAGCCTGGTCTACAGAACAAGTTCCAGAACAGCCTCCAAAGCTTCAGAGAAAAACCAAATAAATAAATAAATAAATAAATGAATAAATAACAAATAAATAAATAAAGTCCTTTACATTACTTCTTGAATAACTAATATGTAGCTATCATTATAAAGGCCCTTGGACTTCAGAACATGCAGAAAGCAGTAAGAGTCTTCCACATCTTCCAACTCTCTAGCTTTCTTCATGTCATTTTAAACACTGGGGTGAGCTATTCAAATGAATTTAAAGAAGTGCAATGTGAATCCAGTGAAGATCATACCCACACAATTTGCTTTTTTCAAACATGCTTAGAAGATATTCCATGATTTGTCACATGTAACAAGACATCTTGCTACAGACATTTCCCTAGTGAAATATTTGGAAGTAATTTTTTAAAACTTACAATTGCTAAGGAAAGTGGTCTAAAAAAGAATAAAGGAGATCTGGGGTGTGGTGGTGTCTTTCATTTGCCTAAAATGAGCAATGGTTTCTTTCAACTTGAAGACAGAGGATGTGTTTGAAGTCTATAAGTTATACAAACAATTGATAAGAAAACATATTGTCTGAAGAAAACCTCTGAATAATAAAGGTCACTGCTTCCCTTAGGAGTTCTGCCATGTGGGTTTTGGCTGTGCCAGTACCAGCTAGGGGAAATCATGGTTAGGTCACTACATCTTAATACTGGAAGCCAGGATTTGGTAATAAAGTTCCCTAAAATATTTTTTTGATCAATAAAGGACTATGAATAATGTTTTTGTCACAACTCCACTTCCTTAAAGCAGATTTTTATGACCGGGCGTTGGTGGCTCACACCTTTAATCCCAGCACTTGGGAGGCAGAGGCAGGCAGATCTCTGTGAGTTTGAGGCCAGCGTGGTCTCCAGAGTGAGTGCCAGGATTGGCTTCAAAGCTACACCCTGTCTCGAAACAACAACAACAACAACAAACAGCAAAGCAGATTTTTATGTTTGAAAAGAAAAAAATTTTACGAAATTCTCATGGCTGTATGGGTAGAATAAACGATGTTTTAAAAGAAATCCAGAATCTTGGAAATGAAGGTTCATTGATATGAACATTTCCTGTGACATTCTGTTCTTTTGTTTAAAATACCAAACTAATGGAATCCAGTCAAGCAGCAGATGAAAAAAATTAGCCCAAACACAAGTAAAATCTTCTCTGGTTTGAGCACAGGGATTGGATCTTGTAGCGTTGGCGTGGCCCTTCCAATATCAGTCTTCCAGTGTCTTCAAATCACTGCTCAGTCACCTTCTCTCAAAGGCATTCTAGACAAATATTAAGTGTTCCTTTATATGAGGAATCTGAATTTAAATTTACATGTAAGTATGTCCTATTGTTGATGGATATGTATCTAGCTATATCAGCATATAGAGATGTACGACAAGAAATTAGAAGTGGAGCTATGAGAAGGGAGGAACAAGAATGAAATAAAATATGGAGGAAGAGCACCAGCCCGAGCAGGTAGGGAGGACAGAGGAGGGGATGCTGGGAACAAAGTACAGTGCATGAAAATGAAATCATTTACTTTGTACTATAACTAAAATAATTTTAACTATGTCCAAATGATAAAAAATAACTCTATTATTCCCCTCTCAAAATTTATCTTAGAATCACTATATCTTGGTCCTTTTTGTGAATGTGAGCTCATGGTCCACCCATGAGCACATGTTTTTATGGGCTAAATACTAAGACTTAAGCCAACATGAGATACTGTGTGAGAATCTGTCTAAAAACAAAACAAAAGACTGCTGAGGGAAGTGCAAACCGGTACAATCATTGAGAAAATCGGTGTGGATGGATGGAGGCTTCTCAAAACCCTGAAAATAGATCTACCACGTGATCAGTCTATGCCAGGCTTGGGCACATCATCGAAGGACTCTGTGATTCTACAGAGATTCTTTTGCTTACCCACATTCATTGCTGCTCTATTCACAATAGCTGTGAAACGGAAACAGCCTAGATACTCATCAAAGGATGAGTGGATATTGAAAATGTGGTCACTCCAGCCAGGGAAGCAAGTAGACTAATTGCAGATTTTCACTCCTTCCTGAGCTCCCCCGAAGCCAATCCCCCAGTCTCATCCCAGGCTCTGCTATAGACCACCTAATGAAGCCTCCCTCCCCCAAACCACCTTCATCTCTGTGGATCACACAGATCTTCCCCTCCTGACCCCTGACCCCCCACCCCACACGCCCACACCCACACACATATACTCATTGATTTACTCCAGCTCCTAACTCCAGCAAGCACTCCTTGGAACCCACAGGCCACTCTGGTCAAATCAGATTTCCACCTATCCCTCCTCTCCTCCAAATCCAATCCCCTAGTCTCATCCCTAGCCAGGCAGAAGACTGCCTGCTGAGGCCTCCCTTCCCCCACGCCATCTCCAGTAGATCACACAGATCTTCCCTCCCAACTGCTATCCTCACCTTTGCTTTGTCACAGCCAGCTTCTACAGGCATTCCCTGGACAAACCACTCCTGCCAGGGAAGTCTAACTGTACATCTTTACTCCTCCAGCCACACCTCCAAGTCCAAATTCCCTGGTCTCATCCCAGCTCTGTAGCAGACCACCTGCTTTTGACCTCTCCTCCCCCACCCCGTTCCCAGGGGACTAACTAAACAGATTGTTGTGGAACACCCTGCTTTCTTCTTACCTGTGAAACCCACCCCCCACAACTATCATCATTCATAAGTGTCAGTTCCCAATACATAGAAACACATTTGTTTGTTTGTTTTTCAAGAAAGGATTTCTCTTGTAGCTTTGGACCTTTTCTGGAACTCCCAGTGGCCACACATATCAGGATCCCAGAATTTCCTACTAGGCAGCATGAAGCCACCACACTCTCCTAAGAACCAGAGAAGGCAACAGAAACCAAGGAATAAAACATCCACCAAACGAAGACAAGGCTAGAAAGCATCACCTAGAATTAAAGTCTTCCCCAAATACAAATGCTTAGACACCAGCATAAAAACTGTAATCAAATAAAGCCAGGACAATGTCTCCACTAGAGCCCAGCACCCCACAGCAGGCTCTGAGTATTGCAATATAGCTGTAACACAATTAAAAGACCTGTATGAATATGATGGATATGTTAAAGGGGAAATGAAGAAATCTCCTAAAGAAATCTATGAAAATACAAACAGTAGAAGTAAATGAATAAAATAGTTCAAGACTGGAATCAGTAAAGAAAACCCAATCTAAAGGCTATGAAAAATAATGAGCTCAAACAGGAACCTCAGAGGTAAGCCTCACCAACAGAATGCAAGAGATAGAGGAGACTCAGGCACTGAAGGCACAATAGAGGAAAGGAATATCCTGGTCAAAGAAAATGTTAAATCAGAAAAATCCTGGCACAAAACATCCAGGAAATCAGAGACAGTATGAAAATACCAAACCTAAAAATAATAGGAATGGAAGGAGAAGAAACCCACATCAAAGTCACAGAAAATCTTTTCAACAAAATCATAGAAGAAAAATTTCCTAAAGAAGGAGAAGCCTATAAGGCCACAAGAAGCATATAGAACACCAAGAAGAATGGCCCAGAAAATGAAATTCCCATGCCATATAATAATCAAAACCCTAAACATACAGAACAAAGAAAGAATATTAAAAGCTACAAGGGGAAAAGACCAAGAAAAGAAAAAACGGTGTAAATGTTCCTCCATCTTGTATTCTTGTATTCTTTCAGGTTTAACTAGAATTTGATCTCTTTGATGGAGAATCCCATGGAAAATTACCTAACTCTATTCTAGGAACCAAGGGCCAGTATGTCCTAGCTACCTTTTATTAGCATCTGTTAAATGGCCTGCTTGGGCAAACCTCCCCTTCCAGCTAACAGCTTATCTAAGCTTCTGCCAAATTGTTTCCTTAGAGAACCTGCCCCCATCCCCAAAGCTGCCAATCAAGATGCCTGCACATGGTTTCTACCATCAAAACCCCCTTGTTTGGAACACCCAGGACTACACCTAGGTCTCTGATGCCTGGGTGCAGTACCAGCTGGCTGGAATAAGTTTTCTATTGGCTATAAACTGTGTCTGAGTGGTCATCTCTTGTGGGCTGCCTGTAACAGTAACATATAAAGGCCAATCTATCAGAATAACTACTGACTTCCCAGTGGGGACTCTAAAAGCCAAATCTAATCAGAAGAGCTAGGAAAAGACATTATATACTTATCAGAGGAAAAATCCACCAAGAGGATATTTTAAAAAATTTTTTTTGGTTTGGTTGGTTTTTACTTTGTTTTTTTTTTTTAAATTTTATTTTATTTTATTAGTTCTAGTTAGGGAACAAGCTTATTTCAAGTCCCTTCTCCCTCTCCCTCCCCTCACCCCCAAACTTTCTCCCCCACCCCCAGCCCATCCCCCCAACCCCATCCACCCACTACTCCCCAGGCAGGGTAGGGCCCTCAACGGGAGCTCAGCAAAGTCCACCAAGTCTTCCTATGCTGATCCTGGGCCCTTCCCCATGTGTCCAGGGCCAGAGTGTAACCCTTCATATGGGATGGGCTCTCAAAGTCCCTTCTTGCACCAGGGAAAAATACTAATCCACTACCAGAGGCTCCCTGGAGTGCAGAGGCCTCCTTATTGACATCTATGTTCTGGGGTCTGGATCAGTCTTGTACAGGCCTCCTGGACAGCATCTGGGGTCGATGTGCTCTCCCTTGTTCAGGCCAACAGTTCCTGTGGGTTTCTCCATCCTAGTACAGACCCCTTCGTTCTTCATTCCTCCCTCTCTTCAACTAAATTCCCGATTTCGGCTCATTGTATATCTGTGGATGTCTGTCTCTGTTTCCATCAGCCACTGGGTGAGGGCTCTAGGATGGCATAAAGAGAAGTCATCAATCTCATTTTAGGGGGAGGGTTTTTAGGTTATCCTCTCCACCATTGCCTGGATTGTCAGATCGTGTCATCCTTGTAGGTCTCTGGAGATCTCCCTGGTTCCTGATCCCTTCTCGGGCCTACAGTGGCTCCCTCTGATATCGTTTCTCTCATCTTGCTCTCTTTCCTCTATTCTTCCCCCAACTCAATGTTTCTGCCCCTCCATTTCCTCTCCTCTTCTCCTCTTCTCTTGCTCTTATTGTAGCAGCTCCTTCCCCCCCCCACCCTCATGCCCCCAATTAGTTCGGGAGTTCATGCCACTTCCATTCCTGGGGACCATTTAACCCTTAGAGTCCTTCATGTTTCCTAGTTTCTTTGGTGAAGAGCATTATATACTGGTAGTCTTTTGTTCTATGTCTAAAATTCATATATCAGTGAGTACATACCTTGCTTGTCTTTTTGTGACTGGGTTACCTCACTCAGGATGGTTTCCTCTAGTTCCATCCATTTGCCTGCGAATTTCAAGATTCCATTGCTTTTTTCTGCTGAGTAGTACTCCATTGTATAAATGTACCACATTTTCTCAATCCATTCTTCAATAGAGGGGCATCTAGGTTGTTTCCAGGTTCTGGCTATTACAAACAATGCTGCTATGAACATGGTTGAACATATGTCCTTGTTGTAAGTACATGCCCTATTTGGGTATATACCCAAGAGAGGAATGGCTGGATCTTGAGGTACACTGATTCCCATTTTTCTGAGCAACCGCCATACTGATTTCCAGAGTGGTCTTACAAGATCGCACTCCCACCAGCAATGGAGGAGTGTTCCTTTTTCTCCACATCCTCTCCAGCATAGATTGTCATTGGTGTTTTTTATTTTAGCCATTCTGACAGGCGTGAGATGGTATCTCAGAGTTGTTTTGAGTTGCATTTCTCTGATGGCCAATGATTTTGAGCACTTTTTTAAGTGTCTTTCAGCCATTTCAGATTCCTCTGTTGAGAATTCCCTATTTAGTTCTGCACCCCACTTTTTAATTTCGTTGTTTGGTGTTTTGGTGGCTAGCTTCTTGAGCTCCTTATATATTTTGGAAATCAGTCCTCTGTCAGATGTGGGATCGGTGAAGATCTTTTCCCATTCTGTGGGTGGTCGTTTTATCCTACTGACTGTTTCCTTTGCCTTGCAGAAGCTTCTCAGTTTCAGGAGGTCCCATTTATTAATTGCAGACCTCAATGTCTGTGCTTCTGGCGTAATGTTCAGGAAGTGGTCTCCTGTGCCAATTTGTTCAAGGGTAGTTCCCACTTTCTCTTCTAGAAGATTCAGTGTGGTTGGATTTATGCTGAGATCTTTGATCCATTTGCACTTAAGTTTTGTGCATGGTGACAGGTATGGATCTATCTGTAATTTTCTGCATGTCCGAATCCAATTGTACCAGCACCATTTGTTGAAGATGCTGTCTTTTTTCCATTGTATAGATTTAGCACCTTTGTCAAAAATAAGGTATCCATAGGTGCGTGGGTCGATATCAGGGTTTTCAATTCGATTCCATTGGTCTATCAGTCTATTTTTGTGCCAATACCAAGCTGTTTTCAGAACTATGGCTCTATAGTAGAGCTTGAAGTCGGGGATGGTGATGCCTCCAGAAGATCCTTTATTGTAAAGAGTTGTTTTGGCTATCCTGGGCTTTTTATTTTTCCATATAAAGTTGAGTATTGTTCTTTCAATGTCTGTGAAAAACTGTGTTGGGATTTTGATGGGGATTGCATTGAATCTGTAGATTGCTTTTGGCAGGATTGCCATTTTTACTATGTTAATTCTACCTATCCATGAGCATGGGAGATCTTTCCATTTTCTGGTATCTTCTTTAATTTCTTTCTTTAAAGTCTCAAAGTTCTTATTGTACAGGTCTTTCACTTTTTTGGTTAGTGTTACCCCCAGGTATTTTATGTTGCTTGTGGATATTGTGAAAGGTGATGTTTCCCTGATTTCTTTCTCATTGGATTTATCATCTGTGTATAGTAGGGCTACTGATTTTTTTGAGTTAATTTTGTATCCTGCTACCTTGCTGAAGGTGTTTATCAGCCGTAGGAGTTCCCTGGTAGAGTTTTTCGGGTCACTAATGTAGACTATCATGTCGTCTGCAAATAGTGAAAGTTTTACTTCATCCTTTCCAATTTGTATCCCTTTGATCCCCTTTTCTTGTCTTATTGCTATAGCCAGAACTTCAAGTACAATATTGAAGAGATATGGAGAGAGTGGACAGCCTTGTCTTGTTCCTGATTTTAGAGGAAACGCTTTGAGTTTCTCTCCATTTACTTTGATGTTGGCTATTGGTTTGGTATATATTGCCTTGATCATGTTTAGATATGTTCCTGTTATTCCTGTTCTCTCCAAGATCTTTATCATGAAGGGATGTTGGATTTTGTCAAAGGCTTTTTCAGCATCTAGTGAGATGATCATGTGGTTTTTCTTTTTAAGTTTGTTTATATAGTGGATTACATTGATGGATTTTCGTATGTTGAACCATCCTTGCATCCCTGGGATAAAGCCTACTTGATCATGGTGGATGATTTTTCTGATATGTTCTTGTATTCGGTTGGCCAATATTTTATTGAGTATTTTAGCATCGATGTTCATGAGGGATATCGGTCTGTAGTTCTCTTTCTTAGTCATATCTTTGTGAGGCTTGGGTATCAAAGTGATTGTAGCCTCATAGAAAGAGTTTGGCAATATCCCATCTGCTTCTATTGTGTGGAACAGTTTGAGGAGTACTGGAATTAGCTCTTGTTTGAATTTCTGGTAGAATTCTGCAGTGAAGCCATCTGGCCCTGGGCTTTTTTTGGTTGGGAGGCTTTTGATTACTGCTTCTATCTCATTAGGGGTTATAGTTCGATTTAAACTGTCTATCTGATCTTGATTTAATTTTGGTAAGTGATATTTATCCAGAAAGTTGTCCATTTCCTTTAGGTTTTCCAATTTTGTGGAATACAGGTTTTCAAAGTATGACCTAAAGATTCTCTGGATTTCCTCAGTGTCCGTTGTTATGTCTCCCTTTTCATTTCTGATTTTGTTAATTAGCATGCTCTCTCTCTGCCTTTTGGTTAGTTTGGCTAGAGGCTTGTCTATCTTGTTGATCTTCTCAAAGAACCAACTCTTTGTTTCATTGATTCTTTGTACTGTTTTCCTAGTTTCTACTTTGTTGATTTCGGCTCTCAGGTTGATTATTTCCTGGCGTCTACTCCTCCTTGGTGAGTTTGCTTCCTCTTGCTCTAAAGCTTTCAGTTGTTCTGTCAATTCTCTAATGTGACTTTCCTCCAGTTTCTTCATGTGAGCACTTAGTGCTATGAACTTCCCTCTTAGCACTGCTTTCAGGGTGTCCCATAAGTTCGGGTATGTTGTGTCTACATTCTCATTAAATTCTAGAAAGTCTTTGATTTCTTTTTTTATTTCTTCCTCAACCAAGGAATGGTGCAATTGGGAGTTATTCATTTTCCACGTAAATGTAGGTTTTCTGCAATTCGTATTGCTGTTGAATTCTAGCTTTAATGCATGGTGGTCTGATAAGATACAGGGGGTTATTTCAATACTTTTGTACCTGTGGAGGTTTGCTTTGCTGCCAACTATGTGGTCAATTTTTGAGAAGGTTCCATGTGGCGCTGAGAAGAAGGTATATTCTTTTGTGTTTGGATGGAATGTTCTATAGATATCTGTTAAACCCAGTTGTGTCATAACTTCTTTCAGATCCTTTGTTTCTTTGTTAAGTTTCTGTCTAGTAGTTCTGTCCAGTGGTATAAGGGGGGTGTTGAAGTCTCCTACTATAAGTGTGTGTGGTTTTATGTGTGGTTTGAGCTTTAGTAATGTTTCTTTTACAAAAGTGGATGCTTTTGTATTAGGGGCATAGATGTTCAGGATTGAGACTTCGTCTTGATGGACTTTTCCTGTGATGAGTATGAAATGCCCTTCTTTATCTCTTTTGATTGCTTTCAGTTTAAAGTCTAATTTGTTAGATATTAGTATTGCTACCCCAGCTTGTTTCTTGAGCCCATTTGATTGGAAAATCTTTTCCCATCCTTTTACTCTGAGGTATCGCCTGTCTTTGAATTTGAGGTGTGTTTCTTGTAAACAGCAGAAGGATGGATTCTGTCTTCGTATCCATTCTGTTAGCCTGTATCTTTTTATGGGTAAGTTAAGACCATTGACATTCAGGGATATTAACGTCCATTGTTCATTGGTTCTTCTTAGTTTTGGATTTATTGTTGGTGGTATCATTGCGTGTGGATTTTGCCCTTCTGTTTCTTTTTGTGTTTGGTGAAATTCGATTAACTACTGACAGTGTTTTTGTGAGTGTAGTTATGTTCGTTGGGTTGGAGTTTTCCTTCCAGAGCCTTCTGTAGTGCTGGATTTGTTGATATGTATTGTTTAAATCTGTTTTTGTCGTGGAATATCTTGTTTTCTCCATCTATAGTGATTGAAAGTTTTGCTGGGTACAGTAGTCTGGGTTGACATCCATGCTCCCTTAGTGCTTGTAGGGTATCTATCCAAGACCTTCTGGCTTTCAGAGTTTCCATTGAGAAGTCGGGTGTGATTCTGATTGGTTTGCCTTTATATGTTACTTGGCCTTTTTCCTTTGCTGCTCTTAATATTTTCTCTTTATTCTGTAGATTTGGTGTTTTGATTATTATGTGTCGGGGCGACTTCTTTTTGTGGTCCAGTCTGTTTGGTGTCCTGTAAGCTTCTTGTACTTTCATAGGCATATCCTTCTGTAGGTTGGGGAAGTTTTCTTCTATGATTTTGTTGAATATGTTTTCTGTACCTTTGAGCAGTATTTCTTCACCTTCTTCTACACCTATTATTCTTAGGTTTGGCCTTTTTACGGTGTCCCATATTTCCTGGATATTTTGTGTTAGGGTTTTGTTGGACTTGAGGTTCTCTTTGGTGGATGAATGTATATCCTCTAGCGAGTCTTCAGTGGCTGAGATTCTCTCTTCCATCTCTTGAATCCTGTTGGATACACTTACATCTTTAGTTCCTGATCGTTTATCCAACCTTTCCATTTCCAACATGGTCTCATTCTGTGTTTTCTTTATTGTGTGTATTTCAGCTTTCATGTTTTGAACTATTTCAAGAGCTTCCTTCACTTGCTTGGATGTTTTTTCTTGGCTTTCTTTGGATTCTTTAAGAGATTTATTTATTTCTTGAATTTTTTGGTTTGTCTTTTCCTCCAATTCATTTAATTTTTTGTTTGTTTTCTCTTCTATTTCTTTAAGGGATTTTCTTGTTTCCTCTTTAAAGGTCTCTATCAACTTGCTGAGATAATTTTTGAGGTCCATCTCATCTTCATGCTCTGTGTTGGGCTTTTCAGCTCTTGCCGGAGTGGAGTCCCTAGGTTCTGGTGGTGTCATGTTGGTCTTTGTGTTGTTGAGTGAAATCTTATTCTGTCTTCTCCCCATATCCTTTTAGTGGGTGCGGGTGGGTTCTCTCTATCTCCTCTTGTGGCCCAGTGGTGTGTGGGGGCTAGGAATTCGATGTCCACAACTCTAGATGATCTCGACGCTCCTGGTGGTCTCCTCGCTAGTTCCTAGTTTCTTGGTCGTTCGGCGGAATGGAAGAGTGGGGTGCTACCAGATTTGGGGCACAGGGAGCTCCTCCCTGCCTGGGCTTGTCTGGCCCAAGCCGGCAGGCACAGGCGGGGGTGGTGGGATGGGGGTGGTGGGGTGTTCTGGTCTGGGGTCGGGAGCGGGCAGGAGCTCACTCACCTAGTTCCAGGTCAGTCTGCGGCGGCGGAATGTAAGAATGGGGTGCTAGCAGATTGGTGGGGCAGCGTTTTGTTTGTTTTTCAAGACAAGGTTTCTCTGTGTGGCCCTGGCTGTCCTGAAACTTGCTCTGTAGATGAGGCTGGCCTCAAACTCACAGATATTTACCAGGCTCTGCCTCCTAAGTGCTAGGATTAAAGAAGTATGCCACCACTCCCCAACTCATACTTTGAAGTTCTTAACATCTATGCCCCAAGCACAAGGAAAGCCAAGTTCATTACAGCTTAAATCACATATTGGCCCTCACACACTCATAATAGGAGACTTCTGTACCCCACTCTCACCAATGGACAGCTCATCCAGACAAAAAGTAAACAGAGAAATAATGGAATTAACAGATGTTATAAACAAAATGTACCTAACAGATATCTGCAGAACATTTCACCCAAACAGAACATTTGGGACATTCTCCAAAATTGACCACATACTCACACAAGCAAGTCTCAACACATAACAGGAAAACTGAAATAGTTCTGCATCCTATCAGATCACCACAGATAAAAGCAGGATTTCAACAACAGAAACAACAGAAAGCTTACAAACTCATGGAAACTGTGTAATTCTCTATTAAATGAAAAATGAGTCGATTCAGAAATAAGAAAGAAATGAAGTATCTCCTAGAATTGAATGAAAATTAATACACACCATATCCAAACTTATGAGACACAATGAAAGCAGTGTTAAGAGAGAAGTTCATAGCACTAAGTGCCCACATTAAAACAGAAAAACTAAAAGATCTTACACTAGTAATTTAAAAGCACACCTCAAAGCTCCAGAACAAAAAGAAGAAATCACACTCAAAAGGAGTAGAAGGCAGAAATAATCAAACTCAGTGCTAATAGCAGAATGATAGAAACAAGCAATCAAGCAAACAAAAAATAAAGAATCAAGGGAACAAAGAGTTGATTCTTTGAGAATATTGTTAAGATTGACAAACCCTTGCCCAAATTACCTAAAAGGTGAAGAGAGAATATCCAAATTAACAAAATCAGAAATGAAGAGGGGGACATTACAACAGACACGGAGGAAACCCAGAGAACCCTAAGGACATACTTTAAAAACCTATACTACATTTAATTGGAACATCTGAAAGAAATGGATAATTTTTCTATACTTACCAAAGTTAAATCAAGATTGGATAAGCAATTTAAACAGATCTATAACCCCTGGTGAAATAGAATCAGTCATTAAAAATCTCCCAAACAAAAAGCCCAGGGCTAGATGGTTTTGACACAGAGTTCTACCAGACTTTTAAAAGAAGAGATAATGCCAATCTCTTCAAATTATTCTGCAAAATAGAAACAGAAGGAACATTGCCCAGTTTGCTTTACATTTACCCTGATAGTCAAACCACATAAAGATCCCCAAAAGAAAGAGAATTACAGACCAATATTTTTTATGAACACAGATGCAAAAATTTTCAATAAAATACTTACAAACAAAATTCAAGAACACATCAAAGAGATCATCCACCATGATTAAGTAGTCTTCACCCCAGAATGTTGAGTTGGTTCAACACATGTAAATCAATGAATGTAACTCACCATATAAACAAACTGAAAGGCAAAAATCACATAATTATTTCATTAGATGCAGAAAAGGCCTTTGACAAAATGCAATTCCCCTTTGTAATCAAACTCCGGGAAATATTAGGGGTACAAGGGATATAACTCAACTTAATAAAGGTAGTTTATAGCAGTCCCATAGATGACACTTATTTATTTATTGTAAGAGAAGAGTTTATTTTGTTTACATGTTCTGATCACACTCTGTTGCTGATGGAAGTGAGGATGGAAACTCAGGTAGGAGCTGAAGCAGGCATCATGGAGGAAAGTTGCCTCCTGCCTTGCTTTCTCTGACTTGCTCAGTTACTATTCTTACACAACATGGACCATATACCCGTGGATGGCATTTCCTGTATCGGTCATAAATCAAAAACATGTCCTGCAGATATACCCACAGCCCAGTGTGATGGAGGTAATTCCTCAAATGAGTTCCTTCTTCCTAGATGACCCTAGTACTTTTACAAGTTGGCAAAAAGCTAGCTAGCACAATTTTTATCATTTAAGATTGTCTACTACATAAATACTTGAAATGCTATGAAAGCCTACAGCTTTTGTGTAAAGGAAACTTAAAAACATTTTTTTCTAAATTTTCCAAAATTAATTATTTAAATTATATCATTAGTAAGCTTTGAAAGTGGGGCATTTTCATATTATTCACCCTCTTATTAAACCAATTTTGTTCTCACACAATATAACCTATACAGTTTCCCCTCCTACTCCCGGGAGTTCTTTCCCAGCTCCTCTCTCATTTAGATTCACCCCTTTCTGTCTTTCATTAAAAAGGAAAAAGACTTCTAAGAGATAACAACAAAACGTCACAAAATAAAAATATAAAAATAAAATAAAATAAAAAATAAAATACAATAAGCTATAACAAAAACCATGACATTGAAATTGGACAAGACAAACCATGAGAAAAATAAAGAGCCCCAAGAAAAGTTATGAGCACCAGAGACCCACTCATCCATGCATTCAGGAGCCCCATAAAAGCACTAAACTGAAAGCTACAGTATATAAGGAGACCCATGTAGGCTCTGTGCTTGCTACTTCAGTCTCTGTGAGTTCATATGAGCTCTGCTCAGTTGATTCTGAGGGTCTTGTTCTCCTGGTGTCCTCTGACTCCTTTCTCTCCCCCACTCTTGCCTCTTCTAATGGATTCCCTGAGCCCCAGAGGGATGGATTCAATGGAGACATCTCTTTTACAGTTGTGTATTCCAAGGTCTCTCTCTGTGTAATGTCTGGCTGTGGCTCTCTGTATTTGTTCCCATCTGCTGTAGGAGGAAGACTCTCTGATGTTGACTGGATAAGGCACTGATCTATGAATATAGTAGGATATCATTAAGAGTCATTTCATTGTTGCATTGTTGCATCATTTTTTTTATAAAGATTAGTAGTGGTATTTGGTTTTACCCTAGGTCTCTGAGATATCTAGTCTCTGGTTCTTGGTCACCCAAGCAGTGTCATTCCATCTCTTGGAGTGAACCTTAAATCCAATAAAAATTTAGTTGGTTGCCCCCACAAGGTTTGTACCACCATTGCCTTAGCATACTTTGCAGAAAAGACAGATTGTAGATCAAGGTTTTACAGTTGGGTTGGTGTTTATGTTTCTCTTTTTGTAGCCTACAAAGTACCTATACTGGCTGGTTTTATGTCAACTTGACACAAGCTAGAGTCATCAGGGAAGAAGGAGCCTCAATTGAGAAAATGTCTCCATAAGATCCATCTGTAAGGCATTTTCTTAATTAGTGATCAACAGGGAGGGCCTAGCCCATTGTGGGTGGTGCTGTCCCTGGACTGGTGGTCCTGGGTTCTGTAAGAAATCAGGTTGAGTAAGCCATGTGGCCCAAGCCAGTAAGCAGCATCCCTCTATGGCCTCTGCATCAGCCCTTGCCTCCAGGTTTCTGCCCTGTTTAAGTTCCTATCCTGACTTTCCATTTGTGGATAGCAGCCTATTGTCTTGACTACAGTCTGGGTTGTTTGGGGATTTCCATTAAGATCCTTCCGAGCAACAACTCAATTGGATAAAACCTATTCCTAGTACTGGAAGATTTGTTGAGTGTCAAGGGATGGCCAGTTGGGATTCTGTCTCTCTCGTTATTTGGAGACTTCATTAGGATCAACTTCATATATTTTAGGAAGTTTCCACTGCACTAGCTTTCTATATCACCCCTTAAATGCCTTTCAATGCTAGTTGTCTCTCCCCCCATTTCTTCGGTCAACCCTGTCTCCCCTCCTCCTTCCCATTTGATCCTCCCGTTCTAATCCACCTCCAAGTGACTCTAGTCCACCAGTAAAATCTATTCTAGTTCCCCATCCCTGGAAGATCTATTATGGGGTCTCCCTTTTTCCCATGGCCCATTGGCCACCAGGCTACAAGGACAAAGGGAACAGAAACAGCAAGCAGGGCTGTGTAGCTATGAGTCAGCTTCAGTGAGACTGCTCAATTTTATTCCCAGGAATGAGGGGGAATATATAGGATGGGGACAGCAGCTGGGGCATCACCCAATAGGTGCTCACAGTATGCTTTATTAGCATTTGGCAGCACAGTCCCACCATACAGATAGGTGCACAACACCTAATTATCGTACGGGCAGCAGGGGTAGAGCTTTTGCAGGGAACTGTGTCAAAGGTCACACTTAAGATAAGTCAGGAATCCAAGCTCAGGGATGGCCTCCAAATAAGGTCAGGCAGAGAGCAGAAAGCTCTGGGAAGGGGGAGGGGGTCTTCCATTTTGCACTGAGCTTAGAGAGCTGTCTGAACATGGTGCACTGCAACCTTAAGTAACAGTGCCTTCCAACAATCCATGTGTCCCCCCACCAATGCCTTTCTCTATGCCTAACCTATCTATACTGTAGCTTGGTTATCATTTGTTTAATGGCTAAATATCCAGATAGAAGTGAATACATACCATTTTTATTTTTGTGAGTCTGGGTTACTTTACTCAGGATGATTTTACTTCCAGTTCTGTCCATTTGCCTGCAAATTTCATGATGCCATGTTTTTGAGGACTGAAAATAAGACTCAAGTGTGTAAATTGTACCACATTTTCTTTATCCATTCTTCTGTTGAGTGTTATTTAGGATGCTCCCAATTTCTGGCCAGTATAAGCAAGTGTCCCTGTGGTAGGATGAAGTGTCCTTTGGGTGTATGTCCAAGAGTGGTATAGCTGAATCTTGAGGTGGATTGATTCCCATTTTTCTGAGGAACTGCCATAATGATTTCCATAGTTGCTGCAGAAGTTTGTACTCCCACTATCAATGAAGGAGTGTCCCATTTGTTCCACATCCTTGTGAGTGTGAGTTGTCACTTGTGATATAAGATGGAATCTCAAAGTAGTTTTGATTTGCATTTCCCTCATGCCTAAGAATCCAACATCAGTTTAAATGGAGAGACATTCAAAGAAATTCCACTAAAATCAGGAACAAGCCAAGGTTGTCTACTCTCTCCATATCTATTCAATATAGTGATTGAAGTCTTAGATAAAGCATAAGACAACTGAAGGAGATCAAAAGACTACAAATTGGAAAGGAAGAAGTCAAAGTGTCTTTATTTGCAGGTGATATGATAGTAATATAAGTGACCCTAAAAATTCCACCAGGAAACTCCTACAGTTGATAAATAGATTCAGCAAAGCTGCTGGATACAAAATTAACTGACAAAAATCAGCAACCCTCCTATATACAAATGACAAATAGACTGAGAATGAAATCAGAGAAACAACACCTTTCACAATAGTCTCAGTTAATGTAAAATGTCTTGAGGTAACTCTAAACAAGCAAGTGAAACACTTCTATGGCAAAAACTTTAAGACATTGAATAAAGGGGCTGAAGAGACGGCTCAGCAGTTAAGAGCACTGGCTGCTCTTCCAGAGGACCCAGACTCAATTCCTAGCATTCACATGACAGGTCGCACCTGTCTCTAATTCCAGCTCCAGTGCTTCTGACACCCCCACACAGATGTGCATGCAGGCTAAATGCCAATGAATATAAAATAAAAATAAATTATGTATAATTACATAGATATATACTACATATATGAAGATATTGAAGAAGATATCAGAAGAGGGAAAACTCTCCCATGCTTATGGAATGGTAGGATTAATGTAGTAAAAATGACCATCCTACCAAAAACAATCTACAGATTCAGTGCAATTCTCATAAAAATTCCAACGCAATTCTTTATAGAAATGGAAAAAAATCTATTTTTGACTCCATTTGGCAACACATAGGATAGTTAAAATGATCCTAATAATAAAAGAACTGTGGTATCACCATCCCTGATCTCAAGTTCAACTATAGAGCTATAGTATTAAAAGCAGCACGGTATTGGTACAGAAACAGACATGCTGATCAATGGAATCAAATCAAAGACCCAGATGTAAATCCATACACCTTTGGACACCTGGCTTTTGGTAAAGATGCCATAACCACACTGGAAGAAAGACAGTATCTTAAATAGTGCTGGTCTAAGTGGATGATTGAATGTAGAAGAATCCAAATAGATTCATACTTATCACCCTGCACAAAACTCTACTCCAGGTGGAACAAAGACCTCGACATAAAATCAGATACATTGAACCCAATAGAAGAGAAAATGGGGGAACAGCTTGAATGCATTGGCACAGGAAATGACTTTCTGAACAGAACACTTACAGCACAGGCACTAAAATCAACAACTAATGAATGGGACCTCATGAAATTGAGAAGTTTCTATAAAGCAAGGGACACTGTCACTCTGACAAAGCAGAAGCCTTACAGAGTGGGAAAAGATCTTCATTAATTCCACATCTGACAGATGGCTAATATCCAAAATACACAAAGAACTCAACAAGAAACCAGATATAAAAAGAACAAACAATCCAGTTAAAAATGGAATACAGATCTAAATAGAGAATTCTCAAAAAAGGAATTTCAGGTAGCTGAGAAACACTTTAAAAGCTGATTAACATTCTTAGCTATCAGGGAAATGCAAATCGGAAGTGCTTTGAGATTTTATTTTACACCTGTTAGAATGGCTAAGATCTATAATAAAAGTGACAGCTCATGCTTGAAGGATGTGGAACAAGGGGAACACTCCTCCATTACTGGTGAGAGTGTGAACTTTCACAGCCACTAAGGAAATCAGCGTGGCAGTTCCTCAGGAATATGGAAGTCCATCTTCCTCTATATCCAGCTGCACCACTCTTGGGCTTATACCCAAAGGAAGCTTCACCCTAGCCCAAGGACAACCACTCAACCATGTTTACTGTTGTTATATTCATACTAGCCAGAAAGTGGAAACAAAACCTAGATGTCTCTCAACAGAGGACTGGATAAAGAAAACGAGGTACATTTACACAATGGAATATTACTCAACTATTAAAAACGAAATTCACAAAAAATGAATGGAACTAGAAAAAAACAATCAGGTATCCCAGACCCAGAAAGACAATATGTATTCATTTATATGTGGATATTAAGCTGTTAAATCAGTAATAATCAAGCTACAACCCATAGACCCACTGAGGTTAAGTGTAGAATAAGGGACAGGGGTGACAGAACTCATTGGGAAAGGGAAATAGAATACAGTGATGCAGAGGAATGGGGTAGGTTGAGGGAGGGGAGAGGGAAACAAAGAAAGTTATATAGGGAGAAACAACTAACATTAAAGGCCATTTGAGGGGTGCTATTGAAAACTAATGCAGTAGAAATTTCCTAAAATATATACATGTATGAAGATAATCTAACTGAAATCACCAAATAACAGGGGAGACAGAGCCCCAGTGGATTTTCTTGTCATCAAATGAAGCTTCCAGTGCCATGGTTGGGTTCTATCTAATTGAGTTGTTGACCAAAGAGGGCCCAAGGAAATTTCCAGTCAAGGCTGTTGCCAAGACTATAAGTTGCTCTCCAGAAACCAATGGTAAGGCCCTGCTGTTGAAGAAAATACCTATATAGTACATCAAACATGGAAAGTTGATCTAGTGCCTCCTTAGAGCCTTCATCACTATGTTCTAGCATCTTTTATTCAAGGGAGGTACTCTCCTGTGCTACCAAAGGAGAAACATAAACACCAACGCAGCCACAAGCCTTTTGATCTACAAAACTGTCCTGTCTGAAAGATATACTAGGGCAATAGTGGCAAAATCTTTTAGGAGTAATCATTCAATATCTGATTTGACTTAAGACCCACTCCATGAGATGGTGCTGCTTGGCTAATCAAGAACCTGAGACTAGAGAGCCCAGTGTCCTGGTAGTAAAACCAAATACTACTGTTCAAAAAATGAACAAAAAAATGTAGCAATAAGACAATTCCTATGATATTCTGCTATACTCTTAGATTGCCTTCCTCAGCAATCATTGGAGAAGCTTCTCCTGCAGCAGATGGGATCAAATATAGAGACCCAAGGCCAGACATTATGCAATTAGTGAGAGACCTTGGAACACTCAGTCCTAAATGTGATGTCTCCATCAAGTTCCTCCCCTTGAGGCTCAAGGAACTTTTTGGAAGAAGAAGCAGAAAGATTGTAAGAGCCAGAGGGGATGGAGGACACCAAGAAAATAAGGCCCTCTAAATAAACATGATCAGGCCAGGCAGGAGTGGCACAAGCCTTTAATTCCAGCAGTCAGGAAGCAGAGGCAGGCGGATCTCTGTGAGTTTGAGACTAGCCTGGTCTACAAGAGCTAGTTCCAGGACAGTCTCCAAAGCCACAGAGAAATACTGCCTTGAAAAAAAAATCAACATGATCAAAGCATATAGGAACTCACAGAGACTGAAGCAGCAAGGACAGGGCCTACACAGATCTGTACTAGGTCCTCTGCACACACACACACACACACACACACACACACACACACACACACACAGTATATAAGGATTTCGGCTTAGTGTTTTTATGGGATTCCTGAGTGTGCCAACTAGTGAGCCTCTGATTCTTGTGTTTTTTCTTAGATTCTTTTCCTTCTCTTTACTTGTTTTGTCTAATTTCTATGTGTTAGTTTTGTTTTATCTTATTATTATCCCTTAGAAGCCAGTTCATTTCCTAATGAGAAATAGAAAAAAAGTTGATCTGGTTGGAAGGGTATGTGGGAAGAAATTGGGAGAAGTAATGGGAAGGGAACCTCTAATCAGAATATACTATGTGAGAAAAAAATCCATTTTAAATAAAAGGGAAAAAAGAAAATGTGGTCTATTCACAATGGAATATTACTGGGTTATTAAGAAAACTAAAATGGATTTAAATGTATAGAGCTAGAAACAATTACTCTAAGTGAGATAACCCAGACCCTGAAAGACATATATGTTTATGCTCTCTTTAAATCTTTAGATATGTGTGTTTTGTTTTTGAATACTTTTAGAGGTCATAAAATTACCAAGACCCATGGAAAATTGTTTTAAAAGAAAGAGAACTAGAATACACTAGAAGCTAACAGTAACAACAACAACAAAACAATGCCAGGAATGGGTTACAAATTACATAGTTGTTTGCCATTGAGCTCCCAAGACCTCCATACATCACATACTATTGTCAGTGGTCTTGGCTACCCTCCAGAATTCAATTGTAAGTCTCTTTTGCTGAAAACACCACATGCTTGAGTCATAGAACATTATGAAATCAAGTTGCTGCTGACCGGGAAGCTTCATCCCAACTCGCTTTCATAGTGCTAGAAGGTGCTATGAATACTACAGAAATCACAAAGTCATCAACAATCTTATCCAGCTGTAAATTTTGTGAGCTACAAAAATGACTGGTCTAATGAAACATGCCCACTGGTGCAATAGTGGCACAAATGTCATGGGAGTAACCAACCACTTTCTAATTAGTTTTAAGGCCCACTCCACAAAGTGAAACTCATACCTCCTGGCATCATTATTGGGCCAAGAACCTATGGCTAGATACATCATAAACTCTAGGAGGGAATCTGTTACTATTATTCTTCTAAATGGACAAAGTGTTAGACCAACTCCTGATAACATCTTATAACTACAGATTAAGGCATTTTTCAACCCTCATCAGAGAAGCTTCCATTTGCTGTTCATGGTAATCAACACAGACACCCACAACCACCAAAGTACAGAGAATAGGAGATTGCAGAATGTTCAGCCCTAAATGGAACATATGCACTGCATGCCCTGACAAGGGCTCAGAGATCATTGTGGAAGAGGTATTTGAAAGATTCTTTTTTGTTGGTGTTCATTTTTTATTAACTCGTTTTTTACATTCCAATCCCAGTTACTCCTCCCTCCTTTCCTCCCACTCCTCCCTCCTCCCATCTGCTCCACGGAGAGGGTAAGGCCTCCCCTAGGAAGTCTACTAAGTCTTTCCCATCATCTAGTTGAGGTAGGATCAAGGCACCTCTCCACCCCACACCCCTGTGTCTAGGCTGGGAAAGGTATCTCTCCATATAGAATGGGTTCCACTAAGACAGTTTGTGCATTAGTGTTAGATCTTGGATCCACTGCCAGTGTCCTCATATACTGTCCCAGTCACACCATTGTCACCAATATTAAGGGAGTCTAGTTTGCTCTTATGCAGGTTCCCCATTTGTAAGGGCTAATGGTGGTGAATAACCACAAAGAAACAGTGTCTTCCAGACACAGCGGGGCAGCTACAGTTAAGACTTTATAGTAATTGTTACAGAATGCACAAGACCCTCAAAAGTTCACGATAGACCAGCTTCAAGCATAGATAGGAGAGTAGGGCACAAAGCTCTACCCCTGGTCAAGGGACTACTGGCAATTGTTAGCTACTGGGAGAGAAAAGGTCAATTTTCTCTAAGAATGTAGCTTCTGATAAGTCAGCCACACTCTATTGGAAGACCATATGTATTTGGGCAGCACAAATTGGCCTTGAAAGGGAGTTGTTTTTTTTTTTTTTTTTTTTTTTTTTAAAGGACACACAGTTGAGTAGTAAAGGAAGAAATAGATCTGGGAAGAACTAAGGGGGGGTGAGTATGCTCCAAACACATTGCAAAATTCTCAAAGAACTAATAAAATAATTTTTTTTTTTTTAAGAAACGGCTGCGGAGATGATTTGGTGAGGAAAGAGAATCTGAGTCCGGTCCCTAGTACCCATGTAAAAAGTCAAGTTTGACAGTAGCTGTAATCTCACAGATAGGAGGCAGAAACAAGATGATCCCCAAAGCTTACTGGCCAACCAGTCTAGCCAGTCTCATTAAATTGGCATGTTCTGGGCATAGTAAGAGACCCTGTCTCAAAAACTAAGTTCAAGAATGTTTAGAGAAGGGGCTGGAAAGATGGCTCAGAGGTTAAGAGCACCAGCTGCTCTTCCAGTGGACCTAGGTTCAACTCTCAGCACCCACATGGCAGCTCATAACTGCCTGTAATTCCAGTTTCAGGGGACCCAACAACTTCCCACAGATACACATGCAGGCAAATCATGAATGCACATGAAATAAAAATAAAGAAATCATTTTTAAAAAGAATGCTTAAAGAAAACACTCCTGCACACACCCATGCACACATACAAACATGTACATACATTAAAAAAAAAAGATTAGCTGGATGGTGGTGGTATGTGACTTTGATCCCAGCACTTAGGAGACAGAAGCAGGAAAATCTCTGTGAATTCCAGACCAGCCTGCTCTATAAAGCAAGTTCCAGGGCATCCAAGGCTGCACAAAGAAACCCTGTCATGAAAAATCAAAGCAAACAAAAAACATGATAGATGGGACAGGACAGGATGGGAGGGGATGGAGAGAAGACGAGGAGGGAGGGAGGGAAGGAGGGACCCATCAGAACAGAATGAAAAAAATGGTACAGGTTATCCGGTGCTCTTACTAAGGGACATGATGTGTTCCTCCAACCTGGTCAGTTGTGTGTGGTTCTGATTTACTTGTAAATGATCATAGGAGGCTTTCCCAAAGCCTTAGGTATGTGCCTGCCATTTTACCAACTGGCATCACTCCACAACAAGAACAAACCTGGACAAGACTGAGGATTCCAGGTGTCACTTACTTTTCTCACCCCTGCCATTGCCTGTCACATTGCTCAAGGAGTCAACCAGCAATGAAGTGAACAAGTGTGGCTTTTACAAATGTAAAAATGCACTGCCATAAACGGAAAATGAATCCCATTATATGACCACTGTCAATGAGCCAAGTGCTTTCTATCCATAAGGAAAAGACAATGGTATTTATTGTAAGGACCATGGTTCATTAGCACTCTTAGATTCTTTTTCAGTGTATTACTTGTCTACTAATAAGTAGGTGTGTATCTTGAACAAAGAGAAACCTTGTTATACAGAGAAGTTAACTACATCTGTCAGTGTTTTCATTCTTAGAGGTGCTTTCCCACGTGGGTGGAATATGTAAAGGGATGGAAAGTAGGGAGGATGGATTGTGGAATAAGTAACAAGTATTTCCTGTGGCTGGTTCACCGAATATTAAATGCAATTACCTGTTCTGAGTTCTGAAAGTTCCCCAGTCCAAGAAGCAGGGCCTGCAGTTGGCATTTAAAGGATGCCAACGAGCCTTTAAGATTACTATTCTGCCAGAATACCCACAATTCCTCCAAAACATTAGCATGGAACATGTGAATGTCTTAGTGCATCATAAGCTATGGTCATTTAACAGAGAAAATGTCCAGTGTCCCTACAGAGAGGGAAGAGGCACTGTCCATACATAATGGATTGAATGCAGACTCATGTGTCACAAAATGAAATTTACAAATGCACATTTGTAAAAGTATCAGGTCTGATCAACTTGCTAGAAAACACTAAAATAGGCTAAGATCTGTCCAGGGATCTTGTTTTCTCATGGGTGATAAAATGTCCAAGATCACATCTCATGGGCTTGCTATGAGATAAAAGGCTTGTTTGAATTTTACTACTCTCCCCTGAGCATCTCTCTACCAGGTAAGACTCAGATTGTCACCAAGTACAATCAACTGTACGTTTCCTGGCTAGTGTCCCATTATAAAGACTCACATAGCTCCCATAAGCCCCGAAAGTGTGACAGGAGCCTTCCAATCTAGCCATGTGATTGCACTCTTGGCAATAATCTGGAGAGATCCAAAAGTGACTCTTACAGTATGACGCAGTACCACTTATAGAACTGAAGGAAATGCTGTCCAACTATACTTGAGTCAGTTCAAGATAATTTTCTAGCTGAGTGTGTAGCCCGTACCTGTAATATCAGTACTTGAGAGGCAATAGCAGGAGGACCTCAGATTTGGTACCAACCCAGTCTTTATAACAAACTAAACCAACCAAACAACAACAACAATAAAAAAGACATTTGCCTAATGCTTGCCTATTTTTAAATTAGGGAGAAATTGTAAAAATAACAATAACATTTGTTTGAACTAATTTGATTTTTTAGTAATTCAGTAATAATCAAAAGAGATTTAACTTGATATCTTGACCTGTTGATATGTATACATACAACAGGATATATAATGTCTCTTTAAAAAAAATGACTTCTCTTGATATAGATTCTCTTATGGTTCCTTGCATGCAAATAGTGGAATCCATGTTGGAAGTCTTATCAAAAGATATAATTTATCCTAATATGTGGTTCTATGCTAAGAAGATTTTTTAGACAAGAGGCAGTTGGTGGCTCAAAAGGAACTTACAGAAAAAAATTTTTTTAAGAATCATGGTGAATTAAAATCATCACTAGTATTTTCTTGCAAAAAGAACCCCAAAAGTTTCTACTATTAACTTATTATTATTATTATTAATTTATGGTACTGGGATGCAACCTAGGGCCTTGTTATATAAGGCTACCACTGAAGTATACACCATACACCCCAACTAACTTTTCCTTTTTTGTTATTTTGGTTTTTTGAGACAGGCTTTCTCTGTGTAACCAACCTGTCTGGCCTAGAACACTCTGTAGACTAGTCTGGCCTGGAACTCAAAGATCTGCCTGCCTCTGCCTCCCAAGTGCTGGGATTGAAGGCGTGCGCCACTAACACCCAGCCAGTAATACAATACTTTATCCCACCTTGAAACTGGAGAGCTTTCGTCTTGATCATGTCAAAGCATTTTAATGATCATGCATGCTTGGTATGTCATTCATACATGCATAAATGCCCTCAGGTTATAGTGGATTCTCATGGTCACAGTGAATGAGTCTCCAGCCTAAGGTTGGCAGGTTAGGTTTGAACAACACACTCTACTCCAATTAGGTCAGAAAACAGCAGCAATTTTTCAGTCATACAAATCAAATACATCAAAGTTGTAAAAATAGGCTTTTTTGTCAGTTTATAAATGTTATAAATCCTACAGATGCCATTTCAGAACTGATAAGCTTTTTTTTTACATTTTGGATGTTTCCTATTTCCAAGGTAAGTACAGAAAAATCACACTTCACAGTGTGGATAACCAAGTATACTGCTTTCAAAAACTCATCACAAAACACAGGATTTTGTTTCATTCTTCCTTCATCGAGTTTAAAAAAGAATTTAAAATGTCTGATATCAAAGAGAGAGAGAGAGAGAGAGAGGGGGGGGGTGAGGGAGGGAAGGAGGAAAGAAGGAGGGGAGGATGGATAGAAAGAAGGAAAAAAGGAAGAAAATAATTCAGACAAAGCCTTGCTATTTTTGTCCAGATGCCGATGCCTGAGGACATGTGATGTGGCCTCAGCCTTCCCAGTAGGGCTCTATGAGCACACACCATCCTGACCACCAAAAGACACCTTTCTAAAGACCTGCTTAGCTGCCCACTCTCATCTGACTTCTGGCAAGCAGTTCTTATGCTATCAGGCCAGAAGTCCTTGAACTGAAATATTTGGTAAACAAAAATCTCTTTGATGTGCTTTCCCCCCAGTGATACAGTTCAGTTAGTAAAAACTAGAAAATAATTGGCCAGCAGATTTAATTCTAAGGCTTCCCCTACCCTACAGCATTCCCCTTCCCATCTTCACTTTTCTGGTTAGGTTATCTGTATGGATGTGTTGTACTTGAAGTAGTGTCATGTTGTTGTTGTCTTTCCCTGTGTTGTTTCCAGTGTCTCATCCACTTCAGTGGGATGAGGCGATTGTTCATTTAGCCCGAGAATGGGTAGAAATTTTTTTTTAAATTAGTGTTGAACTATAATGTCTACACTTCCAAAAAATGTTTCACAAGTTCTTTGTATCCTCTTCCTTTTATATTGAGACACATCAGAGTAAGTGATAATCATATTAAAATTGCTGACATTAAATCCACAATGTAAGTTTATAGGTGATTTTTAAGTAAATATTTATGTAGCTAGAAATTAGACATTGATTATTGATGTAACGCTTCTGTAAGACCAAAACAGGAACAATATACCTTACAGGCTAAAGGTTCTGTTTGTAGTTAAGACAGGTAAGAAGTTTCTGTTTGTCTTATGTTAAGTCTTGCAAGTTAGGTTTCTATTTGTAATTAAGAAGAGGTTCCTGTTTGTCCTGTGCAGGTTAAGGCTTCTGTTTGTAGTTAAAGAATAAGTTCCTGTTTGTCCTCTGTTAAGTCTTTGAAAAATAAAGTTTCTATTTGCAATTAAGAATAAGTTCCTGCTCTGGCAGAGATGACTCACGCCTTTAATACCAGCACTCCAGGGGCAGATACAAGTGGATCTCTGTGGGTTTGAAACCAGCCTGGTCTACAAAGCTATTTCCAGGAAAGCTAAGACTGTTGCACAGAGAAAACCTATCTTGAAAACAAAAAAAAAAAAAAAAAAAAAAAGATTTTAAAAGAAAAGAAAAAGTTCCCATTTCTTAGATCTGATGCAAACTGCTTGCCATCCCATCCACACATGTCTATCCTTACCCGTGTTCCTTCCCTTTCATTGTATCTAACAATGTATAACAGCCAACTCTCTCACCCCTGCATCTATCTCTCCTCGAAAAGGGACTTGAAGAGGCCAGCAGGAGCTAGGAAATCTAAGTAGAAGACAGGGAGGGGCTGGGGCAGGATAGGAGAGGCCTAGGGGCCCAGAGTGGTCAGAATGCTTTGAATAATTATATGAAACTATCAATGAATAAATTTAACTTATAATAAGTAAAACCATTCCATATTGTATCTTAAACTGCATGACAATCTATAAATATCTCAACAAGTACTTTCAAACAAAAATGAATACAAGGCACATTTTCTTTTATTTTTTTTTTGAGACAGGATTTCTCGGTATAGCCATAGCTGTCCTGGAACTAGCTCTTGTAGACCAGGGTGGCCTTGAACTCACAGAGATCCATCTGCCTCTGCCTCCCAAGTGCTGGGATTAAAAGCATGTGCCACCACCCTGATACAACGCACATTTTCTTTTTTTTTCTTTCTTTCTTTTTTCAAGGCACATTTTCTAAGCACAATATTTGCTGCCTTTTGCATTGTCATTGTTTTAAGCAAGATGGAGATGAGGCATGCTCACTGGAGAGCAAAATAGAGATGAGGCATGCTTATTGGAGAATAAGCATTTTGTTGCTCATAGGCTAACACAGCTATGTCAACAGGCCATCCCTCCATATGGTGCAGGAAAATGAGTTTAAGCAGCTTTTAGCCAGATAGTCAATGAATCTATTATTTTCAAATAATAAGCCTGTAGCCAATTTCACTCTATGAAAACCACAATCATTAATTTTTTCCCAAACTCAGATGTTTTGACAACCTAATTTCTGAGAACATGAGAGTCAGGACTTCCATCTGGACAGGAATTTGTGAAGGGCTCTTTAACAGGGCCAACAGAACCCAGACTTTGCTTCCTGCACTAATGACAGTCATGTGAGGAACTAATGTGAACCTTAGGTTGGAGTTCAGTAGCTGAGTGGGCTATGTCCTCATCCTTCTCACAGCTCAGGAGACATTTGACTCACTTCCCCAGCTGCTCCGCCATTCTCCATGGTAGCAAGCAGGTTACAGTGTTTACAGAGCCCATTACCAATATACTCTAAGGTAGGCACATTTTTACCAGTTTGATTTAACATTTTTCCTTTTATACTATAAAGTGTTCTAATAGGAAATAGCTATGTGATGCCGCTCCTTCGTTTTCTTAAACTGTGAATAAAGTGATATCTACCACATCATTAAACATATTGTTTTGCTTTAATTTTTGAGACAAGATTTCTCTGTGTAATAGTCCTGGAACTCGATTTGTAGACTCAGCCAGCCATCAAACTCACTATGGAGACTGAGACAACAGGGAAGGCTTATGCTAAAGACCTGCTCCCACACAAAAGATTTCTTTAGACATAAAGTGGAATTCTTTAGATTTATTTGTGAGAATACTCTGACATGATTTATTTTTACTGTAATTAGAATGTTAAGTTTTGCTGTTATTTACTGCTTTTAGCCTAGATATAATTATCCCCCCAACCATTATATATAATATATATATATATATAAAACTTTAAATTTAAATTTTTATCTAAGTTTAAGATAATTTGAAATCTAATAATTCAATTGATTCTTTTAAAAGAAATAATGAGCCACACACTTAGTGGAAGTAGAACTAGTAAAAAAAAAAAAAAAAAAAAAGTTACATCGGGAGCTTTATAGTTTCATTTACTTAAAAACTAAAAACTTGGAATATTTCTTTTCCCACTGAAAATCTTTCATATACTTCTTTCAATTTAAAATAAACTGATTACTTGGACCTGAATTTAAGTGACCAAACATAACTTTTGCAGTGGACCTAAAAACCCAGACTCTGTCACAGGGCCTCCACATAGCTAACTATCAAAGAAATACCTCCTGGACATGCATATTTTCCATTTCAATATTAACAGCATTCATAGTCATGAAAAAATATATTTATTAATTAAAATTTATTTTGTTTAGATAACACTATAATAGTCCCTTTTAGCTCCTCATCAAATAGTCTACAATTATGGTACTTTCTGGACATAAATAAGCTGATCTAGTTTCTGCCCCCTTCTCCATCTTTGTCTCTTGTCTCTTTCCTTCTTGGCATAGCTACATTTACTTTCTGTTCCTCAAATGCCTGTCTAGGCTGTCATGTTATTTTAGCTTTTGCCTAGCTATTATTTATCTTTAGTCCTTGCTGTCTTTAAACACTTCTTTTGCCCTGTGTAATCCATCTATATGCATATATGGTGGGGATCTACAGGGCAATATGTGTTTTTTCATTTAAAAACAACTGAAATAACATTGTTTCACATTTTCAAAATGCTACCTTGGTTATTTCTCCTTCTTTGACAGTCTCCCTATCTGTACTGATAGCTCTGTGAGATCAGAAGATATGGCAATAGAGCAAATAGTCAGTGCAAATTTGTTAAATGGATGGCTAATCAAACTATATTTTTCTAACAAGTCTCTTCAATTAAATGCCCTGCTAATACATGGGTTGGATGCATCCCTCTGTGAGCACGTGGGCGTTCTGCTGCAACTGCCTGGCTTTGGGTCCCCACGTCTGTCTTCCAGCTGGACTTTGCCTATTCCTACAGTGGAAAGTAACATGAGGTTCCCTGGTTTTAAGGTAAATTAGTCTCTTCAAGTAAGCAAAGGTCACACAGTAAATGTATTGCCTTGTTCAGATCTAGGCCTGTGGGCTACACAGAGAGATTCTTGAAGAGGCATTCTGCTATCTAAGCTTCATGTAACAAAGCATTGATTTTGAAAGTTTATAGTCCAAAGCACAGATTACTCAAATTTGGCAGTGAGACATCTAACCAGTTAATTACATCACTCCCAAGGAAAGCTTGCATCTGTCACTGTCCTTATGATTCCTCCTGCAACTTTGAAACTAAGACTTTTCACCATTGGCTTGATTTTCCTTCTCAAGGTGACTTTAAATACTTGCAAGCAAGGGTATCATTGTGAGGACCTTTTTTTTTTTTCTGAACAAAGTCCTTTTCATTTTTGCTGAACCATGCTATGATTGCTTTTCCCCAGCTGAAATGTGTTTATGTATCTAGTGAAAATAGAAACATCCACTGTAATCAGTTCTCCGGCTCAGGAAGGAAGCACTGGCTCTTCCTCCACAAAAGGATGTTGGTTTGTGGGAACATGTACCAAGCTCCGAGTCTCCCTGAGCCTCCTGTCTTCTACAGCAAGAAGGTTCAGAAACTGTTTACAAGTATTATCTTAACTTCATTACATCTAATCAGTAAATTCAGTGATTCAAATTTTATAAGTATATATTTTATACTTGAATTTTTTAAATAAGGAAACAGTGATTATTCTTTTTAACAACTTAAAACCTAGATAACTTCTCAAATACTTTTATTTTTTAATTTTTCTTTTGTGTGTATGGGTGTCTTGCCTACGAGTATGTCTGTGCCCCATGCGCGTGCCTGGTGCCCTCACAGGCCAGAATACAGTAGTGAGCTGCCACGTGGGTGTCTGGGTCCTCCTCAGCAAGAGCAAGTGCACTTAACTGCCATACCATCTCTCCAATGCCATCACATATTTTCCCCATATTAATAAAAAATACTTTATTAATACAGGCAACTGCTAAAGCAAATACTTTTATCCAGCATCTTCAGATCTTCAAAGATTGTCCTGAGATGTAAGATCAGAACACTCAGATCACTGAGCCCAAATCTCAGATTAATTCCAGGATCTGGTAACATGGCTACCTTAAAAGGCAGTACAGTGGAATGAGGGTGGGCAGAGGAGATACTTCGTGAGTACAGATTTAGAAATGTAATAGTGAGGAAGAAGGAAACACACAGTCTCTGTCTGGGGTTACAGACCCAAGGAGACCTGAGACAGGTACCCTCTTAGCATTCCCAACTTGTGGGAGCTGTTTGCTGAAGAGTTAGCCTCAGGCATAGGACATGTCTACCACAGAGATTACCTGGTTCTTATAGCTGTGTTTGAAGCCTCTAAAGACAAGCATCTATTACGTGACACAGAGAAAGAGGCACAAGTTTTATTTTGTAAAATAGCTAAATAAACGAATGTTTAGGATACTTCAGTTATGACACCAGAGTATCAGCAGAACACTTCAGATGCATAAATCTTCTCATAAGTTCACATGGTTTAGATTTGAGCAACATGCAGAATTCTATTGATGCTTCTGAACACTAGCAAACTTAAGGAAAACACCAATTCCCTGACAGACAATGCAAGGCAATGTTTCATTTGCAGTATGGCTAAGGGAACGGCACTCAGCAGTTTAAGTAGCTGGGGAAGCTACTTCTGCTTTCTTTGCATTCACTAATTTCCATGTTTCTCATGGCACAGATATCTGCACCCACCCACAGGAGGAAGTTCACCTTCGAGCGAGGCCCCACGCTTCCCTCTTTGACAGTTTTCTGTTCCATCTTCTTCTATACCCATGCTGAGCCTTCCTCCACCCTGACCATCTTCATTAAAACTCCATTTCACCTTGAACCAATATGTGTTGGTTTTCGTAATTCCTGGAACTTGACAAGAAATGGTAGAATATTTAATTATACACAAGCAGTTCTCAACATATGGGTCGCAAGGCCTTTGACAAACCTCTATCTCCAGAAATATTTACATTACGATTCAGAATAATAGCAAAATTTCAGTTATGAAGTAACCATGAATATAATTTTATGGTTAATGGTGTTAAAGGGTCACAGCATTAAGAGGTTGAGAACCACTGTTATACAGCAACAACAACTAAAGCACTTAAGTTTAGAAGACATGTAACTGTGCTTGGCTTATGGAACCCAGAGCTGTTGTTGGTAATGAGTTAATGGACTCATTAGACCAGTACATATGGTATAAGTAGGTGACATCAGTAATGGCTGACCACACTAAGGCAAGAAACAATGAACACAGAGGGGACAGGTTGAAGGAGAACATGGGATGCCACGTAAATCCTGGGGGAGTAGAAAGACTGAGAGAAAGTGAAACAGAACAATAAAAAATAGAGAAATGAGAATTGTGACAAAGTGATATGAAAGAAACCAAGAAGGAAAGGGGAAAACACACAAGCAATAACAAAAAAAAAAAATATATATCAGGAAGGCAGGGCAGAGAAGCAGGTTCCAGGTCTGCAAGGCTGAGGTTGCTAGAAACCCCAGTAACTCCAGTCCTCTTGAATATTTTGTATTACCTCCCCCCCTTACATGGGAAGGAGATACAGTGCATGCTGGAAGTAGAGCAAAAGAAATGAAGTGAACTCCAACTTAATGACTTAAGAGGTAATGTTGTATACTTAGAACAAGAGGATGGGAAGGATAAATAGTTAAAAGAAATGTTGGAAACTATCCCACTAAAGACAAAGAATGAACATTAAGAAGTAATGAAATGCCAGGAAATAATTACATGGAAAATGAGAACTATCATAAATTCCTCAACTTTCTAGGTAAAACTTGGGATCAGCAGCCATGCTCACCATGGCTCTTAAAATCAAACTCTCAGAGCCAGGTATGGTGGTGCACGCCTGTAACCTTAGTGTCATCTTAGAATGCTTTCTTTTGTTTCTGAACATAGGTCATGTTTCAAAAGGAACAGTTTTCTTTTTAAAATTTATTTAAAACTATTATGAAAAATTAAGAACACACACACACACACACACACACACACACACACACACACAGCAGCTGAGATACAATAATGAAAAATTTCCAGGCAGCCTCTGGTCCCAGTGCCCTCTGTGGGATGTTTCTGGGTGGGCTGTGGTGGAGATGACTCTCTTTCCGGGCATCTGTAGGAAAACTGGTAACGCCTGAAGATGTTTCTGACTAGAGTGTGGGTTTTGTGCATAAATCCTGCATTGAGTGAGGAGTCAGGCCATGCTTTGCAAATGCTCCATGATGCTCTCTTCAGTTGTCTCCACCGCACCCCACAGAAACATGAAAGCTGGCTTCGGACAGACAGCCAAACAAACAGCAAAGCCCAAGAAGACTGAACCGTGGGGAAGGAAAGGTTGATGGCAGAGTTCACTCATTTTAAGTTAGAAAGACTAAGGTAAATGAGGAACAGAGGCATCAAGAATGAAGGTCAGAAGCTCCTAAGCACAAAACAGCCTCCTTGGAAGGATGGTTCCAGTCCAGCAGTTCTAAACTAGAAGCCACTGCCAGAATCCTTCTGCCAAGAAGCAGCTGTTTCAAGACATCTGGCAAGAAAAACCAACCAACTAAACAAACAAACAAAAAACCCCAAAGCATAAAGTACAGTTATGAAAGCAAAAAATTCTTACTATTTGTTTTTCACTAATCTCCTACCAGATGGACATCTCTTAAAATATTCACTGTCAGCAGGGCAGTGGTGGCACCCACCTTTAATCCCTGTATTTGGGAGGCAGAGGTGGGTAGATCTTTATGAGTTTGAGGTCAGCCTGGTCTACAAAGCAGATGACAGGACAGCCAGGACTGTTACATAGAGAAACCCTGTCTCAAAAAATCACACACACACACACACACACACACACACACACACACACACACACACACCTCACTGTCCTTTTGTATTTTAAACATTATTCATTATTTGTCATTTATTGACATAATGCATTTTACTATAAGGCAAGTGTCCTTAACTTTCCCTACTGTAGATATATTTCAGAGTGACTTGCCTAAGAAAAATTAAGCCCTCTAAAATTGCAGTTTCTGAAGTTTTCATTAATTCTGTTCCTTCTATAGGATGGTCTCATGCTTGTAGCTCTCTTAGCCATGTTACCAAGTTATTTGTACTACACTTGTTTTGAAGACACAGTGCTAGGTGTGAACAATCCTCTCTGCTTCTGTGTGTGAAGCCTCTCGCTTTCTGATTCGATCCCTTCTCCCAAGGAGAGGGTCTGTCCAGGTTTTCTGGAGGCTCAGCAAAAGAACCCTCATAACACACCCCTGAGTCCCCCTTCTTTACCCACACCCCCTCAAACTGCCAGAAGTCATAGTCTCATGTATGAACCTTCTCACAAAGTCCTCGCTGACCTTGTGTGGTTTGTTACTATGACTGGATATTTCACCCAAGTGTCTGCCGTTGCAGCATGTATCACATTTTTGGAGAAGACATAAAGATTTACCAGATAGCTGGACTTTCAGGAACAAAAGGCATGGGGGTGACTTACCTTACAAACTTTATCAGTGCCTTAAAGAAGGCAAGATTTATTCTTAAACTCGAAATACAGCCACAGTGAAAAACAAATTTATACTTCAAAGTTTGACTGTAGTCACTGTTCTGTTTTTTAATACAGGATAAGAAACTGCCTCTATATTATTCTTTATATTTGGGGAAGGAAATGTTTAAACAGCACTATTTTCCAGTACAAACATTTCTGAGAGGGAAGTTCTCCACAGTGTAGGAAACAGAGGGGCAGTTCTCATGGCCATGACCAGGAAGCAGGGGGGCTTCAGGCTGTGGCTTCCTTTACACAGAGCTGCAGTCACTGAAGCAGGGTGTCCTGAAAGTGCTTTCTGAAAATGTAATGAGAGGCTATACCATTCTGAATTATTTTACTTTTAATCCAGTGTAACAGACAGACAGCAAAGGTCCCCAAACCCACAGCAGTTCACATCCCTAAGGGAAATCTATTATCTATAAACCAGCCTGGGCTAGTTCTCAAATACTGTGCATGAAACAAAACAGCATCCAAGCAGGAAGGGGCAGGTGAGGAAAACAAGAATTAAAGCCAGAAACATGGCCAGAAGACAAATGTCTGGAAAAAGCTTTCTACCTACAGTGGAAGCCTGGAGTTGTTTATATAAGTCTGATATCTTGGGAAAAGACATAATGAAGAAATAAGAACAATTCATAATTAGCACTTGAGTAGTTGTTTATGAAGTACTTCAAGGAGCTTGAAAGCAGTTCTCTTAAGCCTCAAATGTTTGGATATGCTATTAGTATATGTTGTAAAGAGCATGACTTATTAAACAAATGTCTACACCGGCCTAAGCCAATTATGACTAACTTTAAAAATACTGCTGTCCAAACTAGCAGGCTTTATTGATGTATTTGCACATGCTAATTTAGAATGCAAAGTTAAACCTAAAGGCAGAAACCTATTACTTTTCATGAGGTTTCACCAGTTATTAATTAAGGACATATGCATTCTTACACATGGTGTGTGTGTGTGTGTGTGTGTGTGCTGCATTTTAAAGTAATAAGATTTAAATAGACTACAAAGAGTGGCAGACTTCCCTAGCCAATTAGCAAAGCATTCTCTGTTCAGAAACATTCCAGCATGGGAGAGTCACCATGAGCAGGTGCCTCAGCTGGCAATGCAGTGCATTCTAGCTTGGGAATCCCCACTCTAACTAAGGAACAAATCAGGACTATCCTAAATCGACAGACACAAAAGACATCCACATTTAAGACCAACAAGGAAAAGTTTGATTTCAGTGAGAGTGAAAGAAAAATGGAGATGCAGTCTGTGAGGGGGAAAAAATTCCTTCTGTTACCTCCAAACTAATTTGTGGAGAGAAGACTAAAATAAATCTCCCCATGGAAAGGAATACAAAGATTTCTGAAGTAGCAATATGTGCTGTCTAGACACTAGAACTTAGCGATTTCTAAGGAGTCTCTCAAACATTCTGAATGAGAACCATGAGATAGAAATTAGACACCACAGACTGGAAACATGTGTGGGACTCTACCAAAACTGAATGATGAAATTTTACTAAACTGAGGATTTCCAAACCTACTCTAAACCATCGCTCCCAACTGAAGAATGAGTGTGCTAATAAAAGCCTAAATTTATAAAATTACTGTTAAACTGCTCTTCCCCTTCAGGATACTGTTGAGCCTTAGCTGTTACAGATGATTTTGAATGAGGTATTATCTTTGTTCAGTGTGTGCCCACTGTCCTCTATACATGGGAAGCATGAATCAAGAAAAGGAATTTTCCTCTATTGAACAGCAAATAAATGAGTTTCTAACAGAAATCAAATATCATTAACTGAATACTACAAATACCAGTGATCATTTGAGATTTGACTTTTTTTTTTTTTTTGAGACTTGTTCTCCCTATGCATCCCTGTAGATCATGCTATCCCTGAACTCACAGAGATCCACTTAGAATTAAAAGTGTATGCCTCCATACCTGGCCCAGTTTTTAGTTATTAATATGATTTTTTATGTTTATTTGACTGCTGGTACCATTGGCATTGTATTTTATGAATGCAAAACAGGGTATCCATAGCTTCAAGGTCACACATGACTGGCAAATAAGGAAACCTCAGGAAAATTCAATCAGCCTAGTAGTTCACGCTGTATTTTTCTCTTTCAGCTTCCTTTGTTTAAACAAGGTGTGTGTAGCCCAGACTGGTCTTAAACAGCCTTGTAAGTGCTAGGACCACAAATGTGTGCCACCAAGAAGAACCATTTCAGTCCACGCCCAGGCCAGATAAGACTGGCATTTTAACCACTATATTCCCACCTACAGTTCTCTACCAAATTCTTCATGTTAATAGTTTGGTCCTATTAAATACCACAATAATGTACTTGTGTTCTTCTAGACTAAAGTTCCTCCTCATTAGCCACAATTCTCGTCCTCATTATGGCTTTTACGTTTAGGGTTCCTAACTTCATTAGCATCCACATTAACTATATTCATATGTTTTGCCCTTACACATAGCCATTTGTCTCACAGAAACTTAAAAGCCTAGCTCAGCCATGCATCTGTTGCTTGAATTCCTTGTGTGATATTCTGCCCAGATGGTCTGGAAGTTTGCAACTTCTCACGGTAGCTCATTCCATTTCTGGGACAGCTTTAATTGTGAGATTAAAACTGACCCTGGTCACCCTTTCCATCCCTTAGCTATAACGTTTAAATATCATGTGGTCCTTCTCACTCTGAACACTTAATACAAATGATGGATTGCCTTTCTTCAGGAAACATGTAAGCAAAGCACAGAAGTTTTATAAGCAATTTCTAGGGAATTGTAGCTACCCAGAAGCCTGTGAATTGTCTATGGATTTTACATATGGAAATCCAATAATGGCCCCTTAAGAGCTGCAAGGAAGTAGATTCTGTGTTCTCCCACTGGGCTGAGGATCTGGCCACTCATTTCCATCCCATGGAGACGTCTGATTCCCAGGTCTATGACCTTACCTCCTTCAAGTTGCATTTACGTCCATCAGCAAGTTCACTATGGCCACTGGCAAAGCAGGGAGGACCAGGAAACAGTTGGAAACAGCACTGCAGCCAGCAGCCTATCATCAGAATATGGGACTGTGTGGCCACTTTTTTTTTCTTCTACAGATTGTATCCTGAAATGAAAGCACAGGAAAACACAAGGAAGTGCAAGAATCAGAATTTATCATGTGTTGTTAATTTTATCCAGCAAACGAGAACTGCTTTTGTTTTGAATTCTTCTATACTGGGTTAGTTCAGGTATCAATTTGGAGAATACGAAAACGCATGACAGCCACATGGTAGAGGAACTAAGTAATAATTGCAAAATTTCCTTTTAGAACTGCATGTCTGACCTTAGGAAGCCCACATGCCATTCCAAAGCTACAGACCCCCAAGGATATAGCCCTCTTAAACAGCTCTTACCCAATAGCTGTCTCTTTGGTTGAAGAGTTCTCATAACTGCTTAGCATCAGCACTTCATAGCTCTATTTAATTGCTCTCTGGTCAACTTTTCTATGCTTTGTGAGTCTCTTACTGCTAGTGGTAGAGTTCTGTGACAACTTGTCCATATGTTTGGGGAAGTTTAAGAATTGAGTTATATCCCTTCTAATGTTTCCCATTTCAGAATAAGAGTTTTAATTTAAGAGCCAACATTGTAAATTTAAAAAATAAAAAAAGATTTGTCAAAGGATTTAATTAACTATCCAAGTGATTAGAAACAACTCACCTATCCTTTCTGAGCCTCTTTCTGTGGTGGGGTGACTTCCCTAAGGTTTTCAAGATCCTGTTATTATAATTTTGTTAGTCTGTTTCCTTTCTGTGCCTTAAGCTTCCAGACTCAAGAATTGTGATTTTAATACATAAGACCTGCCAGTGCATAGTTTTCCTCGATAAATGAGGCAAAATAGATTGCAGCAAACAATCCCCCAGGTCAGCAGCTCCTAAAATAGTTTCACGTTGGAAACACTATGGGGATTTTCAAAGTTGCTTTCACCCACATCTTTTCCTCAAATGCTCTGATTTATGAGTGAAGGATGAACGAGATAGAGGACACTGCCCACTAGGACCACAGTAGTTTCTGTAGATGCCAACAGCTGTTCTAAACACAAGTTAGAACAAGGATCACCTGTGAGTTTTCAGACCCAACAGCGCCTCAATCCACCTACACATCCAGGCTTACTTGTCCTGGGAGACCCAGGCTTTCGTGTGTTTTAACTCTCCCTGGGCAGTATGGTGAGCAGTCTGGACTGAGAACCACCCCTCTGACTCTACCTTCCTGGTTCTATCTAGCTGATCATCTGACCCTCTCAGCCTGCACTGGCCACTTAGCAAATGACAAATCCTTGGACCTTAATACAAGGTACAGCCTGCCTCCATTATATCAAGCTGGCTCCAACTTCCTGCTTTTTTCCACCTAGGACCATAGCCTTCTAATCTTGTCAATTACCAGCATTCCTGCTCTGTGTCTTCACTTTCTTGTCATGCTGTAGTCCCATAATTCCTATCATTTCCTGTCTACTACATCCATCTACTCTTCCTAACATTTTGCATGCCTTCATCAACTATCCCAATTTTCTTCTTTATCCTGAGTTATACCAATCAAGAATTCTCTGTACTATTAAAAAAAATTAAAAGTGATATCAAGCTGAAAGAATATTATGATTGCCAGGAGACAACTAAGTGATAGATGTGTACAATGAGAGAAATAAAATGCGCACTGAAATGATCTAAAAGATTAGCTGTAACTTGGATCACATTAAAATGGTGATCAAAATCATATTGTCTCAAACATGGAATATAAAGTACTAAAAAGTTGTTCATAGAAAAATGAAAGGTCATATGTGATAGTAATTAGAAATAGATTCATTGAAGGTTTAGATAACTTTGAACATTGATTGAGATAAATTTTCCCCTTGTAAGAAACATATACATGGGGAGAACTTTCCAACCTTGTAAAGTAGTTTCCTACGCATGGTGCTACTCAAGTTGTTCTGAGTGCATTGGGAACACTGGGCAGCATTGTGAAGGCAGCTATTGCCTCCTTCACAAATGCTTCCATGAGAAGCTCTCTGAAATGTGAAAGTGTCGAGAACCTTGCCCCAGTTCGATTCATGTCAGTAAGACTGCAGGCAGATTTACCATGAGACTAATACAGCTTTTGGCTTTCACCTCTTTTCTTGCAAGAATTCTTTCCAAAACCCAAAGAGGGGCCCCACTGACAGATTCCACATGTGTTTTTAATCAAAATATATTTTTAGCAAAAGTGAATTATGGCAATTTGTTGTGATTTCTTTATTTAGCTTTGTATGTGTTATGTGTTGGTATTCTGTATTTTGGAGAATAGACCCGCTCTTACTTTGCACCTTTTAAGGCATGGTGTCCTGCTTCCACTACAATCTGATGATGGTTTCCTTGGAGAAAATGTGTTTCTGGGAAAGAGAAGCCAGGAAGCCAAGGCAAAGCTTTTCTTTCCTTTCTTTTTTGGCTTTTCGAGATAGAGTTTCTCTGTGTAACAGCCCTGACTGTCCTGGAACTAGACCAGGCTGGCCTCAAACTCACAGAGGTTCACCTCTGCCTCCCAAGTACTGGGATTAAAGGCATAAAACATAAACCACCACCGTCAGATGAAGCTTTTTTCAAAAAAAGAGTTCAATCAGCATCTTCAAGACACCTCAGGACTGCTGAACACATGAATTAATTCATAGTCTGCAGCGGCACACAGGTTCAGGGTCCCAGGGCTGAGAGTGGGGTGTGGACATGAACTCCCATCCCTAAGGAGGTATCTGTAACTGACATCCATTTGCAAAGGAAAAATTATTTTTCTCCAACTGATTCTCACTGGGTTACAAACCACACTTCAGGAACAGCCCTGTGCCCCACAGTAGAAGGCCAACACAAATGAATGCAATAGTATTTTTGTAAACTTTTTGTCTCATTGCATTGTTTGGGCTTTGTATTTTTTTCCTTGCTTTTTCTATTGGTCTTTTGCTTATATGTTATGGTTTTCAGTTTTGTGTTTTTTATAGGTTTTCATTGTGTGTGTGTGTGTGTGTGTATTTCTTGTTTTTTCTTTCTTTTTTAAAAATTCTGTGTTTTTTTTTGTTTGCTTGTTTGTTTTTTAAAGAAAGAAAGGACTTGGAATAGGGTGGGTGGGGAGGTGGGGAGGGTCTGGGAGGACTTGGGGAAAGGGAAACCATGATCAGAATATAGCGAATAAAAAAAATTCCAATAAAATTATTAAAAATAAAGTTAATAAGAAAAATGAGTTTAATAATAACTATACACATATTTATGGCATACAATGTAATACATAGAAACTGTGGTTTAGAATGTCTGACTCAGCATACCTTGTAGTGACAACAGTATTGTGCAATTGTTCTTTGCCCAGCAATGTTCTCTCCTCCTCTTCCTCAATCTCTGAGGTTGAAAAACTCATTTTTTATGTTGGATTGTTAACCTTTGTCCTGTGTATGACCCATTGTCCCCTTGCCTGTCTCCTCCACACTTAGCCTGTCATTTTAGTCTTCTCCTCTCTCTCCCCCTCCCTTCCCCTCCTCTCCTGCCAGGACCTGTCTGATGGACTTTGATGCACTCAGCACTTCTGTTTTTAAGGTCTTATTTAGTAGTTTCTCTCTTGTAAATTGCCATGTCTTTAACCAAAAGAGAAAACAAAGCAAACATTGAATATGTCTTATCTGGAGTTGCTCCAGCCCACACCCTGGAGTGAAGGAAGAGATTTGTGGCAATTGAGCCTGAGCCAGCCTTGAGGAAGGCCACCACTTTCCCAAGAAGCAGAACTGTCAAAACAGACACTGGGAAACATAAAAAGAAAAACAGCAGCAGCAGTTTTCCCTTCCACAAAGAGTGGTCTGGTGACCCTGGAATTCTGACTCCAGCTGCACCCGTAGAAGGCCCACCACAGAACGGCGGGGGGTGGGGGGGACACATACCTTCAGGGACTCACATCAGAGTTCAGTGTGAAGACTCCTCTTATGGCCCAGTCAGCATGGGGAAGGAGAACTCTACATTCTTTAAAGATTTTAATAATTCAAGTTGGAGCTCCAAGTACACTTAAGTTTTTAACATTTATCTTCCAAGAGAATATAATTAGTAGGTTATCTCTGTCCTGGAGTATTTTGGTTATCACAGTTTTTCTGGATTAATGTTAAGTTGTGATTCTGGGGAAATACTTAAAAATATTCTATAGTACTGCAGCCTTTTAACATTTCCTCCCAGGAAAAACAAAAATAAAAGTTTTCTAACAGTTTAAGTTTGTTAAGCAAATATTTTAAGAAAGAAGCTCTTAAATGGGAAGTGTTGGGCCAGCAAGATCAGCCTTGTGTCTGAGTGGAAAGATAGAGCCTGCCAAGAAAGATGATACCCAAGGTTCTGACCTTTGCCTTATATTTTAGTCTAGGAATTTGGAGTTGCTTAATACTGCATATTGTATTCAACTTACAAACACCCACAATGTTTCTGTAAGCCTAGGACAATCAAATTCTGCTCACTGTTATTAATATAGTAAAATACTAACTGTGCTAAAGTTACTTATTTCCTCTTATTCAGTAATAAACTACTGATTTCCTATGTAAAAAATAGTTACTGTAATAAATGATATTTTGAGAAAATTCACAAACCTAGATCTTTTTACATGTCATTTACCATCTCCCAATATTAATTTTACTATTATTGTGCTAAGGATGAAAAATCAGCATATGCATAATAAACAAGGCCTGTGAATTCTGATAGACACCTTTTAGTTAAATATACATACCTTGATTTTCTTCTAGCCATTATTACCAGCCTGACCACTTTCACTACTGTAAGATACACACTCTCTGAAATATGCTGAGTCACAATGATGAGAGATATTTCTGCAAACTCATGCTTAGAGTTAACTAACAAAGAAAGTTAATGGTGGTAAGCTAAACAATGACCTGTGTGGAATGTGGTCGGTCCAGTACCGAGATTGGCTATCTTCCACTCCATTCTTTAGCTGAGTTTTCCAGACCTACAATGCCTTTTACACAAGGAAACAATTGCCCTTACAAAAACACTGGCCAGATTCCTTACTTTATTAGAGGACAGACGACAGCAGAACAAAAGGTCTGTAGGAGAAGACAACCAAGATATGGAGACTGCAGACAACCAGAAAGATAACTGTTTCCTACAAGGATTGGATTAGTCTTAATTCTTTTTTTTTTTTATTTAAATTAGAAACAAGCTTCTTTTGCATGTCAATCCCAGTTTCCTCTCCCTACCCTCCTCCCCTGCCCCCCACTGATCCCTTATCCCATCCCCTTTATGCTCCCCAGACCTCCAAACTGACATCCTCATTCAGGGGGTCTGGATCAGTCCTATGCTGGTTTCCCAGCTATCAGTCTGGGATCCATGAGCACCCCCTTGTTCAGATCAGCTGTTTCTGTGGGTTTCTCCAGCCTGGTCTTGACCCCTTTGCTCATCACTCCTCCCTCTCTACAACTGGATTCCAGAGTTCAGCTCAGTGTTTAGCTGTGGGTGTCTGCTTCTGCTTCCATCAGCTACTGGATGAAGGCTCTAGGATGGCATATAAGGTAGTCATCAATCTCATTATCGGAGAAGGGCTTTTAAGGTAGCCTCTCGGCTACTGCTTAGATTGTTAGTTGGGGTCAACCTTGTAGATCGCTGGACATTTCCCTACTGCCAGATTTCTCTTTAAACCTATAATGGCTCGCTCTGTGATGGTATCTTTTTTCTTGTTGTCCTCTATTCTTCCCCTGACTCAATCTTCCTGCTCTCTCCTGTCCTCCAGACAGAATGGATACAAAGACAGAATCCATCCTTTTGCTGCATACAAAACACATGCCTTAGTCTTAGTTCTTCACAGTAGGAATGGATTTGTGTTCAGCAGAGGCACCCATGACAAAACAGTCAGACTGAAAAGGCCCAAAGCACATGGCAGAAGCTAGGCCACCCTACTCCTTCACAGCAGTTGCCATAGCAATCACCTTCAAGTTTCTGAGAAAAAAGCAGCACACCAGAACTAAATAAGTAAATACTTATTCCAAGGATTAAAACCAGTTTTAGGCTGGGCAAAGAAGCACATGCCATTCATCCCAGCACTCAGGAGGCAGAAGCAAGAGGATCTCCATGAGTTCAAAGCCAGCCTGATCTATATATTGAGTTCTTAGATAGACAGAGCTGCATAAAGAGACCCTGACTCACAATAAAATAAAATAAATTAAGAAAGAAAGAAAGGAAGGAAGGAAGGGAAGAAGGAAGGAAGGAAGGTATAGATGGAACAGTCTTGTCTCTTTTCCCTCAATATCTTACTGTCCTTTTACTTTTATTATTCCTATGCTTGATATATATTTGAATACTGTTCATCACGAAACAAGTGGCAGAAAGAAAAATAAATAATTTAGGGTATTGTGCACCCAAATTTAGCTCATCAAAATAATTGTTTTTTAATGGTTTCAAAAAATTTCCTAGAGAGGCCCCCGAAGAAGACCTTATCATCAGTGTACCAGAAAAGGTACCATTAATTGTAACTGGAACACTGATAAGTGGCTTGAAGGGACACAGCAGTTATGTGATAGGCAATTGGGGGGGGGGCAGAGATGTGGAGATCAAGATACCAGATTAGTTATTTGAAGGACAAGAAAACAAGATCAGACCACTTGAGTTCCATTCCCAGAACCCATATGGTGGAAGGACAGATCAGACTTCTGTAAGTTGCCCTTTGGCCTCTGCACAAGAGTGTGTCATGGATACAAACACACACACACACACACACACACACACACACACACACACACACACACAGAAAATAAATTGAGATAAAACCTAATAAAAAAATGCTTGACTTTGCAGCTTAGTGTTTGCTGAAGAATCTAGTATCCCAGTCAGTAATGTGTAAGACATTCATAGGCTATGCACAGTGGATACAATTTCCTACAAAGAACAAGGGATGAGGGAAAGAAAAAAAAGGATGGTTCATGAGAATGATCTTTGGAGACTCCAATTACTCAGTAAAGGAAGAAAATCCCCCAAAGCAGAATTAGAACTGTTGCCCACAAAGGGTAGAAGGAATACATTGTGTATCTTGTAATATATTCCGAATTAGAAAAGCTGGAGGGAATAAAATTAAATGAAGAGAATGTTCACTCAAAGCACTCAAGTAAGGGAGGACCCAGAGAAGCATGACGTCACTGACCCCTTAGAATAATGAAGTTCTGTGATGGAGTGGAGAGAGCCTAGCTAGGAAAGGGATGTGCCAACATGAGTAGCCAACTCAGTTGTCCTGAGCAGGGATAGGATCTTCATAGTCCATCCTTGGTTAAGTAGCCCGCAGATCCCCACTTGTGAAGTGACGGTGTGAATGTCACCACACTCAGAAAATAACAAGATATATGCAGATAAATCCTTGTCAGCAGCACTATGTCATTCAATTGACCTCAAAAGAGAGACTTATTGTGTATATTTTATATCCTAGGACACAGTGAGATGTAGGACAATGTGCATATTTGCCAAATGCTTTTGATTTAGAGAGGAGAATGGAACAAACCACATGCATCGAAGAAAACTCGGTACATTTGGAGGGAGGGGGCATTTACCACAGCTAGAGAACTGGAAGGCTGTTTCAAAGTCAAGAGTATAAACCAAGTGTTGTAGGAACCAAGAGGAATCATCCTGCTGCTGACACAGGAGTGAGAAGACACTGCCAGAGGCCCAGGGAATGAATTCAACAGGGTGTGCTCACACAATTGAAATCCAGGTTATGCTCATATGATGATCTGCTCAGAGCATCTATGAGTTATTAGCAATGCATAGAGAAAGAAAGTGAGATCCTGAGAGACGGACAGACCAAGTTTGTGGAGAATTTATGTTAGAAGGATTTGGGATAAAATCTAAGATTAACTACCTTTATGTGAGGTAGGACCTTTAGGATCTTAGCCAAGTTACTTAAACCCAATGAGGCGAATTTTTTCTCATAGAGACTTTTTATTTTCAGTTTCCTCAAATTAAAACCTAATATCTATATCCTTATATAGAAATATCATTGACTCTAGATTACGCTTTAAAATTAATATCTGGTGAGGAAGCAGCCTTAGGCAATCACCCCCAGTCACTTATAATAATGTAAAGAAATCACGTTCCTTGGGGCTAGAGAGGTGGCTCAGCAGCTATAGCATTGGCTGCTCTTCCAACAGACCTGGGTTCAGTTCCCAGGACTCACATGCAGTTCTGTAACTCCAGATCCAGAGGACCCTACACTGTCTTCTCATCTTCTAACCTCTCAGGGCACCAGGCACAGATGTGATGCACACACACACACACACACACACACACACACACACACACACACACACAGGCAAGACACCAGCACACATCAAATAAAGAAAGAAAAAGAAAAGGATGAGTCTTGAGAGACTGCTAACTTGTCCAGGAAGCAGCAAAACCTAGAGTAAATTAACCTCTGCTATCTGATGCCATGACACAGCTGAACTTTACTTTCTTCCAGGAAGTAACAAAAAAAGGTGAAGCAATTAAATAAATAAATAGAAAAAAGGGGGAAAGCAGACAGAAGAGAGTTGTTCAATCTCAGAATGACCATATGGATGCCATTTTCAGGTAGTGTGCCAACACTGAAAGTTGAGAGTTGAGACAGGAACAAGGGGTGGGATGTGCTGTCAGCCACATCTCCACACTCATCCCCCTTCCTGGTGCAGTCCCTGAGGGCACAGATGCTTTGGCAGCTTCACACCTCTGTCCTGCCATGACTTCCTTTGTGACTGAGTAAGTATCATTTGTGTCTGCAAATCTAAAAGGCAACGAATTTTGAATTCTATGGAAACTCAAATCAGTTTGTCTATACAGATGTGCTTATCATAACTCCCAATACGCAGGGTCCCTAAACATTCTTTTATTCTTCCTAATAATAAAACAGAGCAAGCCTCCACAGAAATGAACTGAGTATAGTCAATGACACAAAGCCAGACAATTTATTCTCAAAGCATCCAAGTGAAATCTGGAAGTGGACAACTGTACAGCTGTTGTGAAGTAAGTTAATAGCCAAGACCAAAGATCAGTCTGATCCGGACTTGGTGGAGCCTCAGCTAGCAAGAAAGGGACATGTGTGGGATAGGTGTGATGCCTCCCAGAGAAGTAAGTGCAACTGAAGGCACAGCAATCACAACTGAGTGAAGCAAAGGAAAAAGTTGTCAGCTGATAAATTATCATTTCAGACACACAAGGAACGTTCTGGCTGGGGCAACTTTAAAATGCTTTGTCGGTAATTATTAACAGCTGTTGCCTGAAAACTATGTGGAGCTCATTCCAATGTGAAAACCAAGGCAGAAAGAGTCAGTTGTAGCAGAAATAATATAAAACCAGATGTGGTAATATCTTGCTTGTACAAATAAAGCCTGTCTGAAGAATAGAGCTTGCCACTAGCTAACCACAGAGGTCTGGAGATCTGTACAGACAGACAGGAAGTAAGGTAGCTGGGTGGAAACAGGATAAAAGCAGGGAAAAAAGAACTCTCTTGTCTGCTGAGATGCTAAAGGTAAGGTGTAGTGATGGCTTGTTCCTTCTTCTGATCTCTCAGCATTTTCCTCTATATCTGACTCTGGGTTTTTATTACTTAGACTAATTAAGAACTCTATTCACACCGAGAGACAGATATTGGCATTCAAGCTGAAGGTCAGAAAAGCAAAGCAGTCAAACCACCAGAGAGCTCTTACCTCTCCCAAGGCTGGATCGATACTGTCCTAGGTGTGGCTGGAGACTAATTCCCAGGTTTGAGGCCCTGCTCCTGTCTTATATACTCTAGTGCTAGGATTAAAGGTGTGAGCTCTATTTCTCTTTTAGACGGATTCACTCTCATGTAGCCCTGGGTGGCCTTGAACTTGCAGAGATCCATCTGCCTCTGTCTCCTGAGTCCTGGGATTAAAGGTGTGGCCACTATTGCCTGGCCTCTATGGCTGTGGCTAGCTTTGCTTTCTGATATCCAGGCAAGCTTTATTAGATCATAAACAATGTATCACCACAGTCAGCACTTTCCTATGACTATACAACTTTTAGGAAAGAAAGCATACATTTGCTCAAAGCAGCCATGGCTAATTCCATAACCTTCACATAACTAGGGACAGTCCCTGCTCTCTGATGAATCAACCACAGCAAGGGTGTACTTGAGGATTCTGAACTGTGTTCACTGCAGCTACTCTTTCTTGATATTTGCTAACTCTTCTGTTCTGGGCATTTGGTAACAGGCATAACTCTCCATGAAACAACAAGGCAAAGATAACACCAGGTGGATCTCTCCACATCCTTTAACTTGTGAGCCTCTGAAACATTTTACTTACCAAAGTCATGCTACAAATTGCATCGCTTTACCTTTCTTATTCTATAGTCTTCCAAACCCCCATGGGAGATGTGGAGATTAAACTGAATCACTCTCCATCTTCCTTTTTCTGTTTAAGAAACACTGATTTAAAAAAGAAGAAGAAGAAGAAAAACTAGGGATCTGAAGAGGTATCTCGGGGGTTAAGAGTACTGGCTGCTCTTCTAGAAGAACCAGGTTCTATTCTTAGCACCCACGTGCTGGTCACAACTGTCTGTAACTCTAGTTCCAGGGGACTCAGTGCCTTCTTCTGGTCTCCCTGGGTACCAGGAACACAAGTGATGCACAGACATGCATGCAGACAAAACACTCATACACACACCCCCACACACTCACACACACAAAATAATAAAAAATAAAAAAGTTTTTCAGGAAAAAGGAATTACAAAACACAGTTGAGTTTTACTCATTTCCTACCTGCTCAATGCCTGCTTTTGGGCAAGGCACTCTGCTAGGAGCACAGAACATTGAGGTAGTGAAACATAGACCCACAGTATGGGAATTCTCAGCCTAGTAAGGAAACAAGGGGCAGTCATTTCACAGACTTGAGATGACTGTAATAAAAAGCTGAGAGTAGGATTAAGCTCCATCTTTCTTGAAACTGGCCAAGAAAATGTTCATGAGTGAAGCTGCTTGAACTGAATCAGGACAGAGGAACTGGATTTTTCCAGGACATGTGAAAGGATGTGACAGATTCAGTATTGGTCATTGTTAATCATGGACTGAGGGTACAATGAAATGAAGTGGGATCAGGGATCATAGGCCAGAGAAGAGGTCAGAAGCTAAAATATAGAGTTTTACATTTCACAAGAAAAGGATTTAGCTTTATCCTTAATGGTAATGTGTATCATTTGAAAGAAGTAATTCTACGAAATGAGTAACTGAATTAATACTTTAAATTTCCCTGTAGAGTGGGGATTGGAGAGGTAAAGAGTAGAAAGAGGTAGACTTTCCAGCAAGGTCATTTTATTGGTTCAGGTGGGTGATGGCAGGAACCTGAATTGGAGGAACAGCAATGGAAATGGGGTAGAGACAGCGTATTTAGGAAATCTTTGAGATTAGACAATAAATTAAGTGCCTGGAGTGAGGCCAAGGATGAGTAAGGCATGCTATAGACAATTTAGGTTTTTGCTCTCTGGGTGAGTGGTGTTGAAATCCTTTGCAACAGAAACATAGAGGAAAATAAGGGAGGAAATGAATGTGAATTTCCTTTAGGTCATTACATTAGAGAATGCCTCATAAATATTTAGATATAGCTATGCATCTTGAGAAATAATATAAAAATCAACACATACCCACATGTCAGTGTGGCAGCAAAAATAAGTACAGTTATGTTTATGTTTCTCTCCCTGTAGTAGTCAGATTTCCTCAGGAAATCAAGTGAAATGTTACTGATTTTGAAAGTATGTGTCCAGTTCTGTCTATTTTCCCAGTCTAATCCCACAGGGTCATCCCTAGCACTGAGCAGACACCAGCTGCAGCCTCACCCCCACGCCCTCCCCAGCCCTGTCCATGTGTCCTGTGGATCCCAGGCACCATGCCCTCCTAGCTTCCCTCCCCCTACCCTTCACTGCACCCCAGCCTCTAGCACCAGCAGGCATTCACTGTGAGCCGGTTAGAATTCACCCCCAAAACAGCTGAGCATGCCAGGAAAACAGGCAACACACAGCCATCACACTTTGTGAAAATACAGAGAGGAAACAGAAACAGAGGAGCAAAACACCCACCCAAAAAGACACACCCACAAAACAGCACCTAGACCTATAATCTCCTCAAACCCAGATATTTGCACACCAGCAAAAGTACACACCAATAACAGCCCAGACAATATGTCTCCATTAGAACCCATCCATCTCTCAACAGCAAGCCCTGGATATTCCGAAGTAGGAGAAGCACAAGAATAATACCTTAAAACCAAGTGTATGAGGATAATAGGGGTCCCTATAACTTAAAGAAATCCAGATGACTGCCTATCAAGGTACAAGAAGCATAAAAACACCAAATAGATTAGACCAGAAAAGAAAGGTCTCTTGCCACATAGTAATCAGAACACTTACCATGCAGAACAAAGACAGAATATTAAAAGCTGCAAGGGAAAAGGACAAAAAACATATAAAGGCAGACCTATCAGAATTACATCTGACTTTTCAGTGGAGACTTTAAAAGCCAGAAGGTCCTGGACAGACATGGTGCACGCTCTAAGAGACCATCCCATACTATTATATTCAGAAAAACTGTCAATCAAAAGAGATGGGAAAGGACACTACATACTCGTCAAAGGAAAAATACACCCAGATGACATTTCAATTTTCAACATCTATGCCCCAAACACAAGGGCACCTACATTTGTAAAGAGTGGATTCAGAAACAAGATCTATCCTATTCCTGCATGCAAGAAACACACTCAATAACAAGGAGAGGCATTACCCACAGTGCATAATGTTGGAAAAGATATCCCAAACAAATGGACCTAAGAAGCAATCTGGTATAGCCATTTTAATATCTAATAAAATAGACTTCAAGCCAAAATTAATCAAAAGGGATGGGAAAGGACACCACATACTCTTCAAAGGAAAAATCCACCCAGATGACATTTCAATTCTTAACTTCTATGCCCCAAACACAAGGACACCTATGTTTGTAAAGGAAACACCACTAAATCTTAAATCACGTATTGACCCTCACATACTAATACCCCATTCTTACCAATAGACAGGTTGTCCATACAAAAACTAAATAGAGACATACTAGAGCTAACAGACATTATGAATCACTTGGACCTAACAGATATCTACAGAACAATTCACCGAAAGACAAAAGAATGCACTTTCTTCTCAGAATCTCATGAGACTTTCTCCAAAATTGACGACATACTCAGTCACAAAGCAAGTCTCAACACATACAAGAAAACTGAAATAACTCCCTGTATCCTATCAGACCAATATATATTAAAGCTAGATATCAACAACAACAGAAACAACAGAAAGCTTAAAAACTCATGGGAACTGAACAACTCTCCGCTGAATGACTACTGGGTCAAAGAAGAAATAAAGAAATCAAAGACTTCCTAGAATTCAATGAAAATGAAAACACAACACACCCAAACTTATGGGATGTAGTGAAAGCAGTACTAAGAGGGAAGTTCATAGCACAAGGTGCCTACATTTAAAAAAATTAAGACATCTTATACTACCAACTTCACAGCACACCTGAAAGCCCTAGAGCAAAAAGAAATAATCACACGCCTTTAATCCCAGCACTCAGGAGGCAGAGGAGGACGGATCTCTGTGAGTTCGAGGCCAGCCTGGTCTCCAGAGCGAATGCCAGGATAGGCTCCAAAGCTACACAGAGAAACCCTGTCTTGAAAAACAAAAACAAAACAAAACAACAACAAAAAAAAAAAAAACAAAAAAAATCACACTGGAGATGAGAGATGGCAGGAAATAATCAAATTGAAGGCTGAACTCAATAAAATAGAAACAATGAACAATACAAAGAATCAAATAAACAAAGAATTGGTTCTTTCAGAAAATCAACAAGATAGACAAACCCTTATCTAACCTAACTGAAAGGAAAGAGAGAATATCCAAATTAGCAAAATCAGAAACAAAAAAGGGGGACAAAACATCAGAAACTGAGAAAATCCAGAGAATCATAAGGACATACTTTGAAAACCTGTATCCACAAAATTGGGAAATATAAAAGAAATGGACATTTTTCTCTATAGATAAATTACAAAAGTAAAATGAAGATAAGATACACAATTTAAATAGGCCTATAACCTCTACTAAAATAGAAGCAGTCATTTAAAGTCTCCCAACTGAAAAAGCCCACACCAGATGGTGTTGGCATAGAATTCTACCAGACTTTCAAAGAATAGGTAATTCCAATACTCCTCAAATTGTTCCACAAAATAGAAACAGAAAGAACATTGCCCAATTAATTTTATGAGCCACAGTTACCCTGATAGTCAAACCACATAAAGACTCAACAAAAAAAAGAGAATTACAGACCAATTTCCCTTATGAACATTACTGCAAAATATACCCAATGAAATACTTGCAAACAAAATCCAAGAAAACATCAAAAAGATCATCCACCATGATCAAGTAGGACTCATCCTAGAGATGCAGGGATGGTTCAATATATGAAAATCGTTAAATGTGATCTGCCATATAAACAAACTGAAAAAGAAAAAGAAAACACATGATTAGATGCAGAAAGGCCTTTGACAAAATCCAACACTATTTCATGATAAAAGTTCTGGGGAGATTATGGAAACAAGTGACATATATAAACATAATAAAGGCAATGTAGAGCAAGCCTATGGCCTACATAAAATTAAATGGAGAGAAACTCAAAGCAATTCCACTAAACTCAGGAAAAAGACAAAGTTGTCCACAGTGTCCATATCTATTTAATATATAACTTGAAGTTTTAGCTAGAGCACCAACAAATTGGTAAGGAAGAAGTCAAATTATCATTATTTGCAGATGGGATAGTATATATAAGTGACCCTTAAAGTTCCACAAGGGAACGCCTACAGCTAATAAATGCTTTCAGCAAAGTAGCTGGGTATATGTAGCCCTCCTACATAAAAAAGTAGTAGCCCTCCTACATAAAAAAGACAGACAGACTGAGAAAGAAATCAGGGAAACAATATCTTTCACAATAGCCTCATGTAATATAAGATGTTTTGTGGTAACTCTAACCAAGCAAATCAAAGACTTGTATGATAAAAAAAAAACTTCAAGTATTTGAAGAAAGAAATTGAAAAAGATACCAGAAGATGGAAAGATCCCCCCATGCTGATGAGTCTGTGGAATTAATATAGTAAAAATGGCCATTCCACCAAGACAATCTATAGTTCAATGTAATCCCCATAAAAATCCCAACATAATTCTTTACAAACCTTGAAACTTAATATGAAAAAGCAAAAAACCCAGGATAACTAATACAATCCTGAACAATAAGAGAATTTCTAGATGTATAACCACCCCTAATTTCAAGTTGTATTACAGAGCTATAGTATTAGAAACCACATGGTACTGCTGTAAAAACAAACATGTTGATTAATGGAATCTAACTGAAGAGCCAGACATAAATCCATATACCTATGGACACCTGATTTTTTAAATAAGGAAACCAAAAATACACACTGGAAAAAAGACAGCATCTTCAACAAATAGTGATGATCAAACTGGATGTCTGCATATAGAAGAACACAAATAGATTCATAGTTATCACCCTGCACAAAACTCAAGTCCAAGTGAATCAAAGACTTCAACATAAAACAAGATGCAATAAACCTAATAGACCAGAAAGTGGGGAATCACCTTGAACACATTGGCACAGGAGACAACTTTTCTGAGCAGACACTAGTAGCACAGGTACAAATCAATAATTAATAAATGGGACTTCATGAAACTGAAAAGCAAGGGACACTATCTGTAATGGAAGGATACCATCAATAGGACAAAACGGCAGTCTACAGAGTGGGAAAAGGTCTTCACCAATTACACATCTGACAGAGAGCTAATATTCAAAATATATAAAGAACTCCATACACTACATATCAATAAACCAAATAACCCAACTGAAAAATGGGAACAAATTGAAACAAATTCTCAACAGAAGAATCTCTGAGAAACAAAGAAATGGTCACCATCCTTAGCCATCAGAGAAATGTAAATCAAACTACTTTGAGATTCCATCTTACACCTGTCAGAATCACTAAGATCATTGAAACAAGTGGCAGCTCATGCTGGTGAGCATGTGGAACAAGGGGAGCACTTCTCCACTGCTGATGGGAGTGTGAACTTGTATAGCCACTGTGAAAATCAATATTGTGTTTCCTTAGAAAGTTGGGAATCTGCCTCAAGGTCCAGTTGTATCACTCTTGTACATATATCCAAATGATGCTCAATCCTACTACAAGAACACTTGCTTAGCCATGTTCATTTTTGCTCCATTATATTTCTGGCTGCTTATAATGGCCAGAAACTGGAAACAACCTAGAAGTTACTCACCAGAAGAATAGATAAACAAAATGTGGTACAGTTACAAAATGGAGTATTATTCAGCTGCTAAAAGAAATGACATGAGATTTGCAGGTGGAACTAGAAAAAAAAATCATCCTGAGTGAGATAACCCAGACCCAGAAAGACAAATACAGTATATATTCACTTGTCAGTGGATATTAGCTGTAAAGTAAAGGATAACCAAGCTTAAATCTGTAAAGCCAAAGAGGTTGTTAAAGAGGAGGGGTTTTTGGGGATGCATGGGTCTCCCCAGGAAGGGTAAATAAAATAGATTTTGTAATTGTACAGGAGCAGAAATGATCAGGTCAGGGGTGGAATGGAGGGAGACACAGCTGAAATTGGTGGGCTTTAGGGGGACAGTGTAGAAGCTTAGCACAGTGGAATCTTCCTGGAATCTATAAGGGTGAGAACTCCTAAAAATGGGGATAAGGAGTTTGAACTGGCCATCTCTTTTAGCCAGACAATGGTTCCAGTGGTGGGAATGGGTTGCATTCGGTTGAGTTGTTGGCCTAGGGCATTCTGTAGAGATCCCCAAACAACCCAGGCTGATGATAGGACAGGCTGTAGATGGGAGTGGTGCAGAGACCCACAGCCTGACCTTATGCAGAGGAAGAGCCTAAATTAGAGATCTTCATCAGGTCCCTCCACTTGGAGCTTGGGGAATCCCATTGAAGTGGGAAGGAAAGATTGTAGGAGTCAGAAGAAATGAGGATACCAAGAGAACATGGCCTACTGAATCAAATAAGCAGGGTGAATATGGGCTCACAGAAACTGTAATGGCAAACACAGAGCCTGCATGGGTCTTCACCAACAGCCCTGCACTTAAAATGTTAAACTAACAAACCTGTTTGGGTAGAACAATGGCCTTTGGCATTAGACAAATTATAGGCCTTAGAACAGCTGGTACAGGAGCAGCTAAATGTTCAACTCACTGAAGAATTGACCAGTCCATGGAATTCTCCTATATTTGTCATTAAAAAGAAATCTGGAAAATGGAGAATGTTAACAGATTTAAGAGTCATAAATAAGATGATTCAGCCAATAGGCTCTTTACAGCCTGGATATTCTTTGTCTTCTTTATTACCTAAAGGATGCTCTATTATAGTGATTGATTTAGCAGACTGCTTTTTTGCTATGCCTTTGCAAGAACAGGATAGAGAAAAATTTGCCTTCATGGTGCCTACTTATGATAATTCCCAGCTTGATAAAAGGTACCAGTAGAAATTTCTCCTACAAGGGATGTTAAACAACCCTATCTTGTGTCAATATTTTCTATAACAAATATTGGAAATAATTCGTGAACAGTTTCCTCAGTCTATAATTTACCATTATATGGATGATATCTTACTAGCTGATTCAGACTCAGATAACTTAGAAAAAGGGTTTAAAGAGGTTTAAAAAAATTACCTTTCTGGGGATTGCAAATTACTCCTGAAAAAATACAAAGAAAAGATTCTATTAATTACCTAGGATATAAAATAGGTTTACCAAAAACTCAACCACAGAAAGTACAAATCAGGAGAAACCAATTATGAACTCTTAATGATTTTCAAAAATTTCTGGGAAATATTAACTGGCTACAACTCACAACCAGATAAACGACTCGAGAACTAAGTAATTTATTTCAAAACTTACAAGGTGATAAGGACTTAAATAGTCCAAGAAAATTATCAGTTGGGGCTGGGAGAGAACTGGCTTTTGTAGAAAAGAAAGTACAGGATGTGCATGTGGATCGTTTGGATCCAGAGCTTGATTGTATTCTGCTTATTTTACCTTCTACACATTCTTCTACAGGAATTCTTAGGCAGAGAGAGCAAAATATCTTAGAATGGATACCTTTACCATACAAACAGAGTAAATTAAAGACCCATGTAGAAAAGATTTCTGTATTGATTCTGAAAGGAAAACTAAAACTTCACAAGTTAACAGATGCAAGTAAATAAGGAAAGACAGGTTATAAGTCAGGAAATTTAAGTAAAGTGGCTCAAAGCCCTTATGATTCTGTTCAAAAGTTAGAATTATATGCTATTCTCATGATATTTTTAGATTTTCCAGACCTTCTTAATATAGTTACTGTCCCTCAATATGAAGAAAGAGTTGTTTTATGTATTGAAACCACTGAATTTATCCCAGATGATTCAGAATTAACTTTATTCTGAATTACAAGATCCCATATGTGTCCACCAGGCCCTCTAGCACAAGGTAACAATGAAATTGATCACCTGTTGGTAGGAAATGTGCTATAAGCTTGGATTTCATGAGAAGCACCATGTTACTAGCAAGGGTTTGAAGATTTTTTTTTTAAATCACTTGGCAATAAGTCAAGGAAATTATAAGGAAATGTCTTACTTGTTCTTTGTATAATCACACTCCACTACCTGTAGGAAGTAACCCAAAGGGCACTCAAAGAAATGAAATTTGGCAAATGGACGTGTTTCATTTTGCAGAGTTTGGAAAATTAAAATATGTACACCACACAATAATAGTCCGGATTTTGATGGACAACTGCTTTGAGCTCTGAAAAAGGCCAACTCTGTAATTACACATTTATTTATTTATCATGACTTACAATGCTCCAGCATATGTCTCCAGAAAAATGAAACAGGTCTTTTGCATATTACAACATAAAACATAAAGGAATATCATACAATCCTATAGGAAACCAGTTATAGAAATATCTAATATCACCTTAAAATATATACTTAATAAACAGAAAGGGGCAATAAAGACATCCAGAGATAGATTACACAATGCTTTATTAACTTTAAATTTTTAAATGCTAATGAGAAAGGAAAGGAATGACAGCTGCAGACATCGGAAAGAAAAAAATAAACCTGCTAAATTAAGTCAGTCTGTATACTTTAAGAATGTGTTTATCTCAGAATGGCAACAAGTATATATGTTATGTTGGGGAACAGGTTTTGTTTTTGTCTTTCCAGGAAAATAAAAGCATTCAACTAATGAATCTGAAGACCACTGAACAAATGAGACATCTGAAGAAAAAGGATGAATCATCCAGAGAAAATGTCCCAAGAAAAGGAGTAAATTGAACTAATGATATAGCACATTTCCAACAGGATAAAATTTCACAAACCTCCCCAAAATGTTTGTTTATGCTGTTTCCTAACAACATATAAGGCCAATGATCTTTTTGTAGTCTCAAAAATTAATAGTCAAAAATTTGTACTCTCATTAAATTAAAAATTAAAGCTGGTTTTGGAGTTGGAGTGTTGCTCTCTTGTTCTCTAAAGCCAAGCATGCTTGTCAAAGGAAAATCCAAATCTCTATTTCATGTCAGAAAAGGCACCTGACATGGGACAGAAGAAAACCAAAACTTAAGGGACTCTTCTATTGCCACTAATCTCATAATCCTTTGGTTTTATTTTGACTCTTTAAAACTTTTCTTAATGAATAAATCTCTCAAAATTTATAAGATTAATATATATGTATGCATTTAAATTTTCTGACATGATATTAATGGTCATATAGAGTACTAATTCTAGAGAAAGGCTTCAGCAAGCCTCTTGTACATGATTTGGGGCTTGAATCAGAATCAGGTAGCTAGATATTAAGTTTGTGTAGCCTAGATACACTTAACAAGTTGTGTTCCTTTGCTCTCTCCAAGATCTGCTGGATATGACATTTTAAACGTGAATCTGTTTCAGATGTTTTACAGACACATGTTAACTACTTTTTCTTCAATTTGGATTTCAATACATTTGTTAAACTAAATTCATAAAAGCTTCAGTTTAATCAAGGTCAAAAGGCTTGGATCCATCTGCCACAGGTCAAATGAAAAAGTTCCAAATATAAGGTTTTCCTTCAAGTCCTGAATTTTAACTTCTTTCCCTAGTCTATGCCTCAGCAGATTGCCATTTGGCTGACAGACACTATCTAGAGAACATCTGCAAACTACAAGCAACCAAGCTCTGGGCTTGCTGAAAGCTGATGTGAACCAGTTCAGCCAATGTGATTATTCCCTGTCCCTTCTCCAGGATCAGCTAATTGGATACTTCTGAAAATGGCCCATAGCCCAGCCTTTCAGCCCTCCTGGGACCTGACAACCAATGCCCCAGTTAAGCTGGAAGCAGCTACAGAAAAGAGCACATCCTCCCTACCCGAATAATGGGCTGGAAAAAGCTAAGTCAAAAGGAAACTCCCTGGCACAGGGGGCAAAACAGTTACCTATACTGCCAATTGATATACCAAATAAAGGGCTCAGTTTTATCAACAGGTAGATATGTTAACTAAAACCATATGATAGGAAACTTGGCCTGTTTTATGTGAAACAAAGTGATATTATCCATCACAGGGCCTTTGGCCCTTCTGCTTTCTGTTAACTGTTGTTGGCTCTTACATCATTGATACAATAACCAAATGACAGTTCCTATCTGGGTATCATTAAATTGATGATTGTTAGATCCTAATATAAACCAGGACCCATCACAGAGTTTAGGATTTGACACAGGATACAACTTCAGAGGGGAATGTTAGACTCAAAGTTAACCTGTAAGCCCCACCTGCCTCAAACCAGGTAACTTTCTGAGATTCTTGGAGTTGTAGTTCTTGGAAAATAACAACAGAGCCTCTTGGGAAAAATACAATGGCCTATGGGTTTTGTGGTAGTTTGAGTGTAATTGGCCCCCATAATCTCATAGTGAGTGGTACAATAAGGAGGTGTGGCTTTGTTGAAGTGGATATGGCCTTGTTGGAGGATGTCACTGTAGGGGTGGGCTTTGAGGTTTCCTATGCTCAGGATACCATCCAGTATGTCAGGTGGCTTCCTCTTGCCTCCTAGCCAAGATGTAGCCAGCACCACATTGGTGAGCACACAGCCATGCTCCCCACCATAATGATAATGAACTAAACCTCTGAAACTGTAATATTTAACTTAATTAAATATTTTCTTTATAAGAGTTGCCATGGTCATAGTGTTTCTTCACAGCAACAAAACCTAACTAAGATAGAAGTTGGTATAAGGGATTAAGGTATTGAGGTGCTAGGCCTGACTATTTTTTGGGAGGTAATATGGACTTTGGGACAGTGGATTAAAAAAGCAGTTGAATATTTTAAACTACTGCTTAATGGGCCATTCTAGTAGGAGCATGGAAGACAGTGGTGCTAAGGGTGATTTAATGAACTAAGGGATGCTCACTTGAGGTTTCAGAGAGGAAAAATTTTAGCATGTTTCATAGAGATCATTCTTGTGATATTTTGGTGAAGAAAGTGGCTGCCTTTTGCGCTTGTCCAAAAACTCTGACTGAGGCTAAAGTGAAAATTTTTGAATTGATTCCCTTGGCAGAAGAAATCTCTATCATAGGGTTACTAGTGTTCATGCTTATAAAGATTTATAATGAAAGTAAGCAAAATTTTACATAATGTAAATTTTGAGGAGAAAAAGAGCACCAGGAAGTGGAATGGAGCTAAGTCCTGTGTTCAGGGAGAAAAATGGATTAAGAAATGGAATATAGGATGTAGTGACCTCAGAACAATATTCCATCCAGCTAAGTTTCCATATTGTGAAAAAGAACTAAAGAAAAGCCAGGTGTGCTGGTCCATGCCTTTAATCCTAGTATTGGGAAGGCAGAGGCTGGCAGATCTCTGAGTTTGAAGCCAGCCTGGTCTACACAGAAAGCTTCAGTACAGCAAAGTTAGGTAGTAAAGGACAGAAAACTAATGAAGATGTAATTGGACAAAGGAGGCCATGTTCTAGCCCCAGTAAGCAGCAGAACTTGGCAGCTTCAGCCATGTGGTTCTGGCTTTAGAGTTAAGGATAGAAAAAATGGACTGTGGAATTTGCCTATGTGCCTAAAGAAAGCTGCTGAGGCCAGGTATGTGTCAGGGGTGTCCCTGAATAGAGGCCCTAGCAGAGAAGCCACTTCATGAAGCTGTGAAGTTAAAGCCTGGATTGCCTTGGAGACTCTAAGATGTCAGAGATGCCAGAGTCATAGAATACCTGCTGAGGAGAGCTGCAAATAGGGAGTGGAACCAGCCCAAGAGAAAGAAGTGTGTTGCAGTCAACAAGCTGAACGGAGTTGGAGAGCTGAAGATTGTTTTAACATCAGACATGGAGATGTAGTTTGTAGTTTGCCCAACTAGTTTTCAGTATTGCTTTGGTCCAGTATTTCATTTCTATGCTCCTTTCTCTACATATTGATACGGTAATGTATATCCTGTTCCATTATATGTTAGAAGTATGTGATCTGCTTTTTGATTTTGATTTTTTACAGGTGATTACAGTAAATAGATTGCTTAAATCTCAGAAGAAACTTTGAATTTTGGACTTGTAAACATTGTTGAGGCTGTGATAGTCTATGGGGATTTTTGAAGTTGTATTAAATACATTTTGCATTATGATATTGTTACAAGCCAGGGAGTGGAATGTGGTAGTTTGAATATAATTGGCCCCCATCGTCTCATAGTGAGCAGCACTATTAGGAGGTGTGGCCTTGTTGAAGTGGGTATGGCCTTGTGGGAGGAAGTGTGTCACTGTGGGGGTGGGCTTTGAGGTTTCCTAAGCTTAAGATATTGCCAAGTGCCCCAGTCAAATTCCTGTGGCCTGCATATCAAGATGTACACAGCACCATGTCTGCCTGCATGCTCCCCACCATGATGATAACAGACTGAACCTCTGAAACTATAAAGGAGCAACCCCAACTAAATGGCTGCTTTATGAAAGTTGGTGTAGTCACGGTGTCTCTTCACAGTAATAGAAACCCTAACTTAGGTTTTTGTCTAGATATGACCCATCAATATATGTCTTGGGGACACAACTGGAACATTTCGAGGTGGTGGTCCTGACCAAATTCCATCTTGGTCAGTATTTAAAATTTTAATGAAAGTGTGCTTTAACTTGACCAAAATGTTAGAACTGGTTTTTCTCCATCAAATTTGGGTATTAGCACCTTTTCTTATTGTATTTTGTTTTGTCACGTTTGGTTGTTGTCCTTGGAGAGCTAGTCTTTTCAGAAGAAAAACAGGAGGATTAGATCTGGGTGAAAGGTGTGATGGAGAAATGGGGAGAGCTAGGAAGAGTGGAGGGAAGACTGTGGTTGGGATATAGTGTATGAGAGAAGATCTATTTTCAATAAAAAATATAATTTAAGAAAGCATATGTTCATCTTATTAAAAGAGGGAGCAGAACAAAACTGGGAACAAAATTGGGAGAGTGTCTGATTAACCTGGAGAATAGGAGAGATCTCCTTTAAAAAAAAGAGAAAAGAACAGAAAAAGGAAGAAGTAAGAAAATAGATTAAGCTGGGGTGTGGTAGTGCAGACTTTTAATCCTAACACTCAGGAGGTGGATGCAGGTGGATCTCTGTGAGTTCATAACCAGACTGATTTACAAAGTGAGTTTTAGGCCATCCAAGGTATATAGTGAGACTTTGTCTCAAATAAAATAAAAAAAATGTAAAAGAAAAATGGAGATTGCAGTGGAGCATCAGGAAGATGAGAATGTGGTCATGAAGGTCAGGAGAGGGGAATGTACTTTTGTCTGCCTGCTTCCTCAGAGGTTCATGGGAGGGGGGCATTGAAAGGGGAAGATAGCAGCTACCAAATAAGAGTGTGACCTCCTCTAGAACAGCAGAAGAGAAACAATGTGGAAGGGCAGAAAACTACTGAGAAGCATCTTTTCAAAGTCACGAGTAGAAATGCACATGAAAAAGATGAGGAAGGCTCGCCTCAGATGCTCAGGCACTCTTATGTAACTAAGCAAAAACAGTGAGGAAGCTGAACAGGCAGAACATGGACATGGGAAAGAGCTGAGTCACAGTTAAGATGGAGTGTGCCAACCCTGAAGAAGCGACAAGATAACCCAGCTTCTAAAGTGTCTCCCCCATACCCCATGAAGTTTCAAGCAGGGTGATTATCTCATCTCTAGGACATTTCTCTGGCTTTATTTTTTTTACCAATGCCTTACAGTAGTAACTCTTTCAGAATTTGAGGGAATCTGAGATAAACCATTATCTCTGTGGTAAAAAAAAAAAAAAAAAAAAAAAAAAAAAAAAAAAAAAAAAAAAAAAAAAAAAAAAAACAAGGTGACCAACAAATGAGTGTGGTGATCAAAAGCTAATGGAAGTTTGTTCTTCTCACCCAATAGGGAGGGGAGTGTAGGAAGGAGTCCTAACCCCATCTCTCCTCATCTCTGTCTCTTTCTATGGCAGCTACATACATCACACTGCTGCTTGTATGGACCTTGCTACCAACTAATGCTCTTTATTCTTTTCTTATTTCTTCATCCAACATATATTCCTTGGGATCTTCTTATGCACCAGACATTGTTCAAACCCCTGGAGATACAAACTAAGTGACAATATGTCACATTGCTCTATGACATTAATAAACTAGTGGCATAATCAGCCTGGAAGAAAAGAAGACTTCCAAAAAGAATCTTGTATCTTTCAACCTCTCAGATTATTAAAAACAATGGACCTCAAAGAAGGAGGAAATTCTCCATGAATCTCATGCGGAGAGATGGAAAAGCACCATGCAGAGGGGAGTTTGTCTCAGAAAGAGATTTTGAACAGTTCCATCAACTTGTCTAAACATCTTACTGGACCAGACTGAAGTTCAAACAATGATGGGCCAGTATGGGCAGGACCACACCTTAGGAGGGATTGCTTAGATAAACATATCCTTGGCCCTCTATTTAAAGTTTAATTTCACTTTAGGGCCTCCCAAAGTCAAAGTTGGGCTTTGGGGAGTCACTGGATATCCCTGTCTGTCTTTCCTCAATGGCCACATTAAATGGTTTCTGTAAAGCTATGCACTCCTTATTAACTTAGCTTTTTTATTGAAGATTGTGGGTGGCCAAATGTAGCCTGGGGCATAGTCTATGATACCTAGGTTCAGTAAGAGTGGGGAGACAGACACTGAGCAAATAGCCAAACCTTCAAAGGGATCACTCTACAGAGGTGAGGAGCCAACCCTGGAACCACCATCCTCAAGCAGAAGTCCACTGTCTTCATCCTCTGCACCTCTGCACCTCCATTGGTTGTAGAAAAAGATCTCTACTGAAAGTTCCAGCTCTCCTTATCATATACCCCTATTGGTATCAGTTAGCATTAGAAAGCCTGGACCTCACTACAAAGTCCACAAGCATGAATCCTTACCTCTGTGAACCTCTGATTTGAGTTCCCAACGCCACCTCCAACTCCTCCATCCCTATGGCCATTGCCATGCAAGTCCTAACCCATCATTAAGATACCTAATATCCTCAAACTTTCACGAAAATTCTTCAACCAAAAGCTACCCTTTTCACGAGAATTCTACTGTTTTCCTCCAATATCCTCAGATGGTAGTGATCCGCCTCCCCAGTTATAGTGGCAAAAAGTGGCCTCTTTGTCATCTACATTTATTTTTTTTCTCTTTCTTCTTTCTAACCCCTCCTAACTTCCCCTACCATCCCCCCAGCTCTGAATTCCATGCCATCAGACTTTACTACATATTGACTGACACACAAGAGTCATCTCATATGCCTTTCTTCACTTCTCCCTTTGAACTTTTCTAATACCGTTGTCCTACTCCATACCTGCCACTTAGGGCTAATGGCCTAATTCTCCCCTTCAGTAGAAAATGGGACCAATCAGAAACAAACAAATAAACAAAATCAAAAACAAAAAGGAGCTTCCATGGCCACCTGTCTCATTATTTCTAAACCATACACCATTTCTATCATCCTCAGAACTATTTATGCCTACAACAAAAGCTTCTAAAGCTTTCTTTACTCAAAGGTCCTGCTTATGCTACTATTCAGTTTCTCCCCTCCAGCATTACACCCAGGGATTATTTCCCAACAGCTTTCCAACAATATATTACATAGTTCCCTCTCAAAAACCTTCTTAAACCCACTTCCTCTTCTAGCTACTTCACTATTTCTCTGTCCTCTATGCATTGTCACTAGTTGTGCTTTGCCTAGACTCTACTCTAATCCAGGCTTTTCCCCATAATTTCATAGTTAAAAAAATATCCTTCCGTTCTGACTTTCCATTGAGAAAGCCAATGTGAATTTAATCTTTATGTCATTTTACCTATACATTGAGAAAGTCGTTGTCAATTCAATCTTTATGTCATTTCGCCTATTACCCATATTTTATATACTTGGTCACTTCTCACCATTTGAAACATTTCCCTAACTGTCTTCCAGGACATCACACTGGCTTAGTTTCCCTCCTACTTCACTGGACATTCCTTTTGTATCCTCTTCTACTGAATTTTCCCCAACTTTTTCTTTAAGTCCACAAGTTTCCTTCAGCTAACTCTTTTCCATAATTCACTTACTCTCTAGGGGACCTCAATTCTTTTCATCTTTTGGCTTTAGATGGCCCTTATGTACCAAAGACTCTCACATTTAGATCTGTAATCCAGATGTAAGATGATCACCTCATCTATTTGTCTGGATCTGTTTTGGTTTCAGGGGCCTACTTGGTCAAAGGCAAACCAGGAATGCCTATCCTAACTTCTTTTTACCTTACTCTAACTCTGCTTGTATATGATTAGCATACCCAGACTTAACCCTAAGCGATTATCCTCACAAATATATTTTTTCATGTACTTGCTCTTATTCTACCTTGTAACTACTCACTTTATGAGCCTACATTTAGTCCTTTTTAATATTTCCTTCTCTTCAATCTTTTCTCCAATCTTTCAAATAACCATTCCTTCAAATGTCCAGAATCTCATATCTTCTATTGCTATTACTTTGATCAAGCCACCATAGTATTGTGCCCACATCAGGGTATAATCCCAGTAATATTCCTGACTCCACCTTCCTACTTCCACATAAAGCCCCCCACACAACCATTGTAATTCCTTAACATTTAAAGCACACCTATCACTTAAATTGTGCAGTATTTTCCTCACCTTGTGACTGAAAACCACGTTTTTGCATTATTCTTCAGGTCATACATGACGTGGCCTCTCTTTCAGTTCTCTTCTCCCGCAATTTTCTTCCCACTTACTCTGTGCCAACTGTGTTCACCTTACAATTACCCTTTAAACAAGGAAAAGCAAGTGTCATGACACATGCCTATAATCCCAGCTCTTGGGAGGTAGAGGCAGGAGAATCAGGGGATCAAGATCATTCTCAGTTTCATGAGTTCAGGATGGTCCCAGGCTACATGAGGAATAATCCCAGCAGGCTTAGTTGTGGGAAAAGTCAGTATTCTAAGAGCAGAATAAAATCCAATGAGTTAGACTATATAGAAAGAAAGACAGACTCCTAAGAACAAAGCTAGAAAGAGGTAACAGCTTTGGTACACATGTGAGAGGAATGGAACAACATGGGAGGTGAAAGGGTGTATAGATCGAATGAAATTTGTGTTTTAGAGGACTCCAGATAGTGTATTAAGTGGGTCAGAGAGGGCCAGGATAGAAGTATTAGAACTAGCTAAGCCTCAGCAACATTCCAGGTAAGAAATAATGGTTCCATGAGCCAACAAAATAGTGATGGGGATGGAAGAGTAACAGATTCTGGAATTCTAAAAGTTAAAGGGATGTAGAGGGAACTGGAAATTATGGGAAGCAGGTGAGAAGAAGCTTTCAACAATAATTTCCAAATTTGTTAACATGGCAGATGGCAGGAACAGTCCCTAACTGAAGGACACTGGAAGAAAAACAAGCTTGGAGGGGATCATTTAAGGATTTAAAGTTGGGCTTACTGCACCTGAGGAAACTTTGAGACAGAGTTGATGGTATTTTAGACACTGAGAAATGAAGCTCTGGATCTAAAAATCAGGGGTGATTGTAAAGTAGATAATGAAGCACTGAAGAAAATGAGATGGACAAAGTTTTGCATGAGGTTTTGCTAAGTCATATCTTAACCATTCTGTGATTTTATGGTTAATTTTTAAAACAAAAGGACATAATTACAATTTAATTCTTAGAAAGTCAAATTATTTGTTAAATATTTTTATATTTCCAGGTGGACTTTTCTGTCCTCCCAGTTGTTCCCCAAATACCCCCACAAAGAAAATATTAATTGTAAATGCTTGGGCAATAGCTTAGGGTCTTTCTTCCTTCTTTCCTTCCTTCCTTCCTTTCTTCCTTCCTTTCTTTCTTTCTTTCTTTCTTTCTTTCTTTCTTTCTTTCTTTCTTTCTTTCTTCCTTTTCTATTTTTTAGTGTTTGTAGAACATCTGCGTCTATCCAGGACCTTCAGGCTTTTAGAGTTTCCTTTGAGAAGTCCTGTGTAATTCTGATAGGTTTGACTTTATATGTTACTTGACCTTTTTCCTTTACAGCTCTTAATATTCTTTATTCTGTATGTTTGGTGTTTTTACTATTATTTTATTATTTTTAATTTATAATTTTTAATTTGTAATTAGTTTATTATTATTTTTTGGCCCAGTCTATTTGGTTTTCTGTAAGCTTCTTGTACTTTCATAGGCATGTCCTTCTTTAGGTTGGGAAAGTTTTCTTCTAGGATTTTGTTGAATATGTTTTCTGTGCCTTTGAGCTGGACTTCTTTGTCTTCTTTTATACCTATTATTCTTAGGTTTGGTCTTTTCACAGTGTCCCATACTTCCTGGATATTTTGTGTTAAGGATTTGTTGGACTTAACTTTTTTTTTTTTTTTGGTTGATGAATCTATTTCCTCTAGTGTATCTTCAACACCTGAGATTCTCTCTTCCATCTCTTGTATTCTGTTGGTTATGCTTGCATCTATAGTTCCTGATTATTTACCCAGCTTTTCTATTTCCAGCATTTCCTCAGTTTGTGTTTTCTTTATGTCTCTATTTCAGTTTTCAAGTGAACTATTGGAATTGTTTCCTTCACCTGTTTGATTTTTTTCCTGGCTTTCTTTGCTTTCTTTAAAAGATTTGTTGATTTCTTGAATTTTTTGGTTTGCCTTTTCCTCTATTTCTTCCATTTTTTTATTTACTTTTTCTTCTTTTAATTTAAGGGAGTTTCTCATTTTCTCTTTAAGGGCCTCTATCATCTTTATAAAGTTGTTTTTAAGGTCATTTTCTTCTGCTTTATCTGCATTGGGATGTTCAGGTCTTCCTGGTGTAGAATGTTTAGACTCTGGTGGTGTCACGCTACTCTTTATGTTGCTGGATGTATTTTTATACTGTCATCTTCCCATCTCTTCCTACAGTGGGTGAAGGTGGCACCTCTCCTGATGGGTGCGAGGCCAAGGCTCCAATGGCGGCAGATGCTGGATGATTTGGGCTGCCCCCGGGTCTCTGGGGATTTGGTGGACAGGATGGAGCTCTGTGCCCCAGTTTAGCTAGCTCTTATAACTTAAATTAACCCATTTATATTAATCTATGTGCTGCCCCAAGGTTCGTTTACCTCATGTGCCTATTTCCCTTCCTGTTGGGTCTGTGTCTCATGGCATCTCTTCCAACTTCCTTCTCTCTAGCATTCTCTCTGCCCTGAAAATTCCTGTCTAGTCATTGTCCAATCAGCTCTTTGTTCACAATGAGAGAAACACATCTTCACAGTGTACAAAAGGATTATTCCGCAGCAACTTTCCTTCCCCACCTCTTCTGAAGCAAAATGATCAGCTTTGCATCAACAACTTTTACCATTCTATTAAGAACAACATAGAACCTACCAAGATAGAGAACATGCAGTATAGCCTTCTTAAGACCTTTCTTCACACTGCCATTGTTAACAGCTACTCTGCATCATGCCAGCTGTAGCAAAAGTCAGTGTCATGAGACCTTAATTTTCAACAATCCATGTGCCACTAAATGATAGCATAAGAGAACCTATCAAATTATGTATGTCAGGAAACTTCAAAAAGTGTATGTCTTCAACCTAATGTTAAATCACAATTCTATTACTTATGATAATTCTATTACTTTTAAAGTCCCTAGGTTATAGTTCTGTATTAGTTATGGTTCTCTAGAACAAAACCAACAGAATGAATATATACCAAAAATTATGTTTATTAGATTAGCTTAGTCTGACAATGGGGTGTCATATACTAGACAGACTGAGAATCCAGTAGTTTCTCTTTCTAGAGGCAGAGTGCCTCAGCATTCCCAATCTGGCACTGAAGGCCTAAAGGATTCCTTGAGAGTCAATGGACTTCATTCCATGTTGAAAGCCTGAAGAAACTGGGTATGATATCAGTGAAAGAATGCAACAGCAGTAGTGGTTGCAACAGTACAGGAGATAAACTTGCCAGCACAGTGGAGGTAAGAAAAAAAGAACAAAGTTTTTTTTCTTCTAACTCCTTTTATCTGGGCTGCCTGTGGGAAGGAATCACCCTCATCAACATGCTCTGGTTATGCAAATCCCTCAAAGCTTAGAATTATCTACCTCAAGACCTAGCTACTCCACTCTTCGGCACATACCCAAAAGACTCTATATCTTACTACAGAGATACTTGTTCATCCATGTTTATTGCTGCTCTATTAGTAATAGCCAGAAATTAAAAATGGCTTAGATGTCCATCAATAGATGAATGGATAATGAAAATGTGGTACATTCATACAATAAAATATTATTCAGTTGATTAACACATCATGAAATTTGCTGGTAAGTGGATGGAGCTAGAAAAAGTTATCCTGAGTGAGGTAACCTAGACTCCAAAAGACAAATATTGTGTGTTTTCCTTTGTGTGAATGTTAGTTTTTTAAGATTCAATAATTGTACTACAATTTGTATAAACACAGAGGTTAGTTACAGTGTAAAGGACTTGGGCAAAGAATCTCAAAGGAAGGGAAACTAGAATATATAGTTTGCAGAGATGGGGGCAACTGGAGTGGGAAGGTTAAAGGGGAAGGTGGATGGAAGAGGGAGGGTAAGACTGGGAATATGAGGAGTTCCAAATAACACTAAGGACCATTTGAGGGTCATAGTACTGCTACAGAAGCATTTTATAATATACACATACATAAAAGAAACCTAAATGGAGTCTCCAAGTAACGGGAGAGACAATGCTCCAACAATGCATCTTTTGCAGCCAAGTGGAATCTCCAGTGCTAGGATTGGGCTACATCTATTTGAGTAATTGGACAAAGAGATCCCATGGAAACCCCTAAACCTCTGAGGTCATTGCCAAGGCTAGTGGTTGCTCTCCACAAACTGATAATAAGGCTATATTGAAGAAGACAACATTTACATATCTCATTGAACATAGACAAGTTAGTTGAGCTGGTGCCTAACTTGAGGCTTCACTCCTACTGAATAGTGTTCGTATAGTGTTCATAGTACTGGAAGGTATTCTGCTCACTACCAGAAGAAAAGGGAAATCATCAACTCAGCTATGAATGCTATGACCTACAACAGTGAGGTGCCTGCAAAAGATACCTGTAAAAGTGCCTGTAAAAGTGGCACAAATGTCATGGGAGTAGCCAACTACACCCTGATATAAGGCCCACTCCATGAAAGGGAACTGATGACTGATACTGTTTGGGTAGGTATGAACCTGAGAATGTGTAGGCCATGGACCTAGGGGAAAATCAAATACTCTTGTTCTGCTAAAGGAAACAACAAAATGAGTCCTAAAGACATTCTGCTGTACTCAAAGATCAGTGTCTTATTGGGCCATCATCAGAGAAGCTTCCTATTGCATTATATGAAAACTAACAGACAGACGCAAAACTGGACATTGTGCAGAAAGTGAGAGAACACCCAGTCCTAAATGGGATGGCCATCAAACCCTTCCTCCCCTCAGGGCTCAGGGAGTTATGTGGAAGAGGAGGTGAAAAGATTATAAGAGCCTGAGGGGATAGATGACACCAAGGAAATAGTGTCCTCCATACACAACAGGACTGATACACATATGAAGTCATAGAGCTTATATAGGGCCTGTGAAAATTTGAGCCAGGAGGGGTCCTAGTACTGAGATGGGAAGAGGACACAAGTTCCCATCCCTAATCAGGAAGCTATCTCCAATTGGCAACCACTTGCAAAGGAAAAATTAGTTTTCTCCAATAGAGTTTCACTTGGTATAGAAACTACACTTCAGGGCAGGCCCCATGCCCAGCAGTCAATGTCCAACACAAAATGATCTCAGTGATATTTTTTGTAGATTTTTTTCTCATATTGCTTTGTTTGGGCATTTATTTATTTATTTATTTTTTTGTCTTACTGATCTTTTGCTTGTATATTATGGTTTCTGGTTTTGTGCTTTTACAGGTTTTTTTTTTTTTCTCTGTGTGTTTCTTGTGTTTTTTTTTTCTTTTTAATTTTTTTCCAGTCATTGTACTTTTATTCACATCATGTATTTTGGCATTTTTCCGGAGGACCAAAGACACAGAATGGGAGGCTGAGGCAGAAGAACAAAGGGGAAGAGGTGTCCCTATTTCCCTCCTATCCTTCCCTGCCCAACCACAAGGGAGCAAACACATAAGGGGAGGGGAGGTACAGTAGCTCCCTCCCCTGGAAGGATGCATAAAGCCACACCCACCCACACACACATAAGACCCCCTCCCAACTCCAGGGGCTGGGTCATCACAGAGAAGCAGAGCACTGTGGATTCCAGGGCCAGGGAAAGGAAGCAACAAGGTCCCAGTGTGGATAGGCAGTTGGCCCCTTCCTGTCCCATCCCTGCTCTATCCCCAAAGTCTACTGAGTACCCCTTCTCTTTGCTTGGCTATTCTCCTACCGCCTCCAGCTCTTTCCAGCTGTTGAGGACAAAAGGAAAAAGGGTACAGAGCAGGGGGCTTAATTCCATCCCTCAACCCCATCCCTCATGCCAGATGGTCTGTCCCCTGCCCGAAGTGGTAACAGTTGAGGTCAGGCTCTTAGCTGACCACTCTCTGGTAGAAGTAAATGTAGCCCAGGCCTTTGGGTGGCTTTTCAGAGGCACACACTTTCTGGTCATTGTTGATCACCCATCTGCCTTCCTTCTTGTTATGGCAGACATAGTGACCACACATAGTAGAAGTCCCCATGTGACTAATGAAGGCAAAGAGCTGATACTTTCCAGGATCATCCCGGTCTTTAGGTCCCACTGGCATAGACTCAGAGATGGAGTCAGCAGCTGAACTTCCCTCTGAGATGTCCATGGCAGCTTCTGCATCTCGGTCATCAATGTGACTGAAGATCCAGTCTACAGCCTGTTCTAAACTATTGTTCGTGGCCCGCAGTGGTTTCAGGGCCTGGTCCCTTGAGAAGCCCATGGAAACAATGGTGGTCACACAATCTTCTGGTGGGGGATCAGCTGCTGCACTGGTGGAGCCAGGCCCACTGGAGCCAGGAAGGATGAGGGGATTTGCAAAATCTGGATCATCGATGTGCAACATGACCCAATTCATGGCTGCTTTGGCCCCACTATTCCCTGTATAGTACACAGCTTTCTGGCAGGTGTCCATGGGGAAGCCCATTTCCATCAATTCTATAACAGATTCATCCAACATGGGTGCTTTGGGCTCATCCGGAGTGACCAGGGGTGGGGCAATGTCAGGCAGCTCCTCCTCTCCTGGCTGTAGCCCTGCGCCCCTCAACTGGGAGATGTCTAGCTCCTCTGGCATCTCAATGGACACATTCAGTTTCTTGGGCACCCAGTCTAAGCCAAAGGCGAACTTCTTGATCTAGATGACCAGGTAGTGAGGGAAGGAGGCAAACCGTGTAGTCTTGACAGCTACTGATTTCGCCTGTAGGGCTGTGCTCCAGAAGTCGTCCACCTGCTCAAGGGCCCCATAGGTTTCCAGACAGGAGCTGAAGGGCACCTGGGCCCGAACCAGTTCCGGCAGTAGTACTTTCTCCTCCTCAGCTTGCCACTGCTTCTCTTCATACTCTAGAAGCTCCTCTTTGTTAAGGGCTGCATCCATGGGCACAGGTAACTGCATGATGTAGTCAACTCCCTCAGTGTACTTAACCTTCTCTGTGGCCAGGCATTTGATCTCTTCTTCCACCAAGAAGCAGAACACTTACGATATCCCTAATGTGACACTCATTATGTTAGGTTGCATCTGTACCCAAGCTCTTCTTGGAAAGAGATAGCCTTCAGTGTGGCAGTGACCAAAAGGAAGCCATGACCCAAAAGAAATCACATATGACTACAGCATAGCTAGATACAAATAGAAAAGTGTTCTGTTGATATATGAAGCACACTCTAACAAATGTCCTAGTATCCATCCAGTGCTCCTAAATCCTAAATATACAAAGAAAGAAAGAAAGAAAGGAAGGAAGAAAGAAAGAAAGGAAGGAAGGAAGAAAGAAAGAGGGAGGGAGGGAGAGAGGGAGGAAGGGAGGGAGGGAGGGAGGGAGGGAGGGAGGGAGGAGGGAGGGAGGGAGGGGGAGGGAGGAAGTCAAAACAAAGCAAAAAATTCAGTGTGTAAAGCTCCAAACTTTGCTGAAGGCAATTGTGAAGACCTGGCTAGAGAACAGCCCTCCCAATGGGCCTATGACACGATCTTAACTGGCCTCCAATCATTTCTCTGCCTCTTCTGCCCACTGTCTCTCTGCTCTGAGACCCCTTCCTCTGGTACTTTTAGGATGAGGCTTTTTTCTTTATACTTTTTTATCTTCCATGGAGTTAATCCAGATATTGGGTTCTGACATCTGACCATCTCATACTGCAGCTGGAAATCTGGTCAAATATGCACTCACTGTCGTCTTTGAGAGGGGCTGTTCGACTATGCTTTGTGGTGGGCCCAGTGTAATCAAGACTCTTTACAAGGGAAAGGAGGCAGAAAAGTCAGAAATGGAGATGTGATCAAAGAAGCAGATGGGCAAACATCTGGAAACACTATGCAGCCCACATTTGAAGGTGGAGGTAGAGACCACAAGCCAAGGAATGCAGGCAGCCTCAAGAAAGTAGAGGACTGTAGATGCTTTTCTAGAATTTCTGAAAGAAGGACAGCCCTGTCAACAGCCTGACTGTAACATAACTGGAATCCACCACAACCTCTTGACATCTAGACTTTACAACCTTCCATGTGCATTGCTCAAGCCATTGTCTGAAGATTCATTACCACAGCAACAAGTAGCTCATCAGCATCAAAAAGTTAAAAAAAAAAAAAACTTCTGTTTGCCCTTAGAAAATGGAGAATTCAAGGCTAGGTGTGATGGCATATTTATATATTGAATCCCAGAGCAGCCAGAGCTCTGTAGAGAGACTGTGTCTCAGAAAGAAAGAAAGAAAGAAAGAAAGAAAGAGAAAGAGAGAGAGAGAGAGAAAGAAAGAGTGAGTAGGAAGGGGGAGGGAGTTGAGAATTCAGTCTGTGATGGCTCACTTTCTTCTTTAAGTTTTTTTGAGATTATAATATAATTTTTATCATTTCCCCATCTCTGCCCTCCACCAAACCCTCCTATGTACCCCTACCTTCTTCTCTTACAAATTCATCATCCTTTCCCTTAATTTTGTTATATACATATCATGTGTGTGTATATTCCTAAATACATAAATACAACCTGCTTACTCTGTATAATGTTCCATGTATGCATATTCTTGCAGAGATAACCATTTAGCATTGGACAAGTAGGAAACTTCTCTTGGCAATAGATCTAGACCATTAAAACCACAGCCAATCAAATTGCCCAGTCATGGAGCTCAGTCCCAACTGATGCACCCACAATACACTCCTGCACCTAAGGCTCAGATAGCATTGTAGAAGAAGGAACAGAACAACTGTAAGAGCAAGAGGAACAGGAAGTTTGGTATGAGACTGTGTCTAATAGAAACATCAGAAGCTACACTCATGAAGACTCACCAACATGGAAGCATAAACATGACCCGAACATGGACAACACAAGTAGACATGCTAACCTGGATGGAGGAAAATTCACAAGGCCTCAATCCTAGATAACTAAGGAACACTAAGAGTGTGAGAATCAGTCTTCCCAGGGAAGGTTGCACCAATTGATAGCCCACTTTCAATGTCAGAAATTGGCTTTGTAGCAGCTTCCTTCCTTGGTAAGACCAGGTCTAAGTTCCCAACATCCTCTCTTCACTGTGACCTCAACCACTGAGGGCTTACATTTGGTCCTGGGTTGCTATCAATGAGGCTGCTGTGGTTTATGCTTGGTCAGCTTTACTCAACACAGTCAGCACAATCGGCCATGTCATTCTTCCTCTGATTTACTTCAACAGCTGCCCAAGTGGACAGCTAAATGAACCTTAGAGTCCTGCTTATCAATGCTACTAAAAAGAATTAGATATCAAGTTGGGTTGAATGTAGGAGAAGAGGCAAATATATCCATGAGTGTCATCAGGTATCAGCACCAGTGAGGTACCATGTGCTTTTGGGTTCAGACAACTTATTTTTCAACATTGTTTTATGGGTTATTTATAGTAGTTGCCCATATATATGGGAACTATGACCACTAGAAGTTCTGGGTTTTGTTTTAGTTTGAGAAGAGAAGATACTAAGGTTGAATTGTATAGTATGTGGCTAGTAGTGAACCCATTATTATGCTTTATAAAATAGTATTTTAAACCTAGTGGTTGCACCTGCATAAGGCCTCTGCCAGGGAAATTGCCTGCACAGTACTCAGTCATTTAGGACTGTTTGTGCTGTACAGAAAGATCACTTGCCTAACCAGAGAAGCTAATCTAAGTAACATTGAATATGGAATGACCATACTAACAGTACATTTCCAGAAATTATATAACCACCTCCTCACCTATTCGGTCTTCTTATATTAATAGGCAACTCCACCTACCTTTATTTTTATAAAAACTCTTGATGGTTCCATTGCATGACTGGGCAATCCTTGAGGATAGGAAGAATTATTAGATTGAGTATTTCCCCTAATAAATTACTGTTATTAACCTAAAAAAAAGAATTATTAGATTGATGGAGTATGTAAGTAAGCTGTCCACGGTGATGGCAAGGTTTCATACACCAGATGGTTTTTCCAAATGTACTCTAGCCAAAGAGTTGTTTTCTCTGAGAAATGAAGTAGATTTGGACCACGAGACAGTTTAAAATAGCTTGTGTGGATACAACCATTCAAAGCATGAACTAAGTAAGCCACTCTGTTCTTACTATGGATGGAAGATTTTTATGTGCACTACCTGGAACTGGCACTGAGGATCTACTATTTCCAGACATTAGTGTGCACATCCTGTGTTACCTTTCAGAATGAAAATGTATTGTTTCTCAGTTCTGGTGGGTGGAAGTCCAAGACTGAAGAGTCAGCACTTAAGCAAATACATGCCTAAACTTTCTCCTAGAAGGTCATGGCTGGCTGGTGGCCTGGAGCATTCTTTGGCAGGGTCTGTATCATGCTCTTTTCTACCTTCATCTTTATTTACCAGCCTCCTATATTTGTGTCCGACTGTCCAAGTTTTTATAAAGTTACCAGTAATATTGCATTAGAAGCCCACTCTGGTCCAGGATGACCTCATATTAACTGCACACATATGTGACAACAGTAAATTTGGTCACATCCACATGACTGGTTCAGATCAACACATGAATTGGTGTGGTGCAATTCAATTCATATGGAATTTGGTCCATTGGAGAAATCTACTAAAAAAACAGATAATAGGTTCCACTGTTTACCTCTTGTGGTAATTTGAAAGAAAATGGACCTACAGAGAGTGGCACTATTAGTATGTGTGACTTTGTTGGAGTGGTTATGGCCTTGTTGAAGGAAATGTATCACTCTGGGGGTAAAGTGGGGTGCAAATAATGCATAATTCTAAGGAGTCAGACCAAGTTTGGGAAGAACAGATGTTTTAATAGGAAAGTACTCAGCGACGAGTCAATCCTCTACATCAGGGGAACCATGGAACAGAGAGAGCCGCCTGCATATAACCCTCTTATTTAAGGTCTTGCTATGTCACTGACCACACCCTAGTATGCATGGTCTGCATCACCTGTGCCAGCCCCCAAGAGGGCATGGCTAACCTTTCCCCTACAATTCCCTTTTTAGACTAAAAGATTATTAAAACTTAACAGCATAAATTATCTGTCATTAACAATCATAAGGGTAAATTACACAAGGTTATAATAACCTACTAATGTCACTTCTTAACTATAACTATTCCAACTAAACCTTAAAGTCATCCAAAAGAGATGTACAAGCTAGAACAACTCCTTCCAAACCCAACGTTAAACAATAGGAAACTAGCCCTAACTAGGTGTCAACAGTGGGGAAGGGGGGCATAGTATTCTCCATTCTACTTCCTGCTGAACTGGGACAACGACAACCTCGTGGGGTCCTGTGGGAAGAAATGTTAGTGTGATGAAAGTCCTGAATGGGTTATATCCAGCCCGTGTTTGGTGGAAGATACTTGATTGGAGGTCTAGGTTGAAGTCCTTATCTTGATTGAAGTTCTTGTGTTGATTGAAGTTAGTACCCGAAGTTCTGGCTGGAGTGTCAGTTGAAACAGCTGGATACAGTGTACTTGAAGAGGTGTGGTCCATTTTCTTTCCGGAGCGTCCAGAGATTGCAGTCAGGCAGGTCTTCATTGGCTGTGTGGGACTCAAACATAAATGTTAGCAGAGAAATGTTTGCTTGTATATGTATGCATACTGGGAAAGGCAACCATGGGAAAATAAGAATTATGAAAGGGTGTATACCTTGAGAGAAAAAAACAAGAAAAGACAAATGACAGTCTCTAATCTTTCCCCTATTCTGTATTACATGAATCTTGATAAAGTACAGAAACTCTGAAGTTTATTTTAACAATGTGCTTGGATTTAAAGGAGGAAAGCCAAATCCACTTCTAAAGCCACCATTGGTTTAATTGAATAGGGACTAAGAAATAAAGAGAGAGAGAGTTTTCTGAGAAACAGCTGTAAAATTAACCATATGGCATATTCCTTTTGTTTGAAGGTTATAGCTACCTTCTTGTGATCCAGCCAGGAAGTAACATAGCAGGGAGACTCATATAGTAAGGGCAAGAAGGAAGTCACCCCTTCTTCCCTTCCTTCTGCTCTCTGCTCTAGAGCCGCCATGTGATTTCAGCAAGAGAAGACACCTGTCGCTGGCGTCTTTATGGCTGATAATTAAGACTGAGATAGCAGATGAAAAATCCTAGCCATTGGCCAAACAGAATTTGTACCCAATATAAGTCTCTGTATGTTACTTGGCACCTTAACATGGCAGCAGATGGAACTTGGGCTGCCTGGCAGAAAGCGCCCACATGGTGGCAGGGTTCGGGTGGCTTTGGAGTAAAGACTTCTTGTTACACTGGGGACAGGCTTTGGGTTCTCCTATGCTCAAGCTAGCTCAGTATGACACATAGTTGCTTCTGCTGCCTGTGGATCCAGATGGAGAACTCTCAGCTCCTTCCCCAATACCATGTCTGCCTGTATTCCACCATGTTTCCTGTCATGACTATAATGGATTAAACCTCTGAAACTGAAGCCAGCCCAGTGAAATGTTCTCCTTATAAGAGTTTCTAGGGTCACGGTGTCTCTTCACAGCAATAGAAACCCTAACTAAGACAACTCTCTACCAAGTTCATTGTCTTGTTTTGCCCAGTTCCTGCCAGTGCTGTGCCATCTTTCTCTTTGCTTGTTTCTCTCCCTCTCCCAGGGATTTGACAGAAGCAAATTCTCACAAATTGTTCATTATTTAATACTAAAACCTTATTTACTCTTATATTTTCCATGAAGTCCTTTTCAGAAAAGCCACCAGGGCCTGTGATTGGCATTTTATTTGTTCCTCTTTACTTCTACTTAACTGAAGCCCTAGAAGGGTAATGCTCACAGTGTGTGTTCACACTGCCTTTCCTGCTATAACTGCCTTTGGAGTTCTTAACCTGCTTGTCTTGTCTGCTGGGCTGGAAGTTCCTAGGATGTTAGGTTTCTATTTTACTCACCTCTATACATCCTTCCAATAGTTTATTAACTGAGAACTAAACAAAGACAGTTAATTCAAACTTAAAATGTAATTGAAATTCAACTTGGCATACCAAGGAATTGTGCTATAAGCCACTCAGCTAAAACAAAAGCAGGTTAAAATGTCCATGTTAAACCACAACTTTGTTAAGGTCACATTAATCACTACATTGTATAACTTTATCTTTGAAACATCCTTAGAAATACCCTATGGATGGGAACTTGAAGGTAAGGGATAGAAACAGCATGACTGAAACTTAAGAGCTCTGTAAAAGAGATAGGAAAGAAAGTATCCCAGATCTTAATCTCAAACATGTCCTCAAAGATAAAATTTGCATATGTAGCTGTTTTAATTGCTCTGTTTCCTGCCAGAAACTTACTTTGCTTCCTACTTCCCTGAATGGTGGGCGGAGCTCACCTATAGAATAATGCAGGACTGTGTTCTCCAAAAACATAGTATCTTTCATTCTGCTTCTCCTGGTTGGGGGGAGTGTGTATAGTCAATAATAATATTGTTTAGTCAATAATAATATTGTTACGTTTCAAAGACTACACAATACCTGGACACTGACAGCTTACAAAGTATCTGCTTTAGCTCTGGAAGCTTTATATGTACATTTGCTTATTTTGTGTGTCAAGGCATGTTTTTGCCATGCTACACATGTGGAAGTCAGAGCACAATTTTCAAAAGTGCTTCTTTCCTTTTGCCCTGTGGTTCTGGGGACTGACTGAATACCAGGTCTTCAGACTTGGGGATAAATGTCTTTATCTGCTGAGGTATCTCATCCAGCTAGCTCTGGACTGTTTACAATGTGTTCAAACTGCAAAATCAGATCAATTTTCTTTTCAGAGAATGTCTATTATACGTAAGTATTATACGTATTACACGTAAGTAGCTATTTTGTGGCTCCAACTGACTAAAATGAAGCCACAAACAGATGAAAGAAACTTCTCTGTCAGTGACATAATACAGATACTCAGGGCAATGACTGTTTTTAGTCACGGAGCTGTCAAGCCCCTTCCAGATGTCTAGATTTGCTCAGGGTTTCAGAAGCAGAGCGCTGGTGTGGCAGATATTTAGGCTCAAGTACAAAATCCATTCCTACTGCAAGAGCAGTAGCTAGGCTCAAGCACTAACTTCACCCCTACCAAGTGAACAGATAACTGGGCTCAAGCACCAACTCCATCCCTACCAAGTGAGCAGCTTATTGAAGGTGTTGACAGTAGTGTTTCCTACCCGAAAACCTTTCTGTGACAATCAAATAAAGCCACAAACACTCGCCACTCCAAAGTCACCAGACCTCAACTACCTGAATATTGACAGCTGCCAGGTACTCAGTTGAATTCAGCCGACTAACAACACTATCCATGTCCATTTGTTGCACTAAGTAAGGTACTTACAACACAACCACTTTGTTGAGCTATAACTCACACACTATACTCTTCTTTCATTTAAAGCATGGTGGTTTTAGCATATTCACAGAGTTATACCCATGAACACAATCTAACTTCAGAACACTTTTCTCTTTGTCAGTAATAAATTATTGGATATGTCTGTGGTTTCTTTGTTTGCTGGCTTTTTTTTTTTTTTTAATACAAAGTCTTACTATGTAGACATGGCTGGCCTGGAACTCACAGAAATCCATCTGCCTCTGCCTCTGCCTCTGCCTCCTGGATGCTAGAATTATAGGTGTGTCTCACTACACCATGCCTGGCCAAATTAACCAATCACTTTTAATAGTCATATTCTTCTTATGGTTTAGAATTCTCCTCATTCTGTTTTTTTTTTTTTTTTGAATATTTCTCTAGTTATTTTTCTCAACAGCTAAGTTAATTGCCTTGCTCTGAAAGCAGAATGGTTCCTGTACCATCAGACACAATGTTTTAGGGCATTAGGATGAGGCTTGCATATGGCTCCATAGTGCTGGTGGTGGGGTTAAAAGGAGTCATAAATAGTGATCATGACTGACTTTAAAAATTGAAGATCTAAAGAGTAACTCTGGGTGGCAAGTGCTGAGGAACATGTTGTGTGATTAAGGGGAGTTTATTGACATTCATTTTATGGCTAAGTACAGACTGACCAAAACCAGCCTCTCATGGCTTGGCATTTGAGGGCAAGCGTTCAGTTCAGTGGTGGCTGGAACAAGAGCAACAGCACCTGGGCAGGAAATGAAACTCCAAGCCACAATCCTGAAGTTGAAGTGAGCTAGGTTGAGAATGAGACCAAATGGCAAATGAAGAACACTGGAATTATTTCACAAACTCGTTGAAGCCCGAATTAGTTCAGAACACCCCCCCACACATCTGTCTGTACTCCAGGTCTACAAACTGAAATCATATTGGACTTTGGGTCCTTAGGTCAGTAGGTTCTTAACAAACCAAATATGGGTATTATGAACAGTGTTCAAAAGTTTCTTTGAACTAGTTAGTTAACAGCTGCATGAATATTTCTTACATTGGCTGCCTGCCCCACTCTACTTCTAGCAAGAAAGATCAGAGGATTATTTCTTCACTCTTTATATCTCATGTGGATTGATGGAAAAACATTTCTAAAACTCAGTGTTCCAATAGTAACTATGACTCCTGGAAGCTAAAAATACACTGCTCAACTATTTTTCTCTTCAGATATATTCCTGTTTATTCTTTAAAATTTAGCTCAGAGTTATCCAGTATTCCTTTCACACTCACTGGAGTAACTATTGTCAAAAGACAGAAAGTGAGGCTCTATAAGATGGCTCTGCAGGGGAGGCGGGCATTTCTGTGCAAGCCTGAGGACTTGGATTCAATTCCTAAAGCCTGTGTAAGGTGAAGAGAGTATGTACCCCACAGAGTTGTCCTCTGACTTCCACATGGGCACCGTGGCATTTCTCTCCTCGCCAAAACATGCACAACAAAAATAATAACAAAAACCAAGTAAAAATACCTCAGAAAACAGAAAGTGAGAAGTGTTGGCGAGGATATGTAAATATTAGAACCTGTGTGCATTGCCTTGGGGAAGGTGAAAAAAACCTGTGAAGTTACAGAAGAAAACAACTGGGGACAGTTATCATATGATTTGGCAATCCCACTACTGGGTATGCACAGCAGGGCACAGCAGCAAGCAGTTCCAACTTAACCTTACGCCCACATTTATAGCATGAAGGAAAATGCTTGTAGATTCAAGATACCTTTATTCAGATAAATACCAGCCAAACACAAGCCAGAGCAGCGAGGCCAGGGAGAAGGGGCAGCAGCAGGAGAGGGTTCCATCTGCTCGTGGTCACTTAAGAGCCCATGCCTTGTCATTCTGACCTCACCTTGACCACGCCTTTACAGGCGTGGTCAGGCACACCTGTAGCCAGCCCTTAGGAGGCGTGTCTCCCTTTGAGCAGATGGAAGCAGTCCACGTGGTCATTGATTGGGAGCTTGGTCAACAAAATGGTGTGTGAATACCAAAAGTGGTATTACTCAACCTTAAAGGAAAAGAACATCTGACAGGCTAAAACATGGATGAAACTGGGAAAGCGTGCTGGATCAAAGAAGCAGGTGATAAAAAAGACAAATACTGTACAGTTCCACTTCTTCAAGTACCAATATCGGTGGGATAGAAATTACAGCGATCATTACCAGGATCGAGGTGCTGGGAAACTGAGCTGTCAGTATTTAATAGAAATAGAGTAGCATTCTGGGAAGATGAGACTATTTTGGAGAATGGGTGATGGTGATGATTGCACCACAATGTTAATGTACTTTATGTCACTGAGCTATTATACACTTAAAAGGTTTTTTTTTAATGAATGCATGCCTAAAACTTTATTGAATAAGAAAGATCGATTAGTTGAAAAATATTATTTTTGTGCTACTTAAAATTCATGAAAAAGTCTTTTTTTTTTCCTGATAGGATCTGATATTAGTTACTTTCTATTGCTATGACAAAACACCATGACCATGGCAACTTAAAAGAAAGTGTTTAATTCAGTTTACTGTTTGAGAGGGTTAAAGTCCATGATGATGGAGGAAAGGCAGGGCAGCAGGGTGATGGAGGAAAGGCAGGGCAGCAGGATGAATCTGATTGAAGCTGAAAGCTCACATCATGACCCACAAGCAGGAGGGGTAATCTCAGGAACTCAAAATGGCTTGGAGTCTTTTGAAACCTCAAAGCCCACCCACACTGACATACTCTCTCCTGCAAGGCCACACCTCCTAGTCCTCTCCAAACAGCTACCAACTGAGGATTCAAAAGGCTTATGGGGGCCATGTCATTCAAACTACCACAGAGCTACTCTATAAGGCCAATTCAATAACAATATCAATGACCTTGTTAGTAATTTGCAAAATAGCAAATTAAGGAAACATATAGAAAAATAAATAAATTAGAAGAGTAAGGAATATCTTGAAAAATAGAAAAGAACTTGTCAGCACGTGTTATAAATTAGAATTCATCCTAAACTATAAACTTCAAGACCCTGCTAAATACAAAAGAATAAAGCCAAGAAGTCATTTCTATGTGGAAGTATTTGCAAGCTCTAATTATGTACTGTGTATTATTTTAACCCCTTTATGTACATTAGCATGTGAGTTTTGAAAAATACCACCAGGAAATAGTTCCTATTTCCCTTGTTTTGTATATGGCAAATCAGGTTTGCCCAGTTGTTAAGCAGTAGAGCCAGAATTTGGACCCAGAAAGTCTGACTTAAAGATCTTACCTTTTGATCATTCTACAGTGTTTTAAGCCACCAAGACTTCAAACACAAACAACTAGCCAAAGCTATGCATCATTTTATATAGTGTAGCTTAATTTTAGATAGTTTAAATAACATGAATAAAACTACAAAAGCATCAGGGAGAAATATGACTTTAAATTTTTTATTCTTTAACGATTTCATCCACGTTACAATGTATTCTGGTCATCACCCAACACTCACTACTGTCTTACACCCACTGAACCTCTTGGACTTTTAAAAATCTCAGTGTGACAAAGCCTCTTCACAGAACACACAACAGATTGTGAGTTCCAGATCAACCTGGACCACCTGTCTTAAAACAAACACCCAGAGAGGAAGACTGATACACCACACTCCTAAGCATTTTAAAACCATAATTAAAGTCAAATAAGCCAAGAGGTGATGTCATAATCCTAGTGCATACAACAGGCAAATGTTAACATGGCTCCAGCATACAGAGATCTTTTTACAAATCAACCAAGTGACCATAAACAAGCCTATGGAAAAATGTATAACATCGTATTAAAATGAGAAAAACAGCCAGGTGTTTTGTTACATCTTTAATCTTAGCTCTTGGGAGGCAGAGGCAGGCAGATCTCTGTCAGTTCATGGCCAGCGTGATTGACATAGGAAATTCCAGGGGCAGGGTAAGGGGGTAAGAGATACAAAAAGATGTTTAAATTTGCAATTGATTAAAGAAGCTCACATTTGAATGAAAATCAATTTTCATTTATTTTAGTGTCAGAGATATAACTGCTAGGTAAAACCAGATGTTAACAAAGATGTAGAAAGGGTACTTCAGACTGTACAAAGTGAAAAATAATGATTAAAAAATACTTATTAAATGAGCCCCCCCCCCGCCCTTTTTTTAAAGAAAAGGTATAGAAAGGCACATGGTACAGTTTCTCTGGAGAGCCACTTGACTTTCCAGAATTTCAAGTGTATTGTAGGAACTCTTCCGAAGACTTATTCGTGGAGATCACTGTCCAAGTGCCCAAAGCACACAGAAATGTGACCACAGCGCTATTTAAAACAGCAATGTAAGCTGAAACAGCGGCTCTATTCTTGGTAAAGAACTAATTGACTAAAACCACAAAGTATGTGATAATGAAACTTACAACATGTTGATATGGAGTGACACTGGTTCAGTGAAATATAATGAAGATACTGAATAACAGATAAAGTATGGCCACAGATGTATAAAATATGCATATTGCATAAAGAAACACCTACATACCTAGAAGGGCATTCACTACAATGTCAACTGCAGTTACCACTATATGAAGAGATTTTCAAGGAGTTTTACTCTAATTTCTATTTTCATGTATAATTTGAACTTTTTAAATGAGCAAATAAGTACTACTAAACAATGAAACAGAACAGATGTAGGGGTCTTGACTTTATAAGATGAAGAGCCGAGGGAGGTGGGGGGTTGCACGTACCTTTAATCCAAGCACTGGGGAGGCAGAGACAGATGGATCTCTGTGAGTTTGAGGCCAGGCTAGTCTACAGAGTGAGTTCCAGGACAACAGGACTGTTTCACAGAAAAAGCAAGCAAGCAAACAAACAAACAAAAAACCTGTCTCAAAAAACCAACCCCCCCCCCAAAATTAAGGTGTAAGTTTTCCCTCAATGGTTTTAATTACATAAATTGTGGGGAAATAATAAAGACTTGACTTTTCACAAATTCACCTTTAAGCAAGATGTAGGGTCTCAAGCCTTCTTGCAGGTAGAGATGTGTGAGTCAGAAATTGACCATGACTATTTTTGTTTGTTAGTTTTTAACTAGGAGCTTATCTACTTTCTAGAACTTTGCTTTTTTTTTACAGATGCAAAACTAGAATAAAAATAAGTTGTCCTCTGGGAGGTCGTGGTGCTCACCTCAATCCCAGCACAAGGCCAGCCTGCTCTACATAGCATGTTCCAGAACAGCCAGGGCTACACAGAGAAACTCTGTCTCAAAAACAAACAAACAAACAAACAAACAAACAAACAATACCCCCCCCAAAAAAAACAAGCAAAAGAAAATTTTTCTCATCAGTAGCCATCAACTGCTAGAGATGAGGGCGGTGTTATCTCTGCTTCAAATTTTCCAGTGAACTCTGTATTTCAATGTTGAGAAACAGTGCTGTGCACCGGGCTTAGCTCAGAACATTGCACAAGATCCCCTTATCAGTCCATTAACTTCAGCATGTGATGTTTGCCTCTTGCCAGAGCACAGACTGTCTAAAGCGCTTTTGAACTATAGTTACATATGTGAGTTGTGAGTAGAAATGGACTTTAATTAGAAACTATTCAGTATTAACATGAAATGCAAAATACATGAAAAGAGCGATACATGTCAGGTTCCACGAAAGCGAAAAGAAACCTTGAAAAAGCTGAGAGGTCTAAATTCTGTGTACAAATTATAAATGTGATTGTAAGCATTTGGAGACACACTAGCTTTGTGGTGCTTGCTGGTCCTCTCCTCTGCTCTCCTTCCCCTCTCTCCTCTGCTCTGCTCTCTTCTCCTCTCCTCTTCTGTTCTTTCCTTAGAGCTGGCAGTCTCTTACAGCAATCCAGTGTTGTTTCCATTTTAAAGTCTTCTGGAGTCAGCTCATCATTATTAGTTGGTGTGTCTCCATGTTCAGATGGGTGTGATTTTCACATGCTACTCCAGCCAAGGCAAGCATGGGCCTTTAACCATCACATGAGAGCTGTGAGTTCCATTCTAAAAGGTCAACACCAGCAGGTCCGTTCATGTCTGATTGTCTATTTAATGATCTCTACAAAAGCAAGCTTTAAAATGTCTCCAATGTGTTACTGAACATAGCTCACCATTCTGAACTGAGCATACTACATAAAATGATTTATGTATTTTGAACTTACATAAAACCATTTTAAAACATTTATTTGTTAAAAAATCAAAAGCTCAAGTTTTGATAAATGTGAATATTGGAGAATATGGATAAGATACTTTTGGGAAGAGGAGGGAAAAAAAATCCAAGATGACAAGAACTGAGAAGAGCAAGAAAAGTAAGCTACAAATTCGTCATTGCATCAGCGCATGGTGAAACAGTATAACAAATAAGGAAGAGAGGAGCAAATTAACACCCACTTACATTACATTTCAAGTAACTTTCATGTAATTATATGACCATAAGTGCTTCCTTCCTCTTTAAGCTAATATGTCTGTGATTTTACTTCTTTTAAAAAAATACTTTCATTAATTCTTTGGGAATTTCGATGTATTTTGATCTTATTCACCTGCCCTAACTCTTCAAAGATGTATTCCCACTCTCCTCGGCACCCAGTCAGCTTCATGTTCTCTCTCTTTAGTAAACCTATTAAGTCCAATATGTGTTGCCCTGTGTGTGAGGCCTGCCCTCATGTCTGGCAACCTACTAGGATCATCATTAAAGACAATTCTCCAGAAAGTTATCAAATGCCAATAGATCCCCAGCGAGGGGTGGGACTTCAGTACCCCATCCCCCTAAGCAAACACATTTTTCACATTCACAAAACAGAGCAAAAATAATCATTTACATGTGTTTAACACATTACAGTAACAGCCCTTGAAGAAGCCTGTTTTGATAACCCTAAAGTTGTATGCTTCTAAACAGACAATGGAAGTTGTCTTAGTCACTGAACCATTGATCTCATTAGCAACTGTATTTAAGAATGAACTTGTTAATATATACACGGGAAACAAAGAGGTAAATATCAGGATCTGCTAGGGTGGTTGGTAACTAATTATATCTAATTTTCAACACTACTGACATCTCTACTTCTACTGCTTGACTTAGTGACATAAGGCAAACTGTCTCTCATTGGCTCACTACCCCTGCTAAGTTACTCATCTATAGCCCTTTCCTACCTCTTCTCACTATATGTTTGCAGCTTATTGCCTTTCATAGTCTCAAATAAGAAGCCTAAATGTCCTTTATTGTTTCATAAATTCATACAGTATCTCAGTTTTCTCTCAATAGGTTCAGGATGTAAGAATCATACCTGCTAGTGCATAGCCTGTGACACTGTCAATCTGGACACAGAGCAGGAGGCTAGTGAGTGGGAGGGCAGCCTGGACCACGTAGTGAGTACTACCCTAGTCTGGGCTACACAGCAAGACTGTCTGAAAGCAAAGCTAAAGGAAGCCTACTGCATCTTTAATCTGCAATTCTGAGGTTTTATCAACTATGCAATGATTTAATTTATCAAGATTTGTACTTAATTTATCAATATTCTGGCATATTCTGTCCTTATTTTATAAAGCCTTCAGTTTATTCATCTTATTAAGATTCTGGAGTTTTTTGCATAAAGGCTTTTGATTAATTGATAGATAACATTTCTTCTTTGATCTCTGAACACACTAACTACAACTCTAAGAAAAGAAAAGAAAAGAAAAGAAAAGAAAAGAAAAGAAAGAAAATTTATTTCCCTCCATGAGTTATCAGTCTTCTTTGGCCAGTTATTTCCTTTTTGCATTGACTGCTGCTATCTGTCCCTTACTTCTCTCAGATTTCTGACCATCTGTTCATATTTATGAGAGGGAGACTTGGTTGATTAGTTCAAGCAGCCAGTGTAAATTCCTTCTGCTGTTGAGGAGGTTGCATTTTCTTATCTGGCATTCTTTGAGAGAGATCAGGAATTGTGTGTAAGTGTGCAACACATGTCACTGGATGAGCGTTGGGGCACAAAGGTAGTCAGACCCTCACTCTGACTCTCAAAACAGGCCCTTCTTTTGAAACCGGACCTCAGCCTCACTGGAGTGTGAGCTCTCCAGAACAAATCTTCACGTCTTTATCATCTATTTGCAAATGTCTCCTTATCAGTGACATTGCACATGTGCTCTGCCTGGGTGGGCAGGATCAGCTGTTTTGGACAATACAACACTTCTGCCTTCTCTCCAACTGAGCTGTAATCCAAGCCACACCCACCGTAGACTGTGACTTATGCCTGTGCTAGGTTTTATAAGCCAATATTCCTTTATCTGCTTTCAAATATGAAACACCACACGAGAATAAGCAGAAAGCAAAGAACATCCTCAATGCTACCTTATGAATTTAAGAAACATTTAAAGGAGTTACTGGACTGAAAGTGATGACCCCCAATGAGACAAATGGCAACATCCCATTGTGCAAATGGAACAGACGCTCAGGCCCAAGAATACAAAGCTCACTATTGGAAAGGCTTACATTTGCACACAGCTATCCCTGCCACTCACACAGATGTTAGAAATGTCTCAGCATACTTGGAGATCTGCACAAGGACAAACCCAGATGTTTATAACAGGCAAGACAGCCACAGATAAAGGAAAAACCAGCCCCCAGAAAGCACAATTAGAAATCCTCATCTTCAGCTAATTGACAGAATTCTGCCTACTTCACATGTAAGACGCATGTGACATAAATGGGCCCCTCAAGAACTCCGAGAGATTTTCTGGCATTCCCCACTACACAAAGCCCATGTGAGGCTTTGAGTGGAACAAAGAGAAATGGTTTGGGATTCTGTTCTGCTTTGTACCAGCTATGTACTTGCACAGTCTTTATTCTGCAAGTCAGTCTTTCTCACCTGTACAATTCAGATGAGGTACTTTTCACTGAAAAGTGGTAGGGATTAAATGAATAATATAGACAAATAATTGATGTTTAAATATTAACTCTTTCTGCGCTAATATTGTGAATGTCTTTTACCTAAATAATTTAGAATTAAATGAGAAAATTTGCACCATTTGACAAATACACAATGCTAAATAAAAAATTAAATCTATCATGGCACAACTATTCTTTCTAGAATATAATATGACCTAAACCATAATATACCCTAAGTCATTTATTATAGGATTTTGAAAATTAGTTCTACAAAACTTCATGCATGTTCATATATGGATGAAGTGAGAGCAGTGATCATCTCAGATGATTTTGAATGTGGTTACTCTAAGAACCTGCAGTGCATTCTTCTTCTAGTGAAGCATAGTAAGGGGAAAGTTCAGATAGAAAAATATGCCCTAACTTGCAAAGGGTAGGAACAAAAGAACTCACCTGCGCTTTGATGTTCCACTTGTCCGTTCCTTAGATAAAATACTTGTTCCCTTGTAGACCTGGAAAGTGTGAACAAGTCTCCGTATAAGGAAAGGGTCATTTAGCTTTTAAAGTGTGAGGAATGAATACAACCAGTCAGACCTCTTAGCTAAATGTGCACGTGTTGCCACGAGATTCTAACATTTCCACTCTATTCATGAGCTGTCATCTCGTACAACAAAAATATTCTGATAGCAAAGATGACTCTGAGGGGTTCATCAAAGGAAGAAAGAAGAAGCCGTAATATTGAGCTGGAGTTATTGAGAGTTTGAAGGAAGAATTAATTTGAGGGAAAAGGTAAAACTCAGGATTTTTGTTGTTGTTGCTGTTTGATTTTGTTTGGGATTTTTAGTTTACTTTTTGGTCTTGGCTGCAATCTTAGACTAAATTTATTTCCTTTTAAAATTTTTACTTGTTTTTATTTGTGTGTATGTGTGTGTCTATATGTGCATCACATGTGTATGTGTGTGTGTCTATATGTGCATCACATCTGTATTGTGTGTCTGTATTGCACCACATGTGTATGTATGTATCTGTATGTGCATCACAAGTGTATGTGTGTGTCTGTATGTGCATCACAAGTGTATGTGTGTGTCTGTATGTGCATCACAAGTGTGCAGGTGCTCTCTGAGGCTGAGACTGAGTTGGATCTGTGCAGACACACTGGCAGTTGTGTCTCCAATGTGAGTGAACCAGGGTCCTCTCTAAGAACATCAAGTGTCCCTCACTGCTGAATCACCTCTATAGCCCCTCCCCAAATTTATTTCTTAATCATGGTAAAATATATTAGACAATTTGTATACTTACTCATCCATGTTACAGATCTTTCAAATGTTGGATTAATGTAGAGTCGATGTGAACACAACTTTCTGTCTTCCTTAGAACTTTGAAAATATCCACAGATCATTCAGTAGAGACAAAATCTTGGAAACAAATTATGGTGATACAACAGAAAGTCTCTCTCTCTCTTTCTCTCTCTCTCTCTCTCTCTCTCTCTCTCTCTCTCTCTCTCTCTCTCTCTTTCTCTCTCTCGTATTTTGCTTTTTTGTTTTGTTTTGGTTTTTGAGACAGGGTTTCTCTGTGTAGCTTTGGAGGCTATCCTGGCACTCCCACTGTAGACCATACTGGCCTGGAACTCACAGAGATTCGCCTGCCTCTGCCTCCTAAGTGCTGGGATTAAAGGTGTGTGCCACCAATGCCCAGCATATCTCTTTAACTTCACTTCAAAGAAATTATTCAAATAAACAAAATGTTTACAATTGTTACTTCCAAGGACTCTGAGAATGGGATGGGAAGTGAACATTTTCACTCAAATTCTGCACAGTTTTCGTCCTTTTCAAAGTGGAGCATATTATCTTTACAATTCTGGCAAACTTTAAGAGTCATTTATAAACATCATTGTTTAACTGAACAGTACTAGCAACACATTAAATAAATGAGAAGCCAGAATTTTTGACATCAATAGGATAAGCGATAAATACATAGATTATTTAATATTTGTAATGCGTTAAAATAAATATGTTTAATAGTTTGAAATTTTCATCACAAATGTTTGCCAGGTTTTTCCTGTTTCTCCCAACTTTGTAATTCTTGTATAAATTTCTTCTCACAATCCCTAGCTTTGTGAAAATACATCCTCTGATTCATAAACCATAAACCATTCACTAGAGAACGATAATAAAAAGAAGTCAGTCCACGGTGGCCCATGCATTTTGTTGTTTGTTTAAGTGTGTGTGTGTGTGTGTGTGTGTGTGTGTGTGTGTGTGTGTGTGTTTGTGTGTGTGTGTGTATTTTTAGATTAATTATCAATATTTCTGCCAACACAGGTCCAAATCACATGGCAAGTAGTTCACATAACTTGCCTGAGAGCCCTGACCACACCTCATTCCCTACTAACAGGCCTTGGGTGTGGGTACCTTCAGAATTCCTCATGCCCTGTTTTTTCTTTGTACTGGAAAGTAACTTTTTACCTGCAAAAAGGATAAAGGATGTCGAATACCAAGCTTGTTAAGCTTGTTACTGGGAGCTGGGGTAGGGGAAAATGGGAGAATGGAGGTTGGAATATTTCTTTGAAAATTAACTGAATTAAGACTAATTAGAAAGACAATTCTATTTCTCCCCTCCTTTTTGGAATCTAGAGGGTCAAAAAGGGAAGATATTTAAGTGCAGAGCAGAAAAGAGGAAGGAAAGGAAAGGGAAGGGAAGGGAAGGGAAGGGAAGGGAAGGGAAGGGAAGGGAAGGGAAAGGAGGCAGGAAAGGGGGTGGAATGGTGGACAGGACCCTGCTATACATATGCCTGAAATCATCACAACAAACACCATTGTTTTATGCAAGTAATTTAAATTAATAAAGGACAAAAAATGTGAAGCCTTCTACATTGTGCTTAATATATAACTAAAGTAGTTTGTGTTGGAAGAAGCAGCTTAAAGAGCCTACAGAGAATGAAAAAGAACATGAAACAAACAAACATAACAAATGTGTTTTCATGTGGGTACAAAGTGAGGAATTCTTTATAAAATGCAATTACATACATAATAAAAGAATATTTTCCTACTTCTGATTCACTGTGTTATGCTGTCTCACCAACACGGAAGGGTTTGGAGCTATTTCTCTTTTTAGAAACACCTGGAGGCAGGGTCCCTTTCTCCTCCCAGTCTTCCATCCCTGACCTAATTCTAAACCCTCAGGCAGTAAACAGCAAAAGCTCTCCAAGGCTGCAGCCATGAATCCCTCTCATTTTCCTCCTCTTCCTGCTCAGCCCAGTAGCCTGCAAAGATAAGCACAGTGGCTGTAAAATGTCTATTACCTCAGAACTCCAAGCTCCTTCCTCTTCCACAGGGACTCTCCTTGCGGGCCCAGCATTTGGCACAGTGCCCATATCAAAAGCTGGGATCTTTTCTAGTCCAGATGGTTCTATTCATTGCACAAGGTCACAGACCTTCAGTTATGGCTGTGAACACTCAGAGCAGATATCTAACCCCAGCTTGACCTCTGTGGGAGGAGCAGAGGGCCAGTGCAAGACTGTAGCCGAGCCTGGCAGAGTTGGCATCTGCTGGCTGTGCAAACTCCAAATCTGTAGCTACAGGGTGATGCTGGAGTCTCTCAACTTAGGAGAAAAGGGATCTTTATCCACTACATCTGCTAAACTTGGATTCACCATGCCTGATCACAGCTTGGGGCCTAGATCACATCTTCAATAAAGGATTGCTGATGTTATCTGAGTGCAACTCTAGTCAGAGTATCAGACATCTGTGTTACTCGGGTCCAATCTCTTGTAATGTCACCATCCTCAATTTATCCATATGGCCTCATGTATTCAATCTGGGAAGGCTGGTTTTATAGTATTACCTTCAAGCTAAGAAGGGAAAATAGAACTTGAAAACTTGGTATGATTGATTCAAAGTCAAAGAATGTGCACTGAGCTCCATGTTTACTGCTCTTTTATCCGGTGATGGGGGTTGGCCTTCTGTATCTATGGTTCTCTTATTGGTTGATGAATAAAGCACTGTTTGGCCAATAGAAGCAGGAAGATAGGCGGGCCTAGGAGACAAAGAGAATTCTGGGAAAGGTAGGCAGAGGGAGACTCCACGAGGGGGTGCCATGTAGCCCTGAAAGGGAAACAAGCCAAGATCACATGGAAATACTTAGATTAACAAAAATGTGTTAATAATTAAGACACAGGTAGCCAGTAAGAAGCCCAAGCCATCGGCCAACAGTTTATAATTAATATAGTATCTGTGTGTTTATTTAGGGCTGAAGTGACTGTGGAATGTGGCAGAACAGATACCTCTGTCTACAATCCAAAATATCATAAATGTATAACATGGGCTACCAAACTATAGCTCTTTATAGAAAAGAATACATTACCCAACACAGATGTCTTGTAATAAAAACAACTTAAATAGTTAGCTTGAAGAATCAGCATACAGGGCTCCGTGAAGTTAAAAGTTTTTTATATAGCAAAAGAAGTTATCAGTGGGGCAGAGGGCTCACAGAACAACCAGACAAACTTCAGCCATGGAGTTTATACCCAGAGTTTACAAAGAGCTGTAAAAGTTAAATGCAAAACCTCTAAACCACTGACTGAGGAATGGGCTAATGAATAATGCCCCCCAAAGAAGAAACATAAATTGCTAACAAGAATTTCAAAATGTGTTCAACATTCCCAGTCATCAGGGAAGTGAAGAGCGTCTCTCTATTGAGATACCACCTTACCCATCAGAATGACCATCACAAGAAATCTGATAGAAAATGCTGGCAAGGATGTGGGGAAAGGGACCCTTATCACTGTTGGTAGGAGTTCAAACTAAAATAGCCATTCTGGAAATCATTATGGTGATGTATTAAAAATTCAGTATAGAACTACCATGTGAGTTAGCTATAGCACTCCAGGGCATATCCCCAAGGACTCTAAATAATACCATAGATAATTGCATATCCGCATTAATTTCTGCTCTCTTCGAAAGGAAGTGGAAATAGCCTACATGTCCATGAACAGATGAATGGATAGTGAAAATGTGGTGTATACGCTCAACAGAATCTTACTCTGCTATAAAGAGAAATGAAAATCTGACAATTTTAGGAAAATAGATGGATTTGGAAAATTTAATTCGAAGTGACTCAAACTCAGAAAGACAAAAAAAGAAGTTCTGTGCCATATGCTGGTCTAGCAGCAATGTACTCACGTATATGTGACTCTAGATGTGAATAAAGCTTAAAAACTAGGAAGACAAGGCATGGCCAGGTGGTAAGGAAGACCAGGAGGGAGTCAAAAGGACATAGAAACAGAAATCACTAGATGTGGTGAGAAGGAGGTCAGGGGTAAGGGAGGGAGAGGAGAGGAGAAACTGACTACAACACACTTTGTTCAAAAGGCCATAATGATACCAAATACCGTATATGCTAGTTTTTGAAATAATTAAAGAAAAAACTGGAGAACACAACACAGTAAGAAGAAATTAAGATTTTAAAACATTTTATATAGAAATATTTATGAAGATTTTACAACACAGTAAATCATTATGTCATACTGTAGGAAGATGAAGGAAAAGATTAAACTCAAGGACAAAGAAAGTGCTCATAGCAACGTATTGCAGTCTCCATGAAAGTGCATCAAAAGTGAAGGCAATGTCCCATGTGGGTACTGGCATGTTACAAAATAACTGGCAAAACAGTTTTAAAAAATATATACAAACAGTTTTTCCTTTTATTTTCAGAGATATTGAAAGGGAAACTTTTGTGACTATCTTTGCTCTAGAATAATGCAGAGATAATGAACACCTAAGCCCAAGTAAATAAGAGTAAAATGTTCTATAGGAACTCGTCAAAAGAGTCCTTTCCAAGTGTGGGCTGATTTTCTACATGTAACTTTCCAGGCTTGAGGGCAGCTGTCTCATATGCTAAGATAGTGATCACTGGTGACAGTGACCCTGGTTACATGAGGGCCTCCCAGTTTAGGTGCATGTTTAACTTCCAGCTTCTACAGCTACATTGATAAGATACTTCAAGTCCTTTCACACTGAACTAGAAATTGACAGCTTTGTTTATGCGTGCCTGCAGCTTTTCAGAGTCATTTTATGAAGACAAATATACGTTACTGTAATATTTTGCCCTATGTGATACTTGGAAATGCAAAGTTTAACCCATAAACCTTTTTGGACAATTCTGGTTACATATTTCATTCTCCACATAGGATCAATTCCCTAAGTTCAATGGGCTTAATGAGGATAATACTGGCTATCAGACTATAATCTTCATACATGGAGAAAAACCTGATTCTATAACATAACAGAGAATACTACAGAGAAGCAGGCCAGACTTTTACAAGAGTGAGTCTTAGGGAGAATTGATTGATCTGAATTCTAGGAGATAGAACAAGTATCTGCTAAGGAATAACTTAATTCACCTGATAGCCATTCTTTGTAAAGTTTCATATCATACTCAAAAGAGTAAGGGAACTTTGTTTTACCCTTATACTCTACCCATATGTAAACCAACATTTCCTTTCCCTGTTCCTTTTTTTCCCATGTCTAAATATAAGGGGAAATAACCAGTCCATCTTTTGCTGACTTAGGTTAGTGAGTGCTCTTAGCCCTCAAGGCACAGCTGTGGTAAAATCAGAGAAATATGCAGGCATTTATTGGAATTCTGTAGTACAGAATAAGCACACATGCTCTCCACGATCTAGTAACAGGGGCCACAGAGAAACTATGTTACACAACAGATGTGTTAGGTTGATTTTCATCTGTAACTTCTTTTTCATCAGGACCACAAACAAAAAGCTGGTTGCCCAGCGTCTTCTGGGCAAATCGGAAATACATAAGATGGCCCATTGCCACAAAGGAGACTGAAATCAACACAAGTAAGCCAAAAGCTTCAGGATTGGGGGCCAGGATGACCATGATGAAATGCAGAAGGTCAAGAAGGTAGTTCATGGAGTTCTGCACACCGTTGATAATGCCTCTTTCAGATTCAATTACATTTTCTTGCAGCAACTGTGTCACAGTTAAATCGAAGGACCAAAGACCTATATGGTAAAGGATATTTTAAAAGTTTAAATTTTAATGCATAAATTAAACTTATACAACTTACATTATTCAGGTGTGTTAATATATGCAAAACACATTGGAGCTCCATATATAGAATTACCCATATATAGAAAATATTAATCACACTTTGCCTTAGATAATTTATTAGTATACATTGGATTATTAATGCCTTCAAGAAATTATTTTTACAGCCATCAGACACAATAAAGCTAAGCTACAAGCTTCCCAGTCCTGTTTTTGTGTGATTATACAGATTACAAAAGCAAAATGGCATCAGGGATACAGAACCTATAAATTCTAGCACTTCTAAAGTTTAAAGTGATCTAATACACTGCCATGGCTAAAGAGCAATGCATAAATTAAACTTTATTTAAACTTTAAACCATTGTTATATATTGTTACTGTGGTAGCACAGGGTTCCCAATAAAGCTGTCTTGCCTGAGTATTAATGTCTCTGATAAATTAATGAATTGCTCTGTATCACAAGATAAATATGGTTTCGTTTCAAGAATGAATGGATTCTGAGGCCATTCATCAGTGCTCCATTAATGATTACTTAGTGTGCTCTGTAAAATGCCTTAACATTATGTTTCTGGGCAGAAGTATAAAACTCATTTGTGTAACAAACTGTAGTAAATGTATATCAGCTAGAGAGGACTTTTGAAGGCTGTTTCTTACAATCACAATGTCTTCAAAAGTGGAAAAATTTAAGGCACTTCCCTAGCACACAGAAGGTCCTGGGTTTGATCCCTAGTAAAACACACACACACACACACACACACACACACACACACACACACACACACTTTACAAAAAATTCTAAACACTTTATATACACCCACATGTACATATAGTTTAAAATATTAAGTAAAATTTCCTGTTTAATGAGTAGATTCTATAGCTAAACTGTGGATTTTGCTTAAATTAATATCCACCAAGTATTTCGGATAATTTATTGTTGAGTTCTCTGCACTAGTGTTCCAAAATAATTTAAGTTTTTAATAAACAAAAAGAGAGCTCTTACCGATTCTAGCAGCAATGACGCCTGCAAAGAGCAGACTGACAGAGATTATGGGCGTGGATTTCGTACTAATTTCCTGGACAGTATTAACTATATTAGACACGTTGGACATAGGCATTTCAGGTGTAAAGACGGTCTCTGGTGTTTTGGTAGTTAGGGACACTGGCTCCACCTGCATGAACCTAGAACGGATATCTTCGAATGGAGAAACAGATAGGTCCAAGGGGCTTCCAGGCATGAACACGGAGATCACACACAAGATCAAACAGGAAAGCTGAGCCAGTCCTGAGAACAGACCAGTCCGAACAAGGCCACATTTCCGACGCAGCCAAGTGAAAGCCACAGTTCCCATTATTCCAGTTATTGCAGATGCTCCCATCAAAACACTGAGGATGGAGCCACTTAGTCCCTGAGTGTAGGCGTACCCTGTGGTGATGCAATCAAAGCCCAGGACTGTCATATAGAGGAAGGCCAGGCCCATGCCAGCCAGAAACACTGGCTGGTTATAGTAGGAGACCCACCCATCTCGAAAGGTGCGGAAGGGCTCAGCGATCTGGGAGGCACACGTAGACTCTTGCTCATGTTCAAGTTCACGGATGTTGGAGTCTTTCTCACCCATAAGATGAGTTCCCTCCAGAGATTTTGGCTCAGTGTCTGTTAATAAGATACATGGTTATTTTCAGGGAAGAACATGGGTAGTAAAAGCCGATTATCTTTGATTTTCTCATTCCCTTCCTATGTGAGTCTCCTTGACTACTATCTTGTGAATACATTTTACTGCTAATTTAAGAATTACAACCGTGGAATAATTCCCAAGTACCAGCTTTGATTTAAAACTACATCTGGTCTCCTTTTGAAGTCTGTCTTTCTTTTAGAGATTACACTCTCACTGAAGCAAATAGCAGGAAAACTTACCAGATAAAGTATAAAAATTATGTAGGGAAAACAGTATCTTCTTTTGAGACCTCAATAAGATTTCATCCACCAGAAAACCAGCTTTTGTTTCTCCTGGGAAAATCCTGCCTCTCTCTTCACTCCTCCAGCTGTTCTCCAAAAGGCTTAGGCTATTCTCCTCAGGAATGCAAAGGAACGCCCATGCTCCCTCGGTTTCCCAGCCATCCTCAATCAGTTGTTCCTCTGTGCCCACTGCCTCACAACAAGAGAAGAGGCCAGGGACCTAACCCCAAGTCTTCTTATATTCAACTCACACTTCTTCCCAGAACCTCAAAAGATGACATATCCAACTCATCCAGTCATCGGGGCTTTCCTTGAAAATACAGCCTGAAATCTAAACTAGCATCCGGTCTAGCATCAGGGTCTGAACTTAGGATGAAGAGTTGGTGGTTGTGGTCATTTACCTTTAGGTAAGTTCAGTTGCTTCAGTTCTGCCTCCTCTACTTTGAGAACAGCTTTCACAGCCAGAGCAGGGGTTTTCTGGTAAACCTTCCAGAGCAAGAAGTACTCCACACACATGGACACCAAATTCCACCCCGAAATGAAACCACAGCCAATGACTGGGGAACCGAATGTCATAATCTGGCCGACAGCCATGGGGGCCAGGATGTTGGTTAGCTGGTCAATCCTTCTGATGGTAGCATTCATATCTAAAGAAACAGGTACAAGAGGCAGGTGAATGAGAGCTCAAACCTGTCAAAGAAACCCTGACCATTCATGTGATATAAAGCTAAATGCCAAGAGTGTAGATTCCTGAAAGATTAATTTCTAAAGGCACTCTGTGACCAAAACATTTACTGTAAGGAAAAAGGTCTTCCCCTGTTTTCATGAAGTTAACATTTCTCTGGGAAATGTCAATAAATCAATAAGCAATATATAATAGACATTATATATGACATGTGTATAGAAATATGTACATAAACAAGCATACAAATGCTGTAAATTAACATCTCACATGTCAAATGTGAAACAAATACAATGCCCCCAGGTTGAGAACCACCGCTTTAACTTATAATGTGTTGGTAATAGATGACCGGTAATAGGTTATGACTGACAGAGTAAAAGAAAGAGGAGTCACAGAGGGCTCAACAAAGTGTTCTTTTTGTTTTTCTTGAGTTACTAGAAACAGATAGCTTCAGAATAATCAGGTTTAGCATGAAAGAATGAGAATTTGATTTTGGAAATGTTGATTTTGATAGACTTACTAATACTCAGGAGGCTCAGTTGAGACCGACAGCTAAATAAATGGGGTTGAAGATTCAGAAAGAGATATCAGCCAATTTTGGAAGTTTGCCAATTTTTAAAACAATGAAATAAGATGGAATCTAAAGGGAGTGTATGTGGAGAGCAGACAGGTGACTAACGTGTTGGAAATGCCAACATTTACAGGTCAGAACCATGAGTAGGAATCATCAAAATGATAAAAACAAGAATATTATGTCCTAGAAATCAAAAGGGGACAGTGCCTCAAAGTGGAGAAAAATCACCCCTGCCAAGTACAGTTGCACTCAAGAAACATGACACTAAAAGGAACACTCAATGGTGCCACTCAAGAAACATGACACTAAGAGGGGCACTGGATGGTGCCACTCAAGAAACATGACACTAAGAGGGGTACTCACAGTGGCACTCGAATAATATGAGACTAAGAGGGGCACTTGACTGGTCCACTAAGAACCAGTGGGAACCTCAAAGACAGCAGAGCAGGAGGGGCCCAAAAGAATGTGGTACCACGCCGAGCGTTGGTGGCGCACGCCTTTAATCCCAGCACTCGGAAGGCAGAGGCAGGCAGATCACTGTGAGTTCAAGGCCAGCCTGGTCCCCAGAGCCAGTGCCAGTATAGACTCCAAAGCTACACAGAGAAACCCTGTCTCGAAAAACCAAAAAAAAAAAAAAAAAAAAAAAAAAAAAAAAAAAAAAAAAAAAAAGAATGTGGTACCAACTCCAGGAAACACTATTTTTCTTATCTTTTCAACAGGTGTCCCTCCAGGGCACAGTGTGAATGCTGCCTCCTAGCAAAGTGCTAGGAGTAAAATACAAAAAAAAAAAAAAGAAAGAAAGAAAGAAAGAAAGAAAGAAAGAAAGGAAGGAAGGAAGAAAGGAAAAGAAAGAAAGAAAGGAAAAACTCAGCAAGTCTGAGGAAGGTGAAATTCCTGCAGGGTTTAAGAGAAAATGAAAAACAATTCTTCAGGAAGGATGGGAAAGTCAGACAGCAGGGAAAGGCATGACCATCCAACATTAAAAGATCAACTCCATGCTCATGGGAGCATGTGTTTCTCCAGTCTTGCTCTCCTGTGAAAAGCTGGGTTTAAATGGGGTTACTGAGTGGACCCAACAAAAGGACAGGGAACCAAGTGAGCCAAGGCTATTCCCTAGGAGGTAAGCAAGGCATCATGACTGGCCTTGAAATTTAAACAGGGTACGAGAGGGTGAATGGGAAGGATCCTAAGTGGTAAAAAAAAAAAAAAAAAGGCAGCTGGTTTTGTGAGTTGTATTGCCAGCCATTGTGCAGTTGTTCGAAAGTGAAGGAGAGAGCAGGGGAGATGGAGAGGAGCGGGTTAACACACACAAAGACTGAGATTATGAGAGGAAGATTTAGTGGTGGTAACAGGGTTTTCTAAAGTTTGACCCTGGGAATATACAACAGTGTCAAAGATGAAGGAAGGGCAGACAAGAAAATGATCTACTTTGTCATGCCCTATAGCACAGAGCAGAGTGAAAATTAATGAGGTAGAGCCTTAGCAATCATCTGGGTTAGCAGGGAAAAATCAATATATGACTAATGAGTACATTCATGGAAAATTGCCTTTCTTCTTTCCTTCATTCCTTCTAGTCCTCAATGGCTTTCTGATTAGTCCCATGACTGTACAATGAATATACGATAATGGGAGAACTTTGATATTCTTCACCTTTCACTTGAAAGGCAAAGGCAGCATTCATCGATCTCACACAGCTGTTAGACGCTCCCTAACTTCTGTCTGTCCACTAACAAGCTTCTAGCGCCCATGCCAACAGTGATGCGAGGAACTGACCCAAGTAACTCAGCAATGTGAATCCAAAAAAGCAGGTAATTCAAGAAACAACAGCTGCATCTTAAAACATCATTACAACAGCAAATGTTTTAATTAAATGTTTCTCTTTCCCCAAATGATCAATAACTCGGGGTTCAGAGAGCTTCCAAGACCCCTTTCTATGTTTTATATAATACTTAAGAAGGCAATAATGCTTTATGTCATGAGAAAGGTGGTGTCAGCAAACAGCTCTTATCTTTCTGGAGCAGAATGAATTAAACAGTGCTTTTGAAGACCTAATTGTTTTATTGGTAATAGCCTAGAAGAGAATCAGTCTTCTGAATGTTCAAACATGTGCACTTTGTGAATTTACCTTTATTCTCATATGAACACTCAAATATTTGAGTATTTACCTCATTCTAGTTTGACTCTTGGGGCTATAGCCATGCACAGAATATAGCATGAAATAATTTCTTTGACTATATAACAAGTACATGATACCACATAGAAAAGTAAGTTTTGTAAGGGATTTGCTGAGCAAATACGAATCAGCAGGCTCATCTACCTAAAACATGAAATCAACTTTTAGCCAACAGAGCTCAGGCATGAAATTTATGTGCCATCCTTTACCAAAGCAAGCCATCAGAGATTTTCCTTCAGAATAAATTAGCAAGGAACCCCCAGAAGCTGTTACTGCAGACTGTCCCACAAAGGGGGAAAGAGAGATAGGTGGATTAGAAAGTCTGGGCAAAGAGGGTACACAGGCTACGTGGACAAGAGAATGTCTTAATAAAAGACTAACCCTGAAAAATATCTAACTTAGCTCATAGATTAGTTAAGAGTACTCGTGTGAAAAACTCTGCCTTTACTGGAGCCCTCTACCTAACTGTCCCCAATGATATAGCTTCCAGTTCTAAAATTATCTGAAATCATAAATGCTGGAATTAGGAAACAGAAACATCCAGCAACCAGCAGTCAGCTCTTATTTTACTTTCTGTACACACACACACACACACACACACACACACAGAGAGAGAGAGAGAGAGAGAGAGAGAGAGAGAGACGAGAGAGAGAGAGAGAGAGAGAGAGAGAGAGAGAGTGAGGAGGGGAGGGAGGGAGGGAGGGAGGGGAGGGAGGGAGGGAGGGAGGGAGGGAGGGAGGGAGGGAGGGAGAGAGAGAGCCTTACAGCCCAGTCTCTCTCCTACTTGGTCTTCTAACATCCTCATAGGAAGTCAAGACAGCAACGGGAGTTCCGCCTCCCTCCACACACACATTCTACTTCTTTTCTCTTCCATTTTTCTGTAGTCATGTCCTTTTTTTCCCCTGACTTTTAAAATTCTGCTTATAGCAGAAATGACACCCCAAATGCAAGGTCAGACATCTGCTGACCCTCTGAACTAAACAAGTCTCTGCATACTGTTTGAAACATGATTTTTAGTTAACATCCACTGGGGTTAAATATAAGGAAAGAAAACTTGTAGGTTCCCTTCAGGATATGGGGTTGGGTCGAGGCAGCACTGAGACTTGACTAACAGAAGAGGTCGGTGGACATTCCATTTCCCTTCTTAAAGTGGAGAAAGTCCACAAGGCTAGGAAACAGGCTGTCTGTTCTAGATTCTTCTACCACGTAATAATTCACAATAAAAAAGGGTCAGCTGAGAAAGGGCCAGCCATATTTTTAGTTGTTCAGAAACACTTTTCCCACAGATCCACAGAGTGAGATTGCTTGTGTATATGTACTAGGACCACTTAAAGATTCTGAGTATTTCCCTTTTAACAAAGCTTGTTGTTGTTGCTTGCTTGCTTGCTTGCTTGTTTGTGAAAGGATTTCTCTGTGTAACAGCCTTGACTGTCCTGGAACTCACTTTGTAGACCAGGCTGGCCTAGGATTCACAGAAAACCACCTGCCTCTGCATCATGAGTGCTGGGCTTAAAGGCGTGAGTCATCACAGCCTGGCCTTAATAAAGCTATTTTAAGGAGTAAAACAACCTGAATTTTTTCTTTCTATTACTTTTTAATTATTTATTGCTTTTAAATAATGTGTATTATGAAGGCATATGCATGAAAGGGCAGGTGCCCACAAAGCCAAGAGGCATCAGACCCTCTGCAGCTGGAGTTCCTGATGAAGTGCTGGGAACGGAACTCAGGTCCACCAGAAGAGGAGTAAGAACTCTTTAGGACCAAGCCATTTCTCCTGCTCCCTAAAATAACCTTCTTAATTTAATGAACTTTATAGGGTCAGAATGAGTACAGTAAATAATAAATTGAGATAAGTGAAAGAAAATAATTTAGATGCCAACCTTTTCCTTCAGATATGTCAGGAAAATATATTTTTGATCTATTTTCAAAATACACTCTTTCATATCCTTTGAATTTTAAAATATAGACATATGTTACGTGCTTAAGTAATGTTTAAAAGAAAAAGTTAACAAAAAGGAGGACAAAGTCATATTTTCTCTTTCGGCATAACAAAAAAGAGATGTGGAATTGTTATTAATGTTTATTAAATAAACTATGGAAGAAAGATGGAGGATTCTCTACAGAGCACACTCACTGTACTGCTCTCACACACAAACCCCAATCCGGCAGTATTTCTCTGGATTGTATTACTGCTACCAGGAAGTGATGGTTCAGGCAAATTCTTTTCCTTCTACATCACGGTGTCTAACTTTTTAAAATTAGAGTGTAACATTGTCAGTCACCTACAAAAATATATGGGACCACCTTCATAACTACATGAGGCTACACACAGGCAGGTTGGACAAGCCTGTTCCAGGGCTCTCATAGACTTTGTTCTCCTTCAATGACCGTTTCCTTCCTATCTTCTTTTTATTTTTTAACCACAAGGTCTAGTCAAACAGAGCCACTTGCTAACCCCAGCACATAATCTTTCTTTCTGTGTCCTGGAGTAAGCCACTTTAGTCATCAAGAATGGTTTTCTTGTCTGTCGGGATTGTTGGGCAATGTGTTTGTGATACTCATTATCTTAATGACCCGCAGAGTCAGTTCAGCTGACCTGTAGCTCTGGGTAGCCTCCCCCCCCCCCACCTGTGTAATTATCAATCCAGTTCAAACCTGTGGGCGCTGTGTTGAAGGAGAATACCAAGCAAGGCAGGCCATCTTGAGCCTCGGAAGTACTCATGTAATAGGGCAGGTTGTCTTGAGAGCACTCCTTGGTCATTTTTTAGCCACCTGTCTGTGCTCCCAATAAACTAAGATGGTTTGTTAAAGAACACATCCTATCTTCCATTTGAAAATATATTTCAAGAGCCTTACATTTTGTAGGATGTGAAACAATTGCTGTTGAAATATTTTTTTTGAAGCAGAAACCAACTTCAAGAATCTCTGCTACAATTGTGATGCTTCCATTTGGTATAAAGAAACATAGTACCTACCGGTGGTCCAATCCTTGAAGTACTTGTAATAATGTCCATATTTATAAGGGTAAAATATTATGTCAGATTGTCACCGTCCTAACTTAAACTCAGAAACATCATAATTCAAAAAGAAAAAAGTTCAAATGAGATGTTCTATTTGCTAAATTTACAGGGAATGATAGAGTACTAAGTATCCTAAAATTAACTTGGAAACAATTAGATAAATCACTGCACTGTCTGACGACTGTAGCAGCAACAAGAGAAAACCCAGTGCTTTCCAGGGAGTGTTCTTAAAGCCTCCCTAGATGACCAATGGTGAAAAGGCTCCCCTCCCACTTACGGCCATGGATTCAGGGATTCATTTAGCTGAAAAGGTAATCCAAACCACCTGCTAATCTGCTTCTGTTCTCTCCCGCCACAACAACAATCCAGTCCCTTTGGATCGTGATTGCAGTAGCAGTACTGGCCAGATTTGCAATGTTTGCAATCGTGATGATCAGGATGTAGCAGACAGTCTAAGAAGTTGAGAAAAAAAAAAAAAAAAAAACGAGTTAATATGCAAATTTAATATTTTTTTTAATTTTAGTCTCATTCATAAGAAGTAACTTTACTTTCTACACATGGAACAGTTAAGTACCAGGAGGCAGAAAATAAAGGGCATGATGTTTTTCAGATCTTTACCGTCTATAGTTAATGCAAAAGTTATAACAATAACCACTTATATGACAGTAAAATGCTCATTAAAACTTGTTCAAAAGAGAATCAAAATGACCTGTGTATGGGGAAATCAATATGAAAAGGTTACAGTAGAAAAACCAAGAGGTACACTCCTGGACTATAAGGAGTTCACACCTTCACCGCTATTAGATGTTCAGTTCTCTGTCATCCAGAATCCAGGGGAGCTGAAGCTCAGCTCAGGGATGGAGTATATGCTTAGTACTTATGAGGTCCTGTGCGCCATCCTCAGGACCCCGCAAACAAACAAGAGCCCCGTGGAGAACTTACGAGCACCCATCCATGATACATGGTCAGAAGCTCGTTTTTGTGTAAGAAAACCATCATCAGGATGATCCCGCAGAGAATGACGGAGACGTTCTGCACCACCAGTGAAGTCTGCGCCACTGTATGGAGAAAAAGGAAAATGTTCACTGAAGCAGCATGCCCCAGCAGGATGCCTTCACCCACACAGTGCTGAACTACGTGGATGCATATGCACCATTACTACAAGACAGAGAAGACCCGCCAACAGTCAATTCTGCCTTGGCTAGCTCCTGTCTACAGACCTGTGAAATCTGCAAACAAAATAATATGCCCATGACTTTCTTCTACTAGAAGTCTTTCATGATAACTGCATTTTCATCTCATTTATTCACTAAAAAGTTTAGTGCCCCAAACACAACTATTCTATAGATAAGATTTGTCTTTCAACCCTTAGCTGCTTAAGCTAAAACAAAGATATGTAGGAGGTGAGGACAAAGTTGTGGAATCCATAACCTCTCACTTAATGGCAGGCCTGAGCTAATAAAATAACCCGAACAAATGGAAAATACACAAACACTTGCCAACAAGCAATAAATAGTAAATTTCTTCTGATTTGTATTTTATTTGTCACTGCCATGAAATCCCAAGCTCCACCTTCCATCCTGCATGTCCTATTAGAGAGACACTCCTTCATACAGACGAGCAAAGCCAGGTAAGAACCCAGTAGTCATTTCTCCACCACTCACTAGGCAGATCATCTAGGATAGGATATTTAATGCTTCTTATGCCAATGCCTGGTAAGTGTGGAGGATAACATCCACCTTCCATCTTTTATGGAATCATAACAATCCTCAAATAAAATAGCTATGAAAGCATTGCGAAATGCGTAAGTTATAATTACAGATCTTGTCATTCAGGACAGTATAGCTTATCCTGGCTTGGAAGGGCATATCAAAGGGTTAAGACAAAAGACACTCCTCTCAGAAGGCAGTCTGCAATAAAATCCAACATAGAAGTCATTCACTCATGCATCTACGAATGCATGCATTCATAAAAAATGACTAAATACCGACTGCCAACACACCAGAAGGAAAGATGTGTGAGCAGACTACCATAACTATCTGAGTACAATAACAGAGGTACCAAGGTCGAAGAAGAAACAGTGAGTTCCCTCTGTAAGTATCAGGGAAGATTTTTCATGAAGGGTGACTTGTGAGTCACTTTGTACTGCAGACACAGGAGACTCCTATCACACCAGTCTTCTCCATCCAACTTAGCACTTTCCTACCATGCAATTGCAATGCTCAATGATGCTATGGTACAAACTATATGTACAACTAGAAAAAGAATTTGATTTCACTAGCATACAGAAAAATTTTCTATATGTGCTCTGACCTACTCATTATCAAAACAGAAAAATCATTTGAATCATTTTACTAGTAATACCAAATCCGACAACTGTATAATCCTGTTGACTCTTTATTTAGGAGCAGTCACCCTGAGCTGAACAAAACTAGCTTTACCTTCAAGTTTTCCAAATGTCTATCTTCAGGCAGGCATGGCCAGCTCTTTGCATTATTAACTGAGCTTCAAATAATTTCCTACATACATCTTATATTATAGAACTAAATTGATTAGTTATTTCCAATCTCTTGTATATAAAAGAGAATATATCTTGATATCATAGAATAAAGGTCATTTTATCATATGTGTACAATATAATATATGCACAGTATGTTGTAATTTCTTCTTTTTCCCTAAAAAAGTATAATTCAACTGTTCGTGGTCTAGACATAGTTATTCTCCATTGGTCAATACTTAGTTTTCAAATTCCATTACACACACCTTTACATGTAACAGAGTAAACCAAAGGATAGATGTTCAAGATGTACCCAGGAACAGCACACTAGAGGGCCTCTAGTGCAATTCATGGCTAGAGAGGAAGCCAGAGCTAAGCAAACTTTTAATGTTTAACATGATTCCCAGAAAATTAGCTTCAGGGTTAATTGTTAACATTTGAAACTGACAAACTGCCAAAAAAGAAAGAAAAATCTATTAGGTCAATGTCCTGACATCCCAACTACTGCAGCAGCTTCAGGACCCTGAATCCAGGTGTGACCACCAAACCTTATCCCTCAGCTGTGTGAGTCCTTTCTCTGAGTCAGTCATACCAATTTCTTTTCTCTGTTACAGAGGAAACACAGACTTAGTTACGTTCCAGCACTCACCTTTAAGTCTGGCATTCTTGTCCACCCAGTCACCAATGATGGCTCCCAGGACCAGAACAGAGCCTGCTACCACCAGCCCGTAGACAGCTGTCAAGAGGAGGCTGTTTCCATAGAGTTCCACCAGAAACACAGACACTGCAAAGTGCCACATCCGATCCCCCTTAAACAAGAGAAGGATGTTTAGTTGAAATGATTTTTTTTTTTTTTTTTTTTTTTTTTTTTTTTTTTTTAGTTTGTAGCCCATTGTACTCAAGAAGTTGCTTTCTTGTCAAATGGATGGTCTCTGGTAACATCAGATGATTTTTCAAGGCAGTAGCTATGGACTGAATGCTGGCTCTAATGTCAAAACTTCATTCCAGAATAATGGGAAATTCAAGCTTTATTACCATAGTTTCTAACCATCAGTTTAACTTAAATACTGACACAAGCCATCTTTTCAATTTAGGAACTGGGAGGAATGGCATCTGTGTCCTCTGATGGCTTTTCATTGCTACCTTTTTTTTTTTTTTTTTTTACAATGTGCCATTCCACAAGTAAATTTATTTCTACATAAATAGAAAAACAATCAGAAGGAAAAAAATCAATAGGAGGAACTCTGACCCCATAAATCCAAAGATGCTGAAATCATTATATAAGTAAGCAGTTATTTTAATGTTTTCATACAGATAAGTTTGAAAAGAGAAAAAGAAGCTGGGTGTGGTGGTACACACCTTTCATCCCAGCATCCAGAAGGCTAAAGCAGGTGGCTCTCTGTGAGTTTGAGGCCTGGTTGAGGTACATAGTAGACCCTGTCTCCAAAAAATTAAACTGAGAGAGAAAGAGATAGAGACAGAGAGAGAGACAGAGAAAGAGACAGGGATAGGACACTATGTTTTTACATAGTTCCAGAACATATGAGGAATTTTGCAATTAGTTGGCATAAAATGTGGTACAAGTTTAACAGGAACTTTTAAAGTAGTCAGAGATTAATATATGAGATACCTAGAATAGACATTTTATGAGATTATAAGTTCCAACCTGGACATCTTGGGTTAACATTGAAGGAAGACAACATTTTGTCATAATCATCACTAAATTCTCAGACATTCCTTACATATTTGACCCTGTGTAAATGAACTTCAACTCTGAGATCTTCTCAAAATCTTCTGACAAAAATCTTCATGATAAATTTCATACATTGGAAGAAAATTATTATACTGATAAGTCAAACACTACTAAATTTTAATTAGACTAAGATAACAACCTTAAATATTCAAAATTTAAATGGATTCATGCTATCATGACAGACAAGTCATTCTCAACTAGGGAGCATTCTTTTCTTCAGGGATTGATTGCTAATGTTTGTAGATGCTTTGGGACAACACAACCTCCATGTCTGAAGAGTAGGGAAATACTATTGGCATACATCAGTCCACCAGAAAGTATTTCCTGACCCCAAACATTAACACTGCAGAGAAGTCTTGTTGCAAAGAATGATAAGAGTTTCCAATCATAATCAAAACTGAACACAAGATTTAGAGCCTGGGGAATGGAGTTGAAATTGCTCTAGCTATCGTAATTTCCAAAGAGCTTCAGTTTTAAGAAGTGGTAAATTGTGCACTTATAAAAATCCCAAGAACAGGGAGACACCTAAGTAAATATTGGCCAAGTGCTTGCCGAATTCTTTCATGCTTCTATACACTGCCTCCCAGACACGTGCTCTCACTACACTTTGATATTTGTTTACATGCCTATCGGCCCACGCTAGATCTGAGAATAAGTAACCACAGTCGTTAATCTACTTAATAAATGCCTATGGAATGGTTTCTGATGCGTGCCCAACGCTACTGGGGGCATCACAGCTTCATCAGTGCACAAAACACACAGGGTATTTTTTTGTGTTGTCAGCATTCCAGGGTACAGAGTTGAAGGCAAACCTAGCATAGGATAAGTGGCAGCAAATGCTATGAAGAAAAGGAAGATAGGAGGGGCTGGCAGGTGACACTCTACATTATGACCAAGGCCTCTATGAGCACAGAAGTAAGCCCCTGCCAAGTGCAGACCACCTGGGCTTAAATGGAAACAGCATAAAGTAGAAGCAACCAGCCCCTCTTTTTCACTGCTTTACACTGCTATTTTTGTGGTTTCTTTTCTAAAGTGCTTACTAAATTGTATTATAAACTCCTAAACAAAAGTGTCTACTTCTTACCTATTTTGTACTCCAATGGTAGCATGAAATGAAGTCAAATTAAAAAAAAAAAAAACATTCAAATCCACACAAACCTAACCTCAGAGAACCTTCTGCCCAAATGCCCTATATCCAATGTCAAAGGAATTATAATTCAGCTGTGTTGGCAAGTAAATCCATCCATCCATCCATCCATCCATCCATCCATCCATCCATCCTTCCATCCATGATCACAAAAGACAAAACAAAATTACCTACTTGGAGCATTCCCCTTTTGTATTCCCTTTGCAGGTAGGCCTAAACACTAACCCATCTATGGCCTCAGTTGTTGCTGTTACTGGTTACTTTTCATCTTTCTTTCTCTCAAGGACTTGTCCATTTCCTCAATTTACTATAAAGTTAGAAGCATCTTTCACCTTTCTTTAGAAACTTGCTTTTAATTTTCTTGACAAAAGTCTTTTTCTTTTTTGAATTTTTTATTTAAATTAGAAACAAGATTGTTTTAAATGTCAATCCCAACTCCCCCTCCCTCCCCTGGCCCCCACTAACCCCCTATCCTATCCCCTTCTGCTCCCCAGGGAGGGTGAAGCCTTCCATGGGGGATCTTCAGAGTCTGTCTTATCATTTGGAGCAGGGCCTAGGCCCACCTCCATGTGTTTAGGCTGAGAGAGTATCCCTCTATGTGGAATGGGCTCCCAAAGTCCATTCGTGTGCTAGGGATAAGTACTGATCCACTACCAGACTTGAGTCTAGTGCCTTAGACCACTCGGCCATCCTGACACCTAGCCAAAAAATCCCCTGGAATCCCCATAGTGACTCTCGTGTTTCTGGCCAGTCTGACACCCAAAAGGTCACATGAGTCTTGAAGTTAATCAGTGTTTAGAAAAGAGGCACCCTGGTTCTCTCAGGGGACTCCAGACATTCTCCCATCACTGGTCCTTTCAATGCTTAGTATTATTGAAAGAACAAACTATTGGTATAGATTTATAGAGGGCTCTTCACTGTTTTCTTTTTCTTATACCCATCAGCTAAAACTAACTTGAGCCAGTTCCACTTTGTTTACACATATATTTGCAGAGTCATTGCTGTGTAAGCATTCAGAAACACAGGAGTTAGCGTCTCTAAGAAGTTATCTGTGACTGCGATTTCTGAGAGCCATCAACCCAACTTAATAATTCCAAGGGCATAGGGCATAGACTTCCTCATATGATGGTTTCCAGTCATGTCTTACAGATAAGTCAATAAAAAGAAATTAGCCCTTCAAAATACTCTTGAAATTCCTTTTCCTTATTTACAATGCAAAGAATATGTTTAGAGTTACAGCTTTTAAGCAGTAAGAACAATTGTTTAACCTTCAAGTTTCTAATAGCCAATAGTCATCCATTGAACACACCCAGCTCTCTTTTGAGTATTTTTTGGGAATTGATAAAGGAATCCAGACCAGCAGAAACAGTGGGATTCTCCCAAAGCCACATAGGAAGCCAATGGGAGAATTGTAAATCCATCACTAATTTTCACTGGGTGGTGGTTTTTAACACAGCTTTCACTACCCACAAATCAAGTAGCCACAAATAACAACTTTGAAGGTCAGCATTTTTATCATTTAGGTATTTGATTTGGGTTAGGTATACTTATGCCAGTATTCTATTCTGTTTTCATAATGATGCATGCTGGAGCCAGACTTTAACAAGAAAACAGATAAGTTTCTCTTCTTCTTTTTAAAGATTTATTTATTTTTTATTTTATGTGCATTTGGCATTTTGCCTACATGTATTTTTATGAAGGTGCAGATCCCCTGAAATTAGAGCTCTAGGCAATTGTGAGCTTCAATGTTGTTGCTGGGAATTGAACCCGGGTCCTCTGGAAGAGCAGTTAGTGCTCTTAACTGTTGAGCCAGCTCTCCACCACCCAGATAAGTTTCTTAAGTGTGAAGAAAAGAAGGCCTTGAGATACCTTTCCAGTATAGGAATTGGAATTTACCAGCCCTAGTGATTATTCAAGTTTCCCTGTCCTTGTCAATCTTGTTTTGGACAGTTGTCAATCTCTGAAAAGTATTAGAATTTCACCATTAAGTAACATCTACTAACACCCATGGGAAATCTCTTTGGAAAAAATATTTCTGTTGAAACATGTGTCTAAGAACATTGTATTTCCTTGGCTGAATGACAAAACTGGAATTTCACCTAATACAACCGTCTCCAATGAAGGTAAGCAAGAACTTGTGCAACTATGCTCACTTACCCAAGTGGAGAGAGAGTGCCCAAGGTAGAGAAGGAATTTTGCCGAGGTCAGGTAGTTTGTTAAGGATCCTACAAAAGCCAGAGAGAGTAAACTAAAAACATGTTTAATCACACCAGTGCGCTCAGGTTAGAATTTGTTTGGGGTCACAATTCTGTGTGATTTTTATCAGGTCACCTGAAGATTGATGCATTCAGTTTACTTCATACCATCGACTTAGGTTCAGCGTGGCCTCTTGGTCAATAACCGCCCAATTTCATGCACAGTGAAGAAACTCTTGTTTCAACATTCTTTAACTTTGGTGGGGTTTGTTTTTGTTTTCTAATGCAAGGAATTCCACACTGCTCAGCTTACTCTACCCTTGCCTATCTGCAAGCCCTTTTACTCAAACTTTGAATTTACATTCTTCTTGAGACTCCATCAAACCAGAAGTCAACCCTAACGGAAATGCGTCCCGGTCCCACCTGCCATCCCACCACTTGATGCATTTGATTACACAACTCACCGCAGCATCCTTCCCGGCGGCTCTGGTCTCTTGCCTTGGTCATGACACCAGGCACTCTCCCCTTGCTTGTTCTGATGTTGGTTGCTGTAGCTGCTCTTGCCCAGGGGCTTGTTCACAGGAGTGCGAGGAACCGGAGACAGCACCGCTAAAAGCACAACAAACAGCCTTGCGCCACAATACCCCAAAGGACAACTAAAGCAAAGAACAACAGCAAAGCTGCCACCGGGGTCTCTTTCTGTCTTCTTTCCAAACTTAGCTAACACTGTAGCTGAAGTTGGAAAGTCAAAGCCTTATGGAAGCGGGTTGGAGGATCCACGGGCCGCCGGAGACCCTGAGCTTGCTCTCGCCGCCGCCGCCGCCACAGCCGCCACAGCCGCCGCCGCCGCCGCCGCCGCGCGCCGTGGGCCGGGCTGCCACTTATAGGCAGCCGGGGGCGGAGCTCGCGAGCGCTGGGGACGCCCCTCCCAGCGGGACACCCGGGTCCGGCGAGCAGCGCTCCCGCCGCCTGCCCAGGAGGGCGCATTGGCTGTGCCATCACAGCAGATACCCGAGAAGGGATCAGGCGTCCCGCACTGTGGGATGGGGACCGTGCGTGGACCCCCGAGGGGGACACCCTGGAGACGTTTTGCACAAAGAGTCGTTTGGCAGGTGCTAGAGGAAAGCGCTTTTCTCTGGCCACCCGATTGCCAGACAGTCTCTAGGCAAAGCTCAGCGGGAGCTGCAGCAGAAAATAAAAAAGGAGTCTCCCACCCCCAGCTACATTTCGGAATGCAGGTAGCTAAGTAAATACAAGTCGTGTCACAGAGGCAGCCTTCCTGGCCTCCACGTCCGGCCTGCCTGCGGCGCACAATGTTTTCCTTCTTCCCCGGACGGTAGAGAGGGACTTCTCTCAAAGCAGCGGAATCAAAGCGCAGGAAGGGGACTCAAAGATCAGAGTGCAGCCCTCCAGCAAGCCAGTCAGTGAACTCAGGGCTCCCAGCCCAGACCCGGGGGCTGCCATCTGTCCTGCAGGCGCCACCAGGAGACAGCACCCTTCACGGTGCTTTCCCTCTGTGCTCTCAACCTGCCTCCTGCCTTCTCCACAGAATCTGACAGGAGGTTACCAGGAATACCGGTTGTCCCAGTTTCGACTCTGGGTCTAGCCCAATATGGATAAAGCCATTTGGTAGCCTCCTGAAGGAATGGATAACTATAACTACAGCAAAATGCACCCGGTGTAAGCCTCGAGTAACCTCAGTTAAACATCCCCAGAGCATACCTGCTCCTCGTGCCAGCCTGTCACTTACCTTACCTTTGTCAATCTCGTCAACACTTCAAGAGTGATCCTCAACATTGAAACTCCAACCAGCTTGCACACTTGGAGCACTGGCAGAATGGCACCTGCTAATGAAGAGAGCCACTCAGGAGCGCAGGCCTTGTATCTGGACTCTCTATCAGAAGCCCCAAAGGTCTTTGCGGGCGGAGTGCTTTTGGATTCGTTGGGACTAGGTCTGCGGAGTAGAGATAGGGGGTTCACAGTTTACTGCTCATAACAGCTTTTTGTCCTTTGCAAACTCCCTCTCTTTCCTCTCACACAAAACTTTTAAGTTCTTTCTCCTCACTCAGAGGTTTGGCTATGTCTCCTGAAATTGTAAAATGGGGTAGTATATCCAAATGTCTTTTGAAGTAAACCTAAAGTATGTTTACATGAGGCACTTAGGAAGGGGACATCTAGCAAATTGTGGCTATTTTCTTTTTTTTTTTTTTTAATGTTGTTGATCTTCAAGGAAAATACAAGCTACCCTGATTCCTTGCACATATGCCACTGAGTGCCAATAACAGGGAACTCTGTGTCCTTTACAATAATTGCTGTGTGCCTTAAGGGTGGGTGTAGAGTTGTCCCCAACCTCCAGGCAGCTTAACTTTCAGTCAGTTAAAAAGACTATTTACTGCAGACTCCCAGAAACAGCTCAGTTGCTGTGTGCTTCAAAGTGTAACATGGAACTTCTGTTCCCCATTGTCACCAAGGAGTTCCCAGAGCCAAAAAAAGAAAAATCGAAGGGAGTGTCGAGCAGGCCAGACGGGAACCTGCAATGAAGCAAATAGGAAAGAAAATAAGCAAGGAGAGCAAAAGCAGTATGGCGCTTGAGGGTTGACCAGGATTTAAAATTCTGTCCAAGTCAGCAAGAATGAATAATTAGAGTGTGTTGTTGGAGCTCACAACATGGAAGGAGTTAAAAAAGAAAACGGAATAAAAACTCACAAAACACTTGTAATACACAAAGTGACAGAGTTTCCTGACCTTGACATTCCAGATTACAAAGGTTCGGTCACAAGACATCACTGGCTCTTCCTCCTTCCAAAGAAGCATTTGCTGGTTGAAAAGTAAAATTTCATCCAAAATGAACTTTTTCCTCTCAGAACAGAATATATAGCTTTCTTGTCAACTTAATCATAACTGAAAGATCCATGCATGTTTTAAACTAGTTTTCAAAAACAAAAAAAATAGGTACCCAAAAGACTATTTCTCAATTCATTTTCAACATTTGATTTATGAGATGGAATCTAAGTTACTCATACCAGCTTTGAACTCACAATCCTCCTGCTTCATCCTCTCTAGTGACAGAATGATAGGCATATGTCACTGTTGAGCTATTTATTTCAAAGGCTTGTCAGTTCCCAAAGCAACCTTTTCATTATTCCAGCCAGAATAAAATGTACTCTGATTGGAAATTGTTAACAAATATTTACTGTTGGAAAATAAAAAGGGGTTTTTATTCTTTTATTTCCAAGCTGTGTTTTCACTTACCTCCTGGGCCCTCAGTTGCCTCAGCTGTATCTGAAGCTGCCCAGAGCAAAGACAGCACAGGGAATTGTTCACTACTCCACTGACCTGAAGACAAATGAAAAGGAAAAAAACGCAAGGGGGTTATCACCAGCTATTACAGGAAGGCCTCAGATCTGAGGACACGGCTCCCATTGGATGCAGAGCTTTGACTATAAAGCTGAGTTTCTGTCCAAGTGCCTTTCTCAGTATTGGCATTTCTGTAATCTTAAAACTGAGTGAACTCTTGATAATTTTAAGTTCAGGTTCTTACTTCATGTCATAGACCTTTAACAGACGAGTGTGGTCGCCGTTCTTCATTTTGGTTGAGCATCCCAAATAGATTTGACCTTGACAAGATTTCCATGAATGCATTCTGACATCCCCTCCCTCCTTCTCATCTGTTTGCTCTTCTCTTTCCTTCTCATACATTTCTAGTTTTAAAAAATGAATGCAGAGTATCACACACACACACACACACACACACACACACACACACACACACACACACACACGACAAACCCATAAATACAAAGTGCATAGTTGACTTTAGGGCTGGAAGAACAGGTAATGACAATTTCATGGCAATTTCATGGCACTGGGCATCTTTTTGAGGTGAAAGAAGTCTTGACAGTGGTCATGGTATAACATTGTGAATTTATCCAAAGTGGCAAAACTGTATGTTTTAAAATGATATAAACTGTGACTTTTACTTTATGTTTCAAAAGATATGTCTTAAAAGGAAAGTTTGCCATATTCCCCTATTAATGTGGTTTGGGATTAATGTAGACCAAATGTGTAGAAAGAGGAGATTAGAAATCAAATCTTGCCCATCATATTGGAAACTAAAACAGAAAACTGTGTTAATTGTTTAATTGTCTCCAGTTGTAGCTAGAAAATAAATATGAATGTCACTGAATGAATATTTTTGTCTCTCAACTTTTTCCATAGTCCTTCCTTTTTCTCTCTAACCAAACTTTGTTACAATATAAAGTCCATTCCATTGTTTGTTTTCAGCTAAAGCCAAAGATAGACGCTTACAGACCACAATCCTAGAGACAGCTCTCAGCCTTGCCTTCCTAAGGATCAATAAAAAGAAACTCAATTCTCTGCTACTTGGACATCATGGTCGTTTGGCTTCTCAGTTGCTTTCAGCCCTCACAGAAGAGAGTGCATACATCTCAGATCTCTTGGGGGACTTCATCCATCAAAAGAGTTCTCAGTGTACATATCTACCCAAATCACCTGCCTCAGACACTCCAGATGGCATACCTGTTTCTAAAGAACGCCTTGAAGCAAATTCCTACTAATCTGGCTATGAATTTCTAGTCAAAAAGTTTGCATTCTGGGCTTAAGGCAAAAATGTTCCATTTAGGACACAGTTCCCAGGTCCAATGCAGGAGTGACTGACTGCCTGACGTGTATCCTTAAGGCCTTCCCTGGGGTGTATTCTGCCCCTGCTCTTTATTTTGTTTGTTTTATTTCATTTCAGAAAATACTACTTTTATACTGCTGATTTTGTTTTAACCAAGACTCATATAATGACTAATTATTATTACATGTCAACCAAGAGTCCATGTCATTGTCGTCGTCATCGTGCTCCCCCCACCCCCATTAAAGATAATGTTGTTCCTCCGCTGTGAAATGCTTGGGCAATTCCCTAATCTTAGATCCTTGAGTTGTGCTTACACAGACATTAGTGTGGTTTAAGATCTTTAAGGAGAAAACAAAAAGCCCTTTACACGTGATCTGAACAAAGCCCTTTAGTCCCACACAATTTGAAATCACTGACGAAATTATCCCAACATTTCGAAAGAAAGCCTCTCCCAAGAATGCTCATCAGAAACACTTCATTAGTGTTATCTGCACTGAGAGGCACGCATAACAAAAGGCACCTTACCTGAGAGCACTCCACAAGTGGCAGGTAGGAGACAGGCTCTTATCAGGTATTTCTATCTCCTCTCCTCTTCACAACACCCTGTGAAGTAATGCAGTCCTTATCCCAGCTGCAAATAGAAGTGGAACAACTCCCTCAAGGTCTGTCAGGTAAAATATCCAAGAGCAGCTGAAACAAGGCCAGGGTTCGTGGCTTTTCTCATTCTGCTTCTCATCAACTAATAAGTGTGGGATGAAACAGGTCAGATAAATAAGCCTTATAAATAAGTCAATCAAGCAACAACTAAATATACCAGAAAATTGGGCAACAAAAGGTCTTGAAGGGAACAGCTCTGGCAGTTTAGGGACAGAAAAACAATTGAAAAACATACAACAAAAAACCATACTGAAAGAAGAAAAACAAAAACAAAAACAAAAGACAGCTGCTGGGATAAGACAATACAGACCTAGTGAGGCAGAGAGTTTTTGTTGTTGTTGTTGTTGGTTTTGTTTTTTGTTTTTTGTTTTTTGTTTTTTCGAGACAGGGTTTCTCTGTATAGCTTTGGAGCCTATCCTGGCACTCACTCTGGAGACCAGGCTGGCCTGGAACTCCCAGAGATCCGCCTGCCCCTGCCTCCCAAGTGATGGGATTAAAGGCGTGCACTGCCAACGCCCCGGCTCAAGAGTTCTTAACTTGAGGAGCTATTGGAGAGCATCCACATGGACCCTGTTGCCCACATGCAGGTGGCAGTTCACCCCCTTCCTAGCTTCCATGTCTATAAGATGGATGAAATACATGTCAAAAAGCTGAGGTTTGGTTTTTCTGGTTTTTGTTTTTGAGACTGGGTTTCTCTGTGTAGCCCTGCCTGGCCCTGTCTATTCTGGAACTCTCTCTGTAGACCTCAAAATCAGAGATCAGCCCCTGCCTCCCAGTGCTGGGATTCAAGGCATACAGCATCACCACTGCTCAGCAGGAGTCTGTATTTTTAGATGTAGAGAAACTGAGATGTTTGAGGAAATTCCATTTTTATTGTATACTGCTTGCTTCTCCTGTGTTCTATAACAACTATTAGAAGACGTGGGAGTTGAAGCTTGATTAAAAATATCTTTAAAATAGTCTAAATTCCAGAATTTCTTGGCACCGAGGAGGGAGTTAAATAGAATTTTTAAAGGGGACATAGTAAGTATAGATTATTCAATATTACGACAGTTATTTTTAAATGGTTGCTAAAACTGTATTAGATACAGACTTATTAAGTTTAGAAGATGGACTTTTATGGTACAATAGAAATTTAGCTTTGAGAATAATTTTTCATGTTTAGAAAATGCTTTACTGAGAAATTCACATTCGTTTTTATGTTTTCTCACTTCTGATAACTATTCAAGAAGCTCTTTTTCGTGGATATTACACATCAAGTTAGTCTCAGTGCTGTTGAACACACACACACACACACACACACACACATGCATACACTCATGCTCACACAGACACACATGCACTCACACACACATGCGCACACTGTGTGTGTGCACGACTGTGTGTTTATGTGTCCCTCTGGTGGTAGGGAAGGTTTTGTGTTGAAGCAGGTATGAAGGGTACCTGGATTTGAACTGACTTAAGGAGAACTTAGGAAGCTGAAGATAAAAGAACAAAACAACAACAAAAAAATGTGGGCTTGCAACAAGGCCAGTGAACATGGTGTGGCCAAGCTTCAGTGTATGAATCAGGAAACACAGCAATATCTTGACTAAAATGCACAGATGACTTCTTTTTTGTTTTTTTGAGGCAGGGTTTCTCCCTGTAGCCCCGACTGTCCTAGAATTTGCTCTGTAGACCAGGCTGGCCTCAAACTCAGAGATCTGCCTGTCTTTGCCTTCCTATAGTGGAACCATATCATTTTTAGAACTAAAAAAAGAAGATAATTTAAACTTCCTGAGGCTTTTTTGTTTATCAGTTATGCTCAGTTCTACATTTTCTCTACCAAACACTAATGAAACCTTAAAATAAAGCTCAATGCTGCAAAAATAAATTGGTAACAGCTTTAATATGACATCCTACTTTAGGGTCAGTGTTCTTTTACTTAAGAGGAAAATGGGTAATGGTCTAGCATTTTGATTTTGTACTTCCATTGATTTCGATATTATGCCTGTGGGGAAATTTAAGGCATTCATGCAGGTGCTGTAGGACCTTTGTGTATTTGTGGAGCTCTCGGTTACCTATCCGGTCTAAATATTCATAATCTGAGAAAATACCATCGCCAAGAGTGAGGAAATTCTCTTAGGGCTTTTGCACTTACACTGACTTTAAAGTAAGAATAGATATTGGAGGATTTGCTGCTGGGCAGCATCTCGTATGGAAGTCTGCTGGCATGGTTGATTGGAAAATCATTCTTTGGGTTATCAACCCCGAAGAGAAAAGTCTTTAGCTTGCATTTGACTCAGGAAGCCAATCTACATTTGGGATTCTTTTCTGAGGTTTACCTGATCCTTCATCAGCTCTTTCCCCTGTTCATCAACATCCTTTCCTTCTGACAGGTATAATGACTAATCACTGAGTTGTGTGGAAGGCATAGCATCTCATTTCTTGTGATCTCGAGATGAGCTTTTTGTATAACTATATTCTCCTGGGCACTAAGATACATTTGTCCTTTGGAGATAAAAAACAAAATAATGCAATCTTAAGGAGTCATAGTAGAACACATTAATGTTTTGACCAATTTAAAATAGCAAATGAAAAATGGCTACACTATAATTTTCGGTTTATGAGGATATAAGGTGTCATTACAGGAGTTTAGTTGTTTCTTCTCGGTACCAATTACTTTAGACACGTCTAATTTGTTTTTCTCTTTTATATCCACACTATGGCCTTTAAAGTCAGTATGAGCTGGAGAAGAGGGATGAGTAACTATGTGTCAGCTCCTCTCAGGGCAGATGGTCCAGGCTAAGGTTGAGTGTCAGGTGAAGTGAGTTCGGAAAGGCTCCTATTTGTGTCTTAGGCGTCCCTTCTGCACAGCTTCAAAAACAGCTTCCTTTTACAAGCAGTTGACAAACTCAGACAAGACCATAATGATGGCAAATTAAACGTATTCTTTCACCAACTATGCACTTACATGGAGCTGGCGATAGACTTGGGAATAATCTCTTTCCAAAATGAACTGCATTAAATTGGATTCTCTTTATCAGGTCTATCACCTTTTCTCTTTGCAGATCACACGTGTGACAACTCTTCTGTTTTCTCTTGTTCGCAGGTTTAAGAGCTCCCTAAGGTCATATGTCTCAAACTGCCTCACAGTCTGCGCTAGCATGTAAAAGTATCATGACATCAACATCCCAGAAATGCCCTAAACGTGCCATTTGGTCTAAATAGCTAGCTAGTGTTTTCATATAGACCAAAGTAGTAATGGCTTCCAATTCTGTCTCAAGCATATCTGTACAAAGACAGTTGGACTATAAGACTACATAAAACTCACATGTATAAATACAATACAATAGACACAGGAGCAGGAACCATTTTAGAGGTAGCTAACTGGTCTGAATATCACTCTGATAAACTTCTTTTGTATGTATTGACCACATTAACTCTGAGAGAAAATACCCATCAAACAGCACGACTCTGTTAGCTCCCAAGTCAAGATCACTCCACTGAAATACAGTGGTTGTGAAATTAAAGAAGGGGTGGTCAATTTTTTAAGGAATTGCAGAGCTTTAGGGTATATCTTTCCAGGGGATCGGAATCAAATACCAAAATTCCAAAGCCTGTCTGTGTTATATAAGGGGTCATAGATGAAAATTCTCTCCAAAGACAGGACTTGATCCCAGGAACGCATCAAGAATATCTAAAACTTGAATAAAAAAAATTCCATTCCCAATAGTAGCTAAGTCTCTAAATATGTACCTTTGTTTGTAGCTTACTAAATATATTCCTGCATTAGAGTAAATACAACTATCCAACAAAAGTATTCATCTTATTTTTCCTTTTAAAAAACAGCTAACAAAAAGCCAGGCATGATGTACATGATTGTACACACAGCTACATGGGAGGCTGAGGAGACCATACACACACACACACACACACACACACACACACACACACACACACACACACACACAAACACAAACACACCAGGCAATATAGTAAAAGTTAAGTTCACATATTTAATTAATATCCAAAGAACTTTTAAGTGCTTTGTGTCATGAAAGGAAAAGACTAAATTTAATGAGTGGGTATTTTACATTTTGGTGTTTTATGTCAACACAGCAAGTTATCATCATGAAATAAATTGTTTTACCATTCTAGTAAATATTAGGGATTTATTAAGCTAAGAAAATGAAGTTTACAGGATGGAAGATTTTCCTGGTGACATTGGAACAATTCCACAGAAGGCAGGATGGGTGTTACCCTTACAGTTTCCTAGTTATTGAAGTAGAGAAAATTTGAAGAGTTTGCAAATCTGGCACCCCCACCCAGAATATACTTTCTATATTACACGTGATTGGGGTGTGTTACATCCTTGGATGCCATGAAATGAAGTGTCTGCTAACTTCATTTGAAGTTATCTGTCATCTGATGACAGAGTAGTGGCATCTCTGGCTGGCTGTGGAAGCTAACTTAGTGGGTTCATTTGTTAATTTTTAGTTATCAGGAATATACATATATATTATTTCATTTTTTATGTGAATAGGTATTTTGCTGCATATATGTCTGTGTACCACTGGTGCTCCTGGAGGCCAGAAGAGGGAAGAAGACTCCAACTCTGAAGGAAACAACCTGCTGCAGTCTCCCCTCCCTCTCTGGTCCCATCTCCAACAGAGCACAAAGATCTCCCCAGCCTACTATCCCCTAACCTATCCCATTATCCCAGCCTCCTTCGCCCAGCAGGTATTCACTGGGAACATACCAGCTGAACAGAAAAAGGAAACAGGTAAGCTAACTGAAGATCCTCACTGGTCTTTCCTTGCCCCCATCCCCAACCCTGTAGACTTGTCCCTAGTGCTACAACAAACCACCAGCTGCATCTTCCTTGCCCCTGACCACATCTCCTGCAAATCCCACACACCATCCCCTCCTAACCTTCCTCCCTAGACTCCAGCAGCCTTCTCTGCCCTCCTGCTCCCATGTCCTGTGAATGTCACAGATCTTCCCCTTATAAACTTCCTCTTTCCACTTACTGCTTTGTTCCAGACCCCAAACCCAGCAGGGAACCCCTGCTAACTCAAGGGCTGCTCCTCCCAGGGTAACAAGTAGGCTGAAGGTGGTTCCACACCTCTCCTACTCCTGAGATCCAATCCCCCAGTGTCACCCCCAACTCTGTAGCAGGAACTTACTATGGTCTCACTTTCCTCTCTAACCCCATCCCCAAGAGATCACAAAGACCTTCTCCAACTTTCTGTCCCCTTCATCCCAGTATCCCAGTCTCCAACAGCAGCAGGCATTCCCTGTAAACACACCAGATAGCAGGCCAGGTAAACAGGTAACAAGCAGCCATCACACTCTCAGAAAATCCAGAGAAAAAACCGAAACCAAGGAACAAAGCATCCACCCAACAAAGACTAATCCAGAAATCAGCACCTAGACCTATAATCACCTCAAACCGAAATGCCTAACGCGGCCTAAAAACACAATCAATAACAGGCAAGGCAATATGTCCCAACTAGGGCACAGTTATGCTACCACAGCAGGCCCTGAATATTCCAATATAGGTGAAGCACAAGAAAAAACATTAAAACCATCCATATGAAGATGATAAAAGAGGAAATGAATAAATCCTGTAACAAAATCCAGGGGAAAAAAACAAACAAAAATTGGAGGAAATTAATTAATCCCTTAAAGAAAAAAATAAACACTTGAAGGAAATGAATAATTTAAGCAATATCTATCTACAAATCCAGTATCAATATCTATAGAAGGTGCTACAAGGAAAACTCCCACCCAAGTAGGTTAACTATACCCACAAAACACAGGAAATGAATAATCTAAGACCATCAAAATTCAAAGGAGGGAAACACACACACACACACACACACACACACACACCAACAACACCAACACCACCAGCACAAAACAGTAAGAGGAACCAACAATCATTGGTTATTGATATCTCTCAATATCAATGGTCTCAATTTACCAATAAAAAGACACAGACTAACAAAGTGGATGTAGAAACAAGATCCATCCTTCTGCTGCATTCAAGTAACACACCTCAGTATCAAGGATAGGTATTACCTCAGGGAAAAGGATTAGAAAAAGATATTCCAATCAAATGAGCCTGAGAAGCAAGCTAGTGCAGCTTCTAATACCTAACAAAATAGACTTCAACCAAAATTAATCAAAATTAATCAAAAGAGATGGGAAAGGATGCTATATACTTATCAAAGGAAAAATTCACTAAGATGACATTCAAATTCTTAACATCAATGCACTAAACACAAAGACCCCTGAGTTCATAAAATAAACACTGGTATAGCTTAAATCACATATTGACCCTCAGTTTCACCAATGGTTAGGCCATCCAGAGAAAAATTAAGCAGAGAAATATTAGAGCTAACAAACATTATAAACAAAATGGAGATATCTTAGGCCACACCTCTGACAGAAACCTTCTACCTCATCAGAGGCCAGGCCAGTTCCCTGAAAAGCAACCCACACCTTTGGCAGAAGTCTCCTACTCCACCAGAGGCCAGACCAGCATCCTAAACCCCAGAGACCAGGTCAGCCCCCTGAAAATCAAGCAGAAGGCCCTTATCACACCAAAAGCCAGGCAAGCATCCTGAACCCTAGAGAACACCTGACCAGACCAGAGGTCATGCACATAGCCTAAACTATAGCCCATAACTTAGACATCAAACCCCTGTTAGACCAGAGGCCATCCAGGCCATCAGAAGTCCAGTCCCCAACTTGGGCCAAGACCCACTTTTCAACCACAGGATACTCCAGCCAGAAGACAGGAGAGGAAGCAGAAAACAAGGAAGAAAACACCCGTGCAAGAAAGAGAGATGCAGAAATAGGTACTTACAGTTACTCCAAATCCAGATGCCTAAATGTTAGTGTAAGAACACAATCAACATCACCCAGAGCAACATGTCACCATCAGAGCCAGGCATCCCACTACAGCAAGCCCTGAATATTCAAACACAGCTGAAGCACAAAAACAAACAAATAAACAAAACAAAACAGGACAATAAAAAACAAAATAACCTTAGTAACAACTCTTGAAGGTGATTGAGGTTCTTGCAGAGGAAATGAATAAATCCCTGAAAGAAATAGAGTAAAAGACAATCAGAAAATTGAAGGAAATCAATAAATCCCTTAAAGAATATCAAGAAAGTCAAGAAAAACAAACAGTTGAAGGAAATGAATAAAACCTTTGAAGACCTGAAAAACGGACATAGAAGCAATAAAATGAACACAAACAGAGGGAATTCTGGAAATGGAAAATCTAGGTAAGAAGTACAGATGCAAGCATTACCAACAGAACACAAGAGATGGAAAAGAGAATCTCAGGCACTGAAGACAAATAGAAGAAATAGACAAATTGGTCAAAGAAAATGTTGAATCTAAAACATTCCTTAACAAAACATCCAGGATATATGGGACACTATGAAAAGACCAAACCTAAGAATAATATGAATAGAAGAATAAGAATAATAGCTCAAAAACCCCAAAAATATATTTAGCAAAATCGTAGACGAAAATTTTCTAAAATTCCTAAAGGACAAACCTATAAAACTTGCAGAATACCAAATAGATTGAACCAGAAAAGAAAGTCCCCTTACCTCATAATAATCAAAACACTAAACACACATAACAAAGATTATTAAAAAGCTGTAAGAGAAAAAGGCCAAGTAACATATAAAGGCAGACCTATTAGAATTACACTGACTTCTCAGTGGAGACTCTAAAAGCCAGAAGGGCCTGGACAGATTGCTTCAGACTCTACAAGACCACGGATGCCAGGCCAGACTACTACACCCAATAAAAATTTCAAACACCATAGATGGAGAAAACCAGGTATTTCATGATGAAATCAAATTTAAACAATATCTAGCCACAAATCCATCCCTACAGAAAGTAATATAGGAAAAATTCCAACCCAAGGAGGTTAACTACACATGAGAACATAGGCAATAGACACACCCGAGCATAACCCGAAGGAGGGAAACACACACACACACACACACACACACACACACACACACACACACACACACACAGAGGCACGTACACACAACAAAATAACAGGAATTAACAATCATTGGTCATTTATATCTCTCAGCACCAATGGTCTCAATTCACCAATAAAAAGACACAGGCTATCAAAAAGGCTGTGAAAACAAAATCCATCCTTCTGCTTCATATAAGAAACACACCTCAATTTCAAAGGTAGACATTACCTCAGAGAAAATGATTAGAGAAAGATATTCCCAATGGGCCTGAGAAGCAAGCTTGTGTAGCTATTCTAATATCTCATAAAATAGACTTCAAACCAAAGTTAATCAAAAGAGATGAGGAGGGACACTTCATACTCATCAAAGCACAAATAAACCAAGATGACATTTTAATTCTCAACTTCCATGTCCTAAACACAAGGGCACCCATATTTATCAAAGAAACATCACTAAAGATAATTCACACATTGACCCTCACACATTGATCGTGGGATACCTGCATACCTCACTCTCACCAATAGGTCACCCAGACAAACACTAAGCAGAGAAATAATGGAGCTAACAGACATTATGACTCAAATGGACCTAACAGATATCTACAGAACATTTCACCCAAACACAAAAGAATATACCTTCTTCACAGACAAATTAACAAAGTCAGAAAAAAAATGGGGCCCTAACAACAGACAACCAGGGAATCCAAAGAATCAATTAGGTTGTACTTCAAAACTGGAAAATCTGAAAGAAATGGTAGGTACAAATTTCTTGATAGGTACCACTTGCCAAAGTTAAATCAAGATCAAATGAACAATTTAAATAGACCCATGAGCCCTAAGAAAATAGAAGCAGTCATTAAAAGTCTCCCAATCAAAAATAAATAAAGAAAGAAAGAAAGAAAGAAAGAAAGAAAGAAAGAAAGAAAGAAAGAAAGAAAGAAAGAAATAAAGAAGAAGAAGCAGCAGCAGCTCAAGGCCAGACAATGTTAGTTCCTGTTGGGTTGCTATGTCCAACTTCAATATAATAAATAGCTTTGTTTCATCTTATTGTATTTTGTTTCATCATGTTTGGTTGTTGTTTCTTGGGAGCCCTTTCTTTTCTAATAAGAGACAGAAAGAGAATTGATTTGGAGGGGTTAGGAGATAGGGAGGAACTGAGAGGAGTGGAGAAAGGGAGAAACTATAATCAGGATATATTGTATAAAAAAAAAGAATCTATTTTCAATAAAAGAAAAGAAAATGTTGTAATATTAAAAAATAGGTCCAACCAAAAGAAGGAAGACCTCTAATCCAATGGTACTGTTATGCTCATTAAAAGGAAAAATTAGACAGCAGAGACATGCACAAACAGATAGAAAACAGCACAGATCAACAAGGTCAAAGCACACCAGCATCAGAAACAAGCAGAGCAGGATAGAGTTTCCAGATAAGCCAACTCTCATCTTGACTTTCACTTCTAGCCTTCAGAGCTATGGGATAGTAGTACATTTCTGGTGTTCTAAGCCACGTGCCTTGTACTTCTTGGTTACATCATCCTGAGAAAACTAATGTTTCTTCAGGGAGAAATAACTCATGGCTTCTTCCCCCAGGTACTGATACGATTTAGGATAGAATACAATCACAGTAAAGTTTGTGTTTAAGACAAATTCGCTCATCTGGTTCTTGAAGTTCTCCTTCCCAGTAATACACTGCAATAAAAATTCTTTGCAAACATCAGATTTTGGTTATCTGTATCTATACATAATATTAGATATATAATATTGCAGAAAGAACATTAAGCAACTAAGTATTAAAGGATAATTTGTGATACTCCATAATTAAAATAAACTTCTTCTAGAGTGTGGGTCCCTTTTATTTGCAAAACAACAAATTTGTATCCAAGAAGGAAAATAGTCTCAGGTCTGAGCAAAGGTGTTCCTGGGGGCTTTCATTAACACTCCATGGCACCTCAGCCTGCATAGTGCAAAGTGCACATATGATATACTCAGAACCCAGGCGCATGAAATAGCTCAAAGCAACATGGGCAAGCATTGAAAGAAATACTCAGATCTATTATATATTTGATTCTGAATTAATTACTGAATTAATTATTCTGAATTAATTATTGTTTCCCGAAGCCTTTTATTGTCAGAAGCCTTTTATTGTCACCTAATCTTTTACTAGCCTTACATTCTGTAATGGTAGCCCATCGGGAGTCTTGAACCACAGTTTTATGAAGCTGTGTCTTAGATGACTAGAACTCTAATGTTCTGGGCTAAAAATCTAGGGCCAAAATTAAATAGATTCAGCATTTTCCTAGGACACAGTAAGGCTCTTGAAGGAGATTAATCATAATGTACAAAGGTCTTGGACTACACTGAGAAGGCAGAGTAAGAGAGACTGGGAGAGGACAGAGAAAGGTTGCTTGGTTGGTGGGTTGGTTGGCTGATCCCTTGGTTAGTTGATGAGTTGATTGCTCCACTTACCTGGCATGGGCAAGGCCCTGGGTTTATCTCTAACACTGGAGGCAAGCAAGCTCCACTTGACAGACAACCCTGAAGGAGGACGGGAGGGTAGTTCTGTGTGGCTACAGTTATTCAGAATCTCTCTTTAGGCCACCTAACTCACATCAGTTTGGTGTTTCAGAACACATAGTGTTGGACAGAGGGAGGATGGATGAGTATTCATTGCCCTGGAAAGGAATTTGCCTCTCTGCATATTAAAGCAGTAGTGTCAACCAAAACTCCTTAAGTTTAGCAAGCATGGTATCATTGCAGAAACAAAAGTAACAGCTAATGCACAGCATTTGCTACATCCCCACTACTCCTCCATACTGAATATGCTGATTCACTGAACTCTCATGGTAAGTCCTGAGATGTAAGTGTGACTGTTGTTAGGCCTACTTTGTAAACAAGGAAATTGGAATTTTTTACCCTGGGGAAAGTTTTCAGCTAAGCTTTTAAATTTACTCCTTGGCTAGCAAATCTTTCCTTAACTCAGAGTTTGGGAATTTTATTTTGTCATGTTACCTTTAAAATTAGCACATATTAGTTATATGAAGTACTGAGTTTCAATATAATATAATACTTTTTATACATGCACACAATGTACTTTGATCACATTGAACCCTTCTAGTGCCCTCTCTTCCCTCCTCTCCTGCTTTCACACGCCCCCTTCTGCTTCCTTGTCCTCCTCCCTCTCAAGTTCACATTAAGAACAAATATTTGGTGCATGTCTTTGTGTGTCTGGTTTATTTCACATGCAGCACGATGGTCTCTAGTTTACTCTTTTATGCAAATAACATGATTTTATTCTTCTTGAAGGCTGACTAATATTCACACACACACCCCACATCACAGTTTCTTTACCTGCATCCAGGCAGCTGAAGCAGTCATACTAGCATACAAGGTAGACCATGCACTATGTCAGCAGCTCTGTGGAAAGCATAGTAATCATTTGTGAATTAGGATTTCAGTAAAGAATTAAAAAATATTATAAACATAATTGTATCTTTTTGGAGCAGTTATAAGCAAATGAGTCCCTACCATGGTCTGCTTAGCATTGACAAAGAACAGAATGCTATAAATTTGCTTGAGTATTTATGATATGCAAGTTACGTGCAACCCTGCGGTCATACTAACATGTTACTGTTTTTAGAAGAAGTATTATTGTCCTCAAAAGTCAGGTACTTGATATTCAAATTGCAAGTAACTAAAGCTATATCCACAGTTTAAGATGCAAGCATTCACATACTCCCAGGAATCACTGTAACTCTCTTTGTTGTTGTTACTGTTGTGGTGTCTTTGTTTGTTTGGCCTTGTACTCTCTACAAAGCTTAGGCTGTCCTCAAACTCACAGCAATCCTTCTGCTTCAGCTCCCCAGCACTGGAAATACAAGCATGTATTACCACCATGCCTTGTCTTTTTAAATATATGACTAAATGTTAAATTTGAGGTGGAGGTTGTGGCTAAAAGCACTTCCGGCTCTCCAGAGGACATATGCTTGGTTCCCAGCAGCCATGTTTGTGGCCCACAACCAACGATAACTCCAGTACTACCCTCTTCTGTCTCCTCCCAGCCAGCACACACGTGGTGTACAGTCATACAGACACAAACACGTAAGGAAATACAAATAAATCTTCTAAAAGTTAAACTTAAGGTGTTAACTTCTCTTTCATAGTTCTCCAGGTACTTAAAAGATGAACTGAAAAACCAATACCAGCAAAGTATAAAGTGCAATGTGATCATGCAGCATATAAGCCTCTACACTTAACCAACCTTTAACCTTTAACCAGCAAGGCTTATTTAAATTCTTGCTCTCATTAAAAAGTAAGATTGTTTGTTTCCTTGATTGGTTGGTTGGTTGGGTGGGTGGGTGGTTTTTTTTGTTTGTTGTAAGAGCTAAGACCACTGAAGTTGGATAACCTTGGATAGTCTAGTGTCAATGTGAAATAAATAAATACGAATTAATCACAATCACAAGAATGAATAAGTAGAGTGAGAAAAATCATGTACTGCATGGCCATTGCCTCTGCATAAAGGACACTCTGACATAGTGGGGAGATAATTCAGCCAGTTAAGTGTTTCCTTTGTAAGCACAGAGACATGCATTTTATCGTCAGAGTTCACATTAAAAAAAAAATAATAATAAAGCTGGGCATGATGGTACATGCTTGCAAGCCTGGTGCAGGCAACTCAGAGAAACAGAAAATCGGTCTCTGGGGGATGTTGGCCAGTCATCATAGTCTACTTAGCAAGTCTCAGGCTAGTAAAAGAACTTGTCTCAAAAAGAAGGTGGTGTCCCCTGAAGAGCAACAACCACATCTGTCAACTGATCTCCATGGCACTCATCGACATGGGAACACACATTTGTATCCTCTGTAAATCTTGAGTCAACCAAAGGTGCAAGGTCATAGAACAGGCTGGGGAGTGACTCTCCAGCAGAGCAGAGTTGAGAAGGGGCACATCTTTGCCAACTGTCAACAAACATCTCTGCATAAATGTGGAAGCATAATTGCCTATTTTTAAAGCAAGAAGAATATCCGAACAAGGAATAAAATTTTGATTGAAACCTTATATACAGGCTGTTTCAGTTGCTGGTATGTATTAACTGCCTCCTTAGTAGTCTGCTTTCAGCCCTGCAAAAAGGAAGGAAACAACTTTAATTCCCTCTATGAGGAGAAAAACCTTTAATTGCCACCCCAGGAACGAGAGAGGAAGACACCAACAGCAAGTGGTACAAGTAGGGAGTCGAACAGCACCTGTTTGGACCACGAGCATCTGCTGACCATCCTCAGCAAGAGACAGAGAACAAGAAGAGCAGGAGTCTGGAGCCTGTAAAATAGGAGTTGGGGTGTATAGGTCTGAACTTCAGTGGCAGCATAACTATTTTTCTGAATTCATAAAAATTTCCACCAGGATAAGCAAGCATTTAAAAAGTAAGGTCCCACCAGGCGTTGGTGGCACACGCCTTTAATCCCAGCACTCGGGAGGCAGAAACAGGTGGATCTCTGTGAGTTCGAGACACCCTGGTCTACAAGAGCTAGTTCCAGGACATCCTCCAAAAGCCACAGAGAAACCCTGTCTTGAAAAACCAAAAATAAATAAATAAATAAATAAATAAATAAATAAATAAATAAATGTAAGGTGCAAGGCACATTCCAGGACCATGTAAATATGTGTCCAGTTTCTCACTGCTTCTGCTGATGACAGCGGTACACACATTGGCCAAGCATCTGTAAAGTTTATGTTAACTGGGCTACAGAAAGTCTAGTAACAATACATGATTCAAACAATTAATGGGTAATAAAAGTCACTACCTCAGGATCACTACTGGTGGGTAGCACACTCATTCTTTCCAGAACTTTATGTTTGGTGTTGATGGAAGCCAAGGAGGCATGTTTCATCCTGAGTAATTTTGGGTGTGAGGGAATATGACAGTTGAGGGATAACCATTCCTTACATCTAGGGATCTGTTTGGGAGACAAGGAATTCACAGACCATCACAGGATCTGTCCACAGGAAAAAGGAAACAGTTTCTAAGGACTTTTGATCTTCAGAAGGAAAAAATAAGTTGCATGTTGGAGAGGAAAACAACCTAGAAAGTATGGCAAGTGGCAAGGACTGAGTGTCAAGGACCAAGCTGACTCAAGACACACTCGTTATTTCAAATCTCAAAAAGAAAGTTTAAAGCTGGACTGGTAGCATATTCTGTTAACAATTTAGCATGTGAAGCTTCCAGAAGACTGTCACTGTGCCTTTACATCAAATACACATAATTCCACTCAAACATCTGCATGTACTTGAATTTTTACAAGCAGTTTTAAGCAAACCTAGTGCTAAAATATATAAGGTTAATTTTATGACAAATTGCCATCCTGCAGCAGGGTAAAATAGAAGAGTCTGCTGCTCCCATTCTAGAATTAACCACATGGTCAGTTTCACTTATTAGGTGGACTGCTCCAAACTTTTCTGAAGATACAAGCTAGATTTATTCATCTTTGGGGATCCAGCACCTACTAATAATACTTCATATGTGGTCACCACTCAAAATATGTTGATTAATTAGCAAAATGTCCTTTGTAAGAGTGTAAGCATATGTAGCTACAGGATGTGGGAACAGGCACAGATTGAAATTCAGATTATGTTGGTAACTTGCTCTCTGAGCTTTTAGGAGTCAGTGCCTGTCGATTGGTCATCTATGAAAGAAGCTGCCTGTTGGGATGTTCAGTGTGTTTAGTCTTCCCTAAGAAGTGTCAAGTTTCTATTACTAACTGAGGAGCATCATTGTGTATTTACCAACATGTCTTTCCTCCTTGTGCCTAAAGACACTTCTGACAAAAGCAGATTAATCCTTCACACTTTCAAAATCTAATATAATCCTAAGTACTAAAAATGCATTTCTTCTGTCATTTGTTATCATTTAACCCAATCTAAGATAGCATCACTGTTATTTATTTGTTGTTGACATGGTCTTATATCATAGGCTGGCTGCAAACTCATTATGTGGCCAAGGATGTCTTCTAAATTCTGATCTACTCCCTCCCACGCCGTGAGTGCTGGGATTGCAGGGGAATATCGTTGTGTCTAGTTCTATGTGGTACTGATAAATGAACCCAGGCTTCATGGATGCTGGGCAAGCATGCTTCCAGCTGAGATACCAAACCATTCTCATACTCATTCTGAAGGCCTTTGTGTGGCCACGTGCCTTTTTTGATATTAATAAAATATTTACACTGAAGCATTTTCAGGTAAAAAGAAGTAATATCGTAGGCCCCCAGATCCAATTTGACATTAACTCTGCTAAGTATGAAGAGCTCTTTGGCATCTGTGTGATCGTACATATCCAGAATCAGCAAGAAACAGCCATATTCCATGAACTAAGCTGGGGCCATCAGGATCCCAGAAGCCTTCCCACTCCCAAGAAGCCAGCACTGTACACCATTTCCACCTAAACCCAGATTAGTGTTGGACACTGGTATTGCAGCCATTTCTGGGTGTCCCTCTGAGGGCCTCTCATCACCTGTGCATTCTGCTTCCCACACACACAGTAAAAAATCATATAACCAAAATAGAAAACCAGCCTCCTCCATGTCTATCTCCTTATCATAATTTAATTTTTTTTTAGAAAAGTAACTCTGGAAGACAAACTACTTAAAATCCGTTATTATAAATCAGTTCCCCTGAATATGTGTTCTGTTATGCTTAAAGACTTTGGAGAACAATTCAGTTCTTACACAAATGTGGATTCCTTCAAAAAATAATGGGGTGTATGACTCCTGGGAGTAAGAAGTAAGAGATGAATCGGCATGTACAGGGGCAGCCCCCCCCTACCCCCCCCCCCCCCCCCCCCCCGCACTAACTAGTGTAAATAACCCACAGCCCACCCAAGTTTTTCCTAGTTTCCAGCTCACATCTTCAAATAGAGGCAAAAACAAATAAACAAAACAACAATAACAAAACCTCCCAAATATATCAGCCCACTTTCTTATGGTGCCATGGAACATATAAGACCTCTTCTACCTGAGGAACCCAGGACCTTTGCTTGGCACCCCTCCCCCACCCCAGCTTCCCACTTTTTGTACTGAATGCTGAGGTGACCTTTTTTTGTTTTATTTTTTTTAACTTTTTATTTTTTTGCCATCTAATTGGAAAGAACAAGAGGATGACAATGACCCTGACCCCTGAACTGTGTCTTCAGCTGTCATTTCTCGCAATTTGTGTCAAGTAGAAAAATAAGACCTTATTGTTTCCTTTAATTCAAGTCAGAATTTTATTCCCCCCCAAACCAAAAACATTTTAAACTGTTGAAATTTAAATAGAAGCAGGACAGGGACTCAGTTTGGTTGGCAGAATGCTTGCTAGCATGAACATAGCTATGAAACTGGGCGTGATTGCTCCTGCTTATCCTCCCAGCACTCAGGAGGTAGAGGCAGGAGAAGCAGGAGGACCTTGCATTTAAGGCTATCTATCCTCTGATGTTTAGGATATTCAAGGCCAGCCTGGGCTGCATGAGACCTTATATCTAAAAGAAATTAATAAATACTTTACATATAATGTGCTTTTCCTCTATCATTGTCCATCTTGATTTTTATTACTATTAATTTTAAATTTTTTACTGTCTGCATGTACCTGGTGCCATGGAGGCTGGAAGAGGGTATTGGATCCTTTAGGACCGGAGTCACAGACAATTGTGAGCCATCATGTGGGTGCTGAGAATTAAACCCAGGTCCTCTGGAAGAACAGCCCATTCTCTTAACTGCTGAGCCACCTCTCCACCTTCCTTTTTGAGTCAGAGTCTCTCACAGAACCCAGAGCCCACTGATTGGCTACATTTGTCATCTGCAACTGCTTACCAGCCTGTCTTTTCTCTTCATGCACTGGGATTGCAGGTCTGGGCCTCCTCCAATTTCTTAGGTGGGCGTTGGGAACCAGAATGTGGGTCCTCATGCTTTCACAGCAGGAGTACCTACCAAGTGAAACATCCCAGCCCCTACAGGATTTTACAGAATACAAATAGCCAATGGGGTTTAAAGATGGAAAATACATGAAGTAGGAAAATTAGGAAAGATCTGAGAAGAGCAAGTATTTGTGATGGACACAGAAGGTTGAGTAGCAAGATGAATCTCAGTTAAAGACTATTTTATAAGAAGAATGTAAAAACGTATCTTTATAATACCACCTGCCCACAAAGTCATTTTGCCTGAAGGGTTTTTGAAGACTTACTTCTTTTTAATTTAATGCTCCAAAGATTAATATAATACCCACCACAGAGTTATATTTAGTTTGTTATTATAAGGTAAGTGTACATACAATAAAGATTTTGCAAGTTTCAACTTGACATGAAATTATGTTTTAAATGGTGTTTGAGTAATATACTCATTAAAGTTCGTATTGTATATCATTCTTCATTGTTTTTAACATTGAAAACAAAAACATCCTAGGTCTCATTTGATCCTGACAAATTATTATTTATTAAAAATACCTAATGATTCACTATGGCCTTCACAAACCTCATTATTATCTGCATGTATCCAAGAATAAATATAATAATTAGCTCCTTGCTTCCACATAGATATGGCCCCAAAATTATAGGATTGCACAGACTTAAGGTCAAAAAAGCAAGCAGAACCCTGAACCCAGCAGCCCAAGACAAAGCTGTTGCTAGAGAAAGAGATGAAGCTCACTAGCAACAGTAGAAGCCCAGGCTCAGCACAGGGCGACTCACTGTGGTTCAAGTCGAGACACCTCAGCAGGGCGAGTCCATTGAGAGTTGCTGACAGGAGGCCAGATCTGTGCTAACTGATGCTCTCCAGATCCAAGGTGAAGACTGTGCTGTGTTTGTTTGCAGTGTGCTAACCCTGAATAGAGGATGTTAGAGGAAAAGTTCATGTCTGTCCTCTGATATAAACTTGGAACAGATAATTTTGGCATTTGCCATTATCATGTTCCTGGAATTATGTTTAATTATGGAATTAGACAATGTTGGGGACTCTGCAACAAGCTGTCAAGACAAAAAAAAACAAACAAACAAAAAACCCTAATATAGGTCTGAGTTTAATGAGTAGCTTACTATTTTATGTGAAGTTAAATACTAAGTAAGATATATTTTGCAAGAAAACCAAGCTAATGTATTATGATCTCAAATATTACTATGCATTTGAAATATTTTACCTTTTAAAAATTTGATATGGATGATCAATGCTCTGAATTTAATATTAATGTTTAAAACATGATTTGACATACATGATTTGACATACATTAATTAATGTGTCAACATAAATTCTTTGTCCTGAGTTAAGTTATAAAATATGTAAATGATTTTTTATGAATTATAGTAAAACAGAATCCACTGCCCTCTTTCCCACCTCACTGCTCACCCTGCTGCCAGTCCTCTACCCCTACTCCAGAGTACTTTGATGCTCAGGTGCAGTAAGAGAAACAGAGACTCTCTATAGCACCAGAAATCCAGCCCCCAACTTGGGCAGAGACTCCTTACTGGATCAGAGGTCATGTCAGGCACCAGAAATCCAGTCCACAAAGACCAGAAGACTAAAGAGGAAATAGAAACCAAGGAACAAAACAGCCATCCAACAAAGACAAACTCAGAAATCAGCACCCAGACCTATACTCATCCCAAAACCAGATGCCTGCATGACAGAATAAAAACACAATCAACATCAGCCACGGCAGTGACACCATCAGAGCCCAGCTATCCTACAAGGGCAAGATCTGAATATTCCAATACAGCTGAAGCACAATAAAATGATCTGGAAACAACTTTATGAAGATGAGAGAGGTTCTTAAAGAGGAAATAAAAAAATCCTTCTAAGAAACTGAGGAAAAGACAAACAAAAAATTGGGGGAAATTAATAAATCTCTTAAACAATGCCATGAAAGCCATGAAAAAACAAACAAACAAAAACAGGTAAAGAAAACTGTTCAAGACCTGAAAATGGAAATAGAAGCAATAAAATAAATAGAAACTGAGGGAATTCTGGTAATAGAAAAGTAAGCAAACAAGAACTACAGATGCAAGCATCACCAACAGAATACAAGAGATAGAAAAAAGAATCTCAGGCATAGAGGATACAATAGAAGAAACAGATTCACTTGTCAAAGAAAATGTTAAATCTAAAATATTTCTGACACAAAACATTGAGGAAATATGGGACACTATGAAAAGATCAAACCTAAGAATATAGGAATGGAGGAATGAGAAGAATCACAGCTCAAAAGCCCAAGAAATATATTTAGCAAAACCATAGAAGAAAATTTTCCTGACCTAAAGAAGGATATACCTATAAAGGTACAAGAAGTTTACAGAATACCAAATAGATTGAACCAGAAAAGAAAGTCCCCTTACCTCATAATAATAAAAGTACTAAATACACAGAACAAAGAACATTAAAAGCTGGAAGAGATAAAGGCCAATTAACATATAAAGGCAGACCTATGAGAATTACACTGACTTCTCAGTGGAAGGGCCTGGACAGATGTGCTGCACACTCTATAAGACCATGGATGCCAGGCCAGACTACTATACCCAACATAACTTTCAATCACCATAGATGGATAAAACAAAATATTTCATGGCAAAACCAAATTTAAACAATATCTATCCACAAATCCAGCCCTATAGAAGGTACTAAAGGAAAACTCCAAGTAGAAGAGATTAACTATACACATGAAAACACAGGCAATAAGTAATCTCATACCAGCAAAACCTAAAGAAGGGACACACCACACACATACACAAACACACACACACACACACACACACACAGAGAGAGAGAGAGAGAGAGAGAGAGAGAGAGAGAGAGAGAGAGGGAGAGACAGAGACAGAGACAGAGACAGAGCACAATTGCCACTACCAACAAAATAACAAGAATTAACGATCATTGGTCATTAATATCTCTTGATATCAATGAGCTCAATTCCCCAATAAAAATACACAGACTAACAGAATGGATACAAAAACAAGACCCATCCTTCTGCTGCATACAAGAAATGCCTTAATATCAAAGTCATTACCTCAGAGCAAAGGGTTGAAAAAAGATTTTTGAAGCAAATGGTCCCAAGAAGCAACTTGTGTAGCTATTCTAATATCTAACAAAATAGACTTCAAACAAAAATTCATTAAAATAGATGGAGATCTCTCCATACCTCTCCAATATTGTCCTTGAAGTTCTAGATAGAGCAATAAGACAACAAACAGAGATCAAGGGAACACAAATCGGAAAGGAAGAAGTCAAACACTCACTATTTGCAGATGATATGATAATCTACATAAGTGACCTGAAAAACTCTTCCAGGGAACTCCTACAGCTGATAAACACCTTCAGCAAAGTGGCAGGATACAAGATTAACTCAAAAACATGTGTAGCCCTACTATATATGGATGACACATTGGTGGAGAAAGAAATCCAAGAAACATCACCCTTTACAATTGCCACAAACAACATAAAATACCTTGGAGTAACACTAACCAAAAAAGTGAAAGACCTGTACCGTAAGAATTTTGAGTCTCTAAAGAAAGAAATTAAAGAAGATACCAGAAAATGGAAAGGTCTCCCATGCTCTTGGATAGGCATCAACATAGTAAAAATGGCAATCTTGCCAAGAGCAATCTACAGATTCAATGCAATCCCCATCAAAATCCCAACACAATTCTTCACTGACCTTGAAAGAACAATTCTCAACTTTATATGGAGAAACAGAAGACCCAGGGTAGCCAAAAAAACCCTGTACAATAGAGGAACTTCTGGAGGCATCACCATCCCTAAATTCAAGCTCTATTACAGAGCTGTAGTCCTGACAACAGCTTGGTATTGGCACAAAAATAGACAGGTAGACCAATGGAATAGAGTTGAAAAACCTGATATTAACCCACACACCTAGGAACACCTGATTTTTGGCAAACAATCCAAATATATACGCTGGAACAAAGAGAGCATCTTCAACAAATGGTGCTGGTATAACTGAATGCAGATATGTAGAAGACTACAGATAGACCCAAGCCTTTTGCCCTGCACAAAACTTAAGTCAAAATGAATCAAAGACCTCAACATAAACCCAGCCACTCTGAACCTATTAGAAGATAAAGTGGGAAATACCCTCGAATTAACTGGTACAGGAGACTGCTTCCTGAACATAACACCAACCAGTAGCACAGACACTGAGATCAACAATAGATAAATGGGACCTCCTGAAACTGAGAAGCTTCTGTAAGGCAAAGAACACAGTCAGCAAGACAAAATGGCAGCCCACAGACTGAGAAAAGATATTCACCAACCCCACATCTGACAGAGGGCTGATCTCCAAAATATACAAAGAACTCAAGAAGCTAGTCTCCAAAACACCAAACAATCCAATTAAAAAGTGGGGTACAGAACTAAATAGACAATTCTCAATAGAAGAATCTAAAATGGCTGAAAGACACATAAGAAAGTGTTCAACTTCCTTAGCTATCAGGGAAATGCAAATCAAAGCAACTCTGAGATACCATCTTACTCCTGTCAGAATGGCTAAAATCAAAAACACCAATGACAGTTCATGCTGGAGAGGATGTGGAGAAAGGGGAACACTTCTGCACTGCTGGTGGGAGTGCCAGCTTGTACAGCCACTTTGGAAATCAGTATGGAGGCTCCTCAAAAAAAATGGGAATCAGTCTACCACAAGATCCAGCAATTCCATTCCTAGGCATATACCCAAAAGAAGCACATTCATACAACAAGGACATCTGTTCAACTATGTTCATAGCGGCACTATTTGTAATAGCCAGAAACTGGAAGCAGCCTAGATGCCCCTCAATCGAAGAATGGATGGAGAAAATGTGGTACATTTACACAATGGAGTACTACTCAGCAGAAAAAGAAAAACAATGGAATCTTGAAATTTGCAGGAAAATGGATGGAATTAGAAGACACCATTCTGAGCGAGGTATCCCAATCACAAAAAAACAAACATGATATGTACTCACTCATATGTGGATTTTAGACATAGAGTAAGGGATTACCATCCTACAATCCACACTGCCAGAGAAACTAGTAAACAAGGAAGACCTAAAAGAGACAAACTTTGTCCCCTGGAGAAGGGGAAAAGGTCACCATTCCTTGAGCAAATTGAGAACATGGGAAGAGGTGAGAGGGAGCTACGAGAATGAGAAGGGAAGAAAAGGAAGGATGCAGAGGTCATGAGGAAGCAGAAAGTTTGAGTCAGGTGTAGATTAAAAGAAAGGACATATGATAGGTAGGATTTTAGTTGGATGGGTGGTAGGGGAGGAAGGGAGGGAAAAGGGAACTAGGATTGTCATGTAATTCAATCTTGTTTGTAATTTAAATTATATAAAAAATAAAAAATAAAAAAAATAGATGGAGAAGGTCACTTTATAGTCATCAAAGGAAAAATTCACTAACATGATCTCTCCATTCTTAACATTTATGCCCCTAATGCAAAGACACCCACATTTGTAAAAGAAACATTGCTAAAGCTGAAATCACACATCAACCCACACATCTTTATAGTGGGAGACTTAAACACCTCACTCTCACCAACAGACAGTTTACCCAGACAAAAACTAATCAGAGAATAATGGATCTAACAGATATTATGACTCAAGTCAACCTAACAGATATCTCCAGAACATTTCACCCAAACACAAAAAGAATATACCTTCTTCACAGCACATTCCAAATTAACAAAATCAGAAAAGAAAATAAGAACATAACAACAGACAACAAGGAAATCTAAAGAATCATTAGGTCATACTTCAAAAACCTGTAAATTGGAAAATCTGAAAGAAATGGACAAATTTCTCAATAGATAGCACTTACCAATGTTAAATCAAGATCAAATAAACAATTTACATAGACCAATGACCCCAATGACCTCTAAGGAAATAGAAGCAATCATTAAAAGCTCCCAACCAAAAAAAAAAAAAAGAAAATTTTAGTGCAGAATTCTAACAGACTTTTGAAGAAGAGCTAATGCCAATACTCTCCAAATTATTCCACAGAATAGAAAAGAACACTGACAACTTTTTATGAAGCCAGAGTCACCCTGATACCCAAACCACACAAAGAATCAGCAAAGAAAGAGAATTACAGACCAACTTCCCTTATGAACATTGATGCAAAAATACTCAATAAAATACTTGCAAACAAACTCCAAGAACACATCAACCACCATGATCAAGTAGGCTTTATCCCAAAGACGCAGGGATAGTTCAACCTATGAAAATCTGTCAATGTAATCTACCATATAAATAAACTGAAAGAAAGAAACACACAATCATCTCATTATATGCTAAAAAAGCCTTTGACAAAATCCAACGCCCCTTCATGATAAAAGTCTTAGAAAGAACAGAGATAAAGACAATTTACAGGAAGCCAATTAAATGGAGAGAAACTTAAAGCAATTCCACTAAAATCAGAAATAAGACAAAGCTGTCCACTGTGGTGATATATTATCATATATCTTTCTCCATATCTATTCAATATAGCACTTGGAGTTCTAACTACAACAATAAAGCAATAAAACAATATCAAAGGAATACAAATTGGAATGGAAGCAAAGTATCTCTATTTGTAGATGATATGATACTATATATAAATGACTCCAAAAATTCTAACAGGGAACTCCTACAACTGTAAAAAAAACCTTTAGTGAATTGGCTGGATACAAGATTAGCTCAAAAAAAATCAGTAGACCTCCTACATGTGAATAACAAACAGGCTGAGGAAGAACTCAGGGAAAGAACACCCTTCACAATAGCCACAAATAATATAAAACATCTTGGGGTAACTCTAATCAAACCAAGTGAAAGACCTGTATGATAAAAACTTCAAGACTTTGGAGAAGAAAATTGAAGATAAAAAAATCTCCCATGCTGATGGATAACATAGTAAAAGTGCCCATCCTACCAAAAGCAATCTACAGATTCAATGCAATCCCCATCAAAATTACAACACAATTCTTTACAGAACTTGAAAGAGCAACATTCCACTTCATATGGAAAAACAAAAAACCCAGGATAGCTAAAACAATGCTATACAATAGAAGAACTTCTGGAGCTATCACCATCCTTGATTTCAAATGCTGCTACAAAAGCTATACTAGTAAAAACTACATGGTTTGGCATAAAAACAGACAGGTGGATCAAAGACCTGGATGTAAATCCACACATTCATGGTCACCTAATTTTTAACAAAGAAGCCAAAAATTATACAATGGGGAAGAAAGTATCTTCAACAAATGGTACGGGTCTAACTGGATGTTTTCATGTAGAAATTGATCCATATCTATCACCCTGTACAAAACTCAAGACCAAATGAATCAAAGACCTCAACATAAATCCAGTTGCACTGAACCTGATAGACAAAGTGAGAAAAACCCTTGAACTCATTGGCACAGGAGACAACTTCCTGAAAAGAACACCAATAGCACCGGCACTAAGAACAAAAATTAATAAGTGGGACCTTATGAAACTGAAAAACTTCTGTAAGGCTGACACTGTCAGTAGAACAAAACAGCAGCCTACAGAATGGGAAAAGATTTTCACCAACACCACATCTGACAGAGGGCTGATCTCCGAAGTATATAAAGAACTCATAAATGTAGACACCAAAAAACCACATGACCCAATTAAAAATGGTGTTAGAGATCTAAGCAGAATTCCCAAGAGAGGAATCTCAAATGGTTGAGAAACTCTTAAAGAAATGCTCATCATCCTTAGCTGTCAGGAAAATTCAAATCAAAACTACTTTGAGATTCCATTTTACACCTGTCAGAATGGCTAAGATCACAAACACGAGTATCAACTCATGCTGGCAAGGATAGAGTGCAAGGGAACACTCCCTCACTGCTGGTGAGAGTACAAACTTGTACAGACACTTTGGAAATCAGTATGGTGGTTCCTCAGAAAATGGGAATCAATCTACCTCAAGACCCAGCTACACTACTCTTGGGCAAATACCCAAAGGATGTTCCATCATACCACAAGGACACTTGCTCAACTATGTTCATAGCAGCTTTATTCATAATATCCAGAACTTGCAAATAACCTAGATGCCCCTCAACAGAAAAATGGATAATGAGAAAATGTGATACATTCACACAATGGAGTATTACTCAGCTATTAAAAACAATAACATCATGAAATTTTCAGGCAAATGCACAGAACTAGAAAAAATCATCCTGAGTGAGGTAATCCAGACCCAGAAAGACAAACATGTCTGTCTTGCCTGGAGAGTGTTCTGGGACCAAAGCCTAGCAGAATTGTCATCAAAGAGACCAGAGAGACTTCATCCTGCAACTGATGGGAACCGATGCAGAATCTCACAGCCAAACATTAGGCAGGGCTCCAGGAGACCTGCAAAGAGAAGGAAGGACTGGAGGATTCAGATGAGTCAGGGACCATAAGAATGCAGAATTAACTGACAATAACTCAAGGGGGCTTGCAGAGGGCAGGCAGTCTGTAGGGGTCTGACCAAGGCCAGCCCTGGTCTACAGAATGAGTTCCAGGACAGCCAAAGCTACACTGTGAGATGCTGTCTTGAAAAACAAAGTAAATAACTGAGCAAACAGATATAGAAGTAATGCACACCTGTGCATGCATTCATGTGTGTGTGTGTGTGTGTGTGTGTGTGTGTGTGTGTGTGTGTGTGTGTGTGTGTGTGCACATGTATCTGTATGTCTGTGTCTGTAGAGAGTTCAGGTGAAAGACGCCATCATTGTGCTACTCATGCCTCTCCTTGATGACTACTGAATCATCCCAGAATCCGAAGTCAGTTGTGATCTCTGATGCTCTTCTATGAAGACTCTAATCATTGACCAACCGCCATTTTCTTAGGTGATACAGTTGTGCTGCAACAGAATCAAATACATCTGGGTAGCTTACACCTGCAATCCCAGCATTCAGGGAAGCAGAAGAGGATTGATGCAAGTTCAAGGCCGCCAGGTCCAAATCATGTAATGACATTATCTCAAGAAAGAAAAAGGAATCAAGCATAGTGTAACATTTTTTGGCTCTCAGATTCTCTGGGGATACCTAAGGGCCTTTAGGAGTTAACACATCCAAGAGTAGCCGTGCCACGGGATTCTGTAACTTTTCCGTTCTCATTCTTACTGTGTTAACTACAGTATCTGTACTCTTACCTACTTAAATATCAGAGCACCAAGTAAAATGTATTTTGGTAAAACAAAACAAAAACCACCATACTGGAGTTTGAGAGATGTCTCGTTGATTAACAATGCATAACTGCTCTTGTAATAGACCTGGGTTCAGTTCCTAGCACTTTCATTGGGTGACTCACAACTTCGTGTAACTCCAGCTCCAGGGGATCCAATGCCCTCTTCTAGACTCTGGACACATGCATACACATGTATGCAGATCTATACACAGACAAACAGACATGTATATAATTTTTAAAAATTAAATAATTTTTTAAAAAGGCTATATGGCTTACAAAATTCAAAATGGCTGTCCTAAAGAAATGTCTTGTATATGCTTTCACTTTGAATCATAGGAAACATGGTGTGAACGTGATGTCACCATCTGGGCATTCCCAAGGTGTATGCAGTATTCTCACTCCCTTTCTTTTCTCTCAGAAGGACAAAAAGGTCCCAAGAGAGTAACAGCACTGTACCATAGGCCTGTCTTCAAAAGGTGTATTTGCTCCTTATGCAGTAGAAATGATTGCTGCTCCTATCACTGTGAACAAGACATGAGCAGCAGAGCAGTGAGCACTTTCAGCCTGCACCTGAAAGTGACAACAATAGAGATCAAATATATTCCAGAAAGCCTATGTACTCAAAGTCTGTTGTTATTGCCTTATACATGCAGCGTAAGAGCTAATACATGCCATTATTATTGATTGGGTATTGTAAGTAATCTAGAGATGATTTATCATATATGGGGAGGTGTACATCAACTCATATACAAATGTCACTCCATGTTGAAGAAGAGATTAAGACATCTTGGGCTTTGCTATACAAGAAGGGTCTTGTAACCACTCCCCATAGATAGTGTGGAACAACTGTATTTACCTTGAATTAAACAAAATCTTCTTTCTACAATAATTCTATCCAGATGAGGCAATGTTAACGAAACCACTCATTAAAAACCCCTACATTTAATAGTTCTTCAAAAACTAAATTACAACACTAAAAAACTTAGTAACTATTTCTATTTGATGTCTCAATATTAATTAGAAACATATAAGCATCAGATACATCAACTAAACCTCTTTGTATGAGAACATAAACTTACCAAACTTTCTGGCTAACACAATCTGAAAAAGAAATTAATTAGGAGTCATGAAGAACCCCACAAAGCAAAAGGAAAATCTGGAGAACCAGATATCTAAGCCTCAGTGGAGAGCAAGGTGTTGGTGACTGGCTATGGTCTCTCACAGCCTTGTCTGCCAGATCAGGGAACTAGAACTGTTTTACTTCAGGTGACATGATGCTTATTTAGAATTCAAATTCCAAATCCTTTATTAGTCTAGTTGGTGAATGTGCTATAGGAAAATCAAACCATAACCAGTATGATCAGGTGGTGGCGTTTTTCATCAGAGAGGAATATTTGCAGCTCCATGGGAAACAAATCTATAGGTTAAAATGTAACTTTCCAAATTCTGGGTTAAATGCTAGTCACTGATAACAGAAAAGTTCCTGGGGGCCGTGAAAAGTTCTTTCACACCCTACACTGGGCTTTATGTAAGGACTGAACATGTGACATTCTCCTTTTGGTCTGGGTAAGTTTTCCTGACAAGCAGCTAATGGCAGGAGACAAGTGTAGGACAGCCTTTTTACAAAAAAAAAAAAAAAAAAGTAACTTTGTTAGTTTTGGGGGTGTGTGTGGAGGCAGTGAGGATCTTATTTTGCATATCTTGGTATTTGTAGCAAATTTTTAACAAATCCCAACAAAAGTATACAAAAGATCATTTTGAAAATAACCAGTTAGTGAGGTGGTGGACATCTGTTCTCTGTCTTCCCAGCATGCTTTGGTCTCTGGTGACAGTGCTGAGTGATGAACAGGCACACTTCGTGCTACTTGTACAAACGAAACCATGGAAGTCTTGTGGAGGTTGCACACTAGGGTAAATGGATGTAGTAAAATATTTTTGGATCAGGGCGGTTGTGGCGCATGCCTTTAATCCCAGCATTTGGGAGGCAGAGGTGGATCTCTGTAAGTTCAAGGCCAACCTTATCTACAAAGCCACACAGAAGAACCTTGTCTCGAAAATAAAATAGAATTTTTTGGTGACTGAAGGCCCTCGTCATGTGCCTAAAGTGCAAAATGTTTCCTCTCAGCTGCTGTTCTGTTTTCCCTTTCTCCTCCTCAGTTTCTGAGTCTTTTAATAGAAACTGAAAGTACTGTCTTTTAAAATTCTGTAACTGAAGGACAAAGTGGTAAACTCCCACAAAGCTAGGCCATTGTAATTATCCTAGAGGAAATGTTTTTTACAGAGCCATTTCTCAGGACATTGACATGGAGTACATTTTCATTTTCGAGCATTATCTCCTGTTTCCAGTCTTTGACACAGAGAACGGAGTGTGTAGCTTCTGAGATTCCCTTATGTTATTGTTGTCTAAGACTTCTCTATGGATTGATTACATGCCTCTGGGATTTGTTTATATTTCTGTCATCTAAGATTTCTCTATGGATCAGGTTTCCCAAATGGTTTTAAGACCATACACCAGTGACAGATAATTAAAATTACACATTGAAACAGATTTCAACAATCCACCCTGTAAACATACGTAAAATAAAAACTATGTGCTGGATCATTCTTAAGAACTTCGATAGTGCTACAGCTACCCAAACTCACTTAAGCATCTTAAGAACTGGCCTCCTGTCAGCTTGGGCAAGAACTGAGTACATTCATATATCCTAGATACTTACCTGTGTAGTTAAAATGTCTGGCGTTCTTCATTCTTTAATGATAAGGGCATACTTCCACTCAGTATTATATTCCTTCTGTGTAACATATTTCCTTTGGCATTCTTTTTTGGTTTGTTTTTGTTTTTTCCAGACAGAGTTTTACTAGTTCAAACCGGCTTCCAGCACACCATGTAGCCAAGGCTGTCCTTGAACTCCTGGTCCTCCAGTCTCCATTTTCCAGATGCTGGGGGTACAGGCCACTTTGCCTGGCTTTGACATTTCTATTTCCAGTTTAGAAATCATTTAATTTAATATATCCAAAATATTAGCATTTCAGTGTTCAATCAATATAAAAATCATTAAAAAGGTAATTTACTTTTGTACTATTTTTAACACATCCATCATATGAGATAATGGTACTTTCTTACACTTATATTCTGCATGCTGCTCCTAGGCAACCACTCAGTACTCTCTAGTGTGCCTCTTCTCTATCCTACAGGCCTCTCTACTTTAAAGATATGATTTTTTTCTCTCTCCCCATCCCTGCATCTGAGCTCTGGGATGACCACACGGCATTGTTTCTTTCACATTTTGTGTAGTGTCTGTTCATATAGAATCATTTTAGCTTTTATATTCTTTGTAAATGTTATTCTTTTAATGCATTTATTACTATTCTGTGTGAATATGATGCCCACGAGTGTGCTCATGTAGCAGCTCTGTGTGAAGATCAGAGGATAATTACGTGGGCTCTGTTCTCTCCTTGCCCCTTCACATGGGTTGGGGCTCAGGCTCCGGTCAGCAGGCCACCTCAACAGCTGAACCTCCTCATCAGCACCTCTTGTTTTACTTTTAAAGAATATGCTCTCAGGTATTTCTGGCCCCTTCAAATCAAGGTCTGAGGTACACTATCTGCTCTGAGCAGAGTTTGAAAGAAAAAGGTGGATATTCTTATTAGGTTATGACTTAGATGACACCAGCAGCAAAGTGGGAGGAGCAGCCACACACACAGGAGACCTGGGGTTGCACCTGCATCTCTAGTGTACGTACATGTTCTTATTTAATATTTAGTATCCTGTGTTCTCATGTTTTTATATATTTTAATATTCTGTGTTTTTATCTGATATTCTGTATTCTTATTTAATATTCTATAGTCCTATCTAATATTCTGTATTTTTACTTAATATTGTGCCTTCTTATTTAATAATCTGTATTTCTAAGTTTCCATTTTAACTCCTCCTGAGTAGATACCTCTAGCATTTTATATCATTTTAGGTTCATCTTGAAGTTTGTTAATTTTTAATTGTCTCATTTAATGAAGTCTTTAGCCAATATACCATGTGTTTAATCTCAAATATATAAACACATGTACATAATAATATATGTACACATACAAACACACACACATATTTTTAGTTTTTGGTTTTTCTGGAATACCTGCTATAGCGTTGACTCTTCTCATCCACTCAAGGTAAATTATATATTATTCTTGAACTTCCATTTCTCACATCAATGTACTAGGCACACTTCATAATAATAACAATTATAACATTATAATAACAATTACATATTTACTCTTAAGAGCAGGTCTCATTGTGTACCTCAGGGGCTGGCCTTGAACTAATTATAATTATATAGTTTATGATGGCCTTGAAATGTCAATTCCCCCGCCTCTGCTCCCTGAGATCTCAGATCACAGGCACGGGCTACTACTCCTACCCCGTATATTCACCTCTAACTCTCAGTAAAGGATAAATCTCTGATAGGACACTCTTGAACTTCCCCGTCTCCAGAACCATAAGCAAAGCAAACTCACTCATGGTAAATTACCCAGTCTCTGGTGGTGTGTTGTAGCACAAGAAAACCAACTAAGGAAAGGCAATCTGACGTTTTGTTTTGCTTTGTTTTTTTCACTTTTCCCCATGAAACTGCCATCATTTGAATAGTCACGTAAACAAAGCTCTTAGCTTAAGTCATTACATCATACTACCCTGTTAACTTTTATGTTCAGGATTGTAGGACTGGACTCCCAAGTTTCTTCATCTACTCAAAGAGTAACTGCATCAATTATTTTAGGAGGGTGAAGCCCCCATGTTCTAATCATCTCCCACTAGTCCCAACCTCTGAACACAGTGTGCTGATGGTTAAAGCAAGGCAACTACAATAATCCCAGGCACTCCTAACCTCTGCCCTCCACTTACAGATGCTGTTTTCTGAGTCAGAACAAAACTCAGAGAGTCGCCAGTAAAGACTAAGGTCTCAGCTACCACCCTCTGTTGGCACTTATATAGTGTGTGTCTTTTACACATTTCTTAAGTTCCCTGAATCCCAAGTTCCTCGATCCCAACCCCCACACCCCATGGACTTATTATTATTATTATTATTATTATTATTATTATTATTATTATTATTATTTTGGTTTTTCGAGACAGGGTTTCTCTGTGTAGCTTTGGAGCCTATCCTGGCACTCGCTCTGTAGACCAGGTTGGCCTTGAACTCACAGAGATCCACTTGCCTCTGCCTCCCGAGTGCTGGGATTAAAGGCGTATGCCAGCAATGCCAGGCTTGTTATGATTATTAACCATGCCTCTGTAGTGTAGTGTCTTATGTCTAGAGCCTTTAGAGTATGGTGTTTTATCCTACTTACAAGTTACCAAGTTAGTCATGGGTTATGACAAAAGACATGAGACACCTGAGTCAGAGGAAAGGACAGGGAACTGCAGCAGCAGAGTGCCCAGGATGTCAGCATTCATGGTAATTAATTCTCCTCATTCCACAGTGTGGTACGAAGAAGGCAAGTAAGGTTAATAGTTAACTATTCAAGCAATGCAATGTGTTATAGGAAAAGCCCCTAAGAACCCAGCTTGTTAGGAGGGCACTGAGAAAACTTGACCGTTGCTCTACAGGAAGCTATTATCTTTATTAGTCTAGACAGAAACAAATGTCGCTTATGCTGAGGTTTTTGTATGAGGATTTGTTTGTTTCTCTTGGGTTAAGGCCTAGGAGAAGGAAGGCTGGGTCTTGTGATGAATGTATATGTCCTTGAGGAGAGCCAGCAGCAATGGCAGGAAATGCCTCTTCTTCCAAGACACACAGAAATAGGAGAGGTATATTAATGCTTGCCCCTGACTGAGGCCAGTAGATAGCATATGGTAAGTGTTCAGCAGACAGTAGTCATTATCATGACACTGTTGCCTGTGGCTAGTGCTGGACAAGTTATGAGAACAGGAAACAGATCTGGAAAGAATGCTACTTCCTGCTGTCATTCCCTAAATGCAATGTTCCACTCTAATGAAATGTCCATTTCTATTGATAGTTTTCAGTCTTTTAGGGGAGGCTGGTATAGAGTTAGAAATGTTTGCCGCATTGTGAGTGTCTGCTTGCTCGAGACTTGATTTCTGTCATCTTCCTCAGCTAGGAACACCCAGTCACATGGCAAAGTTGAGGACGTCTCTGTTTAGACGGTGTCACAACTTGGGTTTTTACAGAAGCACACATGCTATTTATTTTGTTTATTTTTAGAATCTATTTAGTTCTACAAGTAGTACTGATTGGTTCTCAGAATTGTCTCCCAGCTCTCATCTTCTAGAATATCTTCATTTCAATTTCTCCATTTTTGTTGTAAATCATTTTGGTTGAGGTATCATTTAGGTAATTAAAATTCATTGTTTATGTGTGTGTACAGTTCCACTTGTTTTGACAAATACACACAAAGTGTAACTATACCATAATGAAAATACAGATTAGTCCTGACACTGCAGAATGTCACTCACCTTGTGGTCAATAGCTTCCCCCTGCTAACACTGGCAACCACTCATTTGTTTGTTTGTTTGTTTTCTTTTTATAGAATATCATGTAATTAAAATTCTCTTTTTGTTTGTTTGGTTGGTTGTTTTGTTTTTGTTTTTTGGGACAGAGTTTCTCTAACAGTCCTGGCTGTCCTGGAACTCATGCTGTAGACCACCAGACTGGATTTGAATTCACTGAGATCTTCCTGCCTCTGCCTCCTAAGTGCTGGGATTAAATGCATGAGCCATCACCACCCTGCAATTAGAATTCTTAATATATTTTGAGTCTGGCTTTTTTCACTTATCATCATATATTTTGTATTTATCCACATTGTTGTATGTAACACAAGTTTGCTCTTTTTATTGCTGAGTAATACTCTATATATTAATATGCCATGGTTTATTTTCTGATAATCAATTAATGAATATTTGTGCTGTGTTTTGTTAGCGAAAGTAAATTCCCAAGGGTTTCAATAAAAGATAATACTAAGTAGTCAATAAAATGAGTTTAAATATAGGATTAAAATACTAGATCAGTTGACTTCAAGCAAAGGAATGGTTACTGTAGGCAGGTGCAACTTACCAGAAGAAGCTTGTTGGAAGAATATTGAAAGGACCCACATACTGCAGGATGATCCCCTCTGGATCCACATTAGGCACAGACCACACCCAAACACCAATTTTCAAACACAAACCAAACACAAAGAGATCCTTTATTGAGCAAGGCAAAGAGACGGGGTGGCTGTATCTGAATTGGACAGAAATGGCAGCAAAATAGTTTGCATATGTTAATTTTAAGAGGAAAAAGAGGGAGGTCTGTGTTAGAATGACCCAGGATGTTTCAAGTTCTGATTGGGCATTTTAATTAGTTTAGTTCAAATAACAAATGTTGACTGCTGAATTTTGACGTTTTGATAGCTGTACCTTGGTGATCAGTCTCAGGAATGAGTCAGGTATAACCAAGTGGCCAAATAAAGGCAGGGACCTTCGTGGGTAGCTTTAGAAATGCAGTCTAATGGTTTAGCAAGGGAGAAGGAAGGGGGACTGGGCAAAACCTGCCAGTGTCATGTTTGCCATGCTGGAGCCCTTCATCTATGACTTCCTCTGGTGAGCTTAGGCCATGTCTGCATCTGGAAGTCCCTCCCTTCTCCTCAGAGTCTGCTTTCCTGATTGCTGCTTGTAAACATGAAGCTTTGGCTCCAGCTATACCTCAAGTGTTCCCTTATGGTAGCCTGCAAAGGGCAAGCTTCTGCTGGTAACTGTAGAACATTGTCTGCACTTTACAGACTTGGGACATGCTTAGCCTTTCTCTTGATGTTTGTAAGTTGATTTCTGTGGATATCTACATCCATGTGCACACATGAACACACCACTAATTAAGATGTTCCACTCAGATCCCGAATGATATAGTATTTAGTAATACAGATTTAGCATAGGATTCATGTGTAGGTGTGTTCCTATTCATGTGTGCAGGTGTATGTGAAGGTCAGAACAATGGATGTCTACCTTATTTTCTGATACTAGGTCTCCCAGTGGGACCTTAGGTTCACTGATGAGGTTGACAAGCCCAATGGACCCAATCGTCCTCACCTTCCTGTGCTGGTATTACAAGCAGGTGCCCACTACACCCAGCTTGCTGGATTTGTTACAGGGATCAAACTTGGTTCCTCATGCTCACATGACAAACGTGTTACAGACTGAGCTATCTCCCCAGCTCAGGCTTAATATGCAATCCAAGTATGGGCTTTCAGAATTGGCCTGGAGTGTTTAGGAATTCATTATTTAATCCGATAAGATAAAGTAGGGTGCAAACCAGAAACGTGTGAGATTGCATACGCTTTCAGTTAATTCCTCGGGGATTTGATGAGTTCCTTGTATGCAGTCAGCAGGCACGTAAGGTGGTGACTCATCCACTCTGTTGTGAGTTATGAGTCCTTAGATACCAGCCTCCAATAATCCATGAACTTGTAATTGTATTTTGGAACAGCAATAAAAGATTAAAATGTGTCTTCCACCAACAATATTTAACTACACTTCCATATCTCCTAGATATGCTAGTATTAATAGCCATGTTCTATATTAGAAAATATGTGTACAGAGACGTGAGGTTGTAAGCACACTTACAGTTGCTTTATATGTTTGTAGATGCTGTTATACAGTGTGGTTACTCTTCTCAGGTGTCTTCCTTGTGCGTGATATGCTGGGTGTTCCTTCAAATTACACTTCAAAACTGCTCAGAGAAGAGTTCGGACCCATGCCCAGAGCTTCAGAACTCACTGCATGCTGGACAACACTGGAAATCTGAGGTGGCAAGTGTGTCCTTTGAGGTGGCAAGTATGTCCCTGGAGGAATGATGGTGACAAGATGAAAACTCTACAGGCTGGGAGATCTCTGCCCAGCTTCTGAAAGATGAAAGGCACAATAGATACTCTATACTTTTGAAGGCCCTCTAGTCTCAAGTGACAATAATAATTTTTAACAGGTAAAGATATAAAATTGGTTTTATTTTTCCTCTGAGTTTGTATACTCTTGAAAGTTTTGATTTTCATAAAAATTAAGATAACACGTGCTGCCTCATGGATCATTGAATCTCTGAAGACTATCAAATCTAGAAAAAGTTGCATTAGTCTATCCATACCCATTGCATTGGCCCCTTGCACTGTCTGCACCTTGGACTCTCTTGCTCAGTCACATTCTATCCAGACAGCGGGAAACACGGTTTTTTCTAATGTCTAAGGGTAAGTTACACACAACCTTTCACCCTAGAGGTGCCAAGTACTACAGTTTTATAATCTTTATGCTTATGTATGTATGCATGTATTGCATGGGTTGAGCTTGTCCTTGTGTGTGAGGGGGCTAGAAGAAGGTATCAGTTGTCTCCCTCTTGCTTCCCATAGTATTTTTGAAGGGAAAGGGTCTCTCCATGAACCTGGAGATCAACTGTTTTGGCTAGTCTGGGTGGCCACTACCTGGGCCTGCCTCTCTAGCTCTGCCATCACTGGAGTTACAAATGCAGGCTGCTGTCCCTGATTTTTTTGTTTTATATACATGGGCTCTGGAAATCTGAACTTGGTCCTCATACATGTACAGCAACCACTTTCTCAAGCTACTTTCCTAGCCCCAAGTATTTGGTTCTTTGTAAAAAGGACATTTATTTATATACATAGCATATAGAAGCTAACAATAAATCTTTCACTGATAATTTTTAAATCTTGGTAATTTTACACAGTAACATTCTCTAAGGTTTGCTTTCTGTTTGGATGGGTTTGTTGATGGATTTTATGCTCTTTTTGTTTATTTGTTTAGGTTTGGGTTTGTGTCATCCAGAATAGGACCTAAAGGACAATTGTTTTCATGTCTTTGGACATCACCATGCTGGTCAGACTCCAGGATCAGCATTGTGACCAAGTCAGTGAGTCTTTGTTCTCAATGGGTCCTGTTAACACCCAAGGAGACCAGGCTCTGTAGGCTAACCCTACACTACAAACAGAATTAGACGAGGCTCTGTCAGCTACACCCTCACTGTCCTCGCTACAAGCAGAATTAGCAAAGAAGTCAGCCCTGAAAATGGAAATTCCCCGAACAGAAAATGTCCTTGTACAATTAGAGAGCATCAATTAACTGTATGATGTCATATCCTCTAAAGAAGATGGGCTCTGTTATGTTTCACATAATGAATGTGAATGGCATCACTATTATATTACTGATGTTAATATTATATTAATATATAATGTTATTACTCTCTGACCAGCTAATCAAGCCAGCCAACATCTTTATCCATTACACTAAACAGATTCTCTGAATTTAAAACAGTACATAAGCAATGAAAAAATTTAGTTTTACTTTATTTTTCTTGACAGTAAGAATAAGCATTACCAATATATAATAATTAATGCTACAATAATTATTATATTAGAAAATTAATGTTTTATCTTTTAATAACCAAGTACTTACTAATCTTCAGTCTGTGCTGTTTGGGATGTTGGGTAGGGAATCACAGAGGTGTTGTTAGAGAAAGCCATCCACTTAGCTCTTCTTGAGGGTTTCTCACAGGTAGCTAGCGGTTGAAACGAAGATTGACAGGGGGTTTTCCAGCTCTCTGAGCTTGGTGATATGCAAAAGGATGCAATGGAAGTCAGGTCTTGTCCTTCCCTCTGGATCACATAAAAAGTGGTTCATTCCCAAGACCCTTTTTTACAGGTTATATAGCCTTCCCTTTCTTCTATCCCAGAGAGAAAGTGGAATAGAGCACAGAGAACAACTGAAAGTGTATGCACAGTAAGCTTCACTTTCTGATAACAAGGTAGAAGAAATGTGCAGCAAGAGTTATCTTTTATGCCTCTCTATCCAAAACAGACGAAAAAGGAGGGCGGAAAGGTCCCACAAAGCAAAAGAAAACTTGAGGCAAACAATCTCTCTGTATTTTCATGTAGCACTCTGGTCATTTTCCACAACTGGAATTGTCCTGGATTCTGAACTTGTTTCACAAGAGTTCCTGTGACTTTGGCCTATTTCCTCTCTGTTCCTCCATCTCTATATCAAGAGAAACCAGGGCCACGGTGATGTAGGGCAGAAAACTTCCTTGAAAACAAAGGGACTTTTCCATATTCAAGCTCTCCAGCATAGAGCTATGTACTACTGGGTGGAGCTGCCTGGTGAGTTAGAAGGACAAGTTAACAAGCTCATAATAGTAACACACTGCCTACTACACCTCCAGACAGTCTTGTCTCGTTATTTTCAATAGCCCCTGACCTTGGTAAAATATAGTGATTTTTGAACTGCATGGAACTTTGAAACTGGTTCTTATTGGCTTACATGCAAATTAGTTATATAGGAGTATAGCTTTTTTTCAGCTGTTATTCTCTCTCATGTGGTTTATATGAAGTAACTGCTCTGCTAACTTAATTTAACTCGGAATGGCAAAAAGAGTTTCAGTTGTTTTATCAGTGTTCTGAATGTTTACAAGTAAATACAATTTTAAAATTAGTATCATTTAAAAACATGGATTTGAGTAGTACATTCCTTTTTTAAAAAAAAAATTCATGTGCATTGTTGTTTTGCCTGCATGTATGTCTGTTTGAGGGTGTTGGGTCCCCTGGAACTGGAGTTACAGGTAGTTGTGAGCTGCCATGTGGGTGCTGGGAATTGAACCCCGGTCTCTGAAAGAGCAGTCAGTTCTCTTAACTACTGAGCCATCTCTCCAACCCCTGAGTAGTACAATTCTTAATTAACTTTTTTTCCTACTATTCTGCGTGTTCCACATTTTAGAAGCAGGAATGTGTATATTTTAAACGAAAATATGTCACAAAAATTGTTACACATAAAAATTAAAATTAATTACAAGAAGTTAATAGAATTTAGTTTGTAGAGTTACATAGTGCTATTTTTAATTTTATATTTTAGTCTTCCCAACTTTTAAAAAAATTGTAAGCAATTATTCTCTGTGTGACTAAAGGAGACAGTCCCTTAGTTTATGGACATGCTTCATTGTTTTCCGTGCTCCCAGACATCTGACTAAGGTGCTGTAAGAATTCATGGGAGCGTGTGCACAGTTATGATAAGTGTCTAGATTTTGGGGGAAAGCAGCATAAAGCAGGACACTCTGAGGACTGAATATTAGAGTCTGTCTTTCTCTACTGAGGACTGGTCAACCCCTCACATGGCCATGCTGGTGAAGAATATTGAGATTGATGCATGGGATAGCAGAGGTCCAGTGCTATAGTGGTTCATCAACAAATGTCATCAGAAACTAAAAAAAAAAAAACTACAATGAAGTCTGTTCATGGTGAATATGCCTCTCTCTTAGGCCCATTCTTTCACTCTTTATGTAGACAGTTGGGACTCTTTTCCAGTCTCATTTAAGATTCCTACAGTTTTCTCTGTTTGGTCTCTCTACTCTTCACTGCATCTGGTTCGGTGCTCTTCAAATGTGCTCCCATATCAAACCGCATTCCCCATGTCACCAGACTTGTCATTTCAGAAAATAATTCTGCTTGGTTGTCTGCCTTCCTGACTATGCCTCATGCCACTATCATTACTTCTCATCGTTACTCTCCTAGGACCCAGGTTAATACAAAGTAGAAGCCAAAGCTTCCTAGTCAATTCTAGGTACCTTGAGACTATTTGTCTCACATCCACTTACGGGAACACAAGGATTTATTATCTTAGACATGATTTTCCCCCTAAACACCAAATATGCACGTGTCTAAGTAGTTAGCAAACATCTCAATGGGCAAAGCCAGTTTCTGGAGCTCATTAAGTAAAACTGACATTGGCCAGGTGACTTCTGAATCAGAGAACAGCTACTCTCATCTGTTAAGCTTTCAAGGGTTTCCTCATGGCCTATCGGGGAAAAGTTCAAGCAAGGAGTGAGGATGTCTACCTATAATTGCATCACATGAGAGGCTGAAACAGGGGGATTGCTGCAAGTTTGAAGCTAGGGTTGTCTGTGCAGTCCTTACCAGGTCAACCAGAGTTGCACAGCAAGACTTCAGTTTGTGACAGGAGACTAGACAATGAAGAAAATTTTATTAAGATTAACGTATAAAGGAAGCCAGTTGGCAGAGAAAGTCTGGAAGTCCTTCCCCACGTGAGCTCATACAACAAACAGAACATGATCAAGAAAAGCTCACTGCTATATTAGTGTGCCGGAGATGCTACTATGTGAATATCCTATAAAGGGCCATGAGGCTCCAAAGAACAGGGCTTTTTAGTCTTTAAAAAGACATACTAGTTTTCTCTCATTCTTGGGAATGTTTTCTCATCTTAATAATCTGTCCCTATTTCTACTTCTTACCACCTGTTCCAGCCCCAATTCATCACTCTAGGACACTAGAACTTGGGTATCAATAGGTGTCCCTGAGACTCTGAAGTGGGTGCCCTTGGACTCGGATCTGTGCCTATTGCATTCAAGCCCCTATAACAGCACTAGGCCTCATCTACTCCCCTGTGTCCTTCCAGCCACTCCTAACTCCCCTACTCTGATCTGCACAAATACTAAGTGCCTTAGAGGCTATGCCTCTAATTATGTGCAGAGGCCATTTCCTGCTTAGGACTTCTTAAGACTTTGTTCTCTTTCTGTGTCTGGTAAATTCTACTACTTTCCTCTGAAAAGCTTTCTCTGATTTCCCTAGAAATCGATTCTTGGAGCTGCCATATTTCCATATCTTGGTTACAATATGTATTGCACCACAGAATTTACCATTGCCTTGTCTGGTTCTCCAGTTGATAGCGAATTCTTTGTGGCTTTGCAGAGAGGCAGACCTGACCGAAGTTAAAAAAAAAAAAAAAACAAAAAACAAAAAATGAAACACTTGCTTTGGAAATCAATAACTTGAAGCAGCCACTGTCTCATGAAACATCACTGCACTGTGGTCTGGCCTCCTTGCATTCCAAATGAAAGCGAGGGGCAGAACTGCCACTTAGGAAAGGAGCCAATGTCAATGAAAAAACAAGGATTTCATGACCCCTTTGCATGTCGCAGCTGAAAGAGCTCATAATGACATCATGGAAATTCTGCATAAGTATGGAGCAAAGGCTAATGCACTGGACAGACTTGGGCAGACTGCTTTGCATAGACCTGCCTTAGCAGGCCATCTGCAGACCTGCTGCCTCCTTTTGAGTTACAGCTCTAACCCTTCCATCATCTCCCTGCAAGGCTTTACAGCAGCACAGATGAGGAGAAGCCCTACAGTGGATTCTAAGTGAGAGCACTCCTATCCACACTTCTGATGTGGACTATCCACTCCTGGAGGCATCAAAAGCTGGAGGCTTGGAAACTGTGAAGCAACTTTGCAACCCACAGAGTGTGAATTGCAGAGATCTGGAGGGCCCTCATTCTACCCCCCTACACTTTGCTGCAGGCTGTAACAGCATGTCTCTTGTGGAGTACCTTCTACATCAGGGAGCTGATGTCCATGTCAAAGACAAAGGTGGTTCCCTTTCATAATGCCTGCTCCTATGGACACTACAAGATAGCTGAGCTCTTGGTGAAGCATGGGGCTTCTGTCAATGTGGTGGACTTGTGGAAATTTACCCCTCTCCATGAAGGGAAAATATGAAATCTGCAAGCTCCTTCTAAAACATGGAGCACCTTCAACTGTGAACAGAAATTGAAATACAATCTGGTCAAAGAAGGAGACACAGATATTCAGGACTTACTGAGGGTGGGGTGTGCTGCCCTGTTGGATACTGTCAAGAAGGGCTGCCTGGCCAGATCAGAGTGCAGAAGCTTTGTACTCCAGAGAATATCAACTGCAGAGAGACCCAGGAGAAAAACTCAACTCCTCTCCACCTGGCAGCAGGCCACAGTAACCTGGAAGTAACTGAGTACCTTTTAGAGCATGGAGCTGATGTTAAAGCCCAGGACAAAGGAAGCTTAACTCCACTTCACAGTGCAGCATCTTATGGGCATGTTGACATAGCTGCTCTACGGATGAAATACAACACATGTAAATGCAAAGGATAAGTGGGCCTTTACTTGGCTTCATGAAGCAGCCCAGAAAGGAAGGACACAGTTTTGTGGCCTACTCCTAGCACATGGCTCAGACCCAACCATGAAGAACCAAGAAAGTCAGACATCTTTATATCTGGCAACGACTGATGATATTTGAGCTTTGCTCATAGATACCATGTCCCCGGGGGGCAACTGTGGTTAGTGCCTCTCTGATCTCACCAGCGTCCACACCCCCTCACCCCCTCACCCCTGCCTCTCCAATGCCAGCAGCATAGATAACCAGTGGCAGAGGGGGCTGAAGGAGGGGCCTCCAATGCAAGGGATGGCGCTGCTGGTGCCGAAGGGAAAAAAACGAGAAGTTGCAGGTCTTGACATGAATATCAGCTGATTCCTTAAAGGCCTTGAACACCTTTGGGATATCTTTGAAACAAAGCAGATTACACTAGATGCATTGGCTGATATGGGTCATGAAAATTGAAAGAAGCAGGCATCAATGCATATGGACAAAGACTTTTAGGTGGACAACAAGGAATCAACCCATATTTGACTTCTCACTGTGTGAATCAAGGAACTATTTTGCTAGATCTTGCTCCAGAAGATAAAGAGTATCAGTCGGTAGAAGAAGAGACGCAGAGTACTATCTGAGAACACAGTGATGGTGGGGATTCTGCTGGCATCTTCAACAGATACAATGAGTGCCATTTGGATTCAGAAAGTTGTGACAAGAAGCTGAAGGAGCAATTCTGTCACAGACAGAAAGAGATGTCTGGAGAATCACAACTATCACAATACATGCATGGTGTTCCATGGTTCTCCTTTCATTGATGCAATTATTCATAAATGGTTTAATGAGTGACTTGCATATATTGAAGGGATGTTTGGAGCTGGAATTTACTTTGCTGAAAACTCAAAAAGCAACCAGTATGTTTATGGGATTGGAAGAGGAACAGGCTGTCCCACAACAGACTTGAATTTGTTTTTTTGTTGTTGTTGTTGTTTTTTGAGAGAGGGGGTGTCACTACCTATGCTAGGCTGGCATTTATCCCCCTGACTTGTCCTCTTTTGTGTTAAGATTATAGGCATGTGTTGCCACGCAGAGCTGGGAAAGTTCCTTGAAAGTATAGAATATGTTTGTAGCCTTGGTGGGTAGGAATGGTGCCAAGGATATAGTAGTTACATAAGAAGTCTCTGTCTAATAGGTTCAAAGTACTTGCTTAATAACAGTCAGTGAGATGCTTACTAAAAAGCACATCTTCTGTGTACTTGTTTCTACATATTTTCTACATTTCCTGCAGATTGGATAAATAGCTCACATTGTAAAAGCATACAGCTGTTAGATAATCACATCACATGTAAGAAACAATCTTGGAAGACCCTGGTGACAGAACATATGCTCCCCCTCCATATGGGTTTAAAGTCGATGGTGAGATGGTTAAGTGGCTTTTAATTGTGGATTATTTTCCTGCTTGGTGACACAGAGCAATGTTCAGGACCACCTTAAGCTGTAATAACTCGGAGAAAGAAACTGCTACTGGCATCTGATGGGTACAGGTAATGGGTACAGTGGGGCATTTACAAAGCTCAGGCCACCTCCACAATGAAGAGTTAGCTGGCTCCTAATGTTGATAGCCAATATTTAAAAAAAAAATTATTCACACAGCAAATCTGAAGCCAGCCTGGTCTTCAGAGTGAATTCCAGATCGGCCAGGAGCTACATAAGTGCTGCTGAGAGTAGGGGAGAGATAGGTCTTAGCCATATTTTATCAGTCTCTGTAATGACACTGAGAGGTTGGAAATTGTGCTCAGCTCGGATGTAGATCACCCAACTAGTCACCTTCTAGGAATGTCCAGCTTCTAAAGAGAACTATAAAGAACTGAACTCTGAACTAAGGGAAACAGCAATCTCAAGAAACAAGGACTCGGTTTTTTGTGTCTGCTTTGATCCCTGTAATTTAACCTCTGCTCAATCAGATGATAATAAACATAATCTCATGAACATTGGATGAGTTATTAAAAAGCATTAATGGAAGTATTAGCTTTGATAAAAATGGATAATGGCTTCAAGACGGTCACTTAGCCACTTTAACAGTAAGATTACCAACCTTTGTGACATTTTAGGACTTCATGTAAGAGTCAGCTTGTTTAACAAATCATAGTGTACATGCCTGTAACTTCAGCACTAAAGAGCTGAGGCAGGAGGATTATGAGTTTGACGGCAGCCTGGGCCACATAATGAGAACAAAAACTAAACTAAATCAAACCAAAACAGTAGGTCAGCTTAAGAAAATCAAGAAATGTATCAAACCAGAGTCATGAATTGTGAAAGTATTCTGCAAGACTCCTTAGTCAAATTTGCATCCAGACCTCAGAGTTTATAACAAGACTGTGGTGGGGGTAGCAATACCCAAGTCTACCCACTACTCCTGTGCTCCAATGGCATCGTGGCATGAGGCATGTGTCTACTTCCACCTTCAGTTGCTTAATGACAATATGGTGATGCTCTATTAGCCACCTTAGCTTTTTCATTTCCCTTCATCCCTGATTTTGTTGTTATTCTTTGTCTGGGTCTGGGGTACTGTGGCTGGTGTTTTTTTTTTTTTTTTTATTATACTCTACTTTGATCTTTTCCATTGTGTACAGTAGTCATTGCACACCACAATGTTACAAAAGAGACTTTCATCCAAGTGTGTAATGTGTGTTGAACATTTCCCCTCACACTCTTGTATTCTGGACTGACCTCAAACTCATGATCTTCTTGACTCAGCCTGTCAAGTGCTGGGATTACTGGCGTATACCTCTTTGCCCTGCTTCTAAAGCCACTACCTTGATGAAGGTTCTTAGCTTTTTAGCCTAGATTACTGTCACCTTGGGGGTTTCTTTAGTGTCTCCTTAAGTCATTCATGTTTTTACATGATGATGTAATAACCATAACCACATAGCAGTGATGATGATGGCAATTTTGGGCTGATGTAGCTCGGGGGTTGATAGCTGGAGTTTAGAAGCTAGATTGCCTGGATTTCAAGCACTTAAGTACATTAATGCATTTAATCCTCCTAACAACTGTGACTCTCCCTACGGCTACAGGTGAGAAAACTCAAGTACATAAGTTGGAAACCATTTGCACTAAGTCATGATTTGGTCTCAGCCTGGCTCTGTGCTATACTCTAAGCCCCTGACATCCATCCTATATTGCTTGTCTTCCAACTGTCACTTCAGTACTTGATGTGTCCTACATCCATGCCCAAGACAGTCTCCATAACTGAGTCTAATGCACCAAACTCATATTTTCAGAGTCACTTTTTCATACAAGGGGCTAATTGTCTGTATTTTAATGGAATATGGTTGTGAGACTTGTGCAATTGTTGTCAGTTAGTCACATTTGTTTATACTTCATCTCTTCAGGTAGTCTTACTTGCTTATATTTTGTCTCTTTGCTTAGTTAACTCTTAATGTTTGAGCTTGACTTTGCCATATGCAGAAGGGAGAAGGAATAAACCTGAATTGTCAATGAAGAAGTTCAGCTTTGTTCATTACAGTTTATGATTTGTCTGTCTTAGATAGTGTATGTAGCTTGTATAGGCAAATCAGTTGGCTTAGGCAATGAATGACTTCAGGAATGTGCATCCATTTACCCAGGAATAATAGTAGCAAGAATATATGCCGTTCATACATCAAGTTGACCATATAGTATAGTGGTTGAAAGACAACTCCATGGATTCAAAATGCCTGAATCCCTGTCCACCATTAATCTTTAGGAGAATTAACTTTTCAGAACCTCAGTTACTTGACCTGTGATGTGTACCTAATGAAGGAAACCATCTTCTATCAGACTTCTGAAAGGATTAAAGGAGAAAGTAAATATAACCTAGTTAGTATAATATTATACATATTAAGTGATCTAATAGCTATTTTTGAGTGCCCTAGTCTAAATGCAGGAGGACATAAAGAGGCTCATAGTGAAAAAGATGACACCTCTAGGACAGTCATTGTAAGCCCAGACATGATTATCAGGAAGACATCTTGGTAAATGCCACCTGGATGGATAGATGAACAAAAATAGTATTACCATAAAAATACACTGCAGAATGTGAATTTAAAATGTATAAAGTCCCAATTTGCTGCCTCCCTCATCCTTGCTTTCCTGTCAAGTCCCACACCCAGTATCCTGCAAGCTGTTCAGGATACTGAACAGCTGTTTTCCCTCCCTTTTTACTAACAACACCTTATTCCTACTCTTCACAAGAGCCCATTACAAACACTGTAATGTTCCTCCTTGAATGATGATCCAAGAAAGGCACAAATAAATCCTTATTTTCTGAAGGAATGCATTTAAGTCTCATATTTGACATTCAAGGTGCTTCACAGATCATTTGTCTCTCCTCCTTGTCTCTCCTCCCTCCATTAAATTTCCACTACCCTACATATTTGCTGAGTAATAGCCTGCTTCTTCATGTCTCTCACTCTATAGCTTCCTTGTTTGTTCATGCCTTTCTTTGTGCATGTCTGTCTAGATCTTGTTTATTCTGAGGCCCAGGCCTGTCCAAATTTCTCTATAAAATCACTATCTAACTGTTGTAGCCTCATCAACATTTTTCTGTTAAAGATGTTCACAGCCCCTGTGGTATATCATAAAACCACCTTGTATTTTCATTCTAACTGTGTTATCTGCTGGAGTCTCTGTTTCTCAATGGTTGTCATTCTGTTGCATGGTATTCCATATCTTGCATTTATGTACTGTGCTCAGAGAGTAGTCAATGTATTCTTGCTAATGAACCGCTTAGGATCCTTTATTGCTGCAGGAATAGTCAGAACTCTTTGGAGAAATAAATGCCTCTGATCTTATTCTTATAGCTGGGACTCCACCCAATGTGAGATCACCATTCATTTCCGCTTGAAGACACCATTGCCAGCACACTGCTATTTGCCAACTCATTTCTAAATGGGCCCTGTACTGGCCCTTGCCTTTCAAGTCTTCATTCTCCTTCACTTATCAGCACACTTGATTCATTTCTGCACCATGGTCTTTGACATTGGCCTCCTTCCTTGGGTGTGAACCCACAAAGGTTGGCTCTTTATGGCCTTTTTACTGGCACCTGAAGATGGAAATTATGACATCATCTAAGCCAATGATTCCCAATCATTGTTATCCTTATAACAGGATAAGATCACTTACGTGCTTATTAAAAATTCCAGTTGCTGGATCCTGTTCCAAGCCTATTACACCAGAATATTCTAAATGAATGCCTAGAAATCAGAATGATTAACAAGATCTTAAGGGGATCCTTCTGATCAGATGAGGCAAGGTTACTCATCTGAGGCACTAGGCAATGTTCACCAGCTGATCTGATGGACCAGCCCATCAGAATGTCTGTGTTTGGAAGAGATCGTTGATTTCAGTGACTTAGCATTATAATTTATTAATTTATATTTTCTGTCAATATAAGTACTGACAGACCAGGAATATAGAACTTCTGATCTTTAATTCATCATGTTTCCCATCATAATGGTCATGAATTGACCCTCTGAAACTGTAAGCAAGCACCCAATTAAACACTTTCTTTTATAAGTAACTTTGGTCATGGCCTTCACAGCAATAGAAAAGTGGCCAAAACAGAAAATAAGGAAAGAAAGAAAGAAAGAAAGAAAGAAAGAAAGAAAGAAAGAAAGAAAGAAAGAAAGAAAGAAAGACAGGTAACAAATCATTAGTTCTCCTTCACTGATTCCCACTAGAATGACTTTAAAGACTTCTAGAAAAATTACCTCTATCAGTTGCTTTTCATGTTGCTATGGTGAAATGCCTGGCAGAAGAAACTCAAATGAGGACAATTTTATTTTGGTTAACTGTTTCCGAGGGTACAAGCCCATCATAGTGGAGAAGGTATGAAACAGTGACTCTGCAGTAGGAGAAGCAGGAATCAGGAGAGAAGGAAAACAGAAGCAAAATCCTGAGCTGTAACATCTGCAGGTCTGCCCTCAGTACCCACCTCTGACAGCCAGGCCTCACGATCTCTCTAGACAGCAGCACCAGGTGGGGATATGGTGTTCAAACACATGAGCATATGTGAACATCATAGCAACCATAACATTCCCAAAGGTCTTAGTTTAATTGCGCCAGATTTAGTATTCAAGTTAAAATAAAGGGAACTGGTGACTGTTAAGATGCCTCTAAATTGGTAACTTCTATTTAATAGTATGCCATTTAAAACCCTTATGCCAATGGTAGGCACTTTATGTTATTTATAAAATATATACTCACCATTATTATTACTATTATTTGCGTGTGTGTGTGTGTGTGTGGTGGTGGTGGTGGTGGTGGTGGTGGTGGTGGTGGTGGTGGTGGTGGTGGAAACTGAATGTAGAGTCTCACAGTAGGTGGGCACTCTACGGCAGAGCTATATTTCCAACCCTCCACTCTTTTTCAATATCATTTCATTACATAATTTTTACTTAGGAAAGTAGATGAATAATCTCAACAATTTTATGAGTTATTGCATCCATGTAAAAAATCCTGGAGTGTAATTAAAGTCTTTCAAAATCTGTAGCTCAAAAAGACGTGTGTCAGTGAGTTGCTAATGAAATGAAAACATGGAAGTATATTGATCCATTCCTTTGGTATTTCAACTAATATTTACTTCTGAATGCTTACTATCTACACGTTCTTGGATTAACTGCTAGAAATATGTCTATACATTGACAAAACAGTCCAAACTCCCTTGGAAAGATGAAAGCTGGGTCACTGTTACACCTATGTTAAGGACTGCTAAGGAATATGTAAGATTATAGAAACATACAAAGGACTTGACATCCAGAAAGATGTAGAGGAGGAAGTAATGATGAAGAAAGCTGAAGAATGAATTGGAATTAAGTAGGTGTAGAGGTTACAAGGACCTTGTGCTTCTAGATAGCTCTAGGGAAACCAGGAATGTTAAACACATAGGCTTTTCTCATCAACAGAAGGGATTTATACCTGTTTCTGCCCAGGAATCTGGGAATGAATGTTAGTAATCTGGTCATCTTGGTTGACTATGAGTAGAGTCAGGCCTCACCCAAATCCTCCAGACTATCATGCTTATCCCAGACCCATCCATCCTTGATCCTGAACATCGTTTCTCAGTCAATAGATCCCATTCTTGTAAAAGATGTCATGGGTACTTTGCAAATGAGTTTAGATGTATCCATGCCTTGAGCTTTATTGTGATAATTGTCATGAGGAAACTTTTTCCCCAAAGTTGTACTCTGTTCAAATATGTCAGAGGTAAACTGTTTAGGGCGAGACTGTAGATGTGTGAGCCAACACTGGCAAACTAAGTCATGCTGAACCAGATTTTCTTCTTGCCTCACGGAGATTGTTACTCTGCCAGCCACAGTGTTTGCAGACACCTCGCAACAGCATGAATGTTGAGCTTCATTAGAATGAACTTAGAATGTACAAAGCGGAGAAAGAAAGCCAAAATAGCCTGAACCTGTACATGAAAGGGAAAGTGGTACACATGAAGGCTGTATAGGACCAAGTCAGAGAGTTTAGAATTGACTTTAAAAACACTAATTAATATATTAAGCTAACTTATATATTAAGCAGGGTGCTGAAATGATATGACCTATATACTTAAAAGTTGGCACCCCGTAGTGCTTAAGGTACAGATATCCCTTAGTGGATGCAGAAAAAAGCAGTTGTTGTGGTAGTCAGAGAGAATATGATGGCCTAAAGTGATGAATGGAAGAAGAGATGGGAAAAGGTCAAAAACTCAAGGTATATGAAGAAATTCAGAAGTTTCATGTTTGATAGGCTGTGAGAAGAAAGGACATAGTGAGTCATGGCGTTAGCATTAAATAGGTAGCTGCTGATAACCCCAAGAAAAGAGCAATCCAGGGCAGACATGATAGGTTTAGTCACATAACTTTGTTTGAATCATTAGTGAGTCAGCCAATTGGATGTCTTAAATACAATGGGTATGAACTCAAAACAGAAAGCCAGCCTACAGTTGTAGGGAAAGTTCAACATCTGGATGATAAGAGAAGTCAAAAGATGCAGATCAGTCAGCTGTTGTCTCCTGGGGGTTCTGGAAGGCTCTCACGCTCATGTGTTCTCTGTGCTCAAAAGGCCCACATCCCAATAAACACAATGATGCATGTGCCAGACCAAACCTTTAGCTCAGCGGACATGAAAACTACGCTGGAAATTCTTATTGTCTATTACTCTGCTTCCTTTTCTGACCTCCGGAGATTCATCTGACTACTTAACATCAAACTAGAAATTTATCTAAAAATTAACTAGTCAGCACTTTGTCTCAGATTAAACAGACATCAAGCCAGGTGCTGTGTGTGCCTATCTATGTCTGTGTATATGTGTCTATGTCTATGTGTGTGTCTATGTCTGTGCATATGTGTCTCTGTGTGTATACATAAATAAGAAAATATTTAACACACACAGACAGATTTCAACAAAAAGTATCTCTTAGCATGCAAAAAGGGTTCACTCAGAATTTTAGAGCATTATTCTGAGTTGAATGATATTCACATTGCTGTCACATTCTTTTCAGTACTGGACAGACCTTCATGGAGCAGACTGTAGGTTTTTCCAGTCAGCCTCATAATGTCATCAACTTTATAGTCCACAGGACTGTGATCACAAAGCCCAAGGCCTGTTAGACTTGTGCCATATGTAAATAAGTCCACAGTCTAAGGGGTTCTTGGGACAGGATCTGCTTTTAAAATGTACTTTGTAGCTGAAATTAGTATTGCATTCAGCAGCAAAACTTTCTATTTGAATGTTCATTCAATACCCCAAGTAATAACCCACTGCCCTAAGAGACACTGACATTCCAGAGACATCACCTTCTTCCAATCCCTTCCTCCCTCCCTTCCTCTCTTTTCTTTTTGTCTCCCATTTTCCCCTCTACTCTTCCCTCCCTCTCTTGGTTCCTTTCTTTCCTTTTTTCCTTCATCTTTACTCCATTCCCCACTCCTTTCATGGAATGAGACAGGTTATTCATATAAAATCTGAACAACACATACAATGTCAAGTGTCTTATTTTTCCCAAGCACTCCAACAGAGCCATTCCATTGACACTAGAAAAAGAAGCACTTTCATGGACCCTGGAATCCAGTTTGCCCATTTGCAGGACAAGGCAGACAGTAGACTTTCCCGCTAGTGTGCTTCTGTGCTTACTCAAAGATTATTTCCAGGCTTGTTTGGCTGTGGTACTAGACTTTATACTACAAGGGCAGACACTCTTGTGTTATTTTATTAGTTATTCACGCCTACAACTGTACAACCAGCACAGTTTTCCACTGAAACATGTGACAGTTGAGACCCTTAAATATATGAAATCTGATTGTGATATGTTAGAAATATAAGTCTGCAGACAGTATTAAAGCATGCAAACTATACCTAGAAAATGCCACTGCTAATTTGTATATGGATTACTTAATGAAAACTTTCTGGATACATTAGCTGAAGTGAAGTATTTTATTTTAATTCATTCTACCTGGACCTACTCTCCTTTTAAATTTAGCCACTAGAAATGTTTCCATTAAATATGTGGCTCATAGGGATTTTTTAACAAGAAAGACAAACTAGGCATATTCATTCTTTAAACATGATTTGATAAATATTTTAAACTGTTGGCTAGTAGACAAAGAAATGAAAAAGAAACCACAATCATCATTCTCCTTCATATAAATATATGCCCAGGATTATATATACCTATATAATCTTTTTCTTTCCTCTCTACTGGACATTTAAAACCTTATTTGCTTATTGCAAAATAGAAACACAATCATCTTTCTGAGACATGAGCCTCCTAAATGGTTATTTGATACCAACTGGTATGAAATATATATTTGATGTATATTTATATGTATATGTATATATATATATATACACTACATATATAGATGCATACGTGTGTGTGTGTGTGTGTGTGTGTGTGTGTGGTGTAGTATAGTGTACATTCAACCCTGTAACCGTGTTTCTAATGTGGAAGTAAGTGTAAATGTTGTTAGAATATTGCTGACTCTATTACTACAGAGAGCTGTTGAACCACAATGTCCAAAATAAAACCTAAAAAACAAACAAACAAACAAAAAGTGGATGAGAGCAACTTCAGCAGTTGTCATTTAGTATTTGGCAAGATTTCTAGAAACTAGGCAAAAAGTATGAGAGAATGTCCCCTTGTGTGCGTGCAAAAAAAAAAAAAAAGTAATTTTTAAGGATTCCCATTTTAGTGTAAGGATTTAAAGTGTGAGCCCATCAAGAACATGCCAAATCTGCAGTGGCTTCAGTTCTGTTCTTCCTGACATCACTCCTGTAGTGGCTTCAGTTCCTGACACTGCTTCTTTTCCTGACCTGCCTGGCTGGGTATGCATCAGCTCTGTTGTCTGGCTCAAAGAATCAACTGTTGTTATTTCACAGATTCTAGTTTTTCCAGCATTAATTGTTATGAAATATTAATTTAAGATGAGTTACATTTGTTTATGCTGTGGAATATTTGTTTAATGATGCAAAGATGTGTTGCATTCTTTTGTTGTATTTGTTTAACTCTGTGTTGTTTTGCCTATCTAAAATATCTAGATTGATCTAATAGAGATCAAAATAAAGATATTTTGATAAAGGGAGCATTATGGGGTCAGGGAGAAACCTGGTGCTGGAGAAATTCTCAGGAATCCACAAGGATGACCCCAGTTAAGACTCCTAGATTGATCTAATAGAGATCAATCTAGCCAATAGCTAGACGGGAAAGAGAAATAGGCAGGGCTGCCTGGCAGAGAGAACGAATAGAAGAAAGAGAAAAGGGGAACCAGAAGAGGAGAATATATATATTTGGTTTTTTCAAGACAGGGTTTCTCTCTGTAGCTTTGGAGCCTCTCCTGGCACTCTCTCTGTAGACCAGGTTGGCCTCAAACTCACAGAGATCTACCTACCTCTGCCTCCCAAGTGCTGGGATCAAAGGAGTGTGACACCACTGCTAGGCTGAAAGATATTTTGATAAAGGGAGCATGATGGGGTCAGGGAGAAACCTGGTGCTGGAGAAATTCTCAGGAATCCACAAGGATGACCCCAGTTAAGACCCCTAGTAATAATGGAGAGGGTTCTGAATAGACCTTCCCCTTTAATCAGATTAGTGACTGACCTAATTGTCATCATAGAACCTACATCCAGTAACTGATGGAAGCAGATGCAGTGACCCACAGCCAAGTCCTGCGCTGAGCTCCTGGAGTTCAGTTGAAGAGGATGGAGAGGGATCATGTGAACAAGGAGGGTCAATAGCAGGATGGGGGAAACCACAGAGACAGCCGACCCGAGCTAGTGGGAGCTCACGGACTATGGACTGACAGCTGGAGAACCTATATGGGACTAAAGTAGGTCCTCTGAATGTGGGTGACAGTTATGTGACTTGATCTGGTTTTTTTGGGGGGGGGGCTGGCAGTGGCAATAGGACCTATCCCAGGTGCATGAATTGGCTTTTTGGATCCTATTCTCTATGGTGGAATATCTTGTTTAATCTTGATACAGTGGGGAGGGACTTGGTCTTGCCTCAACTTGGTATGCCAGACTTTGTTGACCCCCCAAGGAAGGCCTTAACTCCTCTGAAGAGTGGATTCGGATGGGAAGGGGAGGGAGGCAGGAGGTGGGAGAACTGGGGTTGATATGGAAAATGAAAAATAAAATTTTTAAAATAAAAAGTGAAAAAGCTGGCTAGAAATAAGACAAGTTAAGGCAGGGCATTCATTAATAAGAATAAATCTCTGTTTACTTATTTGAGAGCTTGGTGGCAGGTGCCCAAAGAACAAAGACTAAAAGAAAAAGCCATCAGCTCTTTCCTATCGTCTGCATTGTTTCGTTTAATTTGCTTTCCTAGTTTAAGGTATAAGCTAAAAATCATAGACTTGCTCTTTCATCTTTCTCTTTCACATATTTAGTGCTAGGAATTGTTCTCTACTGTTTCTGTTCTCGATTCTATAGTAGAGATGGGCTCATGAGAACTGAGTTCATATAACTGAGCATGAATTTACAATGCTGCCCCTCAGTCAAAAGGAGAGGGTTCCTCGCTCCTTGTGCGCTAATGATTATTCCCAATTTGGGAGTAGTTTATTTGCATTTTTACCTATTATTTATTATTCTTTGACAATTTCATACATGTATATAAGGTATTTGGGTTGTTTTCATCACCATTACTAGGTCTCCTCCCTTCCCCTTCCTGATGAATTTCTTTTTCTTCCCAGGAAGTCTCCTATTTCCGTGTCTTTGTTCTATGACCCACTGAGTTCACAGGTGATGTTTACAAGAGCAAAGGAGGGACTTTTTAGGAGTATGGGCAATTTACTAGTGGGTGTAGCATGGAAGAAAAGTATTTCTCCTTCTCCAGCAACCATTAACTTCAGATAGCTCCTCGGGGAGGGTGGGCCTGAGTCTTCCTTCCTTGGTTCATAGCTTTGTCTAATCTTAACTACCTGTTGAACAGAACTTTTTCAAATAGATAATGTCCACCCCATAATATTTTTGTTAGTTAGCCAACATTTTCAAGTCTTTGAAAATTCTTTATCAAATGTTTTTAAAAAGTAGAACAATCCAGGTGTTGTGGCACATGCTTTTAATACGAACACTTGAGAGTCTGAGGCAGGTGGATCTCTGAGCAAGATCTCTGGTCTACAGAGTGAGCTCTAGAACAGACAGGGCTACACAGAGAAAGCCTGTCTTGAAAAACCATATATATATATGGTTCTCTCAATGCTGACAATGTACTGCCCCTAAATTAGTGATTTGTCCAAGCTCACACAGCTTATTAGTACAGAGAGGATGCCAGGGTACAGGACTATTTATTTGATCATTGACCTTTTTATCAGAAGAGAGTTCCATGAACAAAATTGTGAAATGGTTCTCAATGGGTGCAAAACTGAATTCAGTCAGATTTAACAAATATTTGAAGATCTAATCATAGGCGCCAGGCATTTGTGTAGCCAGTAGTGGCTGCAGGACATAGGTGCCATCCCTCTAGTATCTAGGGAACATCTTGTGAGTTCTAACAGATAGGCAAAATGACTTTCATCCAACTTTTCTCATAGGCAATAATTTATGGCAATGATTTCAGTATGACACTTCCATTTGGGCATATTTATCACTATCTTCATGTCTCAGCTTTTCTGCAATGCTGTGACTACAAGCCTATGCCATCATATCTGCCTGTGTTTCCTTCATTTTTAAAACTTGAAATAACATAATTGATTCACATGAAAAGTTGTGAAACTCTATTAAAAATTGTAATGTTAACATAAAATATTATTTGACCCTAAATACATACATTGAAATCATCATAAAATTATCAATGTAGTCATACTTGTTAAAAATTATTTAATGTTAAAATAGATTATACTGTATTAAATTTACCATTATATTCTTACAGAACCATATTTTTTTACATCAACTGATATTATGCTTTCATGGTTATATAAGTCATCTGTTACTAAACAGCATCTTACTTACTTTTTAACTATAAATCCCTTTATCAATTTTCTCTGTGCATTTAGAGTGATTGTACTTTACTCAATATTATTTGTGGATGCAAGTATATTGCTTTCAGTCTCCAGAAACCTTTTCTTTTAACATCTTAGATTTATTTATTTGCCAATTAGATCATCAAGGAAACACTTCTTTGTGCCTTGGAATAAATTCCACTTTGTTATAGTCTCCAGCCAGTATGATGATGTAGTCAAGATACTCACAGTACACTTATGCATTTGTAACCATAGTCATATGTTTGGGGAAGTTTCTCAGTTACTTTTCTAGTGCCACAATAAAGAGCATGATGAAGGCAACTTAGAAAAGAAGATGTTTATTGGGGCTCACAGGTACAATCATCATGGCAGCGAGCATGCCTGCAAGCATGTTTGGCACTGGAGCAGTAGCTGAGAGCTTGCATCTTGATTTACAGGTGCTAGGCAGAGAGAGAGAGAGCTAAATGGGAATGGTGTGCGCTTTCAAAATCTCAAGGCCCACCCCACAATGACACACCTCCTTCACTAAAGCCACATCTCACAGTCCTTCCCAAACAGATCCACCAAGTGTTCAAACACATGAGCCTATGGGAGCCATTCTCACAGTACCGTGTGGTGTGAAAACCATGCTGGCTTCATAAATTAGTGTTTTTCCCACAATTCTTCACAATTCTCTATTAATTATACTAGTTCAAATACAGAAAACATTCCTTCTTTGTAGGTTAGAACAAAGTTAATAGTAAACAAAAATGATTCAGGTTTAGTATCTTTTAAATATAGTATGTCCAATCATCTTTTCAATTTTTCTGTATTTATTCATTTGTTTACTATTTTCTCTTGAGTCATTCTTTTCATTCATAATTTGTCAAATACAGGGTCTTTGTTTTAAGATTTTTTTCCAGTTTATTGCAACTAAATTGTACATAACACTATCATTTAAAAGTTTTCTTCCCAATATTATGTATTTAACCTTCCTTATTCCTAAACTTTCAACTTTTACTGTCTCTCCTTCCCCCAAGTAAGGTAAATTAATATTTTCTAAGAACTCGAATTCTTATTTTAATTGCTTTTCTATCATTCTACTTCTTACACAATTTCAATTTTTATCTCCCTTAACTTTTGATTCTAATTAGTTATGGCTCGCTGTTCTTTTTTTTAGTCTCTTAAATTACTTGAATTTTAAGTTAAAATATAATTATATCATCTCCCCCTTTCTCTTTCCTCCCTCTCACCCAGTGGTTCCCAATCTTTCAAACACTGTGACCTTTAATACAGTTCCTCACATTGTGGTGACCCCCAACCATAAAATTATTTTTGTTGCTACTTCATAACTGTAATTTTGCTACTGTTGTGAATCATAAGGTAAATATCTGTGTTTTCCAAAGATCTTAGGTGACTCCTGTGAAACGGTTGTTAGACCCTCAAAGGAGTTACGAACCATAGGCTGAAAACTGTTGCTTTAACCCCTCCCTCCACACCAACTTGCTCCCTCTCAAATTCATTGCCTCTTTTTCTTTCATTATTATTGTTATATTACATATATGAATGCATACATATACCAATACCACCTCCTTAGTGTGTTTAGAGTTTTTCATATGTTATGATTTCATGGCCGGCTACTTTGTATCAAGTAATTCAAATAACCAGTTGGGAGGCTCATCCCTGGGGAAAACAATTTTGTTTCTGTTTTGTAAATAAGCAAATAAGCTTTTATATGCTGGTTAGGGAGGGAAGAAAATGACAGATGATTTTGTTGATGTTTTTCCTCTATTTCCTCTTTGCTTTCTTCTATGTCTTTTGACTTCTTGAGAAAAATGCAATCTTGTGACTTGGCATTTCCCGCTTGTGACTGCCTGGAGAGTTGCTCTTGCTTCAGCCAACTCTGCATAGTATGCTGTCAGAATAGGCCCAGGCACACAGGGCCTTTGGCACCATCATGACTGGGAGATTGGAGTGCTTATGCAATAGTCCAGACATTTTAGAAGAACTGAAAAATATGTTGGTATCCTATTTGGCAAGCTATCTGATGTAGAAAGAAAAAAAAATGTTCACATTCCTCTTGCAAGGGGTGAGGGTAGAGATGGTGGAGAACACATTATCATGCCTTCAAAAGCCAGGCTCTAAGGGAACACCTGAGCTTTGAAGAAAAGGTTTCCACATGCCATAGTAACACGTTCATGGCTCATTGAGGAATGCGAGTTAGGTCATCATTTTCTAAATAAAATGATCACTATGTTCTATCTTATATGGGAGGCATTCCTATGTCAGAAAAATATGCCATATTCCAATGGGATCTTTGGAAGAAGACAGTGGTCCAATTCTTAAATTCTTCCAAAGAACTTGAAGAGAAGGAATTATTCTCCCAATCTCATCCTACAAGACAGAATAACACTGATACCAAAACCAGACACACAGTAAACAAAAGCTGAAGGTCAGATCACTAATAAACACAGATGCAAAACTCCATAACAATATAACATATCAAACAAATTTAATAGTATGTTAAAAATATTACTCACCATGGTCCATCCCAGGGAGGCAAGGCTCATTCAGCCTACACAAATAGATATACATACTATACAAATCAACACAACAAAGAACAAAAATCATGTGATCATCTCAGTAGACTCAGATAATGCATTTGATAACACCCCCAGCTGGAGATGTGGCTCAGTGATGAACCACTTATATTGCATGCACGAAAACAAGATAGTAAATAATTAGAATACAATCCAATTGCCATCTTATGATTTAAAAAATCCTCTCGAAAAACTGTCTGTAGAAAGAAGCAACAGGCCTCAACATATTAAAAGTATGTACAACCATGGGAAGAAGCTAAGCACGGCCTTGTCTGAAATGTGGCACAGGACCAGTGTGCCACTTTCAACATGCTTACTCAGCATGGTACTAGAAGTCCTTGCCAGAGCTATTGCATAAGAGGAGGAAATAAGGGCATGCCAATTGGAAAGGAGGAAACCAGACTGACAGTGTTTACAGATGATAAGATGTTATATTCAAATCCCAAAGATCCCACTAAAAACTCTCAGAGAAAGTGAATTCAGCAGAGTTTCAGAAAACAGAGCCAAGACATAAAAGTCAGTATTGTTGTATAACAGTATTGATTTTTCTGAAAAAAAAATCAATAAGGCAGTCTTATTCACAATAGCTGTATTGTATTAAACATAAACTATCTAGGAACAGATTTAACAAAATGAAAGTTCTGTTCAATAAAAGAATAAAATGTTGATGAAAGTAATTAAACAAGACAGGAAAATGGAAAGACTCTTATGTTCAAGTCATATTGTTAAAATGTCCATAGTACAAATAATCTATAGATTCAATGAAATCCTTATCAAAATAGCAAAGGCATTGTTTCCAGTGGTAGAAAGAGCCTAAAAGTTAAATGAAATCACATATCTACAGGCAGGCACACACACACACACACACACACACACACACACACACACACACACACACACACAATGTTAAAAACACATACAGAAAAGGGATTTTTTTTTTTTTTTTTTTTTCGAGACAGGGTTTCTCTGTGGCTTTGGAAGCTGTCCTGGAACTAGCTCTTGTAGACCAGGCTGGTCTCAAACTCACAGAGATCCGCCTGCCTCTGCCTCCTGAGTGCTGGGATTAAAGGCATGCGCCACCACTGCCCTGCAGAAAAGGGATTTTTAAAAATTAACAGTATTTGCAAAACTGGATATTCTAATGCAGAAGTAAACTAAACCCCCACTTTTCATTATTTTTAAAATAAATTAATGAGTTAAATGTAAGATCTGAAACTACAGAAGAATACAGGGAAGCATACCAGGGCACTGGAATGGACAGGAGATTTGTGAGGTCCCCAAAGCACAGGAGATAAAAATATATAAATGAGATGACATCAATCTCCAAAGCATCTGGACAGCAAAGGAAACAATCCTCAGAGGGAAGAGGCTACTTCAGAATGGGAGGGAATATTTGTGAACTATGTATCGGATAAAGGGTTATTAGCATCTAGACCATATAAGGACCTCAAAAAATCTAGTGGCAAAACCCCCCAAATTACCCAATTTAAAAATGGACAACACACTTAAGTTGATGTTTCTCAAAAGAAGCCAAGCAAATGACCAGGAGGGGTAAACATCATATGTAGTATCCCTGGTCACCAGGGTAGTGCAGGTCCAACCACGGGAAGACTACGGCTCACTCCAGTAAGGATGACTACTATCAGAGGCAAAAGGAAACAGGCGCTGCAAGGATGCTGAGAAAACGGAGTCCTTGCATACTGCTAGTATGTGTAATTTAAATTTACGACAGAAATTGTGCAAATAGGAGGGAGGTTGCTCAAAAAATTAAAGCCAGGACTATTATATGATCCCAGCTATTCTACTACTGGATATATATCCAAACAAATGGAAATAAGTATGTTGAAGAGACATTTATACTTCTTTGTTTATTATTTACATCTATGATGATAAACATTGGTATTCATTGGCTGATGAATAGATAAAGAAAGTATGGTATGTAAATCTGTTTAATATTGTTCAACTATTAAGAAGAATAAAATTAAAAGAAGGAAGGGGGGGAAGTTGTCATTTGTGCCATGGATGGAACTACAGGTTATGATCTTAAGTGAAATAAACCCAACAAAGACACAGGTACCAATAACCTCATGTTTGACCTACATCACATCCATACAAAAGCTGAGTTTTCTATTCCCCCATTTTAAAAGTACCTTATCACCCAGGTGTGGCACCACATACTAGTAATTCCAGTACTTGGGAGGCTAGGGCAGGAAAATCTCCATTTAAAGTTCAGCCTGGGCTGTATAGTGATTTCCTGGCCAACCTGAACAATATAACAAGACTCTGTCCCTTAAAACCAAAAGAAAAAAAGCATGAGGAGTCGTTTCCTCTCCCTAGTTTCCTTTCCCCTTTTCAATCATGTAATTTTTCTTAGATTCCACTACAAATTGGGAAGAGGAAGTCATCAGGCCTTCGCCTCTTCTACAGTTGTTGGAGACTAGCAGTTGTGAGTAGACTGGTTTTGTATTTACTCCATGTTCTATTGGTTGGCTGATCCACACCTCAAGCATCTTACTGGACTTTTTCACTTAGTTTTTTCGAGCCAAGGCATGCTGCTGGAGTGTTCCGGGGGAACATCCTACTGTGTGTGAAATGAATCTGCAGACTTGCGTATGCTCCATGGTAACAATAAGAACCATACTAGAGCTCAGTGTGTATAGTGAGTGCTCAGCATTGCAAAGGCTCTGGGCTCTTGCGCCACCTACCTACTGTCTCCTGTTCTCTGTCAGGATTCCCTGCAATTTTCTCAGTTGACATACTAACTGTACTTATTGGCTTTGTTTTTCCTCAATTAATCATGTGTCTTCCCGATTCCAAGGCTGCACAGGCTGCCTTCTGCACAGGCTCCTCCTCTAAGCCTGCATGCCTTGCTACCTCACATGTTGCTTAAGCTTCGCCAAAATTCCTAGAGTGACTAGAAATTTTCCTGCTTTCTAAAGCCTGTGTATCCCTTCTCTTTGAAGGTAGTTTATCTTTCTCTGTACCTTTCACCGCTCTGTAATCCAACCGAGTATCCTAGATATTCACACAATTCTCGCAAGAATTTTCAAGAGCTCCACATCTGTCTCGAAAATGAATTAGTTTGGGCCAATTTCTATGCTAATAACTAAAAGAAAATGCAGATTTGAGTCTTTCAGAAGCTTCCTGGATTTGTATTGAGATATCTCTTCATTTTTAAAGCAATGTCACTTTGTTTTCTTTATAAATATGTTGAGTATCTGTCCAGATTACAATCTTATTACCCTTTGTGAATTTCTTGCTTGTTTTCTCAAATGAAATGTATTTTTAAGTTTATTTCAAATGCAAGCCTACATGTGAAATCTCAAAGTATTATACTTGTAGATTTGTCATGCTCAGTCCCTCTACAGGAGAGTCTCATGAGATATTGGGAGCACATACACATACAATCACAACACTCAGAAGGCAGAGCAGGAAGGGCTTTTCCTGGTCCACTGCTTGTCTGCTTTTTTCAGTGAGCAGAGTTTTCAACTCTGATGGAGACCATTTCCCCACCCCTTTATAAGAAATAAGTGGTTTTGGTGTTAAATCTAAGAAATCATTAAAACATGATCACAACGCTTTCTCTCTTACAAATTCTGAGTTTATATATTATCCTTCTGAGGTCTTTTATAGAGTTGAAGACAGATAGTTATGGTTATGGTTTTCCTTAGTTATGATAAAAAATAGGTTATATGTGAAACTTTAGACTCACAAAGATAGGATAGATGATAGAATATTTTCTTTAAATTTTGCCAAATGTTAGTGGACTAAATATTGTTAACTATAGTTCTTGCTTAATAACTGTTTTGTTGTATATAATTTTACTATATTAAAGTTAAAACCTTTTTATTTAGACAGAAAAGAGATGATGGAGGATGCTCTTCTGCATGTTGTGAATATATGTTTCTCTTGTTGGTTGATGAATAAAGCTGTTTCAGCCAATGGACAGACAGGTGGGGTTACCAGAGTAGGAGAAGGCTTGGAAAAGGAACACAGAGGAGTCACCATAGAGATACTATGTGGCCACTGAAGGAGTAACATACCAGAGCATTACAGGTAAGCCACAGTCTCCTGGCAAATATATAGTTTATTAGAAATAGATTAATAATTAAGCGAGCTAGCCAATAAGAAGCCTTAGCGATTGGCCAAGCAATTTATAATTAATATTAACCTCTGTGTGTCTATTTGAGACTAAAGGACTGTGGGGCTGGGCAGAACAGAAACTCTATGTGCCCCCTCCTCCCCTCCTCAATGCCCAACACTATCTCCTTACTGAGATTGCCTTAGGTCTGCTATTTCTGCTTCTTAAAAGAGCCTGGTTCAGTCTGTCATCTTATAAGTGGCTCCCACTTTATCTTACCCCATCAGAATTAATTAAAACTCAACCAAAAGTAGCAACAAAAATGCCTCTATGTTTTAAAATCATTAGCTATGGACACTCTAGCATTGCTGAAAATAACTGGAAAAGGAGATGTGTCTTTAATATGAAATAAACCAGGCAAGTCACAGCCCAGAATCTTTCTGTTTTATAAAAAATCCACTGGGCTCATTTCTGATTTGCTTTTTAGCACACTTATACAACACCAGACCCAATTCGGTAAGGCTACCCCTTTCAGTCAGTGTAAACATCTCCCTGAACCCGAGGGACTGACCGTCGATCTTCTGGCACCCCCCTGGTGTTCTTGGAGGCAGGGGAGCACCCGGCCACGACCTTAACGGTTACGGTCGACCCCCTTCGCCGACAATCGCTCTTGGCTTACTTCCTAAGGGTGGTCCCATCAGTAGCTACTTGCTCCCTCAGTGGTTGGTCGCTGCGGGACTGTTGGGTTCTTCTGTTTCCTTTTTGTTCTTCGGGACAGCTGACCCAGGGTCTATCAGGCTAAGGCCCCTCGGTACCCCCCCCCCCGGGCTGATGAGCATTCGGAGAGGGGCTTTTACCGGTTTTTAACTTGTTCACCCATGGGAAATAAGCCCATCCACACCGCTGGGATGTCTTTTACAGAACTTAAAACCCTTGCACCTCATGCCGTTCGTTAAGGCATCCAGACTCACATATCTCAGTACTAAAAAATGGCCTAGGTATTCCTTAGAGAACCAGTCTCACTGGGCCCCAAACGGGACACTAGACCCCGAGGTTTTGCGGGATTTATCTAACTTCTGTCAGCAAACCGGAAGATGGAAGGAGTTACCTTATGTACAGGCTTTTTTCTATCTATCTGCTAAACACTCTCTCTCTCCCTCCTCATCCCCAATTCTTCTGGCTATGGAATCTAAGCCCGAATTAAATCTTATAGACTTGGATCCAGCTGATGAACCTCCACCGATTCGCCTCCACCCTCCAACTGAGCCTTCAAAAGCTTCTACTAAGATCCTTGAACCTTCTCTCTCTTCTGTCTCAACCGTCCCTGCTCCAGCTTCCTCTGACTCAGCCCCATCCAAACACCCACCCCTGGCTCCCACCTTCACCCCTCCCCCCACTACTCATTCTCGAATGGGATCTCGATCTACCAAAGCCGATCCGGCCACTATCCTCCCCTTGCGTGAGGTAGCCGGTGTGGACGGCGTGGTTAGAGTTCACGTTCCCTTCCCACTATCAGAGCTCTCTCAGATTCAGCACAGATTAGGATCCTATAATACCTCTAACCCCACTGCCTTTATAAAGGAATTTCAGTACATTGCACAGTCTTATAGTCTTACTTTCCATGATGTCTTCATGATTTTAAGTAACAACTTACTACATGAGGAGTGCAAGCGAGTTTGGAATTATGCGAGGGCATGTGCAGATGAGATACAGCAAACTCAGCCAACTCACCCTACTGGGAATGACGCTGTCCCGGAGAAAGAACCACACTGGGATTATAACACCCCGGGTGGTATTTTGGCTAGAGATCAGTTTGTAACTTTCCTCATGTCTGGTCTCCGTAAGGCTGCCCTAAAGCCCATAAATTATGATAAGCTCCTAAATATAGTTCAGGACAAATCAGAGAATCCCTCCCAATTCCTACAGCGTCTTAAACAGGCCTTTTTACAGTATACTAACTTAGACCCTGAGACACTAGAGGGAAGACAACTTCTCATGACATACTTTTTCGCTCAGAGCTGCCCCGACATTAGGGCTAAACTTAAAATTTGGAGAAAGGACCCCTGACTCCACAGGATGAGGCCCTAAGAGTGGCTTTAAGGTGTACCATGGGAGAGATAGCCAGACCCTTAAGCACAGATACCAGATGCTAGCTGAAGCCGTCTGACTGGACTCAGCATCTGCCCGGGATCCCTTGCCCTCTGGGGCCAGAGTACCGCAGCGTCCATGCTTCAAGTGTGGTCAGAAAGGACACTGGGCCCGGGGTTGCCCGAACCCCCATGCACCAAGCAAGCCATGTCCTAGATGCCAGGAAGTAGGCCATTGGTCAGTGGTCTGTCCCCGTGTCCCAGGTGACAAGAGGACATCAAACACAGACGGCCTTCCAGTTGATCTCTTAGCCCTGGCTATGGATGAGGACTATGAATGACAGGGCCCAGGCTCTCTTGACCCGACCACCATCATCTCTGAAAGGGAGCCCCGGGTGGACATTAAAGTATCAGGGCGGTTTATCTCTTTCCTTTTGGACACTGGTGCCACATACTCAGTCCTAAAGGAGTTTTGGGGACCCACCTCTCTGTCTCGTCTTCCTATTGTCAGGGTAGGAGGACAGCCTTACTTACCTCAGCAGACTCCACCGCTTAGCTGTATTTTTAGGGGGATTCCCCTTACTCATTCATTTTTGGTTATACCGACTTGTCCTGTGCCTTTACTAGGGAGGGACCTTCTAGCTAAGGTAGGAGCTTCTATTTCTTTTGCTCCCCACATTCGCCCAACTCCAGACTCGCCAGCGGCTCCCCTCCTCCTCCTCCTAGCTACTCACCCTACAGGTTCCAGTACGTCATTTCCTTTACCAGCCTCTCAGGTAGACCCCAAGGTCTACCAGAACCCTTCTGTGGCTAGACACCATCCCCCCTTGTCATTCAGTTACAGGACCCCTCTAGGTACGTTGCTCAAGTTCAGTACCCACTCCCACTCCAGAGCCTTAAGGGACTTAAACCTATTATCTCTGACCTCCTAAGGAAAAAGCTACTTCGTCCTACCTCCTCCCCCTTTAACACCCCTATACTGGCAGTAAAAAAACCTAATGGGACTTTTTGTCTGGTTCAGGACCTCCGTAACTCTATGGTAGTGCCCCTCCATCCTGTGGTTCCTAACCCTTACACACTCCTCTCTACTATCCCCCCGACATCTCACTTCTCAGTTTTAGACCTTAAGGATGCCTTTTTCTCTATACCCCTCCACACCTGGTCTCAAAATATCTTTGCTTTCACCTGGACTGATCCAGATACTCATGTCTCCACTCAGCTCACCTGAACCTTTTAATAATAATAATAATAATAATAATTATTATTATTATTATTATTATTATTATTATTATTATTATTATTATACATCGGATCCGCTAGGGGACGACACAGAGCCTTCATAAACTCCGCAACCAGGCAATTGTGCCTTTAGTTCAAACCAGTTTGCGCATGCCCATAACTATGTCTAGTCTCCCACCCATACTCCCCCAACCGCCCTCTACTGCGCAGGGGTGAGTGTGCGTACTCCATTGGTCGGGATGCCGGAAGGGGCGGGTCCACTGAGAGCTCGCACGCCGGATCAGGGCTTCCTGTCCTCGGTTCCGTCCCGGCGGCTCACCGGCGTGCATCCCCGTGGGCTCACCGGCGTGCGACCCGGCGTGGAGATGCCCCGAAGTGGGGTACGAGCAGACTATCGCGCCGCGCCGGTGCCCCCCTACAAGTCGGATGCACGCACGGAGGCCCTTAACAGCAAGGTGCGGTGGGTGGCCGGGGAGCGCCTTCCGGCTGGGGTTCCCGGCGGCGCCCGGCAGCCCGGCGGCGTGCTCCTCGCTTCCGTAGTCGGTTCTTGGCACCCGCCTCAGGCTGCCCCTCCTTCCTGCAGACTTGCAGAGAGGGAGGCACAGAAGCTTGTCCCCCAAAAAGGGGGGGGGGGAGAGACACTGGCGGAGGTTTGGTGGGGCTGTCCCCTTACCGTCCCCCTTCCCTTCACGCGGATCTGTTGCTCTGTGGATCTGCTTCACCCTGTTAGCTACGCACCCGCCTGGGGGCCATCCTTGACATCCATCCCGAAAGTTTAGAAATCTGCCAGTGTCCTTCCAGACGCTGTCACTGGCTGTTCTGACTCAGGGTGTCCCCAGCTGCCTGTGTCCTCCACTGTGATCCTAAAATACATTTATCTGATGGTCTCTAAGTAGGACTCTTGCAAGTTAATCTTTGTCTGCCTCCCTCCCCTTTTCTCTTCCTTCCTTCCTTCCTTTCTTCCTTCCTTCCTTCCTTCCTTCCTTCCTTCCTTCCTTCCTTCCTTCCTCCCTCTCTCCCTCCCTCCCTTTCTTCCTTCCTTTCTTCCTTCCTGAGCTTTCGTGTCTCTCAGGCCAGGCGCAAACACTGTTGTTTGAGAGGGGAGCATGACCTTATTCTCTTGCCTGACAGCCATGATTTCAGGGTTGCACCACCTTGCTGAACTATACCATTAATCTTAACTTCCAATTACAGACAGTCTTTAAACATGTATAGTGGAGAGTATTAAACGTTTTAAATTCTACATTTTTTTTTTTCTGTCCCAAGTGACATCTTGGGTTAGTGACCTTATTCCCACTGTATCACAGTTTTCTTTGGTGTCAGCTAAAGTGAGATGTCTACCTGTCTTTCCTAAAATGAACATAAAACACCATACAAGCAGACTTGAGTCTCAAGGAAGATGAACTCGTGTGGCTTTGTAGTTCATCACTATAACTCTCACCTCTGCCATCGTGGAGACATAAGGATGCATACTCACTAGGGCGGGTGTGAGTTTTAAAAAAGACCTTGCTTCTTATTACTGTGTGTGATGGTGTGTGGTTACTTAAATTAGTTATTGCCTAGTTAGGCATTCATTTGATGGTCACAAACAAGCCTAGCTTAATGATAACAGCAGTATGCAGTCTTTGCCATGCAAACAGAATGATGCAAAGATGAAAAATGATGCTGTATCTCCCCAGGTAGGGCATCCAATACTATTTATCTGAATGTCTGGCTATCATCTAGTACATACATGAAAAGTAATTGTTGTTGGGGAAGGGGAGAAACACATTCATTTTCTTTTTTTAAAAAGTGTACAACAAAACTTTATAAAACTAATTAAAGGGTGGGTATTGATTTTGGTGAACAGTGGCTCACTTTGGTTAAGGTATAAGCCATGTGGTAACTGGCAGCTGGCAAGTCTAAGTCAGCTTTTCCTTCTCCAGCTGTTTTCCACGGAGTCCAGCTGGGTGTTGTTGCCCTGTAGAGTGTCCATTTAGACAGGTGGTATGTGACAGCCCCCAGTCCCATTATTCAGAATTTCCTCACCAAACATACTTTGAAAACGTCTACTTTAGGTTTTTCTTTATTTTAATAGATTAAAGAACAAAAAATTCTTGTGGATGAACTTTCTAACCTGAAGAAGAATCGGGTAAGTTACTGTTGGAATCCGGAATAGTATACAGTATATTAAAATCAGGAATTAGATCATTTATGCTAAAATTACAAAATTCTAACATACTAATTTAAAACTAAAGTATCCTAGTTTGTTTTTCATGTTTTTCTGCATGTATCAGTAAATCTCAAAGTTGACAGGATTCTTTCCCTATTACATTTTTAACAAAAAAAGAAACAATTACTTCCTTTTCCACAGCAAACTTTAATGCTCCAAGAACTTAACCTATTTAATTCCTTTTTTATGACATGTTCATAAATAAACTGCTGTCTCATGTGTAGTTTTACTGTTAAAAAAATATATCTTAAATGAAGAAATGATTTTGTTCTCTTTCAAGCATTTTAAAATGACTGACATTTTCAACATTTCTGATATTGTCATTTATGAAATATTAGAACTAAGGCAAATTAATACAAAACTTCTGGAGACCAGATTGGCAGAATGTATAAACGCTGTATGAGACTTGACCTGGAGCTTCTTTTAGAGTAACTGATGAATAAACAAACAGTCGTGAAAACACATGGGCATTTAACTGCAGTGGCAATCTGTAATAATCATGAATTGGCATTCTATCAAATGTCTGAAGTTTGACAGCAGCAAAGAACTATAGTATTGTGCCCGTGTGGTAATATAAAGAACCTTCATTGATCAGAAAAGGTCTCCATGTTGTTTTATAAGAGTAAATTATAACCCTGTGGCTGTGGTAGCCTTTGTCACTGACAGTAACATGACATAATGGCACATACTATGCAAACAGCCCTTTCTAGGTGGCAAGTATCGAGTGGCTTTGTATCTGTTTATATTTGATAAATTGCTGTTTTGAATATTACTGAAGCTCAAAAATAAGTGATAATAGGATTGTTGAGCATCACTATGCAAATCATGTCCTGATGTTGTAAATTCTTTTGCAGAAAGTATATAAGCAGCAACAGAACAGCAGCGTATTTTTCCTTGCAGATGGAACAGAAATGTTTTCCAAAAGCAAAAGTGAGTGGTTTTCTTTTCAGTGTTATGTATGGAATGGTATAGAAAACCTTCTGTAGGCTTTTTGTGGTGACTCATAATGGTGCCTCAATTAAATCGTATCTAAATGAGTGTGTGTGTGTGCATGCCTGTGTGTGTGTTTGTGCACTTGAGATTAAGCGTTTGTATTACAGTTACTTCTTTCCAGTTAGCCTTCCAAAGATCTCAGCTAGCAGTGGGGCTGGGTTTTTAACTGGCTTGATCTTGGGTGAACAGCAGCAGCTGCTGGGAGTTCATATTTATAACAACCCCATCACGTCTGAAGACACTGTCTTGTAGCAATCCTACCCAATCTCTTGTTCTTAGGCTTTTTCTCCCCCACCCCCCTTTTTTTTTTTTATGATCCCCAAGTCTTAGGAGTAAGAGGTGTGATATAGATGTCCAGTTTTGGACTGAGCACTCCAGAGTCACTTAATCTCTGCACTTGCAACAGTTGTGGTTCTCTGTATTAACTGTCATCCTCTGCCAGAAGACACTTCCCTGATGAAGAGTGAGAGCTGAACTAATAAGGAGCTGTTGGCAGTTGATGACTGCCAGGGGAGGGAGAGTCAGTTTCCTTAGGTGACTCCTGGTAGATTGCCCATGCGTGCCCCAGTAAAAGGAGATACAGAGGGTGGAGTAGTAGGTGGATATGATCAAAATGTATCACAAACATATGAAATAAAAAAATATAAGTTCAAGATGTATTTACTATAGATACTAATTAAGGTAGGCAAGTATTTTTATGAGCTTGACCAAAGTATGTAAAATCATTATATGATTTTTTTTTCATGGGGAGGGGGGTTTGCTTTGAGCCTGTAAAGTCTTTAGGGATTTAAAAGTTGTATATGTAAAGTGGTTAGCCAAGTGCTTGGACCAAAATAAGCACTCAGTGCTTATAAAAGAAACTATTACCAAATATCAGCATTGTTTGTCACTGAAGCATTCTGAATTACTACTGGCAATTGTACAGTGCATTTACTCATAGAATCTTGAGAAGTGGCCTGTTTTGTCCATGAATTAATAGGGAAACATCTTTTCCTTTTACTTAAATATGTGTTTCTCACTCCCTCCTACAGAGACATTAGATGAACTAAGAAAACAATACCAAGCATTAGAAGAAAACACAGAGACAACCGAAGTCAAGACGCAGTCACCCTGATTTCACAGAACCATGTGTGGCATTTGCTGCTCTGTAGGCTTCTCTGATGAACACTTCAGTAAAGAATTGAAAGAGGATTTGCTGTGCAATCTTAGACGACGGGGCCCCAATAACAGCAAGCAGTTGTTAAAATCTGGTGTTAACTATCAGTGTTTGTTTTCCGGTCATGTTCTTCATTTGAGAGGTGTTTTGACTGCCCAGCCTGTGGAAGATGAAAGTGGCAATGTGTTCTTATGGAATGGAGAAGTTTTTGATGGAGTGCAGGTTGAAGCAGAAGACAGTGACACTCAAGTTATGTTCAGTAGCCTTTCTGCCTGTAAGAATGAATCTGATATTTTGTCGCTCTTCTCTAGAGTCCAAGGTCCATGGTCTTTTATATATTATCAAGCCTCTAGCCATTACTTATGGTTTGGTAGGGACTTTTTTGGCCGGCGTAGCTTGCTTTGGCGTTTTAATAATCTGGGCAATAGTTTCTTCCTCTCTTCAGTTGGTGACCAGATATCTGGGCTTGCAGACAAGTGGCAAGAAGTTCCAGCATCTGGAATTTTCCAAATTGATCTCAATTCCTCTGCTGTTTCCAGACATGTGTCTATAAAATTATATCCTTGGAAATACGTTTCTAAGGAGAATTTTATTGAAAAATGTTCTAATGACCTGCCTCACACTGCAGCAGAATTGCCAGCGTTTGTATCAGTGGTAGCAAATGAAGACAAGCTGTACCTTTCAAAACCTGTCGTTCCCTTAAATAAGATGCTGCCTCAAGCTCCATTGGAAACTCACTGTAGAAACAGTTCCGGCGTTCCCCATTCAAGAGAGACCCTTGCGATGTTTCTTACAGATGAACACACAAAAAAAGTAGTTCATCAGTTTATTGACGTCCTGAGTGTTGCAGTCAAGAGACGTGTCTTATGTTTAGTTAGAAAGGAAAACCCAGTATCAAAGGAAGTTTTGAAAACTTGGAATAAAACAGCAAACATTGCAATCCTCTTTTCTGGAGGTGTTGATTCCATGGTGATCGCAGCTCTTGCTGATCGTCATATTCCTTTAGATGAGCCCATTGATCTTCTGAATGTGGCTTTTGTGACTAAACGGAAGACTGGGCCGAGTGTTACTAAGGTAGAAAGAAAACGGCAAACCCATCATGAGATCCCTTCCGAAGAGTCCTCTTGGGGTGCTACTGTGGCCCAGGGTCTTGATGATGTGGAGGTGCCAGACCGAGTCACAGGAAAAGCAGGACTAAAGGAACTACAGTCAATCAACCCTTCTCGAACTTGGAATTTTGTTGAAATTAATGTTTCTCTTGAAGAACTACAAAAACTAAGAAGAGCTCGAATATGCCACTTAGTTCAGCCCTTGGACACAGTTCTGGATGATAGCATTGGCTGTGCTGTCTGGTTTGCGTCTAGAGGAGTCGGTTGGTTAGTGACCCAGGATGCTGTGAGATCTTACAAGAGCAGTGCAAAGGTATGCACCGGGGTTTTTGTTCAGAGGAATTTCTGAGACCTAATTTTGACTGTTGAACCTTTTATCATTTAAGGTTGTGATAATGTACTATATAATACAGTGTATATTACTTCTTTAAAATTGAACATGTTTTTTTTATTATTTTCTGACTTGTGGATTTTTTTTTTCTAAAATGTTAAGACTATAACTTTTTAGGATTTATTTTATAAGAAAAATAGAACTCTTTGTTGTGTCTTGGCTTTCTTTAATCATCTGCAGGTGATTCTCACTGGGATCGGTGCCGATGAGCAGCTGGCTGGTTACTCCCGTCATCGTGTTCGCTTCCAGTCTCTTGGTCTGGAAGGTCTGAATGAGGAAATTGCAATGGAACTGGGTCGCATCTCTTCCAGGAACCTCAGTCGTGATGACAGAGTTATTGGTGATCATGGAAAGGAAGCCAGGTAACACCTTACTTGAATGCTTTTTAGTAGAAACACAAAAGGAGACTTACCATTCCTTTTCCTTGGAGATTGGCCCCATGCAAAGCAGGAGCACTGACATACTGCCTCAGCTTTCCATTATGAACACATCAAGAGCAAAGCTGAAGGTGCCCTGGAGCAGTAATAAGTACCTCTGCACTCGTGGTCTAAGGCGACCGAATAATTCTTCTTAGGGCCATAATGAAAACTATAGAAGTGAAAACAGGATAGTGTATTTCCAAGTGGAGGTAGTTTAAGGGTTTTGTTTTGCCCCACAAAGCCACTCTGACTTTGTCCTCCAATGTTGTAGAATCTGGTTTTGTCTATGTAGGCATGTCCCCTGTGCTGATCTATGGAGGTCCCAGTCCTGGGTACTATGGTAGATTGTCTAAAATCTTCACAGAGACCATCCTATCTTCCTTTATCCTTAATGTTTAAAACTGTGTATTTCAGTATGTCTTTATTATCATCATGAGTATGTTGTAGGTAAAATAAGCCCAAGATTTAAAAGCATACATGAAACTGCCTATGCTAGGGATAAGTACTGAACTACTACAGGAGGTCCCGTAGATTTCCGAGGTTTCCTCACTGAAACCCATGTTCCTGGGGTCTGGATCAGTCCCATGCTGGTATCCCAGCCATCAGTATGGGAACCAAGAGCTCCCCGATGTTCAGGTCAGCTGTTTCTGTGGGTTAATAGACAACTTTTTAATAGTAATCACTATCAATTTTTTAATGAATTTAGGTTTCCTTTCCTGGATGAGAATGTTGTGTCTTTCCTAAACTCCCTGCCAGTCTGGGAGAAGGTGGACCTGTCTTTGCCACGAGGGGTTGGTGAGAAGCTCATTTTACGCCTTGCAGCTGTTGAACTTGGCCTCACAGCCTCAGCCCTCCTGCCGAAGCGGGCCATGCAGTTTGGATCTAGAATTGCAAAACTGGAGAAAACTGATGAGAAAGCATCTGATAAGTGTGGAAGGCTCCAAATCCTACCTTAGAAAACCTCTCCCAAGAAGATTACATCACAATGTGATTCCACCCTGTAACAACACTGTGTGACAGTCACTGAAAATAAACAGCTGCTGCCTTAACTGTTGTGGGACATTGTGGTTTCATAGTTTGTTGTGTGAGTTTTTACTTTCCCATCACAGATCCTTTTGATCAGACACATGAGGTAAGTTAGGCGGGGTTTCCTAGATGGCCTTGACATTGGGATTCTTACCAGGAAGCCCAGATAAGTACCAGGATTACAACTGGTCTTTGGGGAAGTTTCACCTGAGAAGTGGAGAGAAGTGGGCTAGAGATAAAACTCCATCAAGCTCTTTAAAGATGTGATGAGTTTCAGTTTGTGAATGCATGAAGGGGCTTTTAGGATGAAATTACAGAGGGCATGGAAGGCTGCTTTCCATCCCCGTACCTTGCCCTGTACATCTCTTCCATCTGCCTATTTCTGTCTTCTATCCTTTTGAGTTTGAATCCTGAGTTCTGTAAGCACACTATTAACACTGAAGGTGGCGGGTGAGAGTCCTGTTCATAACTGGATCAGAGAAGGAACAGGGGCCTAACTTGTGCTTCGGGGTTTGAAGTGCCAGGCATGCAGGACTGAGTTCTTAAACCTGGGGCCTGATAGCGACTTCTGGAAGAGAATGTCAGAATTTGTATGAGACTCAGGTCATGTTCAGAGATATATAGGGAAAGAAGAAAAGAAAAAAGTCCAGTGACGGTAAAATATAGACAGGATGTTCCCAGCAGTCTTCATAGGAGCCACAGCCACAGTAACTCAGTTTGCTGTTGTCTTTGGGGACTTTGGCTTACAATCTGACAGATTCCAGAATTAAAATTTTGAGAATCCAAACAATTGAGATTTACATTCCTGAGACATAATACACTTGTCACAGCTCATTTTCCTATTTGAGAAAGTTTTAAGCACTATTCTAAATATTATCTGGTCCTTCAAATATGCATGTCCCATTCTGAGCTGGTCACAGAAAGCTTAGCTAATTAGCCCAAGATGTGCCTCTGCCCAGCTCAGAAGTCTTTTCAAAATGTGTATTCCCGAGTTCTGTTGGGTGGATGTCCAAGAGCAAAGGTGCCATAGAGTTGTTTCCTTGGAGTCGTATCCCAGGGTGTGTTTGCAGCATGACTTTCACCTCACCTGTAGTCGTTACTTTCTTTCTTGCCACTACAAACAGAAAGGGTCCTCTACCAATCAAAAGACAGTTAGTTCTCTATGTCACTAGTTGTATTGTGTATCAAACTGATAGCAATCTGCTGACCAGCTCTTGCCTATACCACTAACTGTCCATTGTGATCCCACCACATCTCAGTATCACCCACACTCTTTACTGTTTGGAAACTGTCTTCATCTGGGGCTGACACCTTTCTGATCTTTGTATTCATAGTGAAGAATTTTTAGGCGGCTGACAGATTAGCCTGACGAAGGCTTTCCTGTGTCCTGAATTTATTCCCCAGTAAATACAGTTTCCATGCTTCTTCCTAAAATTGATAAGAGTTCTGCCACAGCTGCTAAAAACATGGCTCAGTGTAAAGGAGGAGTTAAACTTTTCTTGACCTGGCTGCCACAGCCAGTGAAGTTGGCCATACCTGTCACTTAATTCACGAAATGACCAGTGGCTTCTGACCAGTTGTGGCTTTCCTCTGGTCTTCCCGGCCATCCCCTCATAGTCTCCTGCTGACCCTAACCTCCATAGCTGCTCCCTCTCCCTCTTCCTTCCATCTCTCCTCTGTGTGTCTCTCCCCTCCACTCCTTCCTCTCTCCTTCCCTTTTCTCTCTTTTTGAGAGAGAATCCCGTTATATAGCACTAGTTGCCTTCTCCAGCTGACCTTTAAATGTTAAATTTCATAGGCTTCTGTCCTGGATGTCAACAGTATGGCTCTCTTGGTGATTCAACTACTCTGGCTTCAGCTACTTTTAGCCTAAGTGAATTTATATGTCTCACCCCAGCTGTCTTTTTTGTTGTTATTTGGGTTTGATTTTGTTTTTCGAGACAGGGTTTCTCTGTGGCTTTGGAGGCTATCCTGGAACTAGCTCTTGTAGACCAGGCTGCTCTGGAACTCACAAAGATTCAACTGCCTCTGCCTCCCTAGTGCTGGGATTAAAGGCATGTGCCACCACCCCCTGACGCGCCCCAGCTGTCATTGTTAATTCTCTCCTGATACCTAAGAGAGATACCAGACATTTCTTTGTTTCTCTGGTACTTTAAGGTGAATTATGTTCACAGTTGAACTTTGAATTTTGTTTTGACATCCTGTGGCCCCTGAACCAAAGTGTCACCCTGACACATTTTTTCCAACACATTACAACCCTGTAATTTATTACCAATAGCCCACCTCAAACTCCACAGCCCTCCACTGTCATCACCCTAGCCTTCACCTGACCTGCAGCGTTACCACCTTAGCTCAGTTATCTGGGTTAAACTCAAAATCACACTCCCGTACCCTCACTCAATTTCAATAACACTTTTGTGCCCTAACCCCTTGATTTCAATACAATGGTTTGTTTTCTCAAACTTCCAGCAACACCCCTGTTCCCAGAAGAGCAACTTAAGCAGTTATTTGCGTGGGTAACATTTCATTTCCCAGACTCATTTTAAAAGTCACCCCACAGGCATCTGGATCAATGTTACATTTGGTGCCGTCAACATCTTACACCACGTTGGCAAGCACTTTTGCGCTTCTAAGCTCCTTGGAGTTTTGCTCTTTTCCCTGTATTTGTGGTCTCCAGTCTTTGGCATGTTGCCTAGCTCACAATTGATGTTCAGTAAACGTTTGTTGCACAATAGGATTCCAGACTGGGACCCTCAGAGTCTGGCACATTGGCTTGTGCCACTTCGAGGGTTTCTGTTGTTTTCTTTGCATTTAGCAGATGCATAGTAGCAGTAACAGAACATGACGCTGGGCTGAGATCTAGAGAGAGGTTAGAGGATTTGATTTCATGGGATCCACCACGAGGTTGTGGCCGTGGGGCAGGATGTACAGAGGACGCGCCAGCCCATGCTCATCTGCCTGAGACACAGACTGCGCATGGCAAAGCCCTAAGACAGCTTTACCTAACTCAAAGCCCTCCCAATTCTCACCAAGGTGAGAATTTTTTGGTCCTCTCCACAGGTAAGCCCCTTCCAGATTACCTGATGGTCTCGCGCTCTGGGGGTTCTGGTGGGGGGCAATTCAGAACCATCGAGAAGCCATCCGAATCAACCAACGGCTGCCTGCTCCTGGGAATACCTTAGCGACCATCGTGGAAGGGACTCTCCTAGACAAGAAAAACATTTCCACGTAGGCCTGTCCCTTTTCCTTGTCCAACCCCTTGTCCTTGGCAGATGCTAACTAATTATGATCACAAGTCTTGTGTGCCCCGATCATGTCCTGTAATCTCCTTAGTTTGGGTGTCAGTATCTATAACGTATGCCCAACAGAGCTGGATTCTGTATGCATTGACTACAAAATGCAAGTTCTCTGCCCCAAGCCTGTGTGATCCAGAAACAGGTATTTTAAAAAGGTCCAGGCGATTTTGATGCAGACTAAAATATGAAAGTCACTGAATAATGGAGACCAATGAAATTAAGTAAAATACTGTTTTATACGGCCCACAGAGTAGATACTCAGAAAAGAGTAATAGTTATTATTGTGAAAGCAGACATCCAGCGTCTCAGAAACTAAAGAGTAGGCAGGAGTAGGCAGATGAGTGGGGGCCTAGACTGAAACACCACAGGACAGGGAGGCACGCAGGTCTCAGGAGCTTCTAAGGGTGAAGAGGGGGAGCCCAGTATATGCAGGAAAAGAGTGGCTAACAGGGTAGAAAGGGGAGGGAGGGAGTTTTTAAAAACTTTACAATGAAAAATAAAGTGCATGGCAGTGGCTTCTCATAAACAAACTTAACATATTTTCTGAAATACAGCCACATACCATTTAATGATGAAGTTAGTTCAGTTTTTTGACAAATGACACAAGTTAAGGTTATTTGGGAAGAATGAACTTTAAACAAGCAAATGTCTCCATCATACTGCTCTGTAGACAAGTCTATGGGACATTTTTTCTCTTGATTTTTTTTTTTTTCATGACAGTTTCTCTTGTGTAGACCTGCTGTCCTGGAACTTGCTCTGTAGACCAGGCTGGCCTCAAATTCATAGAGATTGACCTGCCTCTGCCTCCTACGTGCTGGTATTAAAGGTGTGCACCACCTTACCCAGCAGGTATTTTTCATTGATGATCAGGGTGGAAAGGCCCAGTCCCCTGTAGGTGGAATGGCCATGAGTGTGTAAAAGTGCAAAGTGAGAAAGTTTGAAGGAGCAAGTCAGTAAGCAGTGTGCCTCTCTGGTCTCTGCTTCATTTCCTGCCTCCACTCCCCATGGATGATGCACCAGGACCTGGAAGCCAAATAAACCCTTTCCTCCACAAGTCCCTTTGGTTATTGTGATAGAAACTTAACAGATGGGAAGTGTGCCAAGCTATTTCATCATTGTATAAACATTGTAGAATGTACTGGCACAAACTAAGATGTTGTATATAATCTTAAGAGACCACAATCTGTGTGGTTACTTGTTGGAGAGTGTTGTGTAGCACCAAAAATTCCCCATTAACCTTTGGCTCTGAAAAGCAAAGCTTTTCAAATCATTTATCAGGATTAATGTTATAGATTTTACAACCTTAAGTATTTTAATTCAAATTTAAGTTTCTTGTGATGCAATTAATCAGAGGTTGAAAAGAGTACAAATGGATTATGAAAAGATTAACTTTAGAAAGATGAGAGGTACATATTTATTCTAGAAAAATCCAGTTTTGTTGCCATGACAAATATTGCTTGTCTTTTCCTTCATTGCAGAAACTTCAAGAAGGACACACTAGATTTAATTAGAAATGTTAAGAATATCCAAAAAAGGAATAGTTAGATTTGATCAAGTTCAAGATGAAGAAACTTATCTGGAAAATTTAGCAGTACAAAGAAATGCCTCTGCTTTCTTTGAAAAATATGATCGAAGTGAAGTGCAAGAATTATTAACGACAACAGTAGTCAGCTGGTTGTCCTCCAAGGATGATGTTCGTTCTCAACTAGACATCCCAAGTGGACTCATGAGTCAAATAAATAATGTGGGCTTCTCCAATGCCATTCTATTGACACCTGTGGACCCTACTGCCCACTTAGACTATAGGGAAGTTCATCAGATCTTAAGGGAGCTGGCTGTTGGAATTTATTGCTTAAATCAAATTCCTTCAATCAGTTTAGAAGCAAATTATGATCAGAGTTCTTCTTGTCAATTACCTCCCGCTTATTATGATACCAGAATTGGACAAATTTTGATCCATATTGACTATATGCTAAAAGCACTGTGGCATGGAATATACATGCCCAAAGAGAAACGAACCAGATTCTCTGAATTATGGCGTACAATCATGGACATTGATCAAGATGGGAAGCCTCAAACAAGTAAAGACATATTTTCTGAGTTTAGTTCAGCAGGTAAGAGAATTTAGCACTGCTGAATTATTTTTATCATAAGCCATTTTCCCCTTTTTAATTGAAAATAAACTTTTTTCATACATTTTCTGATCATACTCCCCCACAAACCTCTGAAATTGTTCCCATTTACAAAACTTTACCTCCTTTTTTTTCCCCTTTTCTTTCTTTCTTTCTTTCTTTTTTTTTTTTTTTTTTGGCTTTTCGAGACAGGGTTTCTCTGTGTAGTTTTGGAGCCTATCCTGGCACTAGCAGAGATCCGCCTGCCTCTGCCTCCTGAGTGCTGGGATTAAAGGCGTGTGCCACCAACGCCCAGCTTCACCTTCTTTCTTGTTCTCTTTTAAAAAAACAAAAATAAAAACAAACAAATGAAAAAACAAATGAAATCTCTCTCTCTCTGACACACACACACACACATATACACACAATCAGAAACCACAATATGCAAGCAAAAGACCATTAAGACAAAAAGTTCCCAAACAAAGCAACATGAGACAAAAAAAAAAAAAAAAAAACCCTTGAGTTCGTTTATGTTGGCCATCTACCACTAGGTATGGGGCCTACCCTGAAGTATGAGACTCCACTGGAGAAAACTGATTTATCCTTTGCAAGAAGGTATCAGTTACAAGATAGCTTTTTAGTTAGAGGATGGAGCCCATGTTTGCTTTCCCCTCTCAGTGCTAGGACCTCATCTAGGTTGAACCCATATAGGCCCTACCAATGCTGCATATGTGCTTAAGTCCTATTGTGATCATGTATGGTCCTGAGGGGAATTATTACCACCCCATGTGGTATATAACTCAACTAAAAAGATGGATACATGCATACACACACACACACACACACACACACACACCTATATAGCAATTCTTTAAATAAACTTATAAAATATGTTTCCCTATGCCTTTTTAAAATATTCTTAGGGTCATCTATATCTCTTTCTTGGTTTCTTCCAATACTTCGGGATATATATATATATATTCAGATCTAAAGATTTGGAGCCAAGATCCACAAATAAAAGAGAGCATACAGCAGCATTGTCCTTCTGTGTCCAGGTTACCCATACATAATAGCTTCCAGATGCATTTATTCATCTGTAAATTTCATTTTTCTTTACAGCTGAACCGAATGTCATTGTGTACATGTGTACCACACTTTTTACTGTCCATTCATCAATTGAAGGGTATTTAGGTTGTTGCCACTTTCTAGCTATTGTGACTAAAGCAGCAATAAACATGGCTGAGAATATCTAGAGTAGGATATCAAGTCATTTGAGCATATACCATAGAGCGGTTATAGCTGGGAACTATGGTAGTCTTACTTTTAGTATTTAAAAATTCTCCATATTTACTTCCATGGTGGCTGTCCAGTTTTTACTCCCAACAACAGTGAAGGGTTCCCTTTCCCTGGATTCTTGTCAGCATTAGTTGTCAATTGTTGTCTTGAACTTAGCCATTTATTCCTTGTGACTGGGTAAGATGAAATCTCAGAGTAGTTTTAATTTGCATATCTGTGATTGTTAGGGATATTAGGGATTAAAATATTTCTTGGCCATTTTTATTTTTGAGAACTCTATTCAGATCCATAGACCATTTTCAGTTGGGTAATTTGATTTCCATGTTTTCTGTATATTCTGGATATTGATCTTTCAACAGGTATGGCTGACAGATTCTCTCCTACTCTGTAGGCTTCCTTTTCACTGGGCTGACTGTTTCCTTTGCTGTACAGAAGCTTTTTAGTTTTGTGGGTTCCCAGTTGTCAATTGATGGCTTTAATTTCTGAGTTAATGGAGCCCTATTTACAAAGTTTTTTTTTTCCTATACTTATATCATGTAAGGTATTGCCTGTATTTTCTTCTGTCAGTTGCAGCATTTTGTATCTCACATTCAGGTCTGACCCATTTGGAGTTGCTTTTTTGTGCAAGGTTATAAATATGTGTCTTATTCCATTCTTTTACATGAGTACCTTCAGTTTTTCCAGCAGCACTTGCTGAAAATACTGCCTTTCAGCTATGTATATTTGGGTCATGTTCCTCAAATACCAGATGGCTGTAGCTATGCTTGTAGCTTCTATTTTTCTTTCGTTGATCTACATGTCTATTTTTGTGTCAATAACATGCTTTTTTCGTTTTATTGCTATGCCTTAACTTGAAATCTGGGGCAGTAATACCTACAACATTGTTCTATTTGCTCAGGATTTCTTTAGCTATCCAGGGACCTTTTGTGGTTCCATATGAATTTTAAGATTTTTATTTCCTATTTCTGTGAAGAATGTCATGGGGATTTTCATTGGGATTACACTGAGTCTGTAGATTGGTTTTTGATAGGATGGTGATTTTTCAAAGCCCTTTTCTGTATCTAACAATTGTGATTTTTTCTACTCCACTTACATGATTTATTACATTTATTTATTTATATGTATTGAATTGTCCTTGTGTCACTGAGATAAAATCAGCCTGATTAGTGGTGGGTGATCTTTTTTGTATTTGCTTGATTCAGTTTGCAAGTATTTTATTGAAGATTTTTGAATTTATGTTCATTGGGATGTTGGCCTGTAGTTTTTGTTTTTTCCTTATCTGTTTTGGGTGTTAGAGTAATACTGGCTTTGTTGAAGGAATGTGGGAGTGCTCCTTCTGTTTCTATTTTTGGAAGAACTGAAGAAGTGTTAGTTATCGATCTTTACAGGTCTGACAGAATAGTTCTGTGAGTCAAACTGGGCCTGTCTGGGCTTTTTCTCTTTAATGTGAAATCTTTTTATTACTATTTCAGTCTGCTTGTTTGTAATACAGCAGTGTTTAAGTTGTTGATCTCTTTCTTCTTGGTTTAACCTTAGTGGTTTGGGTGAATCTAGAATTCATCCATTTCTTCTAGTTGTGTAACTTAATGGAGTAGAGGTTTTGTAAGTATTTATTGACAATGTCTTGAATTTCTTTGTTATCTGTTGTTGAATTTCTCTGCTCTCTGATTCTGTTCATCTGGTCTCCTCTTTTCTTTATTTGGCTAATTGTCCTAAGTCTGTTGATCGTGATTATCTTTTCAAAGAACTAGCTCTTAGATTTGTTGATTCTTTATCGTGTTTCCTTTGCTTTTGTTCATTAATTTTTTTTTCTCTGATTATTTTTATTTTTATTTTTTTTACTATTTCTTGCCATCTACTCGATTTGGGCTTAGTTTGTTCTTGGTTTTCCAAATTCTTAAGTGGCATCATTAAGTCATGTATTTGTGGTCTTCCCCCACTTCTTACTGTAGCAGCTTAAAGTTATATGCTTATGTTGTTTTCATTTCTCTTAGAGGATTTTTTTTTTACTTATTTCTTAAAAGGGCTTTCTAGATTTATTTATTATTTTATGCATATGGGTGTTTTGTCTGTATATATTTATGTGCACATCATCAGTACCTGATGCCTACAGAGGTAAAATGAACCATTTGATACATGATGTCATTTAATTCTGATGTTTTTCTGATTAGTTTCTATCCAGGTGGCCTCTCTATTGGAGAAAGTGGGGGTATTGGAATCACCCCTAGTTTTGAGTTGGAGTTAATACAGGTTGTGTCTTCAATTCCAGTAGCACACTTTTATATGAAATTGGGTGCACCAGGATTTATTGCATATATCCTTAGGATTGCAATGTGTTCTTTATAAATTATTCCCTTGATTAGCATCACACGTCCCTCTTTTTATGTTCTGGTCAGTTCTAGGTTTAAATCCACTAAGTCAGATGCTAGTTTATATCTATACTTGCTTGCTCTCTGGTCCAATTTGCTTGGAATACTTTTATCCATCCTTCCACTTTAATGAGGTGACTATGTTTAAATCTATGGTGATTTTCTTGTAGATAACAGAAAAAGTGGATTCTCTTTCTTTTTTTTAAAGGTTGTTTTATTTTAATGATTGATTCATATGAGGTCACAGCAAGGCCACTATGTACACACATGAGGGACGTTTTATTTCTTGGTCTCTATCTTCCTTGGACAATCTTGGCCTGGAGGCACTCCTCATGGAGCTTTTGTGCTTCCTTGTTCTGGACCGGCAAACCTCAGCCAGGTCCGTCAGGAGCTTCTTGTGGGCCTTCAGCTTGTGGATGTGAGCTCTATGAGAATCTGCTTTTTTTTTTTTAAGGCATTCCATTTGACCTTCAGACATGGACTGTGATACATGTGGTGGTCAGCCTTCTTAGACTCACAATATCTCCTGAGAAGCAGATTCCCATCCTTCTCCAGATCACCTCAGGCATTCAAGCGTTGGCAGTACCCTTCCTCTTCCCTATGCCCATGCGCATGCCCTTCTGTTGAGCCAAGGTGTTTTTCCGGCATCAAGCCCGGAAATGGACTGTCACAGGCTCCCGGATGAACAGGCCCTCTTTGATCAGCCTCCTCTGCTAATGGGAGTTGGCGTTGGCGATTCCATTAGTCTCAATGGGATCCAACCAGACCTTTGTACCACAGTGGAGGACTCAAGAGGCAAGCCTCTTCTGGAGTGTAAGCATGCAGACACCGCAGCAAAAGGAAAGTGGATCCTGTTTCCTAATCCTTTCTGCTAACCTAGTCCTTTGACTGAGGAGTTGAGGCCATTGGCTTTTAAGGCTGTTAATGAAAGTTGTGTGTTGATTGCAGTCATTGTATTGTGGTTTTTTTGTTTGTTTTGTTTTGTTTTGCTGTTTGTGTTTCAGTAATTATAGCTTTGTTTGTTTTCTGTATATATTCTTTCAGCTATTCTTATTCCTCCCTTTAGTCTGTAGTATTGCTTCCAGTATTCCCTGAAGGGCTGGTTTGGTGGACATGAATTCTTTTAGCTTGTTTATACATTGGAGAGTTTTTCTTTCTCCTTCAAATATGGCTGATAGTCTTGCCAGTTAAATATCTGAGTTTGCATCTGTGGTCGTTTAAGATTTAGAGTATACTAGTCTAGGCTTTTCTTAAGTTTTCATTGAGAAGTTGGCTGTTCTTCTGATGGGCTTTTCTCTTTCAATATGCTTTCTTTGTTCTGGATATTTGGTGTTTTAACTATACTATGTTATGGGAATTTCTTCTCTGGTTCTGTGTTCTGTGAGCTACTTATATGGGTATGTCTCCTTAATTAAGGTGTGTGTGTGTGTGTGTGTGTGTGTGTGTGTGTGTGTGTGTGTGTGTGATACTGTTGAAGATCCGGTCTATGCCATTAAACTAGGATCCTTTATCTTTGGCTACCATTCATAGATTTGGTCTTTTTGTGTCCCATTCTCCTGTGTATTTCTTTCATATTCTTGGTTAGGCTTGGAGTATGATTCCTCCACTTTATCTCAATATTCTCTCTTCTACTTTATCCATTGTACTGGCAAGGCTTTCCCTAAACTTTCTAATTGGGTTATTAAGTTTTTCCAATCCAGCTTCATTTTAACTTGATTTTTTCCAGTATTTTCATCTTCTTCTCTGTACTGAATTCAGTTATTAGAGTTTGAATTATCTATCATTTCATTTAAAAATTTATTTTTGCATTCTTGGATGTGATTTGGAAGTTCATTGCTGTCCTCATTAAGTCCTTGAGTTCTTTGATCATGTTTAAGATTTTTCTTTTAAATTCTATGTCCGGAGAGTTTATTTAGATAATTTTCATTGGAGAACATTTCTGTAGGGTTGATTGGTCTTAGAGGAGACATGCTGTGTTTACCTTTTGTACTGTTTGTATAATTTGCGATGTAAACTGGCATGTGGGTTTCTTTTGTTGGTTGCATGTCTGATGTGAGATTCTAGTCACTTCTGTTGAGTTGAAGTTTGGTTTTTGTTTCTGTTGTCACCCAAGTTTGGTTGATTTCAAATCAGATGAGATGAGGAAATAGTAGGTTGACCCTTCAGGTAGTGTTATTTCAGATTGGTGGAATAGGCATGATTCCAGTTCAGTGGTAACCAAACAAGGTACAAATGGGACAAATGGCTACATCTGCTTGGGCTGGAGTGTAAGGTACACTACCTGAGATATTCTTGGGAGCATGAGTATTGCATGGATGGGCTGGGGTATTGGGCATTCACCAGGTTAGACCAGCACACAGTCACTTAAGTTGAGGCTAGGCCTAAGGATTGTGAACCATGAGGCCCTGGGCCAGCACCTGGGATGTGCAAATAGGGATCAGCTTGCAGATTTGGAATGGTGTAAGCAAACAGAGCCTGGGAGGCTCACTAGACCTGGCAGGTACATAGGATGTGTGACCAGGGATAGGCCTGGGGATGGAGACCGCATATTCCTTGACAATTTCATATTGTATATGATGCCTTGACATTGATATATCTGACCCCAAACTCCCTCTCATCATGTCAATAGCACCTTCTTTACCATGCCCTTTTCCAGATTCATGAATTATGGTTTTGCTTTCTGATCTACTTGGTTTAGCCAGGACCATTTCTGACATGATTGGAATAGAGCTGTCAACTGGAGCCTGGTGGAATCAGAAGTGGTACACAATTGAAGGCCATGACTCCACTTTTGCATGAATCTATTATTAGCTGTGAGTACAGCAGTTAAAAGTAGGTCATCTCAAACTCCTCACCTCTGCTGACTTCTGAGGGGCCCAATCCTGTGTAGACCCAGTGGCAACATCCACAACTGTAGTTGATTGAAATGGCTGTGTCTGGCCCGGAAAATTTCATAGCCCCTTTCCTTGTCTTCTGTCTCTTACTACCTATTTTTTTTTCCTTTCTTTCTTCTATTTTTTACTGTGAAGGTTTGATTGATATTACAAATGATCCAGACTTTGTTGGAATCTATGATGAAGACATGAATGAAGATCCAACATATGATCCCAATAGTCCTGAAGAAAAGGCTATATTTATGAAATATGCTGAAAATATTATGCTGAAGTTGACATTCAGTACCACACGAGTTCAGCAGCATGAAAACATCTTTATATTTGAGACAGACTATTGGATTACTAATGCTATAAAATTCAACCAGGATTATCTTGATATTTGTACTTACCAGAGACTACAACAGAGACTGTATCTTCAAAAAAAAGTTATTCAAAAACACTTTGAGAAAAAAAAAGAAGTCAGAAGAGGGATGAGCTATCTGAAGTTAATATGTTTTCTGATTCCATTTTTACTCAGTTTAAAAAAGAAGATGAAAGTTCCATATTTAAATAGTCTGCTCCCACCTTTTTCAGGTAAGAGGATAAGCAAAAATAAACTTCATTTTGCTGGGATTTCAGAAAATTATCTTTCAAATAAGTAGTATGTTTGTTTTTATTGCTTTCCAGTAATAGGAGCTGGTTATTTTTAATCAAATGATGTAGTGGTTTGAATAGGTTTGGCCCCCATATGCTCATAGATTTAAATGCTTGGTCTTTAGGGAGTGGCTCTTCTAGGGTTTAGGAGGTGTGGCCTTGTTGGAGGAACTGTTCTAAAGGCTCAAGCTAGACCTAGTGTCTCACTCTTCCTGCTGCCTGTGAATCTAGTTGTATAACTCTCAGCTTCTTCTCCAGAACTATGTTTCTGTGTCTCACAAGACTTCCCACCACTAATGGACTAAGTCTCTGAAACTGTAAGCCAGCCCCAGTTAAATACTTTCTTTTATGAGTTGCCATAGTCATGATATTTCTACAGCAATAGAAAACTGTAAGAGTTGCTGCGGTCATATTATCTCTTGAGCAATAGTACACTGACTATAAGAGTTGCTGTGGTCATGGTGTCTCTTCAGCAATAGAACACTGGGACGGATGGAAATACCTACTTAGTTCTTTATAAAGGGAAATGCCTACTTGGTTCTTTATAGTGTCTCTTTTGAGTTCAAGGGAGTTTTTTGTTGTTGTTGTTTAAATAAAAGTTACCAAAATCACAGAATTTCAATCCAATAATTGAGGAGTGTTTACTCATAGATGTCAGGATATTTTATGCTTTTGACATGTTTATACAGTAGAACCACAAGAATGCTCCAAATGAATAAAAATATATTTTATTGCCAGGCAGTGATGGTACATACCTTTAATCCCAGCACTCGAGAGACAGAAGCAGTCAAAGCTCTATGAGTTTGAGGCCAGCCTGATCAACATAGTGAGTTTCAGGACAGACAGGGCTACACAGAGAAACTGTCTCAAAAAACCATACATTTGCATATATACATATATATTTTGAAACATGGCTCAATGAAAAGTAAAAGAGGGCTGGAACGATAGCTCAGTGACTGATCACTTGTGTATGTAAGACTCTAAATTCATACTCTCTGGTACCACAAATAAGTGTGTGTGTGTGTGTGTGTGTGTGTGTGTGTGTGTGTGTGTGTGTGGTGAGAAAGAGAATAAATATGTCCATAGTCAGTAATTGCCAAATTCTAATTTCATTAGATTTTTCACTTTGTTTACATGAATGATAATCAGATATCTAATATAATCATCTATGTGTTGTCCACATTTTAAATGAAAATTTCTTTTTATTTCTGGAGATGACAAAGTCAAGACAGAGAGAGAGCTGCCTCCATTTATTTATGGACGAGATTTTAAATGCCAGAATTTTGACTACAAAGAACATCAATATTTCCATGTTCATGGAGGAATTGAATTTGATATCAGCACAAGTCCAGTTGAGAGTGCTTTGGATGAATTTCAGGTTTTTGAATTATTATTGTATCTGAGATGTTTTGTTGTTTGAGCTGTTTTTGTAAGTTTTCACTGAGAAAGAGCTGCTGTTGGTACAGGCTCTGCACAAGTCTCTAGACAATCATTCTACAGTTCACTAGCTTTTCTCACTCATTATTGAAACAAACATAAATTAAGTGCACCTGCTTCCAGGCATCCGTGCTGGAGAATAAGCTGAAACCAGATATAGTTACTTTCATCACGGAATTTACAGATTTCAAATGAGCAATCTTTGTCCTTAGATAGTTAATTAAAGTATACAACAGAAATTCATGAACACACAGCTGATCATGGTGGCATACACATGAAATGCCAACTGGAGCAGGAGGATTATGAGTTCAAAGCCAACCGACCACACATCATAGAGAGACTTCATTAAAAAAATAGAAATAAAGAAGGAAGGAAGAAAAAAGAAAAAAACCAAACAAATAAATCCTTGAGCACTTATGCTAATCCACCCATGTTTCTCAAAGACTATGACAAGAAAAAAGACAGTCTTGAGTTTGAGGAGTGAGTACCCCAGGAACCTGGTGACATCACATGCATTTGTTTGTCTTGTCTACATTATATATTATCATGCTTATTATATATTTTGGTTTTTAATTTTGTTATTTGTTCTCAAACTAAGAATTGGATACACATGGTTATTACAAAATTTCTCTGAGGCTTTATTTTTTCATTTGCATACATTCAATTTCATATAAAGGACCTTATAATTATTAAGTTTGTTAAAAGGTTTTTTTAACCTGTGTTTTCTAATTTAAATTAGTAACAAGCTTGTTTTACATGTCAATCCCAGTTCCCTCTCCCTCACTTGCTCCCCTGCTCCCCATCCCATCCCCTTTCTGCTCCCCAGGGAGGGTGAGGCCTTCTATAGGGGATCTTCAAAGTCTGTCATATCATTTGGGGCAGGGCCTAGGTCATCCCCCGTGTGTCTAGGCTATGAGAATATACCTCTATGTGGAATGGGCTCCCAAAGGCCATTCGAGTAGTAGGGATAAATACTGATCCACTACCAGAGGCCCCATAGATTCTCAAGGCCTCCGCACTGACACCCATAGGGTCTGGATTAGTCCTATGCTGTGTTACGATAAATATTTCTGCCAAAAGCTGCCTGAGCCCCACCACCACGTGTGTGCTTTATGCCAGCCACCCACCCGAGTTAGGCCCAAAGGAATACACAGAGAGACTTGTATTAGTTACAAAGCTGCTTGGCCAATGACTAGGATTCTCATTTGTTAGCTCAGTCTCAATTACCATGCATCTATATATTTTATGGGACTTATCTTATCGGACGCCTTATTGGTGTCCCTCCTTGCTGGTGAATCACATCGTGCCGCTGGAGCAGGAGCCGAGGGGAAAAGAGAGAGGGTCCTTCCTGTTTCTCTTTCGCTTAAATATGAGTCTCCTTGCTATGTCACTTCCTGCCTGGATCAGCACTTCTCTACTACATTTCCCAGAATCCTCTTTGACTCCTAGTTCTGTCTAACTTGCTGTCTCATTGGCCAAACAGTATTTTATTCAATAATCAATAAGATAAACATACACAGTAGTACATTCCCCATCAATGCTGGTTTCCCAACTATCAGTCTGGGATCCATGAGCTCCCCCTTGTTCAGGTCAGCTGTTTATGTGGGTTTCACCAGCCTGGTCTTGACCCCTTTGCTCATCACTCCTCCCTCTCTGAAACTGGATTCCAGGGGTTAGGTTCAGTGTTTAGCTGTGGGTGTCTGTTTCTGCTTCCATCAGCTACTGGATGAAGGCTCTAGGATGGCATATAAGGTAATCATCAATCTCATTATTGGGGAAGGGCATTTAAGGTAGCCTTTCCACTATTTCTTAGATTGTTAGTTGGTGTCATCCTTGTAGATCTCTGGACATTTCCCTACTGCCAGATTTCTCTTTAAACCTATAATGGCTCCCTCTATTATGGGATCTCTTATCTTGCTCTCCTCTATTCTTCCTTGGACTCAACCTTCCTGCTCCCTTAAGTCCTCCTCTCCCCTCCTCTTCTCTCTTTCTCTTTCTCCTAGCTCCCTCTCTCCTTCCCCATGCTCCCAATTTGCTCAGGAGATCTTGTTCCTTAACCCTTCTCTGGGGTACCATGTATGTCTCTCTTGTTTCCTAGCTACTCTGGTGATGTGGATTGTGAGCTGGTAAACCTTTGCTCTATGTCTAGAATCCATATATGAGTGAGTATATACCATGTTTGTTTTTTGTGACTTTATTACCTCACTCAGGATGGTTTCTTCCAGTTCCATCCATTTGCCTGCAAATTTCAAGATTCCATTGTTTTCTTTCTCCATTGAGTAGTACTCCATTGTGCAAATGTACCACATTTTCTCTATCCATTCTTCAGTTGAGGAACATCTAGGTTGCTTCCAGGTTCTGGCTATAACAGAGTTGAACATCCTTGTTGTATGAATGTGATTCTTTTGGGTATCTGTCTAAGAGTGGAATTGCTGGATCTTGTGGTAGACTGATTCCCATTTTCCAGAGGAATCAACATTTACCAAGGTAATTGTAGCCTCATAAAAAGAGTTTGTCAATGACTCTTCTGGTTCTATTGTGTGGAACAGTTTGAGGAGTACTGGTATTATCTCTTCTTTGAATTTCTGGTAGAATTCTGCACTGAAACCATCTGGCCCTGGGCTTTTTTTGGTTGGGAGACTTTTGATGACTGCTTCTATTTCATTAGGAGTTATAGGTCTATTTAAATTGCTTATCTGCTCTTGATTTAATTTTGGTAAGTGATATCTATCCAGGAAATTGTCCATTTCCTTTAAATTTTCAAATTTTGTGAAGTACAGGTTTTCAAAGTATGACCTGATGATTCTCTGGAGTTCTTCAGTGTCCGTTGTTATGTCCTCCCTTTCATTTCTGATTTTGTTAATTAGCTTGCTCTCTCTCTCTCTCTCTCTCACACACACACACACACACACACACACACACACACCCACACACACACACACCCCCACACCCACACACAATCTCTCTCTCTCTCTCTCTCTCTCTCTCTCTCTCTCTCTCTCTCTCTCTCTTTCTCTCTGTATTTTGGTTAGTTTGGATAAAGATTTTTCTAACTTATTAATTTTCTCAAATAACCAACTCTTTATTTCATTGATTCTTTGTATTGTTTTCTTTGTTTCTGCTTTATTGATTTCAGCCCTCAATGTGATATTTCCTGGCGTCTAATCCTCTGGGGTAAGTTTGCTTCTTTTTGTTCTCAAGCTTTCAGTTGTGCTGTTAATTCTCTAGTGTGACTAGTCTCTAGTTTCTTCATGTGGGCACTTAATGCTATGAACTTTCCTCTTAGCACTGCTTTCAGAGTGTCCCCATAAGTTTGGGTATGTTGTGTATTCATTCTCATTAAATTCAAGGAAGTCTTTAATTTCTTTTTTTATTTCTTCCTTGACCCAGGAATGGTGCAGTTGCACATTGTTCAATTTCCATGAGTTTGCAGAGTTTCTGCAATTTGTGTTGTTGTTGAATTCTAACTTTAAACCATGGTGATCTGGTAGGATACAGGGGGTTATTCCAATTTTATTTTTATCTGTTGAGGTTTGCTATGTTGCCAAGGATGTGGTTGATTTTAGAGACGGTTCCATGTGGTGCTGAGAAGAAGGTATATTCTTTTGTTTTTGGATGGAATGTTCTATAGATGTCTGCTAATTATAATTGGGTCATAACTTCTGTTAGTTCCCTTGTTTCTTTGTTAAGTTTCTGTCTGGTGGTCCTGTCTAGTGGTGAGAGCAGGGTGTTGAAGTCTCCTACTATAAGTTTGTGAGGTTTTATGTGTGATTTGAGCTTTAGTAATATTTCTTTTTGAATGTGGGTGCCTTCATATTTGGGGTGTAGATGTTCAGAATTGAGACTTCATCTTGATGGACTTTTCTTGTGATCAATATGAAATGACCTTCTTCATCTCTTTTGATTGATTTTTGTTTGAAATCTAATTTGTTAAATATTAGGATTGCTACGCCAGCTTGTTTCTTGGATCCATTTGATTGGAAAATCTTTTCCCAACACTTTACTCTGAGGTAACATCTGTCTTTGACAATGAGATGTGTTTCTTGTATGCAGCAGAAGGATGGATTCTGTCTTCATATCCATTCTGTTAGCCTGTGTCTTTTTATAGGCAAGTTAAGACCATTGACATTGAGGGATATTAATGACCATTGATTGTTAATACTTGTTTGTTTTCGGTTTGTTGTTGGTGGTGGTATTGTGCGTGGATTCCCCCCCCCCCATTTTTTCTTTTGGTGTTTGGTACTGTAGGATTATCTATTACCTATGTTTTTGTGAGTGTAGCTATCTTCCTTGGGTAGAGTTTTCCTTCCAGTATTTTCTGTAGGGCTGGAATTGTGAATATGTATTGTTTAAGTCATGTTTTGTCATGGAATATCTTGTTTTTTTCTCCATCTATAGTGATTGGAAGCTTTGCTAAGTATAGTAGTTTGGGCTGGCATCCCATGTTTCTTTAGCATTTGTAGGACATCTACACTTTAGCACTGGCTTTCAGAGTTTCCATAGAGAAGTTGGGTATAATTCTGATAGATCTGCTTTTATATGTTACTTGGCCTTTTTCCTTTGCTGCTCTTAATATTTTTCTTTATTCTGTAAGTTTGACGTTTGGATTATTATGTGGCAAGGGGACTTTCTTGTGGTCCAGTCTATTTGGTGTTCTGTAAGCTTCTTGTATTTTCATAGGCATATCTTTCTTTAGGTTGGGAAAGTTTTCTTCTAGGATTTTGTTGAATATGTTTTCTGTACCCTTGAGCTGTATTTCTTTGCCTTCTTCTATACCTATTATTCTTAGGTTTGGCCTTTTCACAGTGTCCTATATTTCCTGGATATTTTGTGTTAGGGATTTGTTGGACTTGAGATTTTCTGTGGTCATTGACTGTATTTCTTCTAGTGAATCTTCAACAGCTGAGATTGTGTGTTCCATCTCTTGTATTCTATTGGTTATGCTTACATCTGTAGTTCCTGATTGTTTACCCAGCTTTTCTATTTCCAGCATTCCCTCAGGTTGTGTTTTCTTTATTGTCTCTATTTCAGTTTTCATGTCTTGAACTGTTTGAATTGTTTCCTTCATCTGTTTGATTGTTTTTTCTTGGCTTCCCTTGCTTCCTCAAGAGATGTGTTAATTTCTTGCATTTTTTGGTTTGTTTTTTCTTCCATTTCTTTAAGGGATTTTCTCATGTCCTCTTTGAGGGCCTCTATTATTTTCATGAAGTTGTTTTTAAGGTCATTCTTTTCTGCTTCATCTGCTTTGGGATGTTCAGGTCTTGCTGGTGTAGAGTCCCTGGACTCTGGTGGCGTCGTATTGGTCTTTCTGTTGTTGAATGTTTTTATATTGTCATCTTCCCACCCCTTCTTCCAGTGGGTGCAAGTGGGGTCTCTTCCTCTGCTGGTGGGTAGGGGACTAAGGTTCTCTTTTAGTAGGTTCAAGCAGGTCCACTGCTCTGATGGGTCTCATGCTGGGTGCAGGTGTGTCTGAGACACTCTAGGCATGGGGCAGGCCCAAGAAGATCCAAGGAGGGGGGATGTCAGGAGTTTGGGCCCACACTCACCTCAAGCCTGTTTCAAAGTTTTTAATATGTGATTTGTATTTTAGAATAATATAGGAAAAATACGGGAGTGTGCTGCTAATACCTTTGCAGAAGATTCAGGATACAAAGAATTTTACTCAGTACCAGTCATGGAGTTTTATGGAAAGAGGTAAGGAGCTTTCCATTCATACCATCCACAGCTGAATGTTAGCAGAAAACACGAAAGTGTTGAAATGCAAAAGCTAGCTTAAAGTCATAGGATGGCGATCTTAGAACAGTGATGATCTTGTGGATAGCAGACTCAAAATGACACTAACTGCTTATTATCTCACTTACTTCAATAAATCTGGCAAATATCCTTATAGTTTAGAATTAATTCTTATAATGAGCCCAAATGTTAAATAGGGATGATGGTGGGAACCAACTTCTGAGAGGCAGCTTAAAGGACACGCTGTTTCATTGCCATAAGGAGCATATTAAAAGTTCCAAACTTTCTCTGCCAGACACTGCTATGCTTTCCATCTTCTGAAATGATACAGTTCTTCCAGTGTCGCTAGGGTCTTTCATGTACTGTGTTCTTGTATTTTACCATGAATACAAGTTTGGAAACATGGATGATAGAGCTCAGAGAAAATATTTGGATTAGAGGTGGAAAAAAAGCATGTTGGAAGGTGTGTTTGCCTATTTGTTCCTCTGGTGGCATGGCGGCAGCTGAGAACCAAGTCTGGGATTCTGGAGAATAGAAATTTCAAAACTGGAATAGGGAGAAACATGGGAGAGGCAGTAAATGAGATTGAGAGGTGATAACACACAAGGAAGAAAACCAGGTGACTTACAGAATAGCAGCCAAATGAGGTGTGTAAGAATGTGAATTAGTGAAAGCATCAGATATGACAGAAAGTAACACTCAAGTTAAGAATGAAGAGCTCCAAATGTTAACGAACTAAATATTGTAACTATGGTACTTACTTGATAACTGTCTTGTTATATATTTTACTATGTTAATGGTAAAACCCTTCTTTTTATTTAGACAGAAAAGAGGGGGAGGTCCTTCTGTGTAAATGTTTGTCTTATTGGTTGATAAATAAAGCATTGTTGACCAATAGGGAAGCAAGTTAGGCAGGACTAGGAGTCGAGAAACAAAAAAGAATGAAGAGCTCCTTCTAAAGTTGGCTATGATTTGGTAAGGGAATTTTAATGAGACTGTGATTATGGGAGGCTATTTGCAGCAAATTAAAGGGTAACGTGGGGGAAGTTAAGGCAATGGGAAGAGGTAAAAATAAAAATCACACATTCTGAAGATGCATGGGGATGAGGAGGTTACGAGAAATGAGGCAAAGGGAGTATGAAGACAAAGGATGGAATGTGATCAATCTTTCTATTGAGTACTGAGTATACTCATGTACTGTATGCATGAAGCCAAAGACCTAGTGACTGTGGTTCCTAAGGAGGAAAAGCATCGTGAAGATGCAGATGTTTGAGGACCTGTGTGAAGGTGCCTCTTCCTCATAGGCAGAGTCCATGGAAATGTCTTGTGCCTTAAATGGTTTGTTACCTCTCTGGAAGAGGATGGTCTTGCTCAAAGATCCAACACCTATTGAATAGACAGACAGTTCTTGCCAAGCTACATAATGTCCTGGAGACATCTGTGATTGAATTTGTATTCTCCAGTTTCTGTTAGGCTCTGGGACACCACTGATCCTGGAAGTGCAGGGAAATAGTAGGGAGAAGAGCTAGATTAATGAGAGGCTGTCCGTGGTGCAACAGTATGGTTGGTGTACACATCCTGCTCTTGCACTGTAAGAGATCCAACCCCTGCAATGTGATGTCATTATGTAACTGTTTCTCTGGTTCTTTACTGATGCACAGCATTTGGGAATCAGTGTTGGTGAGCCATAGGTAGGTAGATCTGATCTTTCAAGTTTTTGTGTCTGTAATTGGTTCTGGGAGATGGCTCAATGAGTAAAGTGCTTGTTCAACATACATGAGTCTGGGATCTGATCCCTAGCATCACACAGTGTGTCTGTGGCTCCAGTGCTAGGAGGTGGAGACTGAAGGACCCCAGGGGCTCACTGGCCACTTACACCAGCCAATTAGTGAGCTTTGTGTTCAATGAGAGACTCTGATTCAAAACATGGGGGGAAGAATCATGAAGGAAGATAACCTCTAGACACATTCACACATACATGCATGCATGCACACATACACGTGTATTTGCATACACACACCTTAATAAAAAAAAATACAAAATAAGCTTGCTTCTAGACCCAAACAGCAAGAAATAAAAGTTAAAAAACACAAATAAACAATTTGTATTTTCAAGGCTATCATATCAATTACTTGATAACCTTCATCCAGTGTAAAATCCAGTCTCTGCATAATTGTAATCAGAGTTCCATATGCTAATTGGCCAGTATTCTCAACTGCAATGAGAAATCTTTGGCTGCTTCTTTTCCTGCCAGACTCGCTTCTATCTCCTGCTGGGTGCTCAGCTTTGTAAAGGCAACTAGACAAACACCATCTTATTGATAACCACTGATTCTGGACGAGTGGCTGGTGTCCCCTCTCAGGCTGGCTCCTTGCCATGCCTGACAAATGTCATGTATCTCAGTTAGATTTGACACCAATCCAGTGAAAGGTGTTCCTTTCTCAGTTCATGTTTTCAAGGTAGCACTACCTTAAAACCCCAATAATTTCAAACTGCTTTGTTTAGACATTTTGCTTGTTTTTCTTCCCCCATAACATAGGGCGGCTGTATCAGTGCTGGACCAGAGGCTAATGTGAATGACTGAAAGCAGGGCATTTGAAAACCTCTTGCTTTCCTTGATTTTAAGAAATAGTTACTATATTGAGCTCATAGAGCTTTCCTGTCATTTTCTCTGATTTGCTTCCCAAGAGACACCCAGTCCTTTAAATTTACACTAGGTCCTATAGTCATATTGGGAAACATCTAGATCCTAGATTTATTTTAGGTTCAGAGTGAGTTTTCCCATCATACAAGAATAACAGCATGGGACTACAATCAGATACTCAGTGAATTGGAAGTCTATGAGAGTAGAAAAATTCATGACTCATAAAGATGATAATTATTGGAGCAAATAGATTGATTGTCCTAAAATACCCATTTTGGAGAAGAACTTACCAATATCATAATACTGTTGTAAATGTGGGGAAGTTTATCAGAAATCTTCTTAAAAAACGAGTGCCAGGGAAGTTCCTCGCCATAATACATAATTCAGGGACACATTTCCAGGCAGAAGAAGATAGAGGCAGGGAGCCTTAAAATGAGACTTTCCTAAAGCCCCTGTTGATAACTACCCTTAAGGTTTGACTAAGAGATGTAATATGTCAGCACACAGGAGTTGAATGAAGGTTGCAGCACGGGCCATCTGGGAGTTCTGTTCTTCAAATAGGCATCTCTCTGTGGCCAGTGCAAACCTTACTGGACAGCTGACCATGGACATCACAAAATTATCTCACCAGAGATGCTCTCGACTACAAACAAACAAATCTTTAGCAGCTATTACTCCTCAAGTTTCTACTGTAGTAGAGACAACGCCCATCCTCCTACCCCTCCCCTCTGGCTCTGGATATAATCCTAAGGGGACACCAAGACGAACCAAGTGCTTCTCTTAAGACTCTTCACTACTGGCAGAACAGTCACAATGCCTCCCCATAGGAAGCAGAAGCATTCCCCTATAAGAAGTCACTGGAGGGAACAGTCATTCAATATTTTGTCACTGCTCTACTCCAGAATGAGGGGGGCCCATGTTAGTTGCAAGTCTCAGGGTAGGCTTGGAGTTTCTTTCTCCTACTTGGGCAGTACAGCCAAGGGGACATTCCCTAAAACATCATTCCAGGTTGGGTTTAAGGCAAATTATCCTTCAGGAAAACAAATTATGGACACATAGATTAAAGCAGTAAGGAGGAAGGAAAATGGGTGTATGATAAACCTAGGACTCTTTCCCTAGAACCTGGGCTTCTAGTGACTTCTAAATAATGCTCCAATTCCTGTCATGGGACTACAGAACCAACCCAAGTGGTCAATAAAAGAGTAATTATCAGATAAGGTCAGCTGATAATGATATTAGTATTTTTACAATCAAGTATAGCTCAAAATACAGTTCTGTAGGTAATTATTATGGAATAAACGAGTTTTGATCTAGAATACAAATAAGTAGAAATTATTTCAAAACTATAAATACCCCACCCTTTTCCTTTGTTTTTTATAGCTACTATGTGATCTACTTTGAACTTGAAATTTTCTACCAGCAACTCCATAAGACTCAATGGTGGGGAGCCATAAATGAAATCGTGAACAATCTGAGAGTGAAAAGACTCCCATTGACTGAGGCTCAGTTACACGAGCAGTTTAAGAAAAAATTTGGTTTTAAAAAAGCTATGAAGTGCAAGGTATTTCATGGACTATCACATAATTTTGTGTAAGAAGGTTGCATATTATCATAAGTTCATGTCCCATATTCTATCCTAGGTGGCAGGTCTAGGATATGAGGTTCAAAAAAGACACTGAGATCAGTTGTTGGGAATATGGTGTAGCACACAAAATAAAAGACCCAGGGACAGATATTGGGGTTTAGTCTTCAAGCTGAAGATCAGAGAAGTAAAGCAGTCAAGCCGCTAGCTCTCACCTCTACCTCAGGCTGAAAGGGCTGATCTTGTCTCCACAAGCTCTCACCAAGCCTCAGAAGGCTGCCTGTCTTCAGTGTAGCTGAAGAATCAATGCCTTCCTATCCTCAAAGTAGCTGGAGAATTAATGCCAGCTCTGAGACCCTCTTCCTGTCTTAAATACCTCTCATGAGTCCTGGGATTAAAGGTGTGAGCTCTGTTATTCTTTTAGACTGATTCAATCTCGGGTAGCCCTGAGTGGCCTTGAACTAACTGAGATCTGTCTACCTCTTAATCCTGAGTCCTGGGATTAAAGGTGTGTGCTACCACCATCTAGCTTCTATAGCTAACTATAGTGTGGCTGCTCTGCTGTTTTGATCTCCAGTGGTTTTAGTAAATTATAAATAATATATCACCACAATATGGAGTTTACTAGAAGAGTTATTGGTGGCTATGGACAGACAGACACACTAGCATGGCAGAGTTCTGAGGAGCATTCAGGACCTAGCATCAGACAAACAGTATGATGCAAGGCTCCGACAAAAGGAAATCAGGGCCCAAAAGGCAGGAGTAAGTGTGTGTGTGTGTGTGTGTGTGTGTGTGTGTGTGTGTGTGTGTGAGAGAGAGAGAGAGAGAGAGAGAGAGAGAGAGAGAGAGAGAGAGAGAGAGAGAGAGAGAGAGAGAGAGAGAGAGAGCGCATGCACGCCCACGCACGCACGAGCATGAGCATGTGTATGTGTGTTATACCTTTCTGAGAATAGGATGATTTTATTGCACAAGCCTTGCAATCAAGCTGTCTGATGCCCAGGCAAAAGGCAGAGCAATGGGTTGAGAGCAAGACCTATCACCACCAACACTCACTTTTATGCACACTCATGTCCGCAGGAGAAAAGCTCTGGGACTTGGAGGCTTAGCCTGGAAATTGTCAGACAAGGTCTCAATAGGGCACCTTGTTTCCTGGAAGTGGAAGAGCTCCTGTGGCTGTTCTAACATTACATTCTTACACTAGGAATAAACTAATACATAAGTACTTCAATATAAAATAAAAATCCCACCTTTTATTAGCAGAATGTCTACATGGGTTCTAGATTATACATTCTTGGCCAAGTACAGAACAAACTGCAAAAAAACTGGACTATAGTTCATTTGGATGGCAAATAGTGGTTTCTAATGTTTAAGACACACTATACATAGGAAAACTCTGAAGTCTTACTTCTGTTGCTATCATTACTATTACACAGATGATAAATGGGAAATGTAGAGAATTAACATAAGTCATACAGTCAGTAAATGTCACCAGCTGGCTTCTTCTGGGAATGCAGAAACCAAGCTGATACCTGAATTATCTCTGTGTCTGTTTAACAAACATCACTTTAGCTTCTGGAACCCATTTGTTGGGCTCCTTAGCCACTGGAACTCATCTGTTGGTTTCCTTAGCCTCTGGATCACATCTGTTGGGCTCCTTAACTGCTGGAAGCCATCTGTTGGGCTCCTTAGCTGCTGGAAACCATCTGTTGGGCTCCTTAGCTGCTGGAAGCCATCTGTTGGGCTCTCTAACTTCAAAGGGGAGGCTGGCATGTACCTTCCATTTATCTGTTTAAAAATCCATACATTTAAAACTCTGATAACTAGTATAATTTAAAGTATTTATCAGAACATCTCAAAGAACAACATGGTATTTTTACCTCTTCATCTGAGAACTAGAAAAAAAGAAAAGAAAAAGTCTCTCTCTAGCTATACTTCTCAAGTTTCTTGAGTTGTCCTTAAGTCAGAAGCAGGTAGTCTTCAGAATTTTCATTTGCCTTTAAAGTGTTTTAGGAAGTTATTAGTCCACTTAGTCTGCAAGGATGAAGCTACAGCTTCTAAAACAAAGGAAACAATCTTTCCAAGTGTATTTCCATGCTCTCGATGTCTTCTAGTTCGGCCAGTTTCAACATTGTCCAGAGAGAAGCTCTTCACTGGCCCCTATGACAATGTGGCAAAAGTCGTACCACACTCTGGTGACTCTGTTAATACATTCTGTGTTCCTTTCTTTCTCTTAAAGAAACCTTTACAATTATTTTTATAAAAACCATTTAAGAAAACTAATGCTGGCCTTTTAAAAACTTTTAGAGTATCCCATTTGGTATGAAGTCTGCTGTTGAAAGAGGTTTGTCTGCTGTTTTCCATACATTTAGCCGTAGAACCTCAAGCTCAACAATCAATGTTTCTGATGAAGCAGGCTATGCCATTTTCCACCACGCTGCCCTGCACAATCGGGTCTCTATCATATGTCAGCTGTGTAACGCCAACTTCAATGTCAACCAGAGACGCTTCATCATTTTCACCCCAGGTATCACTCAGTTTTTACATCTTGTTCAATACTGAATGAAACTAGTTCACATAAAGCAGAATTCAATGAGTTAACTATAGTGAGTAATCAGTTATCCGTTAAGTACTTTTTAATGTGGAAAAACTTTTGACAATTAAAATTTTTCCATTCATCCCTGTCCTTCTCAAATTTCCACTTGCTAATAAATAGGTATGTTTCACAGTATGAATAAATAACAAATGTTATGCTAAATCAATGCATTAGCCTAGCTACAAGCTTTTGTTACCTTTTGAAAGGCTGGGTTTCTAAGTCTGCTCTGACTTGGTTTTGGGTGTATGCAACATAACTACATGTCTCTGTCATAAATTGTACTCCCCATTGTCTGATGTAATATTTCTGTCTGTATCAATACCTTGTCATTTTGTTCTTTCTGACTAATTTAGAAAACTGCTATATATTGGTAATCACATGCCTATGAATTTTCTTTTTAAGCAGACTCATCCAAAGGGGATACAAAAAAAGAAAGAAACGGTAAGACATAAGTGCAATTTGTATATATGTGAAAAGATTATTGTATATGTTGAAACTTTTTTTGCTGAGTGTGAATGACACAAGTCTGTAATCCCAGCACATGGAAGATCAAAGCAGGAAATGGGGGTTAAGGTCATCTTTGGTTATGTGGGTGAATTCAAGACCAGTAAAGGCTGCATGAAAATAATTTTTCCACCCATGGTTATTGATATTCATGTTAGGTGTTCCTTTTTATAATATTTAACAGAGAATTTGCTGTGGTCTCCACTTGTTTTATAAATTTAGCTTCCAAAGTAGTTTTTGAAGCTTGTTTATATCAGTTACAAGCTGGGAATGTAACTCAGCTGGACGGTTCTTGCCTTCAAGCTCTGCATCCCAGTTCCACAAACAAGTTTATGATAGACATTCTGCCACCCAGTGGCAATAATGATATATGGGCTCTAAGGAATGATTAATTTCGGGTGAGGTCAAGGTTTTGAGATAAGCATTGGAATTGGAAAAAAATTCCTTGAGTTTTATACCTTTCTACACATTTGAGAGACCAACCATATACCCTTAGAGTCTATATAAACTAATTTAAGGAGAGTTCTTTCGTTTAAAAAAACACAACCACCTACTTTAAAAGACCAAATTGGCAAAGGCAGAGAGGGACTAGGTACTTGAACTGGCTGCTTTGTGATGGAGGAACATTGTACGCACATGTGCACGCACGCACAAAATGCACACATACACACATGCACACACAATCTCCCACATGCTCACACGCACGCGTACACACACACACACACACACACACACACACACACACACACACACGTAAAATAAAATTTAAATCACCACCAGAGCAGGAACGAGGCTGTTTGAAGCCCCTGAATGACATTTAATGAAATTACTTCATTGTGAAATAGTTGAATTAAGTGTAAAATTAAAGCTTGATTTATCATGACTATTTTACATAGTTATTTAGTTTTTTAAAAAAGATGTAGTAAGATAGAGTGGCACACAGCATCAGCATCAGGGGGCTGAGGCCAATGGATTTCAAGTTTGAGGCTCTCCTGAGCTATCGTGAGTACCAGACCAACCTGAACTACACAGCAAGACCTTCAAAAAATAGATGCATATTTTCTTTGTTCATGAAAAGGCATGATCCCTTCATACATTCCAAGTTAATCAAAGAAATATAAGATTGCCCAAATAATTGTTTCAGTGCTTATTTTGGAGGATTTATATATTGTACAGCACTAAGCTGTGTGGTTGGGTTCATAAAGGCATGCTTATTTGTGATTTACTTGTTTTAGGAGTGCTAGCTCTCACTAATGAAGCAATTGTTGTCCGTCCCAGGTCCAACACCTCTACACCTGGCCTGTCAGGCTTGCTCCCTGGAATCGACTGTCTGTCTGCTCTGCTTCAAAGCCGATTACACACTTTCCGAGAAGAGAGGCTGGATGCCCATCCACTTCGCTGCTTTCTACGACAACATCTGCATCATCATTGTACTCTGCAGGAAGGATCCGAGCTTGCTAGAGGCCGAGGCCACAGCTGAGTGAGTTACTGAGCATCTGTGAGAGTGTAAACTTCTGCTTTCCTGACTCCCGTCAGGCATAATTGCTATAGGGACTTGCAAGGTAACAAAGCACTAATGCCCTCTCATCCTCTCTGGTCCTCATCTCCTCTTCCGGCTTAATCATAAAATTCACAAAGAGCAGAGCATCCACCTGCCTGTGTATGTCCCCTCCAGCAGGAAGTCCTGGGATTTCTTTAATTACTGTATCAATAATACAGCTTCACGGGTAGGTTTATTAGGCTAGCCACGTGACTAAGGTTGAGACCACTGCACTTGTCTCCTACATGATCAGCAGGTAACTACTTGTATCTAGAGGAGGACTACAGCAAAAAAGAAGAAGAGTTGGAAACAGGACACATGTCCCACAGCCTTCTGTTTCATAATTCTTCCAAAGAGCCACTTTTAGGGTGGGAGTGTGCATTCTTTCTAAGACTTGTCTAGGAATCTGAAGACCAGGCGATGGTTTTGATTCTCTGAGCCTGTTGTAGGGTTAATGTACTCTAAGGCTTCAAATGCTTTGTCTGTTAACCTACTTACTGGCTCAGCAGTTTGAAGGACACTGGGCTTCTCTTATTGCTCCTTACACATGACTTTCCCACCATAGTGTGAAATGGCAGCAGTTCCTGTGTCTCTTATCAGGCCTGCCTGATAGACAGGAGCAGAAGGATCGAGGGGAAGCAGTGGCCCACGCCTTTCTCTTCACAGAGCTGCCCATGCCTTCCTGTAACCCCACTCATTTGCAGTGTCGCACACATACCTCTGAGGGAAGACAGGAGATGGGAGGCTGAACCGAATAACCATTTACACAACCCAAAGATCTTCATTGTCTAAGACAACACACAGTCAGCTTTCACACTGTTAGTTCTTGCTACAATGAGGAAACTGGGATTTGAAATTGGATGTAAAATGTAAAAAAAAAAAAAAAAAAAAAAAAAAAAAGAAAAAATGTGTTTGGCGACTACCAGGTCTATTTGATGTTTGAAACGTGGGTTGATGATGCCCAATTGCCTGTCCACTAATTTGTAAAGCTGCTGGAAAGATTAGCTGGCAGTATATTTTAACTCTTGTCTGTAGTATCAACTTCCAAACACACGATAAGTCAAAATAATTGAGAAAGAGAATGGGTAGGCAGGGAGGTACATCTGTGGAGTGTAGGGAATGAGATGCTAAAGGAAGACAAGGTGATGGTATGAATTAGAGCTTCTTCAGTCATGCAACGAAAGTGAATGCGAGTCTGTACATGTGTTCAATACTGTTATAATGTGTTTTTGATTTTTAGAAATCAGTGTACTCCACTACTACTTGCCGCCACTTCAGGAGCATTGGACACTATTCAGTACCTGTTTTCTCTTGGTGCCAACTGGAGAAAAACAGATATTAAAGGAAATAATATCATTCATTTGTCAGTGCTCACATTTCATACAGAGGTACTCAAGTATATAATAGAATTGAATATCCCTGAACTTCCAGTTTGGAAAACTTTGGTAGGTGAGTATAGAACTTATGATTTCATTTTAAATAAGTGCTCTGATTATTCTATAATATCATTGATATGCTGAAATGGAATAGATGAAATAGAATGTGTATATTTAAAATTAAAGATCATGAAACAAAAATATATGAATTAAAACCAAAAATGGTACAGTTGTTAATGGGAACTATCTTTTTGTGTGGAAAAGTAGTTTGATTTCTAACTTAAAAATCAAAGATCCAAATGAGCTATATCTTACATAGTGATTATTTATTTTTATTTTCCAACTTTCTTAGAAGTGAGAAAATCATTTTCTCCATTAACATGGAGAAATATTCCATAATAAACCAAATTCAAAAAAAAGAAAGGAAAAAGAGGAAATGAAAATTTAAGCAGCAAAGGCTCCCTCCACTTTATTCCTTCTCATTCTAGAGGCAGCTTTAGAAAAGTCTTCCTTCACGTTTTGATGAATGTTTTATGCAAAATTTTGTGTTTAGTCTAGCCAGAAAAAAAAAAAAAAAAAAAAAAAACAAGGGTAAGGGTTACTCAGTCAATTGAATGTACACATCAAATTCACTCCTTCCACATTCCCCGTTACAAGCACATGAAAATTAAACAGCACAACAGCATTAGCAGTCAACATCCAAGAGAAAAATGGGAGGGCATGGCAGTGATAAACAAGATGGAACTAGGCAGGCGCCTCTTAGACCTAGCCTCCCAGAGAATCCCAAGCCAATGTTAGGAGAGTCGAGCAAGTCTCAAACTCATACCTCAGTCCTCACACAGCTGGAGCTGGGTTCTCCACGGGGTCTAGCCAAGAAAGGCCAGCAGGTGGTCAGGCTATCTTCTCAGTGAACAGAAGTGGGAAGGCCCACGGAGTAGAGAGAAGGGCAACCTGAATTTCAAGGATGACAGCAAAGGTGTGTTCAGGGTGAAGCTATTGGCCCAGCCTTAAGAAAAGGCATGACTCTGAGAGTGCCATTGAATCAGTGAAAACCAAGAAGATGAACCTCAAATAGGGAAAGATTACCTCCAGAAAAAATAATAGTGAGAAATGAGACACCATGAATCACTACAATGCCCAGATGAGAGTGATATTTGGATAGACAATGTATTCATTCAAGTAACAGCTGTAAATATGAGGAAGTTGCAGAGCAGCATTGAGCTAGTTCCCCATTTCCCATAACCTGAAGCCATAAACAAAGGCCAAGGCAGCACGGTGTATCAGTGTGTCAAACTACACAAATCTGTGGAACCCAGAATCGAAAGTACTGCTTCTAGAGAGATGAACCCAAAGTAACCGAGGGAGTGGGTACAAGGCCACAGTATTTTGCTGTATGTATTTTAGTGGCTTACAATTTTGAATCATTAGCATAAAATAAAAATTAAAGTAAAAAGAAAAGAGACGGAGAATGAGAACTGATGTTTTCCCAGTGGAGATGTTTGATTCTTTGGGCTGGGGAGATGGCTCAGTAAGTCACTTGTTGTGCACTTGAGACCTGAATCCAGATGCTAAGCACACAGATAACTCTGGGCATGGTAGCCTCTTTGTAATCCTAGTACTAGGGCTTACAAAATGGTTTGAAAATTTTCTTCAACTTTGTGCTTAATCTAGATAGAACTATTATAAAGATAAAGGTATTAGATCAATTTAATGCATACATGGAACTTTATTAATTCCCAAGACCCCACACAAAATTGCATGAAGATTAAATAATAACAGCAGCAGACAAACACTCAAGGAAAAACAAGGAGGACATGATGGCAATGAAAACAGGAGACAGGCTAGTCCCTGAAGCTCACTGGCCAGCCAGTCAAGCCAGTTGACAAGCTCAAGGTTCAATGGGAAACTCTGTCTCAAAAATTAAGGTAGAGAAGTAATAGTGAAAGGCAGCCACTGCTGACCTCTGAACCCCCACCCCAGTAAAAATGTCCATTCATGTACACACACAAACACCATATACACATATGTGTGTACATACACACACAAAATGCACATGAGTGCACACACACGAAAAACCCATTCACACAAACACCACACACACACACACACACACACACACACACACACACACACACACTTTAAAAAATGATGTCCAATTGTTCAGAATTGGCTGGTTATCAATCTCAGCACATGTTAAGCAGTGAGCACATCAACCCAAAGAGCTATTGGGAAATGCCTTGGTGTTTATTTTTATGTCATTGTGTCATTGTGAGGATCAACTTATTATAGACTTCCATTACAAATACTTGCAAGTCTGGCTCCTAAAAAGGATGACTAATGGCATGGATAACTTGCAGGGGTCACTACTTGCAGTAGCTGTGATTATAAAGTCCTGGTAATTACTTGATGATGACATCAGTAGAATAATAGAGTAAGCATGGTGCTTCTGCTCTGCCTCAAGCCTTGACATAGTTCTCTCACTTTACACTGCCTGTTTCCACTAGGAACAAAATTCACCTAATTAGAAGCAACTTAATTAGCCTTTAGAGTAGAAACTGAAATTTAAAACACAGCAGTCTAAGTGAGGGCTGGGACAGCGCTGAGAAGAGGGAGGCCAGAGAAAGAGGTGAAGGAAGGATTCAGCCCATGTTTTCCCACACCACAGACATTGTCTAGAAACATACATAACACTTCATTTTTTTGTTTGGAGTTCAAATTCAAGCTCAGTTTTTGAAAGTCATATTAATTATTTTCAGGAAATGTACAAAGAATCTCTAATTTAATGGCTATTAAAATGTTGTTGATCATGTAGTTTATTTTGCCATTCTTAAAATCTCCTACTCAAATTTTATTAAAAACTAATGGTAGACGCATGAGAAATGTATTGCTTTTCTAGTGAATTTGAGCTGTGTTTCTAGACAATGATAGTCATTCAGACCAAAGAAATAATTTTAGAATTTTTTTCAGTAAGTATATATATACTATAAATTATGGAGATCTTGGACATATTGTGTTGGCTTCTGTTACTGTTACAAATGCCCAAGAGAGCACTTTATATGTGCTCACAGGATCGACTGTGATGAAGTAATAACAGGTATTACATGAGCCAGTGGCAGAGGCCCATGGCCTGTTTTCCTCATGAGAAGTACATAAAAACAGAGAGACAGAATCCCCAATCCCCTTCAAGGATGCTTCCCCCAGTGATCTCTAACCTCCCACTAAGTCCCACCTTTTAACAGTCCCATCACCTTCCGATAGCACCAAGGTAGTGACTAAACCATGAAGATGGGGCCTTAACAACCACTCCAGATCCAAGCTAGCCCATGGTAATCTACCCAGCACCAAGCTAGTAACTAAATCATGAAGATGGCTTTTGATGACCAGTCCAGATCCAAGCTAGTCTATGGTGATCTACCCAGAACCAAGCTAGTGACTAAATCATGAAGATGGCCTTTGATGACCAGTCCAGATCCAAGCTAGCCCATGACGATCTATCCAGCACTGCAGAGGACCACAGACAGAGGAATTTAGCAGCTGATGATGGGATGATCTCAACTCTTAGGTTCACTTTACCTATATGAAAACAAACGCCATTCCATTGCCTCTACTGTGAATTACAGTTGTCTTTTTCTGTTGAATATTTATCAGAAATGTTGCAGTGTGAAAGCTTCAAGCGAAGGATGATGGCTGTCATGTCCTTAGAAGTGATTTGCTTAGCAAATGACCAATACTGGAAATGTATTTTGGATGCAGGTGATACAAAATATATTAACTGTCTTTTTCTTGTCATATTTTAAGTAAAGCTATATTATATTCAGGTTAATCATTTTAATATAGTGTATTATATATAATGCATGTATATTAATATAGACATACATATTCTGGGATCAGATTCAAAGCACATACTATACCACTAAATTTGTGTGTGTGTGTGTGTGTGTGTGTGTGTGTGTGTGTGTGTGTGTGTGTGTGTGTAAACATGTGTATGTTTGTGGGTGCCTGTGTATGCATATGTGTGTGTGTGTGTTTCAAGACAGGTTCACACATATAACGCAGGCTGACCTTGAACTTGTAATCCCCTTGTCTTAGCCTTTTTTCTTAGTAATTGATTTATTATTTTAAAATTCATTTTATATTCCAACCACAGTTCTCCTTCTCACTCCTCCTCTGCCGCCATCCCCCCTGCATCTCCCCAGCCCATCCCCAGTCCATTCCTCCTCACGGGTAAGGGCTCCCATGAAGAGTCAACAAAATCTGGCACAATAGGATGGGGCAGGGTCAGGCCCCTCTCCCATGCACTAAGGTGCCTCAGCCTTTTTTTTTAATTTAAAATTTATACAATATATTTGATCATGTTTTTCTCCTCAACATTTCTCAGATCCTCCCCACCTCCCCACCCACACAACTTTATATTTTTGATCTCTCTATAAACTAACAAAACTAAAACCCAAGGAACAAAAACAAATCAAAAAATGAAACCCACACAAAAGCATAAATCAAAACAAACAGGCAAAAGCCTGATAAGACAACAGAATCAAAACAAAGCAAAAGGAAACAAAAAGTCCAAAAAATACCACAGAGATTTTTTTTTTCTTCCTGTGTTGGCCAGCTACTCCTGGGCCTGATATACCTATTAATACTCCACTGGAGAAACCGATTTTTCCCTTTGCCAGTGGGTGCCAAATTCAGATGGCTTCTTGCTTAGGGATGGTTGGTTCTTACAGTCTTCCCCCGCCCACACCTTTTTTATGTAGATCCCTGAGCCTTTAGAGGAGGGGTTTGATGGAGACATCCCATTTAGGGCTGAATGCTCTAAAATCTCTCACTCTTTGCACACTGTCCAGTTGTGGGTATCTGTGCTAATTCTAATCTACCCTGAGAAGAAGCTTTCTGATGTGGGTTGAGTAAGGCACTGATATATGAGAACGTCATTAGGAGTCATTTTATTGTTATGTGGGTTTAGCAGAAGAATAATGCTAGGTTTCCCCTAAGGTCCATGACCTATCTAGTCTCAGGGTCTTGGCTTCTTTGGCAGTGTCAATTGTGAATTCCATTGCCTTACAGCTTTTGAGAACTGGGTTTACAAGTATGTGCAGTCAAATTTACTCTAAAATATTGTTTTAACTATAAAGGGTACTTTTTTAGTTGATTTTGAGCTTTTTTCTTTTCTCTGAGATCACTTATCAACTTTATATTTTTTCATGTGAAAGCTGCACATGCTCAAAAAACTTTGTACATTTTTAGAGGAGCTCTATTTCTCTAAAAATTTAAATTTAAGAAGTAATAAGGAACTCTAGTGTGCTAGTTCTTCTAGTATAATATTTGCTTGTTCCAGTTTAATATCGATTGTGATAACCTTACCCTGACCCAAAAAAAAAAAACCATAAGGGAGAAAGTATTTATTTCAGCTTATAATTCCAAGTTACAATCTAAGATGTAGGGACCCGAATCAGCTAGTCACGTACATCCACATTTAGGAGCAGAGCACAACGAATGCATGCATGCATGCTGCCTCATGCTCAGCCCACTTTCTAAACTTACAGTCTAGGCTCCCCTGCCTGGGTCATGGTGCCACCCACAGTAGATGAGTTCGCACAACAGCTAACATTAGTAATTAACCCAGCCCCCCCCCCCCCGTATGCTCAGAGGTCAACCTATCCAGACAGTCCTTCACTCCTGTTAAGAGGCTCTCCTGTTAAGTGCAACCACCACAGTACTGCTATGAGTACTTTCTGACAAATTATTCCAGTTCTACACTTGCGCAATTTATTTCTTAAACTGAAAACTAGAAGACAGTGTCAGGCCGGGTTTGCAAGTAGTTTGCATTTAGAAATTACATTAATTGCATGGTTTCTCTGGCCCAGTTTCTGCACTAATCAAACGGATCAACCACGTAGACTTGTTCTGAGAACAGTACCATCCACTGTCACTTTCTGAAATGATGGGGATGTCTGAGCTATCCAGCATGGTATCTACCTCCCCAATGTGCATATTGAGGCACATACAACATCTCCTGAATATTGATGAACGAACAAGCTTAAATTTGCTAAATGCATTAAAAACAAGTTTGGAAAAGCTGTATGTGCCCCAAAAGTCAGCAATAGATAGTTTCATTTCAGGTAGATAAATAAATGAGCCGCAGTTATACTCTTATTTTTCATAACTTTGTGTATCTTCTATGGGGTGGTTTCTTATCAACTGACTGACATAAACCTAACATGCATTCAGCTAAAGCCAAGTTTTCTATTTTTACCATGCCCAATGGCTAATTATAATACATGAGGCTACTGGTACATTTTACTAGGTAGCACTTTTTTTTTTTTTTTTACTTTTTGGTTTAAGGTAATGTATGATAACATATTCATATAACTAAAGAGTTACTGCCACACCAAGACAAGTCAGTACCCAGAGCAGAACTTTACCAATCAATACCTCAAAGCCTATCAGTTGGGCATGATGATGTACACCTTGATCCCAGCCCTTGGGAAGCTGAGGCAGGAAGATGGTGAACGGCATAGTGAGTTTCTCTCTACATAACAAATTATCAATTCTGTGGGCCAAAAACTGCTGGTTTTAAGATGGTTTTATATTTCCTAATATAAAGTGTATGATTGAGTGCTCCATGAAGTTAAATATGCAAAGAGCAAAAGCCACTGTCTTGGAAATAAGACAAAATTATTCCCATATCACTTCAAGTGGTTACTCGATATTTGGTAGAACTGTCTGTCATTATTTATATTGCCATACCATGAACATTATTTCAATACTGTTAGGATAAATCCACTCTAAATGAATTTGCAAAGTGAGTGCTCATTTTACTCTTATCTTTACAGGTGCCATTCCTGCCTTAATCAATCTATTAAAGTATCCCAAAATAAAACTGCAGTGTAAAACTGTTGGGTTGCTGAGTAATATCTCAACCCACGTAAGTGTGGTGCATGCTTTGGTGGAGGGAGGAGGCATTCCTGCTTTGATCAACCTGCTGGGATCTGACGAACCCGAACTACATTCTCGATGTGCTGTCATTCTCTATGATATCGCCATGAATGAAAACAAGGATGTTATTGCCCAATATGTGAGTACTGTTTTATCAAACATCACTTCGACTGGCTAGATGTTAGAAAGATAGAGATCTACGTTGTTACAGAGCAACACACTCCTAGGGCTGATTAGCTAAAGCAGAGAGTGTGTCCGAAAAACACTTGAGTAAGCAGTGGGCATTTAGGCGAGTGCAGGTCTGTGGCCCAGCCAGCCCAGGGGGCCTACTGCTCAGCACTGATAAATTCAGATATGAGTAGCCTTGAGAAGAAGAGTATTTCTCATAGTATACACTGGTTGTTTCTTGTTTATCTGAAGATATTAGTTCTGTCTGAGAAATATATCCCAATTGTGTACCAGAAAAATTAGAAGAAAATTTCTTTTGGCTATGCTCTATTTCCTCAAACAAAACCTACCCTGTTGTGTCCACTAATGTTTTAGAATCTTCCTTTAGATGTTTACAAATGAAGTGAAGCTACTTGATAGAAGTTTCTTCAGTTTCATAAAGTTGTTTCTTCAATGTGAATTGAACCATCTACATTATAAAATGTACCTTTCTGCTCTTTGCCTTGGATCCCTCGTGGTGGAAAACCATAGTCTCTGTTTTCTTTGTGCTCTTCTATTTGCCTTTGTACATTTTTTTCAAACTTCTCTGAAAAGCTTTACTTACTGTGTCTAGTATCAATCCTTTAGAAAATATATTGGAAATACAGTTATACCCAAGTTGAATTTCAGTTACTCAGTTTTATCTATTTAAATCTCATATTAATTGATTCTGGCAATTAGCCAGAATTAGGGTAAAATTTCTCTATGTATGCAATATGCTTAGGCTGTGCCGTGACATTCCACTTTTTTGAGTCAGAAATGAGTATTTAGATGTTTTTCTTAGTTCTGCCATATTATTGTATAATTCTTTCTGGATAAGAATAAGACACTCAGGTGTCTTAACTTACTAGACACTTTTGTTTACAAACATGTTCTCTACTAAATAAGGATGTGTTTACAGAATGATTACAGACTTCTAAACAAAATTGCATGAGTCTTTGGTGAATTCACGTTCCGTTTTGTTTCTTTTTAGAATGGAATCCCAGCTCTGATAAACCTCCTGAACCTAGACATGGAAAGTGTGTTGGTGAATGTGATGAACTGTATCCGAGTGTTATGTATGGGGAATGAAGGCAACCAGAGAGCAATGGTAGACCACAATGGCATCCAGTACCTCATCCGGTTCCTGAGTTCTGATTCTGGTGAGCCTCACCTGTCAGTTTAAAAGTGACCAGATTTCCCAGATGAAGCAAGCATGATCTTGATTTATCTAGGAACAAATATTTTGGATTTATCTTTGACTGGATCTCTGCACATAATATAACCCAAATATCTGGAAAACTCAAAAGTGCCAAGTTGATACAAATAATTGACTCTCAAAAGTATACTAATGCTAACATGTTTAACTAGACATTTGCATAAATAAAATTTAAGCATGAATAATAAAAATAGAGTAAATAATATGTTTGAGGAGGACATTTCATCTTGTATGAATAAATATTTATTTTGATCATTGGTAGCTATTTTGCAATGTACACCAAGAGCTTCAGATTTACTCTTCTATATCCGATATCAAAATTCAAGGCAATCAGCAGTCATTAAGCCAGATACCTGCTTCTAAAATGCACCTCACCAGGAGCCCCAAGAAGTACCAGGCAGCTTCTGCAGCAGCTGCTAATGATCTCCTGTGTTCCATAACAACACTCCCATCCTAGTGAGCATACGCGGCAGTATGAGCATTACATTTTTAAGGAGAACATGGGTACAGATGTGTCCCTTTTTGTTCCTGCTCAGTTTGTCATCTGTCTTTCTGCCCCAGTTCATCATATGTGAGTACAGAATAAATACAAAATAAAAAACATGGGTTAAAAGATAAGTCAGGGATAAGGACAAGGGGAATTCTGCAGAGAGCCTACATTATTTTAGAATTTCAGTTTAAGCCATTATCATCTTCTAAGAATCAGTTTCATATAGCAAAGACACTTAAAGTTCCCTTCCAGCCCCTGAGTTTTCTGTTACAAGTTTTTCTACACCACTAACTATGCTCTACTGGCTACTTGAGGAGCAGCACAGAGGGGCAGCCTTTATGCACAGTTTAACCATGTCAATTTTGTTTCTAATCCTTCATCTTACTTTGTTTGTGCCATTAATTGAAACTTAAAGTAAGAGACTAGCTCTTTTTTTGTTTCCCTGTCTGTTCTAGATACTATAAAAAGCCGTAATTATAACAGTAACTTAAGTAAATGAGTTCACAACAAGTAATAGAAATAAATATTTAAAATAAGTCCTTTGTAGATTTAACACCTAAATAAAAGCATTGTTTCCCTACACTGGAGTTTCTATTATTCTCTTACTTTAAGGAGTATGAAGCATTTACATTTAAGATTTTAATTATTTTTCACTCTGCATAAATTGTACATATAACACCAGGCATTGGTGACACACGCCTTTAATCCCAGCACTTGGGAGGCAGAGGCAGGTTGATGTCTGTGAGTTTGAGGCCAGCCTGGTCTAAAAACAAAACAAAACAAAAAAACATTAAAATTCCATCCATTGTCAGGCGTTGATGGTGCACGCCTTTAATCCCAGCACTTGGGAGGCAGAGGCAGGCAGATCTCTGTGAGTTCGAGGCCAGCCTGGTCTCCAGAGCGGGTGCCAGGATAGGGTCCAATGCTACACAGAGAAACCCTGTCTCGAAAAAAAATTTGCATATAACTTCAGCATCTTGACAACTAATTCTCCTTGCTATGGGCCAGGTGGCTCAGCCATAGAATATTAAGAAAATAGCATCAAAGTAGGTTCGTGGCTTTTATCTGTGTTACTTTGCTTTTTGAGAAAGGAATATCAGTTTGGCAAACTAATGTTTTATGAAAATTTTAAGAGTTTTTCAGGAAAAAATTTATGTTTCTTCTCAATTGGTGGCAAATCTTGATGAAGATCTTATTATTATTATTATTATTATTATTATTATTATTATTATTATTACTGGGTAGACCACCCTAGCCTAGAACTCACAGAGATCCAGCTGCCTCTGCCTCCCATGTGCTGGGATTAAAGGTGTGTCCAGTTTATTTACACAATATTAAAGTGCAGTTTTCTTTTCGTTAGAAGCAAGGCAGTAATGACAACTAAGCAGTATAGCAACTAAACTGTGGAATCAAAATTAACATCACTAATGAAAATAACTGAACATCATTTAACACCACATAAACTAGCATCAAAGAATATATCACTTTTTAATTGTTTTGGATAGAGATGCATATCTTGAATCATGAGAAACATTAAACAAACCTTAACTGAGCTTTAAAATAAATGATGAGTATTCACTTAAAAAGTCTAAATCACAAAAGTAACAGAAAGACAAAAGAACTTTTGTAGATTACAGGATCTATAGAGACATCATAAATGAAATGCATGCTCTCGACACTGAGAGAGAAAAGTGTCATAGAGGACATTACAGGGTAGCAGACATAATATTATGAAAGTATTGCATCTACTGATTGATTATCTATATATCTACACATAATCTCAAATATATGTGGGTCCCTGAATACATTGTGGGTGGCAGCAAAGTCGCCCACAAAGAGGCAAGAAGAAAAACTCAGTTCAGCCTGACTTGGTCAACCAGACTGGATCAAACTTCAGGGAGTCTGACACCAGACAAGTTTATTGCCAGCACACTTAAACATAGTACAATTTGGGGGGAGGAATTTCCTGGTGTAATACAATCCTCAGTGCACAAGGAGGCATAATTCCATTGAAACTCAACTAAACAGTTCGTGTGATTTCTTCCAAGAAGATGGGTTCTAGAGATAGTTATTTTGGCTATTAACACCTTCAGTCCTGGTTGTGGGAACCTAATATAGTCTGGCCCTACAGATAATGCAGATCGTCAGGCAGTTAGTCACCTCCACTTCTTAATCTCCTTTGGAAAGACAATCCAGTGTGCTTAACATTTCTGGTTTCCCTGGTTATCCATGGGCACAAGGACCTTTGTGCTCCCAACAGAGATGTAGAAAACTAAATTGTAGTCTGGTATAGTGGTACACTCCTTCAGTCCCAGTATGGGAGAGACAGAGACAGATGGATCCTTGTGAGTTTGAGCCAAGTTTGGCCTATGTAGTGAGTTTCAAGCTAGCCAGAGAAGAATAAACAAACAAACAAACAGATAAATAAACTAAAACTAAGTTGTAGACAGATAAATATATAAAATCAATGTACTAATGAGTTAAATTTATGAATGCAGGTCAAGTATGTGAGTTCTCTCACTCATTCTTACAAGTGTTCTGTAAATTGTAACAACAAAATAAAATGAAATATCATCTTGTCTATCAAGTTTTATGTATTCATTTTAATGATAATATATGTATTCAAGAAGAAAAAGTCAAATTGATATGCCTGAGCTCTGGTTATGAAAGAATAAAATGCCACTGATTCTTTTAGAAAGCAATTTACTGAAATGTACAGAAATATTCCAGCAATTAAAGATGCTCAATGCTAAAGGAAAAAATGTATTGATAAATATCTACCTGTTCAGAAAATTTCTCCTGGAATTATTTAAAACGGCAAAAAGTTTGAAGCAACATCTATATTTAAAGTGTGAGTGGCTAATAAATTATAATATGACCATTGATGCAATATTTACAAGGCATTTGTGACTTTTATGTCCATAAAAGAATGGAGAAAATATTTTAAAGGTAAACAAAAATTCTAGATATTATACGTGTATTACAACTATATCAAATATGTCTATAATTATCTAAATATGCCCAAATATCCATATAAGAAGTAGTAGACAAAGTAAAATCTAAATGATCAATCTGGACAGTTTTTTTGTATTTTTGTTTTCTAAATTTTCTTTGAACTTATGAATCTGATTTTTGTCCTGCAGTGTGGTAGATTTACACTTTTGATGACTTGTTTACTTCCTCTCAACTCTTTTGAAGATATACTGAAGGCAGTGTCCTCAGCTACAATCGCTGAAGTTGGCCGTGACAATAGGGACGTGCAGGATGCTATAGCAATGGAAGGGGCCATTCCTCCCCTGGTAGATCTTTTTAAAGGGAAGCAGCTCAGTGTCCAAGTGAAAGGTGCGATGGCTGTGGAATCCTTGGCAAACTACAACCCTTTAATCCAGAAGGCATTTCTGAAAAGAAACTTAACTAAAGATCTCCTAAAACTACTAAAGGTAGGGATTTGATCATTCCCCTTCCAACTGCTTAGTTGATTTACTTCATTTTGGATTTTACATGGAGATTGGAAAATCAAACCAAATTCCAGAATGCACACTTTATAAAAATATATATCCCTAATGTGTTCAGAACATGTTCACTGAATGAATGGCATGTTTTTGTCTTAATAGGCCTTTCAACTAAATGTTAAGGAGCAAGGAGCCGTAGCACTTTGGGCCTTGGCAGGACAAACTCTGAAACAACAGAAGTATATGGCAGAACAGATTGGATATAACTTTATAATAAACATGCTTTTGTCTCCATCAGCTAAGATGCAGTATGTAGGTAAGTTACTCTCTATACATACTGCTGGTGTAGATGCTGAAGTCCATACCCACCTCTTACTGTTCTTTACCAGGAGGTGAGGCAGTCATTGCTCTCAGCAAGGACAGCAAGATCCATCAAAACCAAATATGTGAAGGGAACGGCATTGCACCTCTGGTTCGCTTACTGAGAATTAATAAGATAGCTGAAGGCACACTCCTGAGTGTCATCAGAGCAGTGGGATCCATTTGTGTTGGTTTGTATGCAGTCTCGCTTTTTAAATTACTATGAGAAAAGTAAGTCTTAGGTAGAGAAGTAAAAAATTTGTTTCTTTACCTCTGTTTACACCATGAAAGACCTCTAAGAAAGACCTTGGTGAATTAAAGTAGTGACATTAAGAATTTCTCATCTGCCTTGCTCTTGAATTCTGAGTAGAATAGAAAATGAAGACAACAAACACTGACTACTTTGAACTAAAAGAATCCCATGTAAAAGAATTTTTTAATGTCAAGAGCCATAAATTTAAGATTAACATTCAATTGCATTTTTCCAATTCTTGTTTATTTATATAAATAATAGTTTATAGAAAGTGGCCTTTGTTGCAAAAGAATTGACTTATTGGGTTCATGAAAAAATTGCAGAAGTTTTCGTGATTGATCTACCAATAACATTTGGGTTCTTTGCTGACCCTGCTGAATTTAGGGTAGAGGCTGAGGACTATTTATTGAAAACAAGAGAAAAGAGGCTTTCTGTGCAAGGAGCAGACATGTCTTACTCTTATGAAAAGCCTTATGTTACTAAAAAAAACCTTAAATGCCATATTCTGTAGGTTTATGAAGTGTTTGAAGATCACCTTTCTATCTAAAATATATCTCTGACCTTGAAAACAGCTAACATGACTACACATTTGATTTTTACAGATGACTAATTACTAACTTGTATTTCTTAAATATCCTAAATAGCTTGTAATAACTTTCAAGAACTGGAAATTTGCATTACATTGTTAAATGAGCTGCATAGGTACAATACCTTAAACAAAAGTAGAAACATATAGAGAGTATGTTCTAACAAAATAACCTTGAACTTGTATCAATATGTTAAAATCCAGACCAATGTAAAATATGTTAGACTATACCCCCTTTTCTTTTCAGAATGAGATCCTTGAGTCTAACCTTCTTTGTTTAGATTTTTTTTTTTAACCATGACTAGTAACAACTTGGAACTAACTTCCATAAATGATGACAAACATTCATAACCCATCGAACAACCAAAACCACCCTCCTCATTTTTTAGGAATATGGGTGTTGTGCTTTCTAGTCTGTTTCCTGTTGTATGGAGGTGACAGCATCTTTAGGGGACCCTGAGAAAATAGGGATAATGGTCAAGCCCTGGGAGAGCTAGCTGTATTATTTTTTTTGTTTAGTCTCTGAGATGGGAAAGTGTAGAGCTTATCTGAAGTCCTGGCTAGACTAGTTTGTGAGGCTGGACCATCTCAACTAGCAGCTTTGAAGTTGTTCTGGATGCAGAATTTTGAGGAAACTGCAATAGAGGCATTATGAGAGGCTGGATCATCTGGCTACTTGGGTGTCTGGTTCTTTTGTTCTGAAAACACATACACTTTTTAAAAATTTTTTTTTTTTATTTTTAGAGGCACTCATATTTACATATCCATCCCCCCATTCCCACGCCCTTCCATCCTCCCATGTTCCCCAACAACCCCCCCAACCCACCCATCTCCTACCCAGGGATGGTGAGGCCCTCGATGGGGGACTGTCAACGTCTGTCATACAACTGTGGGAGAGGGCCTAGGCCCTCCTTGCACATAAGCTTTTAAAGGTAATATATACATCTATATTAACACAAATATGGAATTGTGATATGTATAAGTCAGCTAATGATGTTTCTTGTTTTGTGCTTGAGCAGGTAAAAGGCACCTGTTAACTTTATAAGCTTGTTTGGACTGTATAATGAAACCTCTACTCATGCCATACAAAAGGATGGCATGTAGTTAAGTAATAAGCCATGAGGTCTCCGTAGCCAACAAGATTTATGTCTCATCCAGTCTCAGAACTGTTCCTATGCAGAGGGATCAGTGTAAATGTCATCTGTCCTGTTGTCTTTATTTTCTTCCTCCCTCATGTCTGTAGCCAAGATCCTCAGGTGTTTGTCCCTAATCAAATCTGATGACTATCAACTTTGAAGGAATCCATAGCTTTTTGTTTCCTATAGAAACAAAGGCATAACCTCTCCCCCAATGCAACACATTTCCCAACTTCCATTCTGAAGCCAAGACATCTCTGAAGTATATAGGCTGGTTTAATTCAGTAGCCTCTTCCATAATCCAGTGTCTTTCAGCAGCTGCCATTCACGCATCAGATTTCAAAAAATCCAAAGTCAACAAAGCAACAAGATTCCCTGTGTATTTCCCATCTTCACATGGCTTATTCTTTTTATATTACTTTATTTTTTCTTTAAATACCTTATTATTTTAAGCTATTTTTTCTATGGCTGTGTATACCCATTTTTACTGTATCTGCTTAAAGGTTTTCTCAGTCTGGACTGCTTTACTGTGTGACTGCAGCCTTCTCTGACTGTGTGATCCAAACTATAAATCCCACTGTACAATTCTGCATGTGGTACTGGCTAGGGCAAGCCCACACACAGTGGCTGGGAACTGCATTGCTGTACACCGTGGCCCACCTGAGACACTGTGGGACTAGGAAGCTGCATCTGATTCCCTGTTTTCATATTTGAAACTTTTTTTAAAGCTTTCTCAGGTCCTATGTGGAAATTTGTGCTTCTGAAATGGACACCATAGGTAGCAAGCTTTCTCGTTCTAACTGCCAGCCTGCAAATGATGACATAGAGACTTATTACAAAAGCTTGTCCTTTAGCTTAGACTTGTCTCAACTAGCTCTTATAACTTAAATTAATCCATTTATATTAATCTACATTCTGTCACATGGCATTAGCTCTCTTCCATCTTGCACCTCCTGTTTCTTCTCTGTGTCTGACTGGCGATTCTACTGTCCTTCTTCTCAGAGACCTCTCTGTCCCAGAAGTCCCACCTAACCTCTTCCTGCCTAGCAATTGGCCATTCAACCCTTTATTAAACCAATCAGAAGGCACCTTGGCAAAGACACATCTTCACCATGTATACAAACATTCCACAGCACGCGTTCGTTTGTGTGTGTGTGTGTGTGTGTGTGTGTGTGTGTGTGTGTGTGTGTGTGTGTCTGTGTTTGATCATTCCTGCAACAACAACTGTCCTTTTTTGTTTTTTATTTTTTATATATTTGAATTACAAACAAGATTGAATTACATGACAATCCCAGTTCCCTTCTCCCTCCCCTCCTCCCCTACCACCCCTTCAACTAAAATCGTACCTATCATATGACCTTTCTTCTAATCTACACCTGACTCAACCTTTCTGCTCCCTCATGATCTCTGCATCCTTCCTTTTCTTCCCTTCTCATTCTCATAGCTTCCTCCCCCCTCTTCCTATGTTCTCAATTTGCTCAGGGGATGGTGACCCTTTCCCCTTCTCCAGGGGACAAAGTTTGTCTCTTTTAGGGTCTTCCTTGTTTCTCTGGCAGTGTGGATTGTAGGATGCTAATCCCTTACTCTATGTCTAAAATCCACATATGAGTGAGTACATGTCATGTTTGTCTTTTTAACAACTGTCCTTCTATGGGGGTGGTGAAGGAGATAAAATAAATTGATTAAATAGGTGTTGCTCATTCTATTCCCCATAGTTAATTTAAACTTTCAAATATGTGGGTGGCTCTTCATCACTATTCAGAGATGCCTAAACTTGTATTTTATTTAAGTACATAACTTCACTCTATTTGTATCTATATAGTGTACATAATACTATATTTATACTATATTTAAGTATATAAACCTACTATCCATATAATGGCACTCCTTGGCAAAACAAAATTAAATTGTTTATGTATATTCACAAAACTGAGATTGAGTTTTCTCCTGATGTTACATTGCAACTTAAAATATAGAATGTTGTAAAGGAAGACAGTGTTTATATTTTAGTATATGCAATTTATGAAAGCTAGAAATTTTAACTTAGTGGTTAGTCATTTTTGTAGATAAACAAACTTGAGTACCAGAATGTAATATTTTTAACCAATGATGCTTTAGTAATGTAGCACTTTTCAAATTTATGTGCTGTGTCCCTTGTTATAAAACCAACTATAATTCTAATAATGAATTTCCATGTTCATCCTGCCCTTTAAAAAAGTCAAAGGAAGTATTAAAATAGTATCAATATACTATGTTTTTAAAATTTGTTAGCCAGTTTACTTTATGATAGTTTATCAACCAATATCAAGCTAAGTTTGACTCTCTAATTTACAAAAATAGAACAAAAACATGACGTCATTGACCTATGAGAACTTTACAGGTGTGGCCCACACGAGTAATCCCTTGAGTCAACAGTATGTTGTGGAGGAGAATGCCTTACCTGTACTTATTCAATTACTAAGAACTCACCCTTCACTTAACATTAAGGTATGGATTAAAGTTTTAAATGCTTTCTGAAATGTTAAATGTAGTATATACAACAGTTTTAAGAATAATTTGTATCTTTTGTGGGGTTGTTTTGGGGGGCTAGTTTTTTGAGACAGAAAAAAGTCCAGTGTCTGTGTAAAATATAGACAGGACGTTCCCAGCAGTCTTCATAGGAGCCACAGCCACAGTAACTCAGTTTGCTGTTGTCTTTGGGGACTCTGGCTTACAATCTGACAGATTCCAGAACTAAAATTTTGAGAAGCTAAACAATTGAGATTCACGTTCCTGAGCTATAATACACTTGTCACAGTTCATTTTCCTACTTGAGGAATTTTTAAGCACTATTCTAAATATTATCTGGTCCTTCAAATATGCATGTCCCATTCTGAGCTGGTCACAGAAAGCTCAGCTAATTAGCCCAAGACATGCCTCTGCCCAGCTCAGAAGTCTTTTCAAAAAATGTATTCCCGAGTTCTGTTAGGTGGATGTCCAAGAGCAAAGGTGCCATAGAGTTGTTTCCTTGGAGTCATACCCTGGGGTGTGTTTGCATCATGACTTTCACCCCACCTGTAGTTACTCCATTGCTTGCTTTCTTGCCACTACAAACAGAAAGGGTCCTCTACCAGTCAAAAGACAGTTTTCTATGTCACTAGTTGTATTGTGTATCAAACTGATAGCAATCTGCTGACCAGCTCTTGCCTATACCACTAACTGTCCATTGTGATCCCACCACATCTCAGTATCACCCACACTCTTTACTGTTTGGAAACTGTCTTCATCTGGGGCTGACACCTTTCTGATCTTTGTATTCATAGTGAAGAATTTTTAGGAGGCTGACAGATTAGCCTGACGAAGGCTTTCCTGTGTCCTGAATTTATTCCCCAGTAAATACAGTTTCCATGCTTCTTTCTAAAATTGATAAGAGTTCTGCCACAGCTGCTAAAAACCTCATTGCTCAGTGTAAAGGAGGAGTTAAACTTTTCTTGACCTGGCTGCCACAGCCAATGAAGTTGGCCATACCTGTCACTTAATTCACGAAATGACCAGTGGCTTCTGACCAGTTGTGGCTTTCCTCTGGTCTTCCCGGCCATCCCCTCATAGTCTCCTGCTGACCCTAACCTCCATGGCTGCTCCCTGTCCCTCTTCCTTCCATCTCTCCTCTGTGTGTCTCTCCCCTCCACTCCTTCCTCTCTCCTTCCCTTTTCTCTCTTTTTGAGAGAGAGTCCCATTTTATAGCACTAGTTGCCTTCTCCAGCTGACCTTTAAATGTTAAATTTCATAGGCTTCTGTCCTGGATGTCAACAGTATGGCTCTCTTGGTGATTCAACTACTTTGGCTTCAGTTACTTTTAGCTTAAGTGAACTTATATGTCTCCCCCCCGCTCCCCCCCCCGGCTGTCTTTTGGTTTTTCGAGACAGGGTTTCTCTGTGACTTTGGAGGTTGTCCTGGAACTAGCTCTTGTAGACCAGGCTGGTCTCAAACTCACAGAGATCTGCCTACCTCTGCCACCCGAGTGCTGGGATTAAAGGCGTGTGCCACCACCGCCCGGTGATAATTCGTATCTTATATTATGCAGGTTTACAAGCACAACAATTTAACTTTTGAAACAAAATTCTAAAAGTTTTAAGCAGAAAATATTGATGTGTAAATATTAATTTCTTCCAATATGACATGAAAGTCTTATGCCCGTACTCTTTGGTTATTTTTCCTTAGTCTTTCATTATGTATTCACAGAAGAACTTGCCACTTCCTCAGTGACTATTTACATTAGGTAGGAATAATGGCAGTGCTTCTCAAGAACAAGGGAACACTTATCAAAATAGCATGGGCTGGCTGTTAGCCAGTGCTTCCAGGGCTGGATTACAAGGAATTACTCTATGGTCTTTGAGAGTTATTCCCTTTTTTTCCCACTAGTAAAATGCGTTTAATATGCCAGCATCAATTCAAACCGTTTTACCAAAGCCACAGAAATTCAGGAATTGTATTGGTAGCTAAGCAGGAAATTATAACACACAAAAAAATACATTTTCATATCATAATTTTCCAGGGGCTCTGTTAGTGATGAGGAATCAGGAAACTATAGAATAAAGTATTGGTGAATAGTAACATTTCCTTTTATAGATATATTATAAAAAGATATATTATAAAAAAGCATAAGTTATTTGGTCTTTCAGGATATGTTAAGAAATAGAAAAATACAGGAGATTAACATGTTAGTGGATAGTAATATTTCCTTTTACAAACACATTATCAGAAAATATATCATAAGATTCTTGGCCTTTTAGGAGACAAAAGGGATTATTTATTGCAAGAATTCAGTGGGGAAATAAAGGGAGGCATAAGTTACAAATCATTTTTGTTTGAATTACAAATAAAATTATATAGACTTTTAAGGTATAAGTATATTTCATCAGACAATGAAGTGACATATAAAATACATTTATATTTCAATGTATTTTCATAGAAAACTTTTATTTTATCCATGTATAATTCAATTTATCTTTCAATGGTGTTAAACTATAACATAAATACTTTCGGTCATTTTCCTGAAAATTAAACTCTATTCAAATTCTTAACATTTTTTATAGAAAGACATAGTATAGCACTTTCTAATACTGCCTGTCAAATCCAGCAATGTACATAGTTTATCTTCTTATTGGAAGAGAGATGCAAGTTAAATTAATCTAAAAACTAGATAAGAAAGACTATTCCTTGATTTTACTTTTACAAAACTTGCTTAAATTTTTAGGCCGTCCCTTACAGTTTGACAGTGTTGAGGTCATTAGCAACTTAAAACAGCCTTTAAACCCAAGCTAGTAAACATTTTAAAATTATGTTTAGATGTGGAAGGGATACAATACATATGTAAGATTTTGATTGTACCTCTGTACGTGTCTTGATGTTTCTAGGACATTCCCCCTCCCGTGCCCTCAGGAGATGTGTGATGATCTCTGGTCACAGAGGATCAGATGGTTGCTTCCTGGCCATTAAAATCTATGAGGGACAGCCCTCCAGAAGCTGGGTTACTCTAACAAAGTAACCAAAGTAGTCAAAGAATTATAGTCAACACATTGTGCTTTAAAACACCTTATAATTATATTTCCACAATCTAGCCTATATAAATATTTATACAGTGACTACATTCTTAGTAATATGTGAGTGAAACATAATTTCTGAAAACCACATTTAGGTTGAAGTGGCATTTTCTTTGGCATGCATCGTCCTAGGGAATGACTCGCTGCAGAAAGAATTACAAGAAAAAGAAGGATTTGTGTATTCTGATGTCCTTTATCTTCTTCACTCAAAAGATAAGGTAGGACCTTTACATACTTCAGCGTGCTTGTCTAGGGGAAATGGTTCCAGGAAAACACAATCAGTTATGATCAAGCATTCTCCATGGCAGCATCCATGCATTATTTATTTAAGAGAATATACAGAGAATATACAAAATCTGTCTTTGTAGGTCATGGGTTTGTAGTGGTGAGATAATATGGCTCCAAATTTTTCATAGTTGCTGTATGTCTTCTGTGATCTGCAAATTTAATGCTTGGTGAAATCTATGTCCTGAATCAAACCTTTCACTTAATTGCATACCCTTCCAATCCCCCACCATATACTTCTTACCCAGAGAGTCCCAAGGCATCAGAAATGCTGGATGGTGAAAATAGCTTTCCCCAAGACAGCTAATAGGAGGCAATTATTTTTCTTTAAAAATTTCTCACAACAATATCATATTTCTCTAATTGATAAAAATGAAATGCATTTTATTAGGCAATAACTCAAAACCCATTGAGTAACAAGTAATGAAGCAAATTAAAATTATTGGTGTTTCTCCTTTTCCTAGGAAATTTGCTTGAGAGCAGGTTATGCACTAACTCTTTTTGCCTTCAACAATCGTTTTCAACAGTACTTAATATTGGAAAATGGAAGGATAACCTTATCTATTTTTGAGCCTTTTCTTCGATCCAAAGTTGAAACAGAGAGGGCAATGGCAGCATTTCAGGTATACAGGGACTAACATTTCATACTGGCAAGTACACTGTCTTAGTGAACATTTCTTTATGGGAGATTCAGAAAAATGATTATAAATTTGTAAAATTCAGTATTCTGCACATTAGCCCCTCTACCTCATGAAAAGCCCATTATTAGGACTTCTTTATTTATATAGAATTTCTCGTTACATCTGATGCCTGCAACAACCCTGGAAGGTCCATAGGCAGGTAGATACTTTAATCACATCATGTTTATAGCAACTGTTTAGAGACACATGGTTGGGTTGAAAACAGGTCTAACTACGGACTGTCAGCTAATGGCATAGCTTCTTTCCACCTGTGGCAGTATTTAGGCTCCTCTGTGTGCTTACTCTTCAGAACTTCTCTGTCCCACAACCTTGTGAAGTATTTCTCTTCAAATTCAAGGTCAAATGCTGCAAGACCCGCAGAGTGAATAATGTGGCCATTGTGGTCATTGCTGTGAGCATTTGGGGGGAAGTACTTTAACTCTTGCTTCCCACCCATCACATATCTCTTATTGGAGCCCACCAAATGTTCCCTTTACCCCCTAAAAAGTGCCCCCAAATCATAAATGATTAAGAGAATATGAGTAGCAAACACTTACTAATTCTGTTTTTTTGTTTTGTTTTCTTTTAGATTATCGTATTAGCTAAAGTCATTATAGACGTGGACCATATTGCTGCGTCTGCAAGAGGTGTTACTATTTTAGTTGACAGTCTGTATTCAGCCCACTTTCCAACTATTGTCTTGACAGGTAAGGAATAGCTAATAAAACAAAACAAAACAAAATAATATAATGGCATCTACACAAAGGAATGTGGATTTGTGCTCAAGACAGATTATAAAAATATTTTAGATTAGAATCTCAACAATACTAAAATATGTCTAATTCCCTGTTGCATAGTTTCAAATTATACTACTTGAAAATACTGAACATGTCTGCATGGAGCAGTGGGCATCAGCACCCACTCTGCATCCTTCATGGAGCAGTGGGGTTCCACCCTGCTTACTGAACAGAAATGTAGTAACTCCCAGCACAGCCCTTTTGCTTTCCGAATTATCATTTCCAACTTCTAATGATTTTCTAGACCATAAAGTATCTAGACCACTTCCAAGAAAAAAATTTACACTCTGATTTTCAGTAGTAGTGGCAGATTTACACTGATATGCTTTGTGTTTCTTTTGAATGTATACACTCTGTTACTATTTAAGAGTTCTTGAAATTTTTTAGATTGATATATAATATTATTATGCATTCTTTGCCTGCAAATATGTATTGCACTGTCTGTGTGCCCTGCCAGAAGGTCAGAAGAGGGTGTTGGATCCACTGGGACTGAAGTTTCAGATGGTTGTGAGCCATCATGTAGGTAGGCACTGGGAATTGGACCAAGGTCTTCTATAAAAACAACAGATTTTCTTAACTGTTGAGACAAGTGAATGCCTTTAATTCCAACTCATTGGAGACAGAGACAGGTGGATCTCTGTGAATTTGAAGCTAATGTGGTCTCCATAGTGAGTTCTAGGACAGCCGGGGTTAAGTTGAGAAACCCTGTCTCAAACAAACAAACAAAAGAAATACAACACAGCAAAGAAAAATGGTTCACTAGTGCTCTTGACACAGTGTTATCTGTATAAGAATATCCACTTCAAGCTTACCCATACTTGTAACAATAGGTGGGGGGATAAATAATATTTAACTGAACTACCACACACAGCTACATAAACAGTTTCAGAATGATAGTTTGTGAATACTAGTAAAATACTAGTAAAAGCTCAAATATGTTAGTAACTTAGCCAGTTGCTTTATGAGAGAAGCACATCTATCTGCTTAGAAAGGAAGATGAGTCACTCAATGAAAACTCTTCTACGCTAGGTAGATGAAAGGGTCTTGGAAGGAAATTTAATAGTAGTGGTTTTAGATTTTGATTCATGATCTCTTTGCTACAAGAGATGCCATATTACATTTGCTTTCCAATATTAATTTTCTTTTTTTTAAAAAAAGAATTTATTTATTTATTTATTATGTATACAACATTCTGCTTCCATGTATATCTGCACACCAGAAGAGGGCACCAGATCTCATAACGGATGGTTGTGAGCCATCATGTGGTTGCTGGGAATTGAACTCAGGACCTCTGGAAGAGTAGTCAGTGCTCTTAACCTCTGAGCCATCTCTCCAGCCCCCAATATTAATTTTCTTCATATGAAAAGAAATGCATATCATGGACAGACATAAACCGGGGGAAACACTTATACATGTAAAATAAACACATTTTATAAAAGCTTAAAAAATAAAACCAGTGAATATATTTCTGAAGTTTGGAAAACAGAAAGCTTCCAACTTGAACTCATGATCCTCCTACCTCTACCTCCTTCAGCAAATCCTACCAGTGTGCGCCACCATAACCAGCACTTCCAACTTTAAAAACGGGTACAGAAATAGACCTGTGTAAGTTTTAGTATGTGTGACAGAAATTCCATCAACTACATGAACAATTATTCCACATGTACGTGTGCATGTTTCTTTTTTTCTTGCTTCTTCATTTAACAGAGAGGTTCTGTAGCTCAGAATTTTAAAAATCCTGTGCACAAGTGAAAAAGCAACATATGATAATATAAGGGCTTTTCTTTGTTTTAATTCTAGGTAACTTAATAGCTAGTCTGGCTCACTGTAGAGTTGGTATTCCAGACGCTTTTACGACACTAGGAGCAATCCGTCGGTTATGCTACCACCTGTACTCAGGAAGAGAAGAGGTAAAAACAAAAGGCTAATTGTAAAATTTAATGTGCTATGAATAATAAAATTTGCTTCTCTCATACAAGGGGATACTTTTTCCTTGAGATAGAACATAATTCATAATAATTCAAAAATAGTTGAACTTTCCAGTGTCAAACACGTCATATCTGACACCTACAATTCTGATTTCTCATGAAAATCATACTTTTTAAATTTATTCTCTCATATATTACATCCTGACCACAATTTCCCTCCCTACTCTCCTCCCAGTCCCTCTCTCCCCATCTGCTACTCCTCCATTTCCCTCTAGAAAAGGACAGCCCTCCCAGGGATGTCAACTGAACATGGCATATCAAGATATAATAAGACTAGGCACACACCCCTCAAATTAAGACTGGACAGTGTTGATTTCAACCATGTCTCTATTATTCTATTTTATCAATAAAGACTTGAGAGCCAAATGCAGGGGTGAAAACCTGCTAGCTGAGAGAGGCAGAGAAAGCACCCAGTTGCTTCCTCCTCCACTGTTGTCATTCCAGAAAAAGAGCTTTCTCCTACCCATCTCAAACAAAACTCCAACCTGATACTCCGCCCCATCTACTGCCCGTGTCTCTCTTTGTTCTCCTGACTCCTTCTTTTTTTTAAATTTATTTATTAGTTCTAGTTAGGGAACAAGTTTGTTTCACATGTAAGTCCCTTCTCCCCCTCCTTCCCCTCACCCCCATCCCTCCTCCCCACCCCAACCTACCCCCACCCCATCCACCCACCACTCCCCAGGCAGGGTAGGGCCCTCAATGGGGGCTCTGCAAAGTCCACCAAATCTTCCTGTGCTGGTCCTGGGCCCTTCCCCATGTGTCCAGGGCCAGAGTGTATCCCTTCACATGGGATGGGCTCTCAAAGTCCCTTCTTGCACCAGGGAAAAATACTAATCCACCACCAGAGGCTCCCTGGAGTGCATAGGCCTCCTTATTGACATCCACATTCAGGGGTCTGGATCATTCTTGTACTGGCCTCCCTGACAGCATCTGGGGTCGATGTGCTCTCCCTTGTTCAGGCCAACTGTTTCTTTGGGTTTCTCCAACCTGGTACAGACCCCTTTAATCTTCATTCCTCCCTCTCTTCAACTAAATTCCCGATTTCAGCTCAGTGTATATCTCTGGATATCTGTCTCTGCTTCCATCAGCCACTGGATGAGGGCTCTAGGATGGCATAAAGAGAAGTCATCAATCTCATTTTAGGGGAAGGGCTTTTAGGTTATCCTCTCCACCATTGCCTGGATTGTCAGATCGTGTCATCCTTGTAGGTCTCTGGAGATCTCCCTGGTTCCAGATCTCTTCTTGGACCTATAGTGGTTCCCTCTGATATGATATCTCTCATCCTGCTCTCTCTCCTCTATTCTTCCCCCAACTCAATATTTCTGCTTCTCCATTTCCTCTCCTCTACTCCTCTTCTCTTGGTCGTATTGTAGCAGCTCCCTCTCCCCTACCCTCATGTTCCCAATTAGCTCAGGAGTTCATGCCACTTCCCATTCCTGGGGACCATTTATCCCTTAGAGTCCTTCATGTTTCCTAGTTTCTTTGGTGAAGAGGATTATAGGCTGGTAATCCTTTGCTCTATGTCTAGAATTCATATATGAGTGAGTACATACCATGTTTGTCTTTTTGTGACTGTGTTACCTCACTCAAGATGGTTTCTTCTAGTTCCATCCATTTGCCTGCGAATTTCAAGATTCCATTGCCTTTTTTCTACTGAGTAGTACTCCATTGTATAAATGTACCACATTTTCTCAATGTGGTATATTGCATTTCTTTGTTTTAATTCTAGGTAACTTAATAGCTAGTCTGGCTCACTGTAGAGTTGGTATTCCAGACGCTTTTACGACACTAGGAGCAATCCGTCGGTTATGCTACCACCTGTACTCAGGAAGAGAAGAGGTAAAAACAAAAGGCTCCCAAATGCAATATACACCAAACCAATAGCCAACATCAAACTAAATGGAGAGAAACTCAAAGCATTTCCTTTAAAATCAGGAACAAGACTTGGCTGTCCACTCTCTTGATATCTCTTCAATATTGTACTTGAAGTTCTGGCTAGAGCAATAAGACAAGAAAAGGGGATCAAAGGGATACAAATTGGAAAGGAAGAAGTCAAATTTTCACTATTTGCAGACGACATGATAGTCTACATTAGTGACCCAAAAAAACTCTACCAGGGAACTCCTACAGCTGATAAGCACTTTCAACAAGGTAGCAGGATACAAATTTAACTAAAAAAAATCAGTAGCCCTACTATATATAAATGATAAATCCAATGAGAAAGAAAGCAGGGAAACATCACCTTTCACAATATCTACAAGCAACATAAAATATCTTGGGGTAACACTAACAAAAAAAGTGAAAGACCTATACAATAAGAACTTTGAGACTTTAAAGAAAGAAATTAAAGAAGATACCAGAAAATGGAAAGATCCCCCATGCTCTTGGATAGGTAGAATTAACATAGTAAAAATGGCAATCCTGCCAAAAGCAATCTACAGATTCAATGCAATCCCCATCAAAATCCCAACACAGTTTTTCACAGACATTGAAAGAACAATACTCAACTTTATATGGAAAAATAAAAAACCCAGGATAGCCAAAACAACTCTTTACAATAAAGGATCTTCTGGAGGCATCACCATCCCTGACTTCAAGCTCTACTATAGAGCCATAGTTCTGAAAACAGCTTGGTATTGGCACAAAAATAGACAGACCAATGGAATCGAATTGAAAACCCTGATATTAACCCATGCACCTACGAATACCTTATTTTTGACAAAGGTGCTAAATCTATACAATGGAAAAAAGATAGCATCTTCAACAAATGGTGCTGGTACAATTAGATTCGGACATGCAGAAAATTGCAGATAGATCCATACCTGTCACCATGCACAAAACTTAAGTGCAAATGGATCAAAGATCTCACCATAAATCCAGCCACACTGAATCTTCTAGAAGAGAAAGTGGGAATTACCCTTGAACAAATTGGCACAGGAGACTGCTTCCTGAACATTACACCAGTAGCACAGACATTGAGGTCTGCAATTAATAAATGGGACCTCCTGAAACTGAGAAGCTTCTGCAAGGCAAAGGAAACAGTCAGTAGGACAAAACGACCACCCACAGAATGGGAAAAGATCTTCACCGATCCCACATCTGACAGAGGACTGATTTCCAAAATATATAAGGAGCTCAAGAAGCTAGCCACCAAAACACCAAACAATGAAATTAAAAAGTGGGGTGCAGAACTAAATAGAGAATTCTCAACAGAGGAATCTGAAATGGCTGAAAGACACTTAAGAAAGTGCTCAAAATCATTGGCCATCAGAGAAATGCAACTCAAAACAACTCTGAGATACCACCTCACACCTGTCAGAATGGCTAAAATCAAAAATACCAATGACAATCTATGCTGGAGAGGATGTGGAGAAAAAGGAACACTCCTCCATTGCTGGTGGGAGTGCGAACTTATAAGACCACTCTGGAAATCAGTATGGTGATTGCTCAGAAAAATGGGAATCAGTCTACCTCAAGATCTAGCCATTCCTCTCTTGAGTATATACCCAAATAGTGCACGTTCATACAACAAGAACATATGTTCAACCATGTTCATAGCAGCATTGTTTGTAATAGCCAGAACCTGGAAGCAACCTAGATGCCCCTCAACTGAAGAATGGATAGAGAAAATGTCCTGACTCCCTCTTAATCTCTATGGTTATTTCCTCTCAACTGGTTGCTTGCTCTGCCTCTCAATCTAAAGTTGATTTTATTTCATCCTTTTTACAATATTCAAGCAGAAAGCTCTTAGATTAAAGGTATGTGCTAGGGTTGAGCCACACCACAGCTAGAAGCAGGGTTTTCCAGTAAATAATGCAACTTTAGGATCTAAAGTGTGACCAAATACCCTGAGACGGGATGAGGCAACCCAATGGGAGGAAAAGAGTCCCAAAGACAGGCAACAGAGTCAGAGACATCCCCCACTCCCACTGTTAGGAGTTCCACAAGAAAACCAAGCCACAACTGTAACATATGTGCAGAGGGCGTAGGCCAGTCCCATGTAGGCTTCCTGATTGTTGGTTCAGTCTCTGTGAGACCCTATGCACTCAGGTTGGTTGATTCTCTGAGTTTTCTTGTGATGTCCTTGACCCCTCTGGCTCTAACAATCCTCCCTGCCCCCTTCCACAGGATTCCTTGAGCTCTACCTAATGTTTGGCTGTGGGCCTGCATCTGCTCCCTTAAGTTGCTGGATGGAGCCTCTCTGGTGGCAACTCCTATCTATGAGTATAGCAGAGTATCACTAGGAATCATTTCATTGACCTTTTTTTTCTGGTCAGCATACATTTATTTGAACTCTGACTTCTAAACATAATTTCACAAAAGCAGTAAACAACTATAATTGAAGATTTTGCAACTATGGAGAGATGGTTAAGAGCATGTACTGCTCTTGCTGAGGACCCGTTTGGCTCCCAGCACCCATACTTAATGGCTCACAACTGCCTGTAATGCCACTTCCAAGGGATCCAATTCATGGGAATGGACACACACACACACCTTTTAAAAACTTACAGAAGTCAGCATGGAAAAGGATGTGTGCCTCTGAGCAAAGCTGTATGGATACTTGCACACATCCTTCCTGCTCAGTCTCCTCACAGCAGGGAGAAGGGAAAGAATAAGACACACTTTTATATCATTCCTATTAAGATGCTTAAAAAAGTATAAATCCAATAACTATTCAAATTCATATCTGAGCTAAAACAAAACTGCAAAATGAATTGCTTTAATTCTAAAATCAAGCTTTAATCTATTGAACTATTGGGGTCTTGCCCCAGCCGGGTTCAGGTCCTGAGATGGGGAAGGGGCATCTGTGCAAAGAAAAGTGTAAGCACCAGATGAGTTTCACACAAGTAGCCGCCCCAAAGAGCTCCAGCCATCTTGATGTATACTTAAAACAAGCATGTCTTTCCCAACTTTTAAATCAAAACAACTTTTACACAAAAAAAAAAATGACACGCAGTATTTTGCTAGCTTAGCCAAATATCCAGCCAGGCACACCCTGTCCTTCCAAAGCAGAAAGTTGATAGACATAGGCATACATTCTTAAGAACAACAGTATCATTCAAAACTTAAAGCATGTTTACAGAAATAGGGGTGAATTGCCATAAGCTTCTTGCATACAGTTAAATTGTATTTCTCTAACTATTCCCTTGTCCTACAAAAGTGTCCTACATGCCTCAAGCCTCTTTATAAAGGGTGAAGTTTGATAAGATATTCTTTTTCCATCATGCCCCACCATTCTTAATGTTTCTTCCCAGAATGTCCTCTGTGCTGCTTCCTTATATGTGCCCATTAACTTTCATTGCCTCTGAGCATGTCAGCATTGAACCAGAGAGGCCTCCAGGGTCTGAGACACCTCCAGACAGCTGGTGTTTCCAGATAAAAAAAACCTGAGAAGCATCAGTTCCCAGAGAATTTTTAGGGGAAAATATTTGAGAAAAGAAATGGTCTTTCTCAGCCGGGCAGTTGGTGGTGCATGCCTTTAATCCCAGCACTCAGGAGGCAGAGGCAGGTGGATCCCTGTGAGTTCGAGGCCAGCCTGGTCTACAGAACGAGTGACAGGATAGGCTCCAAAGCTACACAGAGAAACTGTGTCTCAAAAAACCAAAAGAAGAGGAAGAGGAAGAGGAAGAAGGAGGAGGAGAAGGAGAGGAGGAGGAGGAGGAGAGGAGGAGGAGGAGGAGGAGGAGGAGGAGGAAAGAAAGAAAGAAAGAAAGAAAGAAAGAAAGAAAGAAAGAAAGAAAGAAAGAAAGAAAGAAAGAAAGGGAAGTAAGAAATGGTCTTTCTGGGAATGGTTACATCTGTCTCAAGTGTGACTGACAAATGAAACCAAAACCTCCAAGAGAATCATCAACATTATGAGAGAGAACAGAGAGCTTGCAGGTCATGTGGTCCCCGCAGGAGTTTGTGCTGTCCTGAGGTACACTGGTCCTTGCTGAGTGAGAGACTGTCTCCACCGGCTTTTTCCTGAAGAGACCCATTGGACAAACATTCATATGCTGATCTGAAACTAAGCCATGCAACTCCCTACACAAAACCTCATGTCATAGTTTATGGCAGTAATCTCAGGACTCATGAGGCAGTCTGGGTCACACAGAGACTTAGAATGTGCCCTATCAAAGGATGAGAGTCAGATGTGTGAAGGGCACCATATTATAAGAACAAAGCATAATAAAATGGATGTATGAAGGTGCCATAATGAATGCCATTTTTAATAATGATTGTGTCTGTGTAGGTTTGTGCATATGAATTCAAGTGCCTGTGGAGGCCAGAGGAGGGTGTTGGATTCCCTGGACTTGGAGTTCCAGGTGGCTGCCTGGGGTTGTCCTGGGACCTGAAACTCAAGTTCAACAGACACTTTCTTAAGAAGTAGCTAATTAGAACTCTGGTCTAGATAATTTTTATTAGTTTTCTTGAGAAAACCATACCAAGTATTTCCATCATGTTCACCTCTTCTCCTCTCCAACTTTTCCTTTACCCATCCCCACTCTCTTACCCACACAACTCTGAGTCCTTTTTAAAAGCCCATCAAGACCAATTTGTGGTGCTCAAGATCCTTAATATCTGGTCTTCCACTGGAGTATGGTTGACTTACTAGTGGCTATACTCTTAAGAGAAAGCTGTCTCCCTGTACCCCAGCAGCTTACAATTAGCAATAGCTCCGTGTCTGTGGATAGGACTGTGTGCTCAACTCCCATTTACATACTGGGATTTGGTCTGGGTTGGGCTTGCACAGATTTTGTGCATGCTATTGAAACTACTCAGTGTTTCTATGTGGAGCTGCTTTGCTGTGTGCAGAAGGCACTGTTTCCTATAGTCACTCTCCAGCACTTCTGCAATTATCCCTGAGTCTTCAGAGCCCATTGCTTAAAAAGTTCCTTCTTTTAAAGTTGTGATGAACCTGTTTTGAAAGAGACATTCTACATGTGCTGCCTACATGATGCATTCAACCCATCCAGTTATTAAAATTTCAAGATGAATGCTGAAACTTGAACCCAAAATAATGTTCAAAAAGTGTTATCTGAATATATTTAGCTCTGGTAAATTGTGTCATTTAAAATGGTCAAAATAGCAAATTTTATGTCAGTTGTTTTATCATAATAAAATATTAGGAAAACATGTCAAAAGTTTGTTCTTCTTTCAGGTCCGCACAGCATGTTCCTGCGCCCTTGGCTACCTGACTTACAATGCATACGCTTTTCGGATCCTGCTATCGGAGTGCAGGAACAAACCTAATCAATTCCTGCGTATAACAAACAACATCAGCAGAGATGCCAAGATTAACCCCGCCTTCCTAAAGGAGTTCCAAATGCAGCAACATGTGGGACTTCCATCCTTAAGGTATTGTGCCTTTATAAGAAATGGCAGTAGTGAGGTTATTAGTACATGTAAAATGCCCCTTGACTTGCCTCTGTATGTTGGTATAAACTTAACCTTGAATGTTTGTTGACAAAGCCTGTTTTTATTGACTTTTGAATGCCAAGTGTCTTCTGTTTTGGGTTTATCTTTGCATCAAAATACATAGCAGCAGGTTTTTGTTTAAAGCTTGGTGTTAAGTGCAAAGTATCTTTCCCCACTGTAAGTGCATTATTCCACCAAGGAAAAAAACAGTAAAATTTACTTCATTTCTTCCTGGAAACAGCTGGAGCTATGTAAAAGTTGGTTGATTTATTCTTCTGTGTGTAAGCCCATCTAGGACCAGGAAAGATCTGATTTGCTATAATTGTTTCTGAAATAGGAGGTCCTGTTTCAAAGTTAGCTTGAAAACGAGGAAGGAGTAGGTTCCTTCAGAAAAACAATCCCAGAATTCCTGATAACTGTCAGTCTGAGTTTGGTTTTGTGTTTTGTTTCGTTTGCTTGTTTGTTTGTTTTTCTTGTTTTTCAAAGTAGTTCAGATAGAGGTAAAGTCTCAGTTGAGTTTCAGAGCCCTGTGCCCTCCTGGGAGACTCACTAGTGAGCAGCTGTTGGGCACACTGCTATGGAGTCAAAATGGAAGGTGTTGCCTAGTGCCTGGGAGAGTGAGCTGTGAAGCTGAGTTGGTCCTGAATTCCAGAAACAGAAAAAAGAAAAGAAAAAGAAAACAGAAAAAAAAAACAGACTCTCCCTGTAAATTTATCAAAATAAATAAATAAATGAACTACTGGTTAGGCTTGGTGGAACTTACTTACAATTATGGCGCTGAGGAGGAAACAAGGCAGCCCCCAGAGACAGCTGACCAGTCAGTTCTACTGACCAGGCCAGTGAGACACAAACACTCTGTCACATGCACATATACACACTTACATACAACTCTTATACTCATACACTGTCTCTCTCTCACACACTCGCTCTCTCTCATACACATATACACTCTCACACACATACACACACACAACTGTCATGCAGTCTCACACACATACTCTCTCTCTCTCTCTCTCTCTCTCACACACACACACACACACACACACTCACACCACTTAGGAAGTTCCTCCTTCCTCTGTCAGGTGGAGGAGTTCAGAAGGACTCATGAGCATAGCAAAAATTACTGAGGTCAGAGACCCTAGAGAAATGGGCCACAGTTGATGCTACCACTCAGATGTGGAAAACGTGATGACACTGGACCCATATTTTCTTGAAAAGAAGTGCTTAGAAATCCAAGCAGCATATAGGCAGAGTCCTGGTACAGGAGCCATGAGAAGCAGCAGCCTGGTCTGCTGTGCAGTTCAACAAAGCCCCCAGCAACAGTGAAGCACAGGTGTGTACATCACTCTCAAGCCTAATCCTAGCAACACCCCCGTTCCTGAAGGCCAATTCTAAAGAGTGGCAAACCAGTCCTGTTGATGCACAGTGAAGGAAGAAATGCTCAGGAAGCAGATGATGGAGAGGTGGATGAACAGAGGCCGTCTGGAACTTCAGGAGCAATGGCTTTCCGTTAGCCTTCTGTGGCGATGAAGCACCCATAGTCAGTAGATCCAGATCTAGTTTGGAAGTATGGGGCTTTCTGTGAATGTTGAGCCTACAGAAATGAGAAGCAGCGACAGAACACTGCACTCACAAAGAACATTCCCTAAACTACCTTCTTGTGTATAGGGGTCATGAAATACATATTTGTTCTGGAATAGTCAAAATTCCCCAAAATATACACCAAGTAGATGTACAAAAATTGCCAGTCTGTGTGGATGAATGTGCTTTAAACTCAAGCATGAAAAGAGGCATAGGTGGCCCAGAGCCATGCAGTAGGTAGTCACTGTCCTTCCACTCACCAGGAACCAGCATATCTTTTCAGCTGCCTTTCCAACGTCTCTCCCAGAACTAATGCATGTCATGATGGGCCCCAGAGAAAATGCCAGTACCATGCCTCCTCCTCTTCCTGGAAGGATGGACACATTGATTGTATTTATGGTTACCCACTTATTTTTGTCTCCCAGCAGAGATTCTAATATAGCCAGACTTACTGTTTTCTCTATTAGTGTCAGGGTCCCATTGCCCTTTTGTCACCACTGATTTTTATTGAGAGGACACTTCAATACTCTGCACCTTCAGCTGAGAGAAAAATTGGGATCAGAGGGCTACTAATAATAGCAGACACGCCAAAATTTGTCAACATACTCTCTAACCTAATCAAGGTGAGGACACATAGCCCCTCCCAAGTCAGTCATCCTTCCCGATCACAGGGCACCACCCTCTCTCTGTTTGCTTTGGATATAATGCTTTGCTACGTTGTCCAGCTCCAACCTTGCCCCCCTTCCTCTGCCTCTTCAGTAGCTGGGACTAGAAATGCATAATTATTTGTCCAATTCAAAACTTGTTTTAATCCCAATTTAGTTACAGAACTGTGGTTGTGGACAGAACAACCACATTTTAGGGATCCTGGGTAGACAAGCTTACTTCAATTTTTGAAGTTTGCAGTGGGGGTGGGGACTGATAAATTCTATGCATGACTCAGGAATCTCTTCTTTATTATATTTGAAGAGATCTGAACTAATTAGGAAAGCCCAAACAATCTTCACTGCCAATGGAATTCCTACACTTTTGACCCAAGGCTAAGCAAGCTTCTTGGAAGGAAACAAGTCTAAAATGATACTGTGGCTGAAGTTTTTAGTGTCTGTCGAGCATTTTGCTCAGATGATCTTGTCTCAGTGTTATAGTTTCATTATAACCTAAGACTTTAACATAGGGAGTGAAAAGTCTTACTGTGGACTATATTCTCTGCTTCCATACAAAAAGATGAATCATGAATCTTTCCAAGCAGGAAAACACTCATGTAAGAGCTTCAAAAGATATATTATTATTCTGATACAAGATGGGAATAAGACCCAAAAGTATACTATGGTTATATGAATCAATTTTAAGCATAGAAAAACATAAGTCTGTTTCAAGAATCCTTTGAAAACTAAAAACCCAAAATAAATTGTGTAACTATAAAACACAATCTGAACTTTAATTCTAATAATTTATTAAATTCATTTCATTGTTTCATACCTTTAATTTAGTACAAATGATTTGTGCTTTGTACATTACCAGCACTCAGTGGGAAATGGAAAGTGTGCTCCTATTCAATTTTGTTTCCTTCAAAGTCCAGTTTGAGTCCCTTATTTCCATTAGTTGAAACATAATTAATATTCCATTTTAGGTGTACTTAATGTTGGAAATGAGTAAACAAGTGATCAAATGTAAGGTAGCATGCAGGTAATTTTATACACGTATGACAGAGACCATTAGGTCTCTGAACATGGTACCTAGAATCTTTTTTTATTCATGGTTTTCTGAGTATACTGTGTTGTAACAATAAGTCTTTCCGCCAAGCTGCCTGAGCCCTGCTGCCACGTGGCCACCCACGTTTTGCCCAACGCCACATTATGGTCCCAAGTAAAACACAGAGACTTCTATTAGGTACAAATGCTGCTTGGCCAATGACTAGGATTTCTCATCTGCTAGCTCAGTCTTAATTATCATAAATCTATATATTTTATAAGACTTATTGGATGCCAGGGGAAGCATCCTATCTTCCCGGGCTCACATGGTGACTCTGTGCTTTCTCCTACCTTTCCCAGAATCCTCCTTGACTTCTAGTCACACCTATCTTGTTTTCCTATTGGCCTACAGTACTTTATCAACAAATTAGACAATCATATACCCAGAAGGACCTCCCCCATCATCTCTTCTTTTCTGTCTAAATAAAAAGAAGGGTAACTTATATTTTATAATAACTGAAGAAAACTATAACCATAACTATTTGTCTTCAACTCCATCAAAGACAATAGAAGGATAATATATAAGCTCTAGAACTGACAGAGACATCTTGTTGCCTGGACAGTCACCCCTCTGTTGCTCTGTAACGTTGGGACATCCATGTTCAGCCTGTAGGCCTCAGTGTGTCTGGCACACTTCTCCATTTCAGAAGAAACCCTTCAGTACTGTCTTGCTTTGTAAGAAAGGACCTCCCCCTTCACTGTGTCTTCATTTAATATTTGATTTTTTTCCCTTTTAGCCTGGAAAAGAATGGAGGACCATCTGTAATTCCTGTCTTTAAAAAAGGTAATAATTTTTCTTTTATTTCTTTAATGCCTGCTAGTCCTAGCAGTCTGTAATTCTGCCTTAGGCTTTCTTTTGCTGTGATAAAGCAAACACCATGACCAAAGGCAACTTAGAATGAAAGGATGTATTTCATCTTACATCTTGCAGCCAGTCATCCAGGGAAATCAGCGCAGCAACTCAAGGCAGGAACTGATGCAGAGGCCATAGATAAAAGCCAATTTCTGGCTTATTCAAGTTTCCTTTTTTACATACCTCAGGACCACCTAGCCAGGGCGAGGCAGCATCAGCCACATTGGGCAGAACCCTCCCACATAAATGAAGAAAATACCCACAGGTTTGCCTACAGTCCAGTGTTATAGAAGCATTTTCTCAGTTATGTCTAGGTTTGCATCAAGATAACATACCAACCAACACATCCAATCTTTAAAAATTCAACATGTGGAGACAACCCTCCAGAAAGCATCTGATTTATAATTCAACACACAGAAGACGCCTTCCCCTTATAAGCCTGTATTAATCATTTAAGGTCTTCCCTACTATCATGTACCAAAGATTTCTCTGGCAGGATGGAGCAGTGGGTAAGAACACTTGCCAACAAGCCTAATGGCCTGAATTCGCTCCTCAGAACCTAGATGGTAGGAGAGCACTCCATGCCAATGGAGATGCAGTTGCAGGAGGTTGTGCACTGCCTATGTGTGCTGGGGACAGAGCATGGGCTCTGCAATAGCACTGCATGCTATTAACTGTTGAGCCACCTATCCAAGACCTCATTAGGTATTAAACAGAGAAAGAACAAAAATGACTTACTTTCATGCACATGCTTAAATAGCCAAGCTTAGAAAGGGCCAATGACAGAGAATGCTGTCCTATAATAAACATCTGTGACATAACCAGTCAGAAAGAGAGCAGGAAAATAAACAGGAATGCAGGACTGGAGGATGGCCCAGTGGATAAGAGCAAATGCTGCTCCTCTTCAAGACCCAAATTTAGTTCACAGCATCCATGTGCAGCTAGCTCAACAGCCACCTGTAACTCCAGCTCTGAGGAATGTGACACCCTCTTCTGGCCTCAGTGGGCACCCACACATTGCATACATCCACGCACACACATATGCATGTGCGCACACACGCATACACAAAATAAAATTTCCTTAAAAAGAGAGAAAAGGAACATTTATCCAGGAGTATCTACAGAAAATTGGTACACGTTTTAGTCAAGCAAAGAAAATAAGTAATTATATTATACTTAAGGCCCTTGATTTGAGAGACATTTAACTTGGCCTCTTATTTCCAGGGAAAGAACACCGAAGAAAAGCAAGACCTAAAATCCAACCAAAAGATTCTCTGACTTTAATACCTCCTGTAACTAACCTCAAGGGGCTCTTCAGAACAGCAAAAAAGACCAACGTTTCCCATAACACTTTCTCTTTTTCATCTGGAATTTCATCCGATATCATAACTGTATCAAGACCAAGAATAGTGTATTTGAACATGCTTGGGAAACATGAGCAAAAATCCAGCCCAGAGCTCTCAGAAAGCTAATAATTTAAAAAAAAATCATTTGAACATGAAATGATTCTTGAGTGGTCTTTCAGGGGATGGAGTCTGTGTTGTTTGAATGGAGGTTCTTTAATACTGAACAGATCTCTCCAGTGTTTCACATGAAATTTAACATCAGGTTAGAGTTATTGATTCAAAAAATAAGTAGAATTTCTGTATATAATGCCTGCACTTATACCTATAGGATTTATCAACTGTCATGAGTATATGTATGTGTGTGTGTGTGTGTGTGTGTGTGTGTGTGTGTGTGTGTATGTGTATCTATATGTCTCAAGGGATAGAAACATTTTTGAGTTGGTATGCTGAGCTAAAGAATTCACGGCCTATGAAGCCTGAAATGTATAATGTCTAAATACTCAGTGTAACATCTGTAATCACTGCCCATGTGGCACATAAGGGACTATGATTAGATGTGTGGCCACTAGAGTTGTCCCATTATCAACACAAAGTGCCTACACTCTGCATCTGGAAAGAACATTCTTTTGGCTGAGAACTATATGAGGCCTTTGGTCAAAGGTTCCATATAGCCGGGCGTTGGTGGCGCACGCCTTTAATCCCAGCACTCGGGAGACAGAGGCAGGCGGATCTCTGTGAGTTCAAGGCCAGCCTGGTCTACAAGAGCTAGTTCCAGGACAGGCTCCAAAGCCACAGAGAAACCCTGTCTCGAAAAACCAAAAAAAAAAAAAAAAAAAAAAAAAAAAAAAAAAATGGGTGCAAGCTTTATCAACTGCTCTGAATTGCTAATTTCTGGTGGATTATAATATAGGAAATGTAGAGGAAAATATATGTTTAATATTAGAAAGAAATGAATCAGCTAGGTGGTGGTGGTGCACACCTTTGATCCCAGCACTTGGGAGGTAGAGGCAGGCGTGAGATAGAAGCCAGCCTGATCTACAAAGTGAGAGTTCCAGGACAGCCAAAGCTACATGGAGATACCCTGTCTTTAAAAGACAAAAAAAAAAAAGTGAATCAAATGACAAGATACTGTCACTCTCTCGATGTCATTAGGGTCACTCCTGAAGTTATTAAGTCTCTGAACATGAGGGACCTCCAGGAGGGCTCAAGATATTTTACATACAACCATAGGTACTTCCTGAGAAACTTAGCTTAACCAAACTATCCTACCATCCTGGCAACTTACAATATTTTTCCTGAAGAATCACTGTCAACCTTTTTTAAAAAATATTTATTTTGGTGAAAATAATTTTAATACAATAGTCTAATCATCGTTTCCCCTCTCTCCACTCCTCCCAGATCTTCCCAACCCACTCACCTGCACACTCTTTCTTTTCTCTTTAGAAAACAGATAGGCAAATAACAACAAAAACTCCAAATAAATCAGAATTTTTTAAAAAAAAACACCACACACAAACCCCATAAAAATACAAAATTGGAACCTCAATATACAAGCAAAAGACAGTAACAAACAAACAAAAACTGCCCAAACAAAGCAACATGAGACAAAAAGTCTACAAAAATACCATTGAGTTTATTTTGTGTTGTCCATCTATTGCTGGGCATGGAGCCTATCCTCAAGTGTGGATAATACAACCAGTTAGATGCCATTGGAGAAAACTAATTTTTCCTTTGCAAGTGGATTATCAGTTGGAGATAGCTTCTTGGTTAGGGATGTGAGCTCATTTCCACTTCCCCTCTCAGTACTGGGACCCATATGGCTTGAACCTGTGGAGGCCCTGTGCATGCTGCCACATCTGAGTTCAGAAAAGGATGCTGGATCCACTGGAACTGGAGTTATGCACGCTTGAGAGCTGCAAGAACAAGAAGTGCTCTTAACCACTGAGCCATTTCCGCAGCCCTAGTAGCAATGTACTTACAGCCCCAAACAGTATGTAGTTATTTCAGACAGAAAAAAAAAATGACAAATTTACAGTATCTGCAATACCAAGTTTCAGAAAAAAAATTATCCAAAACAAACCCTTCTCATCTTACTTATTTTCATCTAATAAATACAATTTTAAAAATAATAGGTATGAAAGTATGTGGCCCAATTAGAAAATATTAAAAGCATATAGCCTTCTTCTGAGCATGACACCTAAAAACTTAACTAGTAATCCATATTCTTTTGGTCAAGTTTTGTCATAACTCAGGGAGGGGTCTGTGGTTAAATACAGCTGAGATCTGGTTTGACTTTAAAACTGCTCTCATTGAAGTAGTAGTCAAAAACTAGCTTCTCCTCTCCTGAGAAAGGGGGAAACAATTTAGGATCCATAATAGGGGGCCAGGAATCAAAAGAATCACTGTATTTCTCCCAAGAATACATTTTTTCCACCCGCCAACATCAGCAAACCCTTCATCCTTTGATTTCACTGGGTTTGATAATAAAAACGCATTCTCTTTTGCTAAACTATAACATGCAGTTATTATCTTTCAGATGAAAAGATGTAAGAAAAAAAAATTTCAGAGAGTCTTGGGCCTGGGGAGAAAACTCATGCCTTGCAAGCATGGTTCCAAGTTCAATACCCAGAAAGTATGTAGAACTGCCAGGCATGGCAGTGTAAACATGTAACCCCAGTGCCGGGGTTGGGGGATAGAGGTTTGCTGAGGCTTCCTGGGCAGTCTCTTCTAGTCTAATTGGTGAAGCCCCAAACCAAGGAGAGAAGCCTGGTCTCAAAGGAGATTGACAGCATTCCTGAGTGTAACACCTGAATTGTGAATGACTCCTTGCTAAGATGCACACTCATGTGCCCCCCCCCAGGAATATGCATACACATGTGCGTAATAAAAGTCTTGAAGCCTAATGAACATGTTTATATAATTTGATACCAAAAACTTAAAACTTAATTATATTACCTGTAGAGAGCTTTAAGAATCACAATCAAATTGTATTTTTAATTGTGGTACTTTTATGGCAGCTTCTGCGACTTCTTTGGATATGTCTACTCCAAGAGGACATCTGCATAAAAATGAGAGGCCACAGTACAATATACTTGCTTCACAACCTATCTGACTTGTGCATATTATTGGCTTGGAGTCTGGACAATAGTGGAAGTAATGGAGAGTTGGCATAGGTGATGCTGACTCTTATATACAAACCAGGACATGTGCATGACACTACCTCATTCATAAGACACTTTAATTTTGAGGTAACCCTGTTTGCAATTTCTACTGCTCCAAAGTACTGTAAATTAGTAAGTTTAAAACAAAATGAAGGCTGGGGATATAGAGTTCAGTGGTTCCATAGTAGAGTGTCTGGTTAAGCACACACAAAACCTTCAATTCTGCAAACTATTAAGCAAACAACAACAAAAAAAAGCAAATGGAAAAATAACCCTTAAAAGGAACCACAAAAAACAACAAAAGATGCCATAGTCTATAATCTTTTACAAAGGTAAAAATGTAAATAGCATTTTAACACAAAGTCAAGCCTACATTTGTTTCTGTTTGCAGTTCCCTAGGTTTCCATGACTTCTCAGAGTTCACAAGTTGATCTGTCCTTGCCTTGCTTTTCTAGACTGAAGAGCTTCACCTCTCACTCTCACATTTTATCTATTCTTCCTCAGTAAGTAAAGTGAAAGCTCAAATTGCTGCTTTGCTATGATACTGCCCAAGGTAAGACTCTGACCTGACCCCAGCTGGATAAAGCCATCCTCGACACTGTCCAGCCTCAACTCTGCCATCAGGGGCACAACTGGACCAGCAGGATCATCTGATGAGCATCAATGTCAGTGATTCTTTCTGACACTACCCTAACCTCTGGCTATCCACAATCGACATCAACAATCTGCACAACAATCACAACTCTCTGGTGATGAGAAGTTCAAAATATCAGAAGAAATAATGTTCAAACATAACTATGTCAGGTTATGAAACATAGTTGTCCTAAATTCCATGACTGACTTGAACAGAACTTGATAGCAAATTAAACTGAAGAACTATGGTTTGAGAGAGGACACAGGGCTTACAGATGCCTTCTGGTTTATTCCTGTAGGAGCACAGTTATATCTGAATGGTATCTTTGTGTTTCCCTTAACTTTGTTAATACATTAACCATCCTTAGATAAGGCTACACATTACCAAAGTACAGCTCAGCTCATGGAGATAGTTTCTTTTATGTTATTAAAATATTTTATGTGTATGTGTGTGTACCTGAGTACATGTATGTATACCAAATGCATTCAGGAGTCCATGGAGGTCAGGGTGTTGGATCCCCTAGAACTAGAGTTACAGTAGCTGTTAGCTCCGTGTGGGTACTGGAAGCAGAACCCAGGTCCTCTGTAAAAGCAGTGAGCACTAACTACCAAGCCATCGCTCTAGCCCTGAAATGTGTTCTTTTCTGTAAGAAATAAGTCAATGTCTCACCATTATTCATAGCCTAAAGAAATGGGCCTTGGGTCATATATGGCTTGCTCAAATTTTTATAGTTTGATTCTGTAGCAGAAATATTTCTTATCAATGATTTCTCAACTATATTCATAATATTTCTTATCAATGATTTCTCAACTATATTCATGAAAACCAGTAAATTTCCTTGAAATACCAACCAGAATGTCAACAAAAACTTCATATATAAAAACATATTCCAGGCTTTGTTTCTCTTTTATAATGTAATTTGTATAAACATGATAAATAGTACTACATACTTTGGTTCATATCGGATGCCTTCTACATCATGTAAAATGCCCAAGCCAGCATGTAATCTTTCAATCCCATTCCTGAATAATGGTAATAAAAAAAAAATCATTGAAACAAAATCAACAGCCTCAAGATCTACAGGAAGAAAAGTTAGTATGGTAAGAAGTTAATGACTATTTATATGATTACAAGTAAATCACATATTATCTTGTGGATTACCATGCAATCATAATGCCATTATCAGTGCACAATCTTGGAGGAGGACACAACAAAGTGCATTGTGTTGCATTTGCTACAATTTCCAGAGCTCTTCGGATATACAAGTTACTTGCAACACCTCCAGATACAACCTAAAAGAATTGGGAAGATGAGGATTAATAGTTATCATGTATGAATATGAACCAAGCTGTTACTAAACTTGGGGTAAACTAACCAACAAGAAACTATTTGGGGGTAAGTAAAGATGATATATTTGCATAATAAAAATTTGGAGACACTAATCACAATTTTAAGCCAGCATGTATTCATTGCTAGCATTTTAAACATTTTCTTAGTAATAGAAAATTGTCTCTGCAACATTTGCAATCACAATATACCAATATTTTAGATAGAGCATTTTGTACTTTGGTTTTTTGTCACTGAGCCACTCAGCTCTTAAGAAACCATTATTTCTAATACTCATTTTTAATATTCCATCTTGCAAGTTGCCAAATTTAGACATTTCCTTAAGTTTATAATTTTCAAAGATCTAAGACCAATAAAGACCCATTAAATAGGAAGATTATCAAGTTTTGTAAGCACATTTAAAGAGATTTCATTAAAAGATGGAGGATAGCAGCCTACTTTTTTCAAAATAGTAACCACAATGTTGTTATGGTTTCTTTATGGTAAACCCTCTTAAAGTTCAAAGAGAAAATGTAGCCTGGGATTTTTTTATACACAGGCTATATATATGCTCCATAAAGATGTTATATCTACCTTGATTACAGCTATACATTGCTTTTATTCTGTATTATTTTACATTGTCCAGCATGAGACACAAGGACCTACTCATCTAAATACAAAGTCAACTAGATTCCTGAGGGGTAAAAGCATGCTGGAAAGTGTACCATTACTAGCAGGTAATGCTAATAATAATTAGCTTACTAATACTGCATCAGCTGGAGATAACAAATTTTTCTGCTTGCAGAACAGAATGGCACGATGTGTTCTTTTCGCAAGGTGGCACGCTGTTGTATGCTGCACCGCAGCAGCAATGTCTGCAGCTGAAGACAGGATTTGTCCCTTCTCAACACCTTCTTCTTTCTCCTTGTGCTTTATCAGCCTATCGATAACATGCTGAAGTCCCGTAAAAGAAAAATCGCAATTCTTAACATTCTGCATGGGAGGATTGATAGTAAAATGGAATCTATTTCCTTGTTTGGCCAAATGTTCTATAGCCTTCCCACCACTCATCGTAGAACATTCTGGATGTTTGATTAAAGAAAGTCTTCTTGCCACCTATTAAAAACAAACATTCAAAAAAATTTCATACAATATATTTTGATCAAAAAATTAATTAAGAAAAAGATTACCCACTATGACCAATTTAGCTTTCTCCAGAGATAAAGGGATGATTCAAATATGTGAGTCAATACATGTAATAAGTGACATTAAAAACATATTCTTTTTTTTTTTAAATTGAGTGGGCCCATTTTTATTTATTTATTTATTTATTTATTTATTTATTTATTATGTATACAACATTCTGCTTCCATGTATATCTGCACACCAGAAGAGGGCACCAGATCTCCTAATGGATGGTTGTGAGCCACCATGTGGTTGCTGAGAATTGAACTCAGGACCTCTGGAAGAGCAGTCAGTGCTCTTAACCTCTGAGCCATCTCTCCAGCCCCTTAAAAACATATTCTTAAATGAGGCATAGGCTACACATTTTGTAATCTTAAGCTATAGATAATGAATTTGAAAATTACTTTAAAAACCCTGAATGAATACAGAGACTATGGTTAATGTCAGGAAATTGGGCAAGTCTTCTCTTGAACAACCTGACCTGCAGTGTCCAAGCACTGCTCCCTAGTTTTTCTCTCTTATCCTGGGGTTGGAAAAATGAAGTTAGGGATGGTTATTTAATGAACTTGGAAAATACAAATCTGACTCATTCTTTCCCTTTATTCCTCTATCATTTCAGCTGTTTTGTACATGGGAGTATGCTCCAAACTACAAAACAAACAAACAAAAACAAAAACGAAAAAATCTGCTGTGATGTTAGCAATTATGCAATCGATTCTGAATTCCTTGTTAATCTTTACTTTTCTCTCACAGGATCTCACTATATAGGCCCAATTGGTCTGGAACTCACTATGTAGACCAAGCAGACCTTGAACTCAGTGAACTACCTGCCTCTACCTCCCAAGTGCTGGGATTAAAGGTGTGTGCCTCAATGCCCTGTTACTAATCTCTGTATGTCATTACAATTTTACAGCATGGCACAGTGCTATAGTTTCCCAAAAACTTTCACAAGAATATTTGACTAAATATATAGCAATACCTGCAAAGTATTTTTTCATATATTATTCTTACCATTTTATTCAATGGTTAAAAGTTACAAAATTGAGATGGACATAGTGGTAACCCACACCTGTATGCCAGCACACAGAAGGCTGAAGCAGGAGAAGCAGTATTAGTTTTGCCTTCAGCATGGGTTACAGAATGGAACCTTATCTAAAAGAACAAAAAAAAAGTTATTACAACTCTTCATATTTTTTTTTCTTCTCTATGTAGTCTTGGCTATCCTGGAGCTCATTATGTAGACCGGGCTGGCCTCGAACTCACAGAGATCCACATGTCTCTGCCTCCCAAGTGCTAGGTTTAAAAGTGTGCATCACCGTGACAGGCCACAACTCTTGATTTTTGAACCTTACTGCATGGCCCAGGACTGCCTCAAACTCATTAAATAGCCAAGGTTGGCCTTGATTTTTATCTACCCTGCTACCTCCACCTAGCCTTTTGCAGCAGTTTTTAAAGTTCTTCAGTCTAATGAAGCATTGCTCAGAATTACCTAGATGAACAGTTTGTATACTACTATTTAATTGAAAGAACCAACAGAAGTGACTTTTGAGACAGTACCTTGTCGAGCATGTCACCTGGTGCTATGTCCAAAGACTTCCCAAGAAGCAGAAAATCTGAAACACCTCGGACTAACGCCAAGAGACAGTGACCTCCAGAAATCAAAAGAACTAAAAAGGGAAACTCTACTTTATTGGTCAGCCTAATAGTAAGAGCGTGTGCCTCCATATGATGAATAGGAATGAATGGCTTTTTAAACTGATTTACTAGCTGTAAGCTAAATGATAAGCCTACACCTAAGCTTAGAGCCAGTCCTGGTTTGACGGTAGTTGCAATCGCTGAGAGATCACGTGGAGAGATGCTGCTGGCAGAAAGAGTTTCTTCTACTATTCGTTGAATATTTTCTCTGTGAAGCTGTTGAGCTACTGGAGGAACAATCCCACCTGTTCTGAAAAGCAAAACAAAAAGATAGTCTTTAAGAAAAATTAGGAAAGAAGGAAAACATGTTATGTCTGAAGGCATCATTACAAATGAACCACTGTATGCCATGCATGCTAACACTGTGTGCTTTACAATGTAAGACTGACAAGAGTTCAATATTGTTGCTGACTTTTCATGCTGTGTTCAAAACCCCTATAGTTGATTTCTGATAAGTGAGGTCATCACAACAATCTCATAAAGCATTCCAAAGAGATCATGAACGAAAGAAGAGCAGGCTAAACTGCATTTAGCTCTAACTAATCTCCTCAAGTAGAGAATTTTAGAAATCAATCCAAGAGTTATTTGTCTAAAGTAACATATTAAACTGGATACAAGAATATGAGGGGCCCAGGCATCAAAGATGACTCCTATTTGCTAGGAATGACTGGGAGAAAAAAATATCAACAGTGAGAAATATGAAGACAGTTTTGTGAAGGTGAGTTTATTTTTAAATGCATTGCACTTGAGGTCAGACCAGGACAAGAGATAGCTTGCAGTCCTAAAATAAAGTTTGGGAATCTAGCTCGGAGTTAGCAGTGGAGATCTCTTGTCTGTGTGGGACACTGAGTTAAGAATTAGCAAGAAGGGTTGGGAATGCAGCTCCAGGGTAAAGCACCTTTCTAATATACTCAGGGATTCAGTTTCCAGCATGGGAAAAACAATGGATAAAATGTGGCTGGCAGCAGATACAGTAATCCGTAACAGGTTTATAGTCTGGGAAGCAATTTCACAGGTCTGTAAAACTCACTTCTGGTCTCACAATATCATTTTAAAATACTTGACATTGCAAGACCATGTGGGATGGTTTCTATATACAGAAAATAAAATCGTCACAATATTCAATGAATATTTAGTTATACTATTTATCTACATAATTTATATATTCTATATTTTACATATATATACATATATATATATATATATATATATGGGAATGAAGATGTAAGAAAATCAACAGGTGCATTTTGTAATAAAATTTTGAAAAACTTATTTAAATATACTTATTTGATATTCCTATTTTCTATTAGTAGCAAAAGTACTCTTAGAATCATTTGAGTTTCTAGGCTCGTTTGTAAAAAGCCTAATATTTACTTTACATTTTTAGATTACTTTTTTTTTCTTTAGTACATGTGGAGGAGGTCAGAAGACAACCTGCAGGAGTCAGTGCAGGGACTGAACTCAGGTTCTCAGGGGCCTTTCCTAACAAACTGTCTCACGGTCCCATCAACATTCATTTTGACCTTTGTCTCCACACTTAATGTTTAGTTCAGTAACCACACTGACACCACCAAATTCCAAGCCGCTCTACTTTTCTAGCTCAGTCTTCTAATGCTTGGAGACCACTGCAGATTGTGATTCCAGAAAACACTAGAAAGCAATCTGTTGTTGACTGCTATTTTTCAACTCGAAATATTTACTTGATTGGAATTTGAGAGAGTTTGAATTCAAGTCCTTTCCTCCTACTCACTTTTTCCTTGTGTCTTATATCCATTCCAAGCCTTCTTTGACATTGTATGTTTTAGAAATCATGCTAAACAAGACAAACAATGAGTAAAAACTATGGCCTTATTCTCAATTAATGACTACACATTTTCTAGTCATATTTTAATTTGTATAGAGAATGCAAATGACTAATGAAGAAAGTGACAGAGATAAGGAAAACATTTAAATTTGGAGTCAAGGCAAGGGACAATAGAGGATTCAATTAAGTTAGTGAAAACAGAAAGAACTACCCCAGGGCGCACCGCATTTGAGGGTTATGTTTACTACCACTGCGTGACTGATTTGGATGTGAATGGTGAGGAGAGAGAATGTCCACGTGTTATGAATAGGCAAACAAATGTATAAATTGTAAAAAAGGATTAGAAATAATATCTGCAGGATATAGTGATACACAGTAAACCTAATTTAGATGACGTGCTCAGAGTAGCCTTTTCACTGAAGGTAAAATTCAGAAGTTCGGCACATTAAGAAAAAAGAAACCAAGATGTCCACTAAATAGTAATTATTGGTTGATATTAACTCTGTGCTGCCATACACTGGTAGGTCTCTGCAGGTCTGTGTGCATCGTATGATGAAGGGCCTTTCAGTTCATTTCCCACTGTGTGTGTTTGAGGCTTTATTTTCTCCATAAATTATTTCCAGTTCACTAAGGAAGCTGCTATTTTTGTTTATTGATATGAAAAAGAAATCAAAGTGATAAAGAACTTGCCTAATATTAATGAGAAAATACTAAGTCAGATCAGACTTTTTTTATTCTTCAAAAGCTGGAAACTGTTAACTTACAGGGGTATTCCTATGTGTTTTGAATTAGCCAATAATTTTTTTAGAAAAATCTAGAGAGTGCATTTACAATGTGGACTTTCACTTTCTTTTAAAAAATCTGAAAAAAAAAAAGAAAAATCTGATACTTCAGTCTTACATTCTTGAGTGACAATTGGTTAAAGCTAGGTATAGTTTACACTTTATCTCTAGTCCTGTGGTCCCACTGCAAACAGCTGAGTTTATAAACCTAAACTTTTTTTGTCTGTTTGTTTTTCGAAACAGGGTTTCTCTGTACTGCTTTGGAGCCTGTCCTGGCACTCACTCTGTAGACCAAGCTGGCCTTGAACTCCAGAGATCCACCTGCCTCTGCCTCCCGAGTGCTGGGATTAAAGACGTGAGCCACAAATGCCCAGTTTAAACCTGAGCTTTCATACAACAATGTTCTAAGAACTGATGAGAATTATATGTGTAAGTGTGAACATTTTTTTTTACTCCGAACCCTCAAGTGATGATTTCTTGGGATTGCTGTTGAGGTCACAAAACACACAAGCAGGAAAAAAGGCACACTGAGAGAAAAGTCACTGAAAGTAAGTTCTGGGAATAACCTTGTTTCTTTTTGCCATCAGGACTTGCAAAAGTTGAGATCCTACCGTGGACTGTGGAGGGCCCTAAAAGCCAGGAGGAAGTATGAGATGTTTCTACAGCAGGTTTTTTATTTGTTAGTTTAGAGACAAAGTCTGACTAAGCAGCACTGGCTGGCCTGGAACTCACATCCACCTGACTCTGCTGCAGAAGTGTTGGTATTAAAGGCCTACACCACAAGGCATGGCTATATAGAATGGTACTTAATGGTTGTACACAATAGGATAAGAATTTAACTACTAAAATTTGGCTTTTGTACATGATAAATGCCAAAGAATTGTTTCAGTTTGCTTTTCCAAAAAACAAAACAAAACAAAACAAATAAATAAATAAAACAAAACAAACAAAAAGACCAGAAAACCAGGAATGACCAAAATAGTTTCTACTTACTTTAAATGAACTTCGGTCTGGGAATGCATTGCTTCTCCCAACACATGTCCAGCGTCATCCACCACAGCAGCTGCTGTATCATCACAGCTGGTTTCAATTCCCAGTACCAGTTTATGAGGAAAAAGTGTTCCAGGGCCAACACTAGAACTTCTTAAAAATCCATGAACGTTACTCTTCGGTGATCTGGGGAAAACTCCTGCTATCTTACTTAATATTAGCATACTTACTACTCTACAAATAATTCCTAGAAAAGAATTACAGAAATATTATTTGGAATTGTCATTTGCAGTTAATTTCATTTACTTAAAATAATGAATATTCATTTTTAAGTATGCAGTCTTAGAAAATTATAAAAAACATTAGTAAAAGTTATCAAAATCTTATAAAGGCCCTATAAACCATTGACTATAAAAAATTCGATTTTACTGAAGTGAGAAACATACAAAATCACTAATATTCCAAGTTGAGCATCTCTAAAGTGAAAATCTAAACCATTCCACTCACTAGACTTGCTAATGGAAACATAAGGAACACTAAAAATATTATAGCTATATTTACAGGATGCAAATAAAACATGAATTTCACGTTTAGCCTTGGGTCTCATCCTCAGATAGGTCATCCTCATGCGTATGACACATGCCCAAATATATATATATATATACATATATATATATATATACATATATATATAATACAAATTTGAAACTTTTGGTTCAGGTTTTTTGGGTAAACAATGTTTAACTTAAACGTTATACAACAGCTAATGTTACAATGCAATGGTTATGTGAATAGTCCTATTTAAAACGAAGTTAAAATTTTAAAAACTAACAGCAATTAAGAACAGATAAAAATGAAGCGCCCCCCGCCCCCCGTTTCCTGGGTCTCCTCTCCAAAACAGTATACAGCACATGGTTCAGTTTATTAAAATATACGCCCACCATTCAAGATTTAATTTTGTAGTTTGGAAACAACTCCTCCCATAAATCTCATTCTAAAAGAAACACGTCTCGGCTAAAACAAGTGCAGACACTTATCCGATGTTTGGAATCACAGCTCCATTTTTGTAATTGGTTTATCACCCCAAGCTTCTTTCGAAATCCTTCTCCCCACTCCACCCCAAAGACAGCAATCCATCACTAAACGTAACACCCTAACATTTGTATATTGCAAAGCATGTGTGGAATGGGCAAAACTGGGGTTAGAAACAAAAGCGGACTTCTCAACTGGGAAAGCGGACCTGCAGGGACGGGACGGAGTGAACTATTCGCAGATTCGAGTCCCACAGATGGAGCTCCCACAGCTACTTCCGACGAATTAGATTTCCTCAATTTGGGCAACACAGCTGGAAGCAGCTGGCTGAGAAGCGTTGGAGTCCCTGGCGGCGGAGCTGGAGAAGAGCCCCGACTAGACCTGCTTTTAAAAGCCTAGGAGCTGAGATCTCTGCATTATCATCTACCTTAGGAAACTGCGGCCGTCGGCTCGGAGCTCCCGCGCCTACAAGTGACGTCACCGGGCAGCGCCACAGTTTTTGGGTCCGCAGGCCTTCCCGTGGCTCCAGAGCCGCTTAGTAAATAAAGGCCTACTAAGGAGCTATTGAATCTTCCAGCTTGCCTCTGGCGTTCCTCCCAGGTTTGTGAGCATCACGACTTCTACAGGGTCACACTGACATGGAGTCCGGATTGAGTTCTGGTTGCACTGAGCTACATTTTAGGGAAGGGTCCTGCTTTAGGTTAGCTTTGCTGCCACCACGAGAAAAAGGATAGTGTACATACATCCTCACCCAATTTTAGGGAAAATGTCTTCAGGCTTACAGGTAGTGACCTGAGAAACCTTTCACTTTCATGGGGAAAGTGAATTTTTCATCAGAAATCAGAACACCAGCAAAAATAGCACTGCGTTCCCAGAGAATGGAAATGTTTCTGTCTGTACAGCCTAAACCCCCACTCCCACTTTCCATTCCAAGTGAAACACCTGTGACTGGCTCATTCTGTTATCACAGTCAAATAAGTTGTAAACATTTTTAAAAAAATACTGTGCTGCATTCTAAAAGTCCCAGATTACTATGTACTCAACCTCTGTGTAGCATGTAATAAATTTGCATCTTGTTTTTATTGGCTTGGTTTGTGAACCTAATAAATTTGAATGGATGTATCCTAAATCTTTCCTCTCCCTGCCTAAGCTTTAAATCTGTAGCAAGCAAAGGCTTTGTAATGGAAGGTTGGGAAAATCTGGAATACACATCTTTGCTTTGCAGACAGTGAAGGTTAGAGTTTAAAAGAAAAGAAAAAGAAAAAATCTTATCACAGACCAGCAGACTGCTCTCTAGGGCTAGGGCAACCTTGATTCTGGAGCCTTTTTGCTTAAATGCCAAAATACAAACTCATTTGTCACCTTCAGATGAATCTAACAGAGTGCTACAATACTTATTCCTTAAGTGTGCTCCACTAGGATGTGTGTGCATGTATATGAAATATTATACATATATGTATGCTTCAGGTTCTTTCTATATTGTCCAAGCTGGCCCTTAGCTCCTGGATGTAAGCAGTTCTTTCTTCAGCCTTCATAGTAGTTGGGACTATAAACACCCAACTACCTGCCTGTAGACCTGCCTGAATTTCACTTTATCACACAATCATCAGGACTTTTCCATTGTGGAAGGTACTTTCTTAGTTGTGAGAACTAGAAAAGATCCACCTTCTCAAAGTCTATTAGAAAAAGACTAGTAATAGGCAATAGAAAGGTAGGGAAATGGAAATGCACACTAAGTAGAGAGGAACTTTGAGAAGGCTGAGTGATGTACAACCGATGTAGCCGTAGCCTGGCGGGATCATGACATAATTAGCTGGTTCTCAAATCTGATTCCTTTACAAGATTTGGATTAGAAGTGACTGCACCCTGGGTTACTGAGTTACGGATCACAAGTTGCTAGAGAACTACTGTTTAAAAGCCATTAGTACTAGTAATGCATTAACTTATGGAAAACAAAGATGCTGGAGCTAGGATAGTTGGGTCTGCTGGTCTCGAATCTTTGTGTTGAACAAACCACAGTGAAGTCAAATTCAGATTATATGCAGAAGATAAAGGCAGTAGAAATAAGAAACTTGTTGCTTCTCCCCTTGAGTCATATGTCTTTTGTAAATTTGTCATGTACTCTATGACCTTTCCTGTGGTGATATCTTGCTTGTACAAATAAAGCCTGTCTGAATATCAGAGAATAGAGCTTGCTACTAGCCAACCATGGAGGTGTGGAGGTCACAACAGACAGACAGGAAGTCAGATGGTTGGGCAGATACAGGAAGTGAGATGACTTGGCACAGAGAAGAAGTGAGATGGCTGGGAGAAGTGGGGATATAAGCTGAAAGAAACAGGAACTTGCTGTCTTGTCAGCTGAGATGGTAAGGAGGTAAGGTGTGGCTGGGGCTTGCTCCTTCTCTCTGATCTATCAGCATTTTCCTGTATATCTAACTCCAGGTTTTTATTATCTAGGCCAATTAAGAACTCAATTTACATTTTCTCCTGTTGGGCCCAAAAGGGGGACCAACTTTGGGAGACACACCCCACAGAGTCACTCACAGGACCCAGGTTCAATGCAAAAGCAAAAGGATTTTATTCCAATGCATTGGGGTCTCTCTCTGAGAGACCTTATATCTTTTTGGTAACTAGGCAGGAGTATAATAACATATTGGCTATAACATACATGAGTCATTTACTGATTGGTTGGGAACTGAACTTACAATTTTGCCCACCAGGGGTTTGGAATGTTATTTTGGTTTTTACACCTGCAAGGCCATGGGACAGCTAGTGGTTTTTCCGGGAACAGAGTGACTTATACTTATTGTTGAAGATAATAACATTCCTTGGAAACTAGTAGTAATAACAATTTCCAGAGACTGGTCATCATGACTGACCATCTCATGTGTTCTTTTTTCCAGAGCTGTGTGTGTGGCCAGAGTGATTTTCAAATACATGCTGATGGGTATGAGGCTAGGCTTGAGTTGGGGTCTTTCATTCCTTTCCAGGTTTTGTTACTAAGAAGTACCATCTTTGATGTGAAAAGAAAATCCTCCTACTCAAGGCAGTACTCAGTCTGGTCTCATTTTGGGAACATTTTTTTTCATATATTTTGTTTGCTAAGATAATGCTTATTTTACAACTCGTTCTTCAGACTATCTCTTGTGTCAAAAGATTTGTAGCATACATAGCTTATCATTTTAATCATTTTAAAATGAAGACGTCTAAAGAACACTCCCATTGTTCTATATTCACTTCCATTGACCTCCAAATTTTATCTTCCCAATAAAATTTTGTATCTATTAAACCGTAATACTTTAATCTTGGCAACAACTATTCTCTTTTGTGTCTTTATGAATGCAAGTAGAAATCCCAACTACAAGTACTTTACTGAACAAATAAATTCTAAGATGACTCTCATGATCCACACCTTACAGTATGCATGCTGTTATGAGATACCTCTTCCATGTATCTGCTGATTTATTGACTGACTTCCAATAAACAGAATACAATGAAGAGATAGACTATCACTTGTAAACTAACTTTATATATACAAAAAAAACCCCACGACTTTTACCTTGACTCTTAGATCTCTTGCCCTGAGAGAACATAGCTGCTATGTTATACTATAAAACAGATGTGACAAGAGGGCCATGTGGCAAATAAACCAGGTGTAGTAGTGTAGCTTTTAATCCCAGCACCTGGGAAGCAAAAGCAGGCAGATCTCGTGAGATTGAGGCCAGCCTGGTCTATTTAGAGTCCGGGACCAAGAAGGACTACATAGAGAGATCTTGCCTCAAAAAGAACTAAAACAAACAAGAAACAAGTTATGTCCATGGAACAGCCAACTTCTCAATGCTTCCTAGCTAATGCTTTGCATGAAACCCCAATCATGGCCAACAAATTACAGCTTCAGGAGACAGTCACAACTATAAGCATCCATCAACATCACAACCTACGTTCTTAGGAGACAGTTATGGAACATATTATTTTAAACCAAGGGCTTTTGGGATAATTTACATGTAACAGGTAAATACTACTCTACTGTGAATTTAAGTTAAATAATAATAAAAAACTAGATGTTTTGAAGCAACATTACAAAATGAAGGAAGATAGGAAAAACCCAACAAATGGAAAAAACATTAAATAAAAAGAGAAATGTTTCAACCTTAATAATCACAGTGCTTAAATCTCTAACTTTGTAATTGCCTGTTAGCTACCTGCCAGTGCACAATATGAATTAGATGTACCTAGGTAAATATAAACATTTGGCTTGCTTTATAATGATATGGGGTAAAGGTCAATGATGTCAAGGGACTGGGAAAGAAGAAAAATGTTAATTATTCTTGGAAAACAAAGAGAAACGATTTAAAATGCTCATGCTTGAATGCATTAGAACTTGTATAAATAAAGAGGGCCTGAGCTAGTCTGGGCCATCAATTTGAAAGACAACTGATGGTCAGTCTTCTCATTTTTTGCCAACTTCACACATCCTTCCTGCCGCACAAGAACCCCGCTGGAGCTGGACTTAGGAAGCTATTATATGTAACTAAATTTAAAAATTATTTTAAAAAGATTTATTTTTATGTTTGCCTATACATGTACGTGTGTGTGTGTGTGTGTGTGTGTGTGTGTGTGTGTGTGTGTGTACATGTACATGTGCCTGGTGCCTTCAGAAGCCAGAAGAGGATGATGGATCCTCAGATCTGGAGTTGAAGGTTGTTGCCAGCTGCCATGTGGGTGGGAACTGAACCCGAGTCCTGCAGGTTAACCATTGAGTCATCTCTCCAGCTCCTAAAATAAACTTCTTTATGACTTGTCAGTAAATGCTTGATTTGCATACTTATTTTTATTTACCTATAACCCTGGAGTTGTCTAAAATTTCATGGGCAAAGAGAGGTCAGTTACAAGTGAAAACCTTGAAGAAGCCCTGCATAAATCATGTTCTTAAAGGTGTTCCTTTCACAGCTGGCCCCCAATGAATGTCCTATTAAGACAAACTGTGTTTTATTATTCCTGTCCTTCCACAGATTCATAGTGCACTCAGAACACAAGAAGCTCTGTGGCACTACTTCCTGAAGAATGCTCACCATCTTTGCCTCTACTGTTTTCATACAATCCTCCTCTTTAGAATTCTTTATTGCTTCAGTTATACAACAGCATTTGATCATACACTTCTGTCTTCTAGTAAAGCTATTATCACCCACCCCTTCAGAAATCTCCCTAAATGATCTCTTTTATGTGTTCACCACTCTCAACTTCATACTGCACACTGTTCATTTCACAGGACATAATCCAACTTTCAACAACACAGGAGCAAGTGGTATCTCCATTCAACTTGAAAATATATACCCAACAACAAACAGTGCTTGTTGAGTATTAACAATTTCTTTTTATAATGAATGATCCAACTTAGTATCAGCTCTAATTTTGATAAGGTATGTTTCTTTAGTAGCCATAAGTTTTCATGTGAGCCACAATACTACTGCAACAGGAAACTGTAGTAGTATATTTTCATGGAAGAATAATTGATAAGGCTCTTCAGGACTGGTTTTGCAAAAACAAGTCTTTGTGTTCAATATATACTTAAGGAACACACATACACTTAAAGGGCCTCAATACTGATTTCCATAGCGGGTGTTCTAATATATATTTCCAACAAGAGTTTCTAAGGATCCGTATTGCAGTCCTCAGCCTCTTCCTCACCAGCGTCTGTTGCTTTCTTAATGATAGAAATTCTGAGTTGGTTAAGCTGGAATCTCAATACAACATTGACTTGTGTTACCCTCATGGCTAAGGATGCTAAACTGTTTTTATGTATTTATTTTATGAATAGTTGTAGATTTGTAAAATTAAAATGTATTTATTTTGTGAGTACAGGTATCTGTGTGAGTACAAGAATGACACAGAGTGTGAGACGTCAGGGGACAACTTGTAGGAGTTGGTTCTCTCTTTCCACCATGTGGGGTCATGGCAATTCCACTCAAGTTGTCAGGATTGGCAGCGGGCACCTTTACCCATGAGCCACCTCACAAGCCCTGTTCTTCTTTTGAGAGCTGTCTAATTCATTTTCCCATGTATTCTTTATTCTCTTTTGAGATATACAGGTCTAAAAATGTCATAAGGAAACCCATCATTTTATCCAATGAACATATACACTAGTTAAAACTGTATGTGTGTATAGATACATGTATACATATATTTGCACATACATACATAGATATACACAGGCACACATACACACACCAACAGGAATTGGGCATGGAAACACAAAGTTTGAAAAAAGAGAAAGAAGAAAATAACAAATGTCAAGAATGTAACTTGCCCAAAGTCTTCAGACTTTTCTTTCACATAGAAAATTCATAAATCTTTAAGATCAGGGTTAATGACCATTATTACTGAATCTTTTTGACCATCAGGAATCTTTTCCCTAACACAAAGTATTTCCTCTATAGCATATGCAAGGCATATTCAAGCATATTCAAGGAAGAAGTGACTCTTAGAGGAAACAAGCCCCATTTTTTCTTGATAGGACTAAGAAGGTACAGCTGGTGGATCAAGCATCAAACTTTGTCATGTTGCCTTGAAAAGCCAAGAGCAAAAGCCAAATGGGATTTAGTGGTTTATTTATCATGTATTATTTCTGTAAGTTTTACTAAGAAGTGTTCAAAGTCTCTCTGTCTCAAACACAACAGAGGTTGGGGGGTAGGGAGAGAGGCAGGCAAACATACATGCAGACAATTTAAATTTCTTGTTCAATGTATTGGGGATTTTCAAAGAGACAACAGAATTGAGGGCTGGAAAAATATAAAGGCAAAACCACATGAGAATTTTGCAGTAGAGGTTTAGAATAAGAAGGAAATTCAACTGGTAATAGTGGAAGCATGCTGTCCATCTGAGAGGAAGAGAGGTGCCTGGGTGAAGGCTGCCAGGCTTGGGAAGTAGAATTATGGGGGAAGCCACAGTAATAAGCTTGAGGGGGAGACAGGAAAATGTTTCCTGGATATGGTAGCTAAATAAAGAGAACCTGCCTAAAGTTTCCCCTAAATATCAGTAATACAAGTTACTTATTTCTCCTGGAGCAGGAACTGGTATTGGTAGAAGCCATTCATCACACATTTGTAGAGAAGAGCACAACAAGAGGGGGTAGTTTGCTAACCATAAAAAACAATGGTTCACTCAACAAAGAAAAAATGTATTTACTTGAAATTTCCAGGGAAATATTGAAAATGTACATTTAAGTATGTGATTACTACTCAGTAACTTCTATTCCAAGAGCAAGATCAAGTTCAAGGACCCCTGCTTTTTTAGAAAGCTTATTATCAGATAACAGATGAGTAGAGCTAATAGTGCAAGACAGTGAGAGGTTAAGAAATTCACACGAAATACCAGAAGAACACAAAGCTGAGCTTGCCCAAGGAAGGCAGTTACGAAATCTAATATACTACCAACTATATGGATATATGATGATTATTAATATTTTAGTGAATAAGCACATTAAAAATATTTTTATGAGCTGAGTGGTGGAGGCACACTATTAATAAGGTAGCAATCATAGTCACCTGGAGGGAACTCCTTACCTGAACTTCCAATCAGAAGCTCTGCCAGACAGGACCACCACTAGATGTGCAAGGAAAGAAGCAACAAACCCTCAGAATCAGGACTCCCAAGGGGATCCATAGAGTGGCCACACAGACTTCCTTCCTATCCCTTGACTAATTCCTAACATCTATGTCAATTATCTCACTATCCATTTATCTCAAATATCAGGTAGCACAATGAAAGAACAAAATACTCAAGGAAAACCAAAGACTAGTAATAAAATAATCATTAAGCATCTCTCTTTTGTGAGGACAGGTTTATTATCTATGTAATCTAATGCATTTCTCTGATGGATACACAGACACAGGACCAAAGGGGAGACAAAAGTTAGTTGGAAGATCTTCAACAATGGGTGGCACGCATTTCTCAGTAGGTTTTAGTAAGGGGCTAATTTAGTTTAAAAACAAAATGCATTTTACTCGGAGGCTGTTTTTCCTAACATCACTTTTTAGTAACGTCTCTACGCTAAAGACTGCTAACTCGAATAAAGGAAAATGAAGTCATGTGGGGAAACCATAGCTAAAGTATGTTCTCTTACGTTTTGAGGAATTTAAAAGTATACTTTTATAAGGCCTGGGAAGTTCGCCTCTAACTAACTGGTTCTGCCTTATGAATAACCCGAGGGAATTCAAGGATCCTAAACAAATACACAGCAGATAACTTAAAATTACAAAAAATACCAGATGAAACCATTCCAAGAGCGGACCGCTTTGTCTTCTGGGAACCCCGTTTTGCTGGTCTTGTCAAAGCTAATGACTACACCACATCCCTAACAAGTGGCTGCTGCCCCATCGGTGTCACCACCCACACCCACACCCGCACCCCAACTGTAAAACCCTCGCTGAGGAGGTGTGAGGCCCGGCACGCCTGGATGACCAGCAGGGCTTCCCCGCGGCCCGGATCCCGATCAGCCATGCCGACCACGCTTTTATGTGGACAGCAGCGGGAACCGGGTCCCGCGGTCGCCCTGAGCTGTCTGTCCAGTCCTCATCTTGGTGCCGGCTCAGCCCCATCGGTGTCACCACCCCCACCCCCAATCGACGCAGTCCGAGATGCCCAGCCAATCACGTGCCGCAACGTAAGCGCAAGAGGGGCGAGTTGCCCGGGCTGCAGCGCAGGGGTGGAGTCTGCGCTGGGGCTGAGGGCTCTGTGCTGGAGCCAACTTCTTAAAGGGACTGTGTTTGGGGTGCGCAGACACCCGGACTTTGTCCCCAGCTCTCACTGTCTGTGAGAAGCCTTGAGAGGGACAGGCCGCCCGCCCGAGCCGCGGGATCCCCGACACGCGAATGTTGGCCCTGTAAAGTCAGGTTCAGAGGTCTCAGATTTGACGGGGGAGGCTCTGTGTCCCCCGCGTTCTGGGCGTGAGGTGGATGGATGGAGTGGGGAGAGGCAGCCATTTAGTCAACAGGAAGAGGGGTGTGGGCTGTTCTGTCCCCAATGTTTCTGAAACAAAGCATGGGACCGAAATGGGCCCTGCTGTCTTCATGGCCTACTCTTGGCATCCGGGATTCCTGAAAATATCTGCCAGCTTTCCTCCATATAAGTTCCCGTTGTCTCCTTCAGGCTCAACAATGTTATCGAGCCAAAGTTTGCATTTTTTTTTTTTCTCATTAGGATGTCCAGTGATGGTGACCAGCTTCTGCGTTCTATGGTCCCTGAATGAACTGGCTTTGCCTATTATCTCTCAGGGAAATCTTAATTGCCCCATTGGCAATCTCATGAGACCCTCTCACAGCGATGTTTTTACATGTGTAAGATGAAACCTATAGGACTATACAGAGGTAAACTGTTGAAATGGTTATGAAAACCCAATTTTTGTGGATAGTTTCACATGTAAATAATTATATATTTGCTTTGTTTTGCGTTAAATAACAAGAACCAGCTTCAAGTCCAACAAATAGTCCTAAAAATAAAGTCTACCGCGATTTCTAAATCGGGAAGCAAGTGTAAATGATATTTGAATATATCCATACTACACAGATTAGGTTAACTGGTAACAAAGCAGAGCAGTTGTTGCCTACATTCATAATTAGGAAGAAACAATTTCAGAGGTGAAAATAATTTTTCCTATGCAACATGGGCCCTTTGCATTTCTGTGGACTCCAGTTTAAGAGGCAGATGAGTGGAATACCTTATGAAAGGTTCAGGCATTATGCTGGCCTGCCCCTGTTACCTGGTAGAACAGGCAATACCCTGGTCAGCCCAAGGTTCCATGGGAACTAAGTCTGCACGCAGGTGCAGAGGACCCCTTTAAAAGATAGGCCCCTGCCCATTTACACTCTCCGTTCCCGCTCTCTGTGCTCTCTGTTCCCCTGCTCTACTCTGTTTCCCACCTATGCTCTCGCTCTGTCTCTCTATGGCGACTGGCCATGGCAGTCAGCCATTTACCCCTGTTTCTCTTCTTAGTCTCCCCATTCTGCTGGGCCTTATAATAAACTTATAGTCTTATGTCTCATGTCTCAGCATTTCTCTTTTCTTTTTAAACAAAAGAATAACACCTTATAGGCCAGTTTTCCAACCACAGCACTCCCAGTGACTCCTGGAACTTTGCTCTAGTGTCTGCAGTGATTCCTGCTGATTCCATTTGTTTTTCACTCTGTAAGGTAAGAAGAGTTTGCCCTTGGTGCTGAGGGAAAGACAGCAAGGTCCATGCTATCTTTCTTCCCAACTGTGATTCATTACCTTTAGGACAGAACTGGAAAGCACTTGAGTACTTGAACAGTACAGGAAAGAGAATGATAGACTCTCCAGGGTCTTTCAGTATTGAGCATGCAGTGGCAGAATGAACTGACTTGCAGCTTCCATGAGCCCTGGCCCCACCACTTCATTTCACACTGAAGGCCATGGGTTAAAAACAAGTCACTGCTGACACTAAATTCCTTTTGTCATGGTCTGCCTGGGGTGCTTTCTATCCTACTGTGTTGTGCCCACCAACCAAGGTATGAATGCCTACTCAGTGAGTGCATAGAATAGAACTCCTTTGTTATGAAAACTAAGTGGCAGGATTTTGAAACACTTAATTGCAAGTTGTTTAAATTTGTCTCCCACTATTTCTTTAGAAGGAAAATTAGGTATTCCTTTCTTAATTGGGCTATTAAATAAGAACCTGGAGTCAGATATAGAGGAAAATGCTGAGAGATTAGAAGGAGCAAGCCATAGCCATGCCTTACATCCTTAGTGCCATATAACATTTTTTCCATAAACATAAGTTGGCTTATGGTTCATTTTTGTAATGGAGGAATGTTAATCTGGGTATTTCTTTGCTGCAACAGATCAAGACCCCATAGATTTACTGCTATATTAGCAACATATGGCCTCAGCTTTCCTCTTTGTCCTTCTGGCCCTATAGTTTCAACTCATCTTGTGCTTTGTATTACCTCAGATAGAGTTCCAATCCATAAGAAATGAACATCTACCTCCTGAAGAGGCCAACTTGGATGCCAAGATTCTGGAGTGATAATGGTGACAACTGCACCTGTGCCCAATAATCCTTTGAGTATAACATTATCTATTTGTATTCTTCGTTTTTGGTCTTTGGCCACTTATAGAAGTCTGCCAAAATATATGTTTTCTATTTCCTCCTTGAATTTTTGATTCATCTTCCAAAGCTATTCTATCATCCAGTACAATTTGATTTTTTACAATAGGCAATGGATTTTCTAATTGTTCTGGGGAAGATTGTCCTCCACAGTGATTGGGAATGACTGGACCAATTTTGACATGGAGCCTTCAAGAGGCCCCTCAAGGAGTTTTTCAATGGAAAGGGGTTGCCTTGTTTGTCTCTTGTCCATCTACATTTTTTGGTCCATTGTTGGTTTTGCTGCATCTTCTACATAATCTGAAAGGTTGGGGTCTTCTATTTGGGTTATTCCCAGAAGAAGCATTATTTCTAGGTATTCCCTGTCTACAATTTCTTTTCAGATGGCCTTTTCTACCACAATGAAAACATTTGGTATTTTGATGTCTCCTTATACCTTTGGAGATTGCTTCTCTTATCCAAGCCTGAGTGTTATAGTCAAAAGACTCAACACTGGCTATGTGTAGGATCTATTCATTCATTGGTGCTGATCTGATTTTGAAGGGCCCAAGTACATTTTTGCATTCTAAATTAGCATTTTCAAAATCTAGAGATTTAATGAGTAATCATTTAGCTTCTAGATCTGCTACCCCTATTTGTACAGCTTTAGTCAATCTTTGCAAAAAGTCACTAAAGGGCTCATTTGGGCCTTGTATAACCTTAGTATATGACAAAATTCTTTCCCCTGATTCTTGAATCTTGTCCCAAGCATTCAAGGCTTCTGAACCACATAGGGACAAGATGTGCTCATTGTATGGAGCTTGAGTATCTGCATCAGCATAATGCCCCTCACCAAGAATTTGATCTTGGGAAGCCCCATAACCTGTGTTCTGCCTTGATGTTCAAGGGCTTTGGTCTCTTCCCTCCAATATCACTTGCACTGCAGCTGTGGAGCAAGTTCTAGAACTGCTGAGACTAATTGAAGCCAGTCATTAGGAGTTACTCTATTTCTTGTAGCCCATGCTTTTACTAACTGCCTCACATAAAAAGCTACCGCTTGCTTAATACCTCTTAAATCTTTCACCAGTATAGGCTCCAATTTGCATTCTGTACATCCATCTGGGTGATCATTCTTTGCTTGTTTTTGAGTAATAGTAACAAGATAGACCATAGTAGGTGATGATGATAACAACCTTTGGTAAGTCATCTCTGATGCCGAAAGGTACTAGCAATATTAAAATGTTTTTATTCCCTTGAGTTTGACCATAACTCCTGGTGTATCAGTTTTAAGGTCTTCTATAGCCTGTAATCTATTCACCATTGTTTCTTGAATCGTTTTAACTTCCTGAGCTGTAAAAACTTCCAACAATTTCATTAAATCAATAAGTTTCTTGTTCTCATCATTTACATATGATTCCAGAGATTTAACATTCTCATTCTTAGGGATGGCATGCAGATTGCCTTCCAAAAATAATGTTCTATCTGCAAGCTTGTCATTACTCTTAGACATGGAGTAAAGTTTCTGTTAAGAGTGCATTACCACGTTCCACTTTGTAAATTCTCTTTGTCAAATTGTGATTGTTAGTTTTAATTGTATGAATCCTTTTTTTGTTTTTTTGAGACAGGCTTTCTCTGTGACTTTGGAGGCTGACCTGGAACTGGCTCTTGTAGACCTCGAACTCACAGAGATCCTCCTGCCTCTGCCTCCCGAGTGCTGGGATTAAAGGCGTGTGCCACCAACACCCGGCTTGCATGAATCCTTTTTTGCTAAGCCCTCATTGCCAGTATTTAAAGTCTGTATCATTTCTATAAATTCCTCATTTAGATCTTTCATCAAACCATTTTCAAGGATATGATATGGATTATCAAGCTAAAAGCAATTATGGCATTATGGCTAAGAGTGTATACATCCCAGGTTGGTTGTTTACCTCTTTTAAAATTCCATCCAAGGGGCCTGGCGGTGGTGACACACGCCTTTAATCACAGCACTTGGGAGGCAGAGGCAGGTTGATTTCTGTCAGTTTAAGGCCAGCCTGGTCTAAAAACAAAACAAAACAAAACAAAACAAAACACAAAACATTAAAATTCCATCCATAGTAAAAGCAAAAAGATTTTTAAATTCCTGGATGATAATATTGCCCACCATTGTTGTAGCAGTAGTTAAAAGAGTATAAATAACATTTTTATTAATTTATTTGACAGCTTAAAATGCAAACATATCCAATAATTTACCTCAAATTAAATACTCAAAGGTCATCCTTGCCTCTTATGGGCTTAACTTTGAGTTGCAATGATGAAGTTTCGCCAGCAGGTGTCGGAGGTGTACCACCAAAGCAAGTCCAAGAACACTGAAGCTCCGGTCAGACTTGTCCAAATGTTGTCCAACCTCTGGATTCTAAGCAAAAACTCAAACCAAACCAAACCAAATTTTTTGTTAAAGAGAAAGGGAAAATGGAAGAAACTGCATGCGCCGATTGCCAATCACTGCTCACAACGCGGGGGCTGAAGCCGTATGTGGCAGGCTGAAGCTGTGGGCCAGTCGGAATGGGTGTGCTGGCTCTGGGAAATTGCCAGGTCTGGGTGTCTGTCCCTTTGGTCTAAATAAAAGCTGGCTCAAATCACTGAATTAAAAGGAAACGGTTCTAGGAATGGTGTAAGCTGCTGCTGCTGGGTGGAGGGGAAGAGCAGGGAGTGGGCCTGGGCCCTATCCCAAAGGATATGACAGACTCTGGTGACCCCTTATGAAAGGCCTCACACTCCCTGGGGAGCAGAAAGGGTTTGTGATAGGGTTTTAGTTGGGGCGGGGGGTAGGGGAGGAGGGGGGAGAGAGAACTGGGATTGACATGTATTCTTGTTTCTAATTCAAATAAAAAATTGGAAAAAAATCTTTTCTAAAGAGGGTTGGAAAAAATTCTTGTGTCTAACTTTGCTTTTAATTTTTGTAATATTTTTTACTCTCACTTTTTGTGGCAGTTTTGCATCATGCATGCACTAGTAAGTGTTCTCTAGAGGAACAGAATGGATAACATGAATCTATCTGTCATCTATCATCTATCTAGAAAGGGGATTTATTAGAATGACTTACAGGCTGTGGTCCAGTTAGTGCAACAATGGCTGTTCACCAACAGAGGAATCCAGTAGTTGCCTGTCCCTGAGACTGGATTTCTCAGCTGGTCTTCCGTATACACTGCTATCCCAAAGAATTTAGGTTCTAATGCCATTGAAGGAATGAACTTACTAGTGAGGGTAAGAGCAAGCAGCCAAAGAGAGCAAGCTTCCTTCTTCCATGTTCATTATATAGGCTGCCAGCAGAAGGTATGGCCCAGATAAAACTGTATCTTCCTAGCTCAGAAGACCCAGATTAAAAGTGGGATTTCCCGTTTCTAAAGGTTTAATTAAGAAAAAAATGTCTCATAGGTGTACCCAACCTCCTGGGTTTTAGTTAGCTCCAAATGTAGTCAAGTTGACAACCAAGAATAGCCACCACAATGCACCTAATCAGTCACTCAGTTCTTTCTCCCCTATCATTTGTGACTAGAAATTAAACTCAAGATTACAGCTCTGATTAGTGTCAGCAAAAGTGACAGGCAGTCTTTTGAAGTACACATTTTATTTTAAATGTGTCGCTACTGTAATCTGATTGGATTTTAAGAAACTGGGTCTGTTTTTTTTTAGATGTTACAAACCAAATGATGTATCTAGGATTTGCTTCAAAATCCTAATGGTGGAGGTGTGGATAAGATATGGATGAGGTAGTTTCCACAAACCAACCTTATAGTTGGTCTGTAACACCGTTAATGGGCACTAGAGTGGTTAATGTAGTTAATGGACATATACATTTTCTATGGATGTGTTTGTGTTCATGTGTGTGCAGGGAGATGTGTTTGTCTTGGTGAATGTTTATGTACATGTGGAGATAAGAAACAACACCAGGTGTTTTTCCTCCAGGGCTGTTCACCATTTTTCTCTCATTGGCCCGAGTCTCGCCAAGGAGGCTATATTGGCTTGCCATGGCACCTCAGAGTGGCCTGTTCCCTACTGGGATTACAAGCATACACTATTATGTTTGGCTTTTGTTTATGTGGATTCTGAAGACTGAACTCAGGTCCTTATGCTTTCTTTTTTATATAAAATGAGGCTTTATTGATTCTTTGGGAATTTCATCATGTGCCCCAATCCTGCTCACCTCTCAGTCCCCCCATATCCGTCCCTCACCCCCACAGTGTGTCCCACAAAAAAAACCCAGAAAAATAATTAACTAAAAACAAAACAAACTAAAAAAAAAAAAATACCCTGCCCCTTCACCTTCCCTGTCTCTCCAACATCTATTTATCCATCCTAATGGCAATGGGAGCTGCAGTGGTCACACAGTTTACCCCATTGTCCAAACACCTCATCCATAAATGTTCATTGCAATGAGTCATTGGTCTTGTTCAAAGCCTCTTGCCTCTGGCACACCATCGTCACCAGACCCTCACCAAAACTCCTCTCAGATACCTGAGTCATGGAGATCCTGCAGCTATCATTCAGCAGGACCAGTCACATGACCTGTTCTAGCAGGTCATAGATGAGGTAGACATTAAGGTGGGCCAACCCAGGGCCCAGAATGTGGTCCTGGGTGGTAGCTATGCTGGCCAGTCCAGACTACTGGGACTGCCCTTCACCCCACCCCACCCCCAGAATGGAAGAGCCAGTTCTCCCACATTCCCATGACATTGGGGCCAGCTCTCCCACATTGGTGATAAGGGGTGGGCCCATCTCTCCTGAATGGTGGAGGACAGCTCTCATGATAGCCTTGACCAGCTCTCCTGCTGCAATGCCCAGTGAGGGGAAGGGCAAGCTATGCCATGGCCACTGAAGTATGAGGCCCGCTCAGTAGAGACCTCAGATTTCAACATGCACGGCTCCTATGGCTCTATAGATACCAACACAGATCCCAGTTGCAACAGGACCACGGACCTAAAGATGGCCTTTGGCAACAGCCTAGGCCTTGACATCACCCTGGTCCTGGGTGGCAAGAAGGTCACCCTCATCAGTCTGTTCCTTACCTCCTTCATTTCTTCAGTCTGCCTCTTTCCACAGCACATGAACTGCTCTGTTTCTCTTTCTCTCCTATTTCTCCACCATATATTTGCTCATTATAATGACATGGTGTCAGGCCAGCATGCACTGTGAAGACCTAGGCCAAGTGGCCAGGCCTCCTGTTTTCAAAGAAAGTATTTTACTGACTGGGATCTCTCTCTCTCTCTCTCTCTCTCTCTCTCTCTCTCTCTCTCTCTCTCTCTCTCTGACTTAAAATATCCATTTGGGTATGGTGTCCGTTATCAGTTCATTGCCTCTCTGCCTCACACCCACCCTTCTCACCTTCTCTTCCTTGGGATGCCAAAGCTTGACCCTTGCCAACTGGCTCAGTTTTACGCTTTGACAAATTTCCTAGTTACAACATCCAGTATTTTAGTAGTTAGTCCTGTCAGTTAACAATTAGTCAAAGAAAGGGCCATATTTTCTTGACTACAAGGAAGTATAAACACACTATTGCTGAGAGGAAGTGAAATTATTATATGAAGTGGCTTTCTAACTTCTACTCTATTGTCCATATTTTTTCATTATGGTAACAATTCAATTATGTCAAATATATATATATATATATATATATATATATATATATATAAGAGAGAGAGAGAGAGAGAGAGAGAGAGAGAGAGCATGGTGGCTCATACCTTAATCCCAGTACTCTGTAGGCCAAGGCAAATGATTTCCACGAGTTCCAGGGCAGCTTAGGCTATATAAAAAGTTCCAGGTTACCCTGTGTTGTAGAAGAAGACCCTGTCTCAAGAAAAAAAAAAAAACAAAAAACTGCACAATGGTGTGAACACAGGTAGTTCACACCTGTGCTGAAGCTGGAGGATCAAAGTCAGTCCAGACTACATCGGAGTTTCAGGCCAACACACAGGGGTTGTAGGGCAAGGCCTTGCCACCTGCCCCCCCAAATAGCCTACATACTTCCAACACTAGTACCATATATGGACTGTGCATGTTTCACCTGTGACCTTTTGCCACTGCAGGAGTTGCTGTGAGCTCAGTTAAATACCCACTGTGACATACATGTACCTTACTTTACTAAGTCCCAGAGCAAGCACCACACCATTGGGCACAGGCATTGAATGATGCTAGAAATGTTTTACTTTTCTGGCATAACTTTTCTTGTATTTATGAAATAGATGGACAAGGCAGTATTTCATATTTGACAGGCTTCTTGAAATCAATGCCTTCTGGTATCAATAAGATACCAGGTTATTATGTCAAAAATATACCATTTCTTTAAAACCAGAATGAAATCTGTCTTAGATGAGAATAGGTTTTACACAATATGGGACTTTCTAGACTACTGGATTTTTAACAATACTTGGATATCAATCCTGTTTACAATTTTCCTGGGAGTTGCTTTTGAGATAATCCTCATAAGAACTTGTGAATTATTTAAGAAGAAGCTTAAGCTATGGAAAAATAGCGGTTTGTATTCTCAGAGGGTAAGAAATGATTGACCATTCTCTCCTATTTTTCTAAAGCACACTTAATAATTTTTTAAAAATTAACTTTGATAGTTGGGCTATTTCTCTAACATTTTGATATTCTCCCTTGAAGCAGGATGAAGATGTTTTCCCCAAAGGAGAGATACTTGGTAAATATCACACAATTTCATCTTTTTGGTTTTTGTTTCTTTGTTTGCTTTAGTTTTTTTTTTCTTTTTTGAGACAGGGTTTCTCTGTGTACTCTTGGTCTTAGCTGTCCTGGAACTGGCTTTGTATATCATATTGAGTACAAACTCATAGATTTGCCTGCCTCTGCCTAACAAGTGAAGGCATGAGCCAGGACTGCCCAGTTTATGACTTCATCTTTTAATATTAAATTTACTTAGTCTGAGTTTCTTCCACTGATACTGTAACTTTTTGTTCCCATGTAGCTATAGAGTGCTGGTCCATTTCCAAAACATCTTCAGCAGAAAGGTAGGTGAGATGAAACAATACAACTTGTTTATAATCTATTCAAACTTGCATCTATGTCTGAATTCCAGGGATACATCTTCCTAAAGGTACACTAAACGGTAATTCACCCCAATGTTTTTTTTTTTTAAGTAGTTGCCTTATTCCAAGCTATGATAAGGGCTTTTCATATATTTGTAACGATAACTCTTCCCACCTGCCTGCCTGAGTTCCGCCACCATGTTAGGGCCCCCAAATAACACACAGAGTTATATTATTTACAGTGCTGCTGACCAATGACTAGGATTTCTCATTTGCTAGCTCTGTCCTAAGTGTCAACCATAACCATTAATCTATATATTTTATGAAGACTTATCTCATCAAGGACACTGATGGCATGTGTCCTCTCTTCATGGGATCACATGGCAACTCTTGTCTTTACTACATTTCCCAGAATCCTCCTCGACTTCTAGCCCCACCTATCTTGCTTTCCTATTGGCCAACAGTGCTTTACTTATCAACCAATAAGACAAGCATATACACAGAAGGACTGCCCCCATCATATATTGGTTAGATTATCCTTTAAAGTACACAAAGCTTACAGAGGTTAATTTGGCTTCTTATGGTAAAATATCCCCACTACTCACAAAGAAATAGTAACCACCATTTCTTCCTTCCTTTTTTTTTTTTTTTTTTGGTTTTTCGAGACAGGGTTTCTCTGTTGTAGCTTTGGAGCCTATCCTGGCACTCTCTCTGGAGACCAGGCTGGTCTCGAACTCACAGAGATCTGCCTGCCTCTGCCTCCCAAGTGCTGGGATTAAAGGTGTGTGCCACCAACGCCCGGCTTGTAACCACCATTTCTTATAATTCACTTGGTAAAATAATTCACCATCTACTGTGAACCAACAGTGAAGTGGGTGCTGTAAAACTCAGAGGCGCTCTGAAATTCAGAATGTGACTCAGAATCTGTCAGCTCACAAGTAATTCTTCTGTGGTTTAGACACCAACATCACCATTACTCTTTGTTGCTATCTTAGTTGTTTTAACTAAAAATCATCCAGTGATTATTAAACATCTTTGCAGCAGGCACTGTTTGATGCTAGGATACAAACACTTGAGCTAGTTTCTGATCTCAGACATGTAATGTAGCTAAAGGATAAAACTGCCCAGTATGCAAACATTTAGGAGATGTCTAAATCAGCCTAGGGCTGTGAGAATGGTTCCATGAAGGGTACATGAGAGCTGGGGTTTCAATTTTTAAAATTACATCTATGTATTTATTTGTTTGTTTGCATGGTTTATGGTGGGGACACATGGGGAGGGCAGAGGACACCTTTCAGGACTGGGTTTTCTCCTCTCAACACATTGGTCTTGGGGATTTAACTCGGGTCATCAGGCCTGGAGGCAAGCAGCTTTGCAAGCTGAACCATTCATGGAACCTGGAGCTGGATTTTAAAGAACAAATGTAAACTGGCCTGAAAACATAGCTTAGAATATCATAAAGGCACTCCAGGACAAATACAAAGATAAGGAAATAAGAAACTGCAAGCTGTGTGAAAGAAATAGCAATGATTTCAGAATTGTGGAAAAGTTAATGGGGACAAGTAGTGGGAGATGGTCATGAAGAGGTGGGACCACAGAGAGAATAACATATCAGGTTCCAAAGCTTGGATTAAACTCTGAGCAAAACCACTGTCGATGTTTAGGGAAAGGAGTGTTTAGGAGCTTCAAGATGGCCCAGTGGGTGGATAAAGCTCTTGCCCACAGAAGACTGGGGTTCAGATCCCTAGCCCCCACAAGTATACTAATGGAGTGTGATTTCCACCTGTAATCCTAAGCACTCAAGAGGTTAGGACATCAGATAGCTAGCACCTGGCTAACTAGGTTACCCCAAGACACCCTTCCACAAAACAGAAGACAGAGAGGGAAGGAGAAAGACACCTGAGCTCAACTTCTGGCCTCCATATGTATGTATGATAATGTGTTTGCACACCTGAATACACACATAGGACTACACACATGTGAATGTGCATATACATACAGCCATGCATACCACACACTGTAAACAGAAGTTTCTCTGTCCTGTCCCATCCCATAGTCACTTCCAAAATAATCACTCTGAGGCTTATATTAATTATCCATGCATTGTCCCAAGGCTCATAGCCTTTACCTCTATTTCATTTTGTATGTCTGACTCCTGCATCTGGCTGATGACTCCTCTGACTCTGCTCTTCTTCATCCCATTATTCTCAGTTTGGCTTTCCCAACTAATTTTATTCTATTCTGCTATTGGCCAGTCAGCTTGATTCAGAGGGACATATATTCACACAGTGACACAAGGATTATTTCACAGCAGCACACAAACTGTTTTTCTCTGAGATCACTCATTTCTTTGTGCAGAATGAACCTGAAGATTGATAGTCTCATTTCTTACATATTTCAAATGTACGAAAATTGGAAGTCTAGTTGCTTTGTTATTCCATTGGTCCTAGGAACTTTAGTCATAAGATAGGTGCCTCAAGAAACAGAAACAGTGTGTTGAGGTTCTAGGTTAGTAGAATCCTTGTCAAGAGTAGCTGGCAGTGGGATTGCCATTGCAAACTGGAGAAACATCATAGTGTTTTCAGACACCCATGGGATTGTCTGAGACACTACCACTTTCAGTACAAGAGGTGCACTGTCTCCAAAGCTTACCAGAGGATTGACAGGAAAGAGGAAATCTTAAAAAATGAGGACAAGGATTATCAGTTTTCCCCTCTGTGTGCTATTATTCCCTCCTTCCTGCATAGGCAGGAGCTAATCCTTGGGTGGCCTTTAAGGAAAGATGCAGCAGTCACCTCTAATCTAAAGTTTTGCTTCCCATGGTTTCAGGTTGTTGAGACCAGCTACAGTTGGAAGTATTCAATAGAAAATTCTATAAATAAATCATGACATTTAAATTCCATGCCATTCTGAGGAGCATGATGAAATATGCTGTGGTGTTTTGAATAAGAATGTCCCCCCCATAGGCTCAGACTTTTGAATGTTTGGTTCCCCATTTTTAGACTGTTTAGGAAGGATTAGAAGGTCTGTCCTTATTGGAAGAAGTGTGTCAGTGGGGATGGGCTTTGAGGTTTGAAAGCCCAACACCAACAGTCTCTCTCTGCCAATAACCTGTGGATGAGATGTAAACTCTCAGTTACTGCTCCAGTGCTGTTCTTAGGTGCCTGCTGCCATGTTCTCACTATTGCCATGTTCTCACTATCTCTGAAACTGTTGGTTTGGTTATGGTAGCACCTAGGAGAGACGCCAATCTGCTGTGTCTCTTTCTTCAGCATATACATCTGTATTAAAACATAATTTAGTGGCCATCTTTGTTTCAGATTGGCTGCTTCATATTGCTGTATTTGTATTCACATTGAATAAATACATCTTTATTTTTAAAAGAGATAATCTTTATTTTACTTACCTGTGGATTCAAAGAATGTCAGTATTGATGCTGGCAATTCAGACATCAAAAGAGAACCTGCCAAGTGCTTTAAATGAAAAGTGAAAATAAGATAGGACTTTTGAGACAAAAACTACATACCTTTCATTGTAGTGTGATATAATATTCTATTATTTGTTGGTTTTGATTGTTTACCTGACATAAATTAAACTTTAGGGAACTCAGTAGTAGAGTGCTTGCCCTTGTCTAGTATGTTCTAGTCCTTGGATTTAATCCCTAGCAGCGCAAAAAGTAGTTTATAATTTAATAATTAAGCATTTTTGTGAATAAGAAGAAAAACAATAGTGTAAACAGCATTTGGTGATATGTACAGATTCAAGCATTGGCAGGGACTGGGAATGGACCCCTGAGAATGGAAGCACTGTAACTGAGAACGGTGGTAGGCAGCGGTTTTGCAGGAACAGGCTTAAAGAGGATATGCTCCAGTGGACACATACTGCACTGAAAATTCATTGTTTGGGGTTCACAAAGGTCGATCTTTAGTTAATTAGCTAATGAATTATTTTTTGTTTGAGACAGAGTCTTGCTGTGTAACCCAGACTGGGTTTCAACTCCAGACACTCCTGATTTAGCCTCCTGAGGTATAAGCTTCCACACCTTGCTAAGGCTCCACTTTCTATCATAGTTCTGCATTTTGTTGGTTGGCCTGGTGTTAGACAATTAGCTTTAGGACATTGGTCTAATAGAGTTATGGTTACTAGCAAGTCTAAAATTTGTAGTGTAAGTCTATGGATTAATATGGCAAAATTTCTTCTTGCTGTGAAGTTACTCTTTTGCTGTTTATGCCTAAGACTGATTAGATGACTCCTCCCACATTAGGGAGAACAGACTCAATTATAATTTACTAGTTCATATGTTAATCTCCTCCCTAAAAATCCCCTAACAGAAATACCCATTATAATTTTGGACCATGTACTGGGCACCACGGCTCAGCTAAGTTGACATATAAATTAACCCCAATACTAAGGTAATGCTGCTGATGGTGGTCTGAGTCCTTGTTTGACAGAGTAGTCATCCACATAGAAGAAAACTGCAATATCTTTGCTATACATTCATCAATACAAATCATTACTCTGACCCACAAGTCCACTGACAAGTACTTCACCACAAATGTAGGGTTTTCTCCTCCTCACAAATAGCTGGCAAGTTTAAGTATAGAAAACTACACTTGGTTTAATGGGATATTATTCTTCTGTTGTATCTACAAAATTTCCATAAGACTGTTTTACATAAAAAAATTTATATAAGGAATAGAAATATATTCTTTATAAAAGGATATAATCTTCACTCTTTGGCTCATTGCTGTTAAAAACAATTTTAGAGAGACTGATAAATTACCTTACTCTCTTAAGTAAATGTTTTACTTCACTTTGTCAACTGATTGGTCTACTAAGGGAAATGATGAGGTGATGACTTTCTTGGCGATATGGATGGTAGTTTCACCTTTATCTTTGTTTGTAAACAGAGCTGTTTTCATCTATGATCCTTTTTCCTTAAGTCTAGAGTGAGACCCTATAATATGCTTACTCTAAGTTACGACTCACACTTTCTGTTTTCTTATCTCCAGAGTGGAAGCATTTTCAGAAAGAGTAACAACCAGTCCTCCATGTGAGGAGAAGGGAAATAACATCAGAAAGGAAACCATTTCATCCAATGAATATGAATATCAAGGAAGCCATTTTTGTGAAACTCACTCATCTTCAGGTGGGACCAGAAAATCCTTTTCAATGATTCATTCAAAAGTAAAGAACATTTTCATGAGATCCTTTTACAGAAAAGATCCACAAAGTAAATATCAAACAAAATCATTTTCCTCCAGTAATTTATTTTCAATAATGAAAACCAACAGGAAAAAAAACACACTTCCTGTCAGTTTTCCAAGCACTTTTACATTTACAAGAGCTGAGGATCTCAATGTGACACCATGCCCTCCTGTCCATTTATTACTTTCTCTTGACCAAATTAAACATTTGGAAGAAAATGTGAGAAGGAAGATTCCTGTGAACCCTAAAGCTTTGTCAGGGAGGGAAGCTGATTGTCTGCACCCAAGATCTCAGGAGTCATTGATCCATTATCAACATCCTAAGGAAGAATTTCTTCCTGCTGAAGCACTAGATACTTTCCCGGACCAAAGTGCTATGCAGAATCAGTTGATTCGTGAAGAACAGTTTACTAGCCAAACCCAACAATGTATTCACAACCAAGAGTCAGTCATCAGCCAGCCTGGTTTCATTCAGCCTCTAGATGTTATGAGACAGCCATTTTCTAGTAGCACACAAGACTCCTTCCAGTCCCAACAAATAGACCATAAAGATAAAAGCCAACATTTCAACCACATCCCATGTATTGATGAAACAGAAGATTTAACCAAGGGCTTAGAGTCTGATGAACATTTCAGTGAGACCCAATGTTCTGTCTATTTTAATGACCAAAACAAGAGTAACCATTTGGTTACAGGACAAAATAGTGTTTTCCAGAATACTGATTTTCTATCTTTAAGATCAAATTCATTGGCTGAAGATTTTCCACAACAAAACGTAATACCAGGCCAACAACCAGTGGCTTCATTGGAATCAAACCAGCATTGTGCACACAGTTCAATGTCTCTTTCACTTAACATTAAAAGGCAGAGAAACAAGAGAGAAATACCAGATAATGAAAGAAAACTCAATCTTAAAGTTCCACATCCCAAAGCAAAGAAAACCTCCCATTCACAGGTATTGCCAATCATAGTCTGTCATACTTCAGAAAATAAGATAACGTTCAGATGCAAGAAGAAGAAGAACATAGTACATCAAAGAAAAACCATGCCGGATATAGCACTGCATCTTATTTCTGTCTCTAAGCTTATCACTCCCCATGTTAAAAAGTATTTCTTAAAATGTCTAGTGGCCGTTATTCCAGACTTAATAACATGTGAGCGTTTTCTGCAGGCACAAAATAAGTCACTAGATACAGAGAAAATCAATTCTACAAGGGCAGACAAACATACAGACAGAGACGAGGCTGCAGGTCCCATGCACCCACCTTCAATGCCAGAGAAATCGTCAGCTAGTGAGTGTTTAATTGAAACAACAGAACATAGGGTCCCATTTTGTGAAAAGCCCACACAAACACTGGATGGTCATATTACAGAAGACAAAGAAGACTTGAACAAGGACTTATGTGCAGTTGCCACAAGACCTTTTAAAGTCAGAAAAATAGCATCAGGACCAAAAAATGTACTCAGTGTCAAGCACAAATTTAAAGTGAAAAAACCTGCATTTTCCCTGAGGCTTTCTGTAACTGCACATAACACTCTGAATAGGAGAAAAGTGGGAGACAGATTTGAAATCAATAGTAAACAAATGCTGCATGATGTAATATTGGCACCTGGGTTTCTAAATGTTCAGCCTCAGAGGTCTAGCATTCAAAATAATAAAACTGATATCAAGATAACACCCCCAAAAACCCATGTTGAAAGGAAAGAAAAGAATTTAGATTCCCTTGATAAAGAAAGGAAAGCTGTAGATGCTCCAGAAGTTCAGTTGTGCTGTGATGTGAAAGTGCTGCCAGAGACAGTGGCTCCCGTTCGGAGCTTCCGATTTGACGCATGCCCAGTCAAATCTGAGACTAAGATGGAGAAAGAAATGTTTCAAGCAGTATCTCTCACTGAAGCAGTTACGGAGTCAGTTGACTCACCGAGAATGGATTCATTTTGTGTTGCAAATACAAAAACCAGTGCAGCTACACAGACAGAGCTCCAATATTGTGCAGAATTAGCATTGGATCCTCTAACGTCAGGAAAATTACTGGCGAAAGACTCTCTGAGACAACCAAGTAATGTCCCAAATGATGGAAATGATACAAGGGAAATTAGTTGTGGTTTTAATCAAAACACTTTTCCATGCTCTGTAAATTACTGCATGCCTGTTTTGATTCATTCTAAAAAGAAAGAGCAAATAAGATTCACAAATATGAGTACAGCGAGGTTCAAGTATATGAATAAGGTGAAACCAATGGCTTCAAAAACATTCAATATCACAGGCAACAAAAAGAAGTCAAAATTGGACCTCAAGATCAAATTAAAAAGGGTAGACCAAGCTAAGGCATTTTTACCTGAATGTCAAAACACTATTTGCTTATCCAACCATGGAGATTTGCAGGAGGTCTTTTGTCATGCTCAACTAAAGCAAGGAGGACTAGCAAGCCAAATACGTGTTGATTGTGTACCTGAAAGTAGTGAGTTCTACAACAGAGAGAAAAACTTTAAAGAAGAAAAACAAAACCCTTTTGTACAGGCAGCTTCACAGCATGGCCAACATAGGTGGGCTGATGCAGATCAAAGGAAGGAAACTCTCACAGATGAGCCAGAGCCATCGCCTATCTCTTTAAGTCAAGAACAACCTGCTAACAATCAGGGTGTAAAGTACCAAAAAGATTCCCTGAAAAGTACTTCGGAGACCAGCCTACAAATGGCCCCCATCCAAGCTGAAGGATTACAGACAACGACCAGAACAGAAAGTGGCATAAACGTCCCCATGGTTCCTAAAATTTTATCTCCTAAAGCAGGAACCTCTTCACCTGGTGAATTTACAAAGATGACAGATGATGATTTAGAATCCTATGAGAACTCTGAACATGAATTAGAATTGTATCCTGCAGAAAAGGATTCAGAGACATCAACAGGTCTGCAGGTGGCATTCCTGCAGTCTTCTGATTCTGTTACAAGATCCTCTGTTCTTAGACCTAAAGGGAAGAGAAAAGTACTAAGATCAAAGAGGCACACAACAGCGAGACAGAGACATAGAACTATGCCGGAAATAAAACCATCAGTTCCACAGTCAGTTGGCTGCAGGTATAGCAAAAAACAAAACTGCAAAGAAATGAAATATTCCTGGATAATTTCCGAAGAGAAATGTTACAAGATGGGTAACATAGTAGGTGCCTGTTTGGACTTCATTTACTCCACTGTATATATTTTGTCCAACAAAAAAAATAGAAGTTCAAAACCATGGATAGATGAACAGAGAATAAGAAGACTAAGTCATAGGGAACGAATACGAGAGAAATCACCAAATGGAAGAAACACACACTTTCTGGGTTCTGCTGATTTGAGTAGTTCCTCTAGCATGAAGAACTATGAAGAAGAAGTGGAAGAGGAACCAGAAGATATCCTGATCTCAGAAAATAGCCCCAGCCTTACATGTGCTACATATCAAGAAAAAGACCATGACCAAGAAGGGAGAACAATTGCTCAGGTACAAGCACAAACACTTACAGAAGTTATTTCCTGTTCTACCCCATGCCCCATCCCAGATGAACTTCAACTAGAAAAGCTAGAGGACTGTTTCAATGTTTCCCCTCTAACATTTGAGGAAGATAAGGACAATGCACTATCTAAAGGAGAGTGCGATCTATCTGATGAAAGACGACACAAGGAACAGGCTGCTGACAGTGAAAGGGAGCCGAAGGAACTATCAGCCTCATATGCTAATCCAAACCATAGTGGAGAAATAAAATGTGACTCAACCATAATGGAAGGCACGGATCCAGAGGGAAAAAATGCAGATGAAATATCCTATTTGACAGATGTTGCACTGGATATTAATATGAGCAGCAAGATAGAAACAGAAGAATCCACATCAAGCAAAAAAACACCCTGTTCTGTACCAAGGAAGCCAGAGATACTGCTTCATGAAGGGAAGTTTACTTCAGATGACATCAAAGAAATTGATCTTCAATCTAAAGAAGAAAGGGAGAATGATGATGACACATTATTAGAGTCATTCCCACAGGATAGCCAACATTTTGTATTTTGTTCACATCAAAGCAGGGATCCTATCTCTCATGAATTAAGAAAAGAAGGAGGGAAGAACATTCTGTTCACTGTGGAACAGGAAATTCCACAGCCAAGTCAGTCAGCAGGTCTAACCCAAAAAGAGTATGCCATGTGTATGTCAAGTTCAAAGGGTCCTCCCATACAATCTCAAACTGATGAAGTTAACCCTGATAGAACAAAATACGGCATCTCTGATGATGGAACTCATGAACAGAAACTGAACAGTTGGGATAGATTGGAAAGAGAAGGGCTTAAAAATGACCTACAAGCAACTATCACAGAGTCTTTGAATCTCTCAACCCCTCAGGCACTAAGATCTGAAAGGAAAATCAAAGTATCTATACGGAAAGCCTTACAAGGTAAAATGTGTTCAATTGGTATAACTATGAAAGGAAGGAAAACAGCTGTTTCAAAGGTATTAACTATATCACAGTGTGGTCATAGAAAAAATCTACTTCCAAAAACCTTGAAGCCCCAGATTTCTGAATTTATACATTCTGCTGTCTTATCTGATAGTTTTAATATAAAAGTATTGAAAGATCCAACAGCAGAGAAAAATAAAAGATTATTAACCCAGGAATTGGCAGCAACAATGTTAGAGTCTTTGGATTTCTCCACACCTACATCAAAAGAGAAAGAGAATTTAAAACTCATGGACAAGGGAAATGAAATGAGTAACAATTATCTATCCGTCAAAACAAGGAAGGCAGAAATCTCCCAGACACTTACTACTGCAGGATGTGGAACACCAAAACAAGGTAAACTCATGGCAGATTTGTCCCTAAATACCACCTTCTCTCCTATGCCTGTGTCTCTTGATCTGAACACATGTGGTGGAATACAAGATAGGGATATGATGTGGACAATGAGATTTAGTACTGACCAGTCAGAACATGAAGAGAGAGCTTGGTGCACAGACTACATGGATGAGGATACAACCTCAAATAGCACCAAAGATGTAAAAGGTCAAGGTGGTGAAGAGGGCCCATCGATTTCCAGTCCTCAGAATATGACAGAGCCTAATTCTGTGCAATCTGGTTTACAACTGATTAATTCAGCAACTTATCCAGAGTTAGAGAGAACGCTATACGATGGGCAAGCAGAGCCAGTCAATGTGAATGACCTACAATGTAGCATGGTGGATGTAACGTCAAACACACTTTCCTTACATTCTCTTGCTTATTCTGAAGTGGACACAAGGATACATGAAGAACAAGCTATGCAAATAACCCAATCGAGTCATCAACCAAAGCTCCAAAGACCATCAGATACAGAAGAAATCTGTGCAAATTCTAACCTTGAACCTATCTTGAACAACGGAAAATGTTCCATAGAATATACATCCCAGAAAGAAGAGAGTACAACAACAGAAAAAACCATGCATTTGAAAGAAAAACCATCAGTTTTACAGAAAATTCAGTTAGATATCACAGAACCAGGGCAAGAGCTACAAAAAATTAAAGATGAACTTAATGTGGATGAAACCAGTACCAGCATGTGGGTATCCTCTCCTTGTTTGAAATCAGATACAAGGATAGAAGAGGCAGATGGTATAACTGAAGTAACACTGCACTTTCTTACAGAATTATCACTCCAGACATCATCAGCTATACTGGATGAAGTAAGAAAAGAGTGTGCCAAGGGTCATACCACTAGTGCCACACTAAAACAAGAGGAACATGTGCTACAGAAAACAGAGCATGAAGTAAAAATATTTGGGGAGAAAGTCACAATGCATACAGAAGATAAGGACTGCACAGGAAATAAAACACTCTCCCAAGATTTATTCTCAAGTTCTAAGGATCAAGGGGAAATAGATCCACAAAATGAAGAACAAGAAAGAGTGGATGGAAAGGATGAAAAAGAACAGACTTATAATAATGATGGTAAAGACCAAGAGAAAATGGATCTAAATTACACAAAACAGGGGAAATGCAGTCAAGATGATAGGGAGGAAAAGGAAAAGAACCCAGAGGGTAAAGAGCAGAGGGAAACAATTGGAGATGGTCAGAAACACGAGGAAGGCTGTCTAGAAAATGGAGAGCAAGAGACATGGAATCACAAATGTGACACTCAAGGGGAAGTAAACCCCAACAGTATAGAGCCAGGGAAAGCAGACCAACAAAGGGAAAGCAAAGAGAAAGTAGCTCCTGAGTATCTTCCATCTCAGTCTTCTCATAAACTGATGTCTATTAGAACAGAAGGAGAAGAACAGACGCAAGGAACCATGAAATCAGCTAATTTACAACTACAGCAACAGAAATTGCTTGAAACAGGAAAAACTAAACAAACAGAATCAGCTGAGGATGATGATAAGTCAAATGTAAAAATAGGGAAGCAGTGTGAGTCACAGACATGGATGGATGGAGGAAAAAATGTGCATAGAAAAGATGTAATGCCCTCCAAAGACACAAGTTCCAATACAAATCAGTTACCACTTTCACATGTACCCAGGACCACTGGGCATTATGGCACAAATACAACAGATGAACAGACAAATGTAAATGAAAACTTGGGACATGTGCAGGAAAGAAACTGTGAACTAGGTGAGGGTTTGACCTTGGCATCTTTACCTCACAGTAAGTTAGATATAAGAATAAAAGTCAAGAAAGAAACATGTATAGAAACAGGATCCTTTTCTCCATACTCACAGAGCATGGAACCTTCAGACGCAGAAACATCAAGCTTTACAGCATCCTCTTTGAATAACATCATAAATGATTCAAAAAGATCAAGATACATGTCATATAAAGAAGAGAATAGAGTGAAGACTTTTGAGAGAGGCACTGTGCATCACAAGGCTGAATGTGTGAACATAAATAAATCACCGCTTTCATATGTACCCGAAATAAAGAGACCAAAACTGCATCTTAAAGAGAAAAGTAAGAAGAAGCAAGAAGGCAGGAAGGCAAAAGGTATGCTCCTGAGAGAAGCTCGTCCTGTCATCACTTCTTCAAACGCCTCTACTTTAGACAAAAGCAAGGAAGTTGAAACAGAAGTAAGGCAAAGGCACTTGCCACACTCTATGCCACAAGAATCATTACCTGAAGGGCAAGTAGCATCTACAAAGTCCATTTCTAACCATGCAAAGAGAAGAAAACTGCATCTATCAGCAACTGATGTTTTGACAAGGCCCAGTGACCTAGGTTTAAAGGCAAAGATATCTGCAACTTATCATGGATTGAATGTCAAGGAGAATAGTATTCCCAGGAAGAGGAGGACTTCCTGGAGGAGCAGTAAAGAAAAAACAGGACAGAAACAGGGAAAAACCAGAGAATCTATAGTTTTTACAACAAAGATTGATAGTTCCACGCCTTCTGTTCCTCACCATGGATTGCTTCCTTTACAGGAAGATTTTCTTGTGGCATCATGTACAGGGGAACTCACACATTCAGGTTCAAATGAAAGCATTACCCTACCTAATGCAATAAGTAAAGCCAATATACAAGAGTTATATGATGAGGCAAAGGTCAGAGTAATAGTTAAAGACAGCAAAGATAGAATGCATTTGAGAGCAAGAATATCCCCAACTGCACATTTTAATGACAGCATGCCACCTTTTGATATTAGAGAGCAAAGGGAAAAACCTGAGCACACCAAAGGTGATCCAACAATGATTGTTCTAAATGAAACTGCTTCCTTGCCTTTTCTGTCTTTCCAAAAGTCAGACACTAGAGTGAGTAAAGAGGAAAATATACTAGGAGAAACAGAAATTTCTTTTCTACCACCAAAGTCAGAGTCAGACAAAAGAGCATGCATGGGATCATCAGGTTATGGACTAAGCAACAGAAAAGAATCAACACATAAAAATGAGAAGAATAGACTCATAAAAGATGTGAAAGACAAAGAGTTCACCAAATCAATGGACCAAAGTGTAAAGAAATTACCATGGTCACATACACTCAGAATCAAAGAGTTGCAGGGGAAAGCCCAGGTAGAAACACTTGTGGATCTGGCAAACACAATTTTATCATTGTCCATCTCACAATTGCAACTCAATACATATTTAGGTGCACAGATAACTGGGGGAGAAGTTTACAGTGAGATAAAATCACTGAAAGAACACGTGCCACAAAAAGAAAAGGAAGATAAAAAAAGGCATGTGAACGTAAAGAGTAAAATGCATGCCAAGGACATAAATTGCAAGACAAATAAATCACCTGATTTACCTATGAAGAATTTGAGTGACCTTCACTGGAAAACTAGAGAGCCACGGGGAAAAGTTGAACAAGATATAAGTGAGCCACGTGTAACATTAACTAAGAAGTTGACTAAGACATCCACTGCTACATCTCCCCAGCCTATCCTTATTGGGAATCCTGGAATCATGGAAGAATGTACACCAGTGTTAACAAGATCCTCTGCTTCCTTTGGATACTTCCAGAAATCATCAGATTCTGAAAGAGGCATTTACATACAGCCAACTACTGGAGATACTTCAGTTAGTCTACAAATTGAAAAACAACATATGTCAGGGGAAAAGGAAGAACCTGGAATGCAAATAGCAAAGATCATAACTCACAAATATCAAGAAACAAGGGTTCAGGAACTTCAAGATGAACAAGGCTTAGTTCTGACTAAATCCTCTTATTTGTTATCAGATCTGCTCCATTCCAAATTGTATGAGAAAATAGAATTCAATGACACAAAACTAATACTTAGAAATTCTGCTTCGCAGAAACTATCAACTAAAGGAAAACCATTACCTAGAGAGGCCATTGTTGACGATACCACAAAAGGTGTTCAAAAACAACATCTACCTCAGAGAGAAGAGACATACAGAAAAGAAATAATAGACAGGCAATGCACAGATGTAACTTTAAAATCACAGAATTCACTTTTCTCCCAGAAACTCCACAGAACAGAACCTATGCATACTAACTCACCTAAACCAAAGGAACAAGACAATAAAAGTGAACCTCGAGTTTTAAGAAAAATGTACAATTCTAAACCTCCACCCGACATCACCTTATGTAAAGCTGTACAAGTAGATGAAGGAAGGTCAGAAAGTGCACCATTTTACCCATTCCCACAAATGTTTCCAGCATTTTCAGATGCAGAGAAGATGGCAGACACAGAGGCCAGGTGTGGGTATGTCAGAAAAGAAAAACCATGTACAAAGCAGGTAGAAAAAACAGTAGACTTGACAGTTGGTGTGCAATGCCAAAGGACAAAGGTCCCACCAATTTCGAATCTCCTTAATGCAAAGGAATTTGTCCTGAATATGAAGCTTCTGGAGAAAAAAGCACAGAAAGACAAAAGTGAACTGGCTGTGGTTGCATCACGGACTTTCCTGTCCATGTCATCACCAGCTTCTAGGACTTCACTGGGCAAAACACAGAAAGACACAGCAAGAGTTACAGGACACACTTGCCCACAGGGAAATGTCCAGGAAGCAGCAGATATCCAGGAAAGAGCAAACAGAGAGTCAGCTGAAGATGACAGTAACTGTATTGTTAAGACAACAGAACACAATATGCTACAGAGACAAGCCACGCCGCAGGAGTCAAAGTCAGTGACCACTGTCTATCAAAAAAGTGGTCTTCCACAAGTTGACTTGGCATGTGAGTCAGACTCTCCAGATCTTAACATCGATCTCACAAGATTAGATATGATTAAAAGGGAAAAAATGCTGAACATCAAAGGGCAAAAATGTCAGCCAGAAAAATGTGAAAAAGAACCTTCAACTAAAATTGGAAATTGCAAGGAGGAAAATGAAATCAAAGATAATTTAAGTCACAAAACAAGTCCTAAGTTTCCAGTTTCTCCACCAAAGAAATCACTCAAGGAGACACTGACCACAAGTGGAACCCTTGTATGTTCAAAGGGGCCAATGACAGAGAGAGGACAGGAGACTGGCTCAGATAGGTCTATTAAGCCAAAGAAAGTTAAACAGAGTAATGCTACAGTAAGTGAAATGTTACCTCCAGAAAAGACATTTCAAAATAAGGAAGAACAAAATGTTGACATGAAAAAGCAAGCCATTCCTCACTCCAAGAGTGGACAGCAGATAAAGGCAAAGTCCTTCCCCCCTCTTAATGTTCGAGTTCAGAACAAATATCAGAGGATACCTTTACTAACAGACGTGGATGAGAAAACTGCAGTGAATATCAGCCCACCAATGCAGTCAGGGGCACACATGAGTATTACAGAGTTTAACCCCACAAGAAGGAAAGAAGATTCACCATCAATAGTTCTAGAACAAGAACAATGTGATCTAGAATTGCCTCATAAATCCCATGATTCTTTACTGAATTCTGAACCCAGGAACTTATGTTTACAAACAATACAAGGGGATGTTTCAGGGAGTAAGGACTTAAATATCATACATATCCCTGAAATGAATACCACTGGGCAAGAAGAAATAAGAAAAGATACTCTAACATCCCCAGAGTGCACATTTGAAGATCAGACATCAGAGATGGTGAACATATCCTTACAGAAGTGTGACTCTCACCTCCAAAGGGCTATTTCAGAAGATTACAGTTGCAGGGTTTATATGAAAGTTATAAAAATGAATTTCAGGTCTCCAAGAGGTGATAATACACATGCTAACTTAAAAATCGATTACCAAAGACGTTTTCCTTCTCCCAGCTGTGTAAAGACACCAACATTGAATGTTTCAAATAGCAGCAAGGTCATGACAGCACCAAAGGGCATTGAAAAGCAAGAAACTTGGAGTAATCAAATACAGTCAGGGGCACACATGAGTACTACAGAGTTCAATGCCACAAGAAGGAAAGAAGACCCACCATCAATAGTTCCATTGAGTCACATTCTCTACAAGTTCTCAAAGAAAGAAAAGGCTGATCTTCTTGTGCACTTATGTACAAAATCACTGGAGATACAAGCAACAGGCCTTCCCAGAATAGTAGCACAATCTTATGTAATGGCCAATGCCCAGGATAAATCAAAACCCTTATTTAAGTGTATCCATTCTGCCACCAAAGACCCAAAACGAACAAACAGAGTTTTAGTACTTTTTGATGAAAGATCTTTTTGTGAAATTGACTATGATTTGCAATGCAAATACCTCCGCTCTATCCCTAGACCTTCTGTCACTGTGGTCTCTAAGCCAAATGTACTTCCCAAACACACTTCTAAGTTAAGAATGGGTTCAGGTTCAGAATGTAAAAAAGAGGAAGAGTGTGAAAAAAGTAATATTCGCTCCTTTGACAAAGAACTTTTACAACATGTTCCTTTCCAAAAGAAAAATCTACAACAAAGCTCATCACTCACTAGAAAATTCCAAGAGCCAGCCAATGTACCTGTCCTTTATTCTGGTCTACAAGGCACAAAACAGAAAGATATGACAATTCTTTCAGATTTAAAATTACAGATGGCATCGGAACAGGATAAACAATGTCACGTTTGGTTTCAAGAAACCAGTTCATACAAGAAGCATTCTGTTGCAAGAACTCGGAAAAATATTTCTGATGTAGCTGATTCATATTCATCTTGGATTTCTGATGGCTGTACCAATGATGTACCTCTAAATACTGAGACTTCAACTGACTTGGCAGAATATCCAGTTTCTGAGGAAAGTAACAGTGAGGAATGTGTGTTTATAGAAACCAATTTTTACTTAACTCAAGATTCACAAAAGTTAGTGTTTGAGGTACCTAAAGGCATTCCATTGGCAGATACTCACAAAGTGGATGAACCAACGGTTTTGAAACCATTTTACTGTGGAGATCCCAATGATTATCATACTAAGACACATAGAAAACATACCTCCCCCATGGCACCGTCTTGCTATCAGTCTCAAAATACTAGCAAATATAAGATAAACTCCAAAATGCAGTCTCCTGACTGGTTATCTCATAGCTCATCCAATACTGTGGAAATAGAATCTACAAAATCTTGCATAACATGGAATAAAGACTGGTCCTCGACAACATGGAGCACAACAAGCTACTCTTTAACCTCCTCAACAACTGAATCAAATATTAAATTGAATCTTGCAAAAAAACATGGGAAGTCTTACATGTACCCACAAGTCAAAGAAAGAAGGATAGCTAAATCTGATTTATGGAGAAAGTCCAATGTCCAGCAGAGTTCAAATTATAGTCACTCACACAGTGGAGAGAAACACCCAAGGAGGAAGAGACTATATCATTATGAACCCAAAGATCCAAATCCACAAACTAATCAGATGCCAGAGCCCAATGCTCATTGGCAGAATGTCAAATTCTATTCAGAAAGAAGAGAAAATCAGCCCTTTCTTTATGCCTGTATGCCAGCAGATTCAATGGATGTTATCCCCCAAACCATTCGCTGGGTTATTCCACGAAAAATCTTACAGCAAAGAAACTTCAAAGTTCCTCGAGTGGCACATATTTCAAAATCTTGGAATCTATTGAGTTCATCCAAAAAGCTGTTGGGATCACTTGCATGGGCCTTTAATAGAATCCGTTATCATTGATATCAATTGCCTGTGGATTCTTCCGAATTGGAATTCTGTTTGCTACTGTGATATTCTATGAAAATAAATTGGTAGAATGTCATATTTCTTTGAGATGTGTTTACTCAGCTTGTCTGCTTTATGTCTTGGTAGATTCATGCAATTGTTGTTGGAGGTTAGGGAAAGGACATGACTCTGTTCCATCCTACCAGCTAAGAGCTCTCCCTTCCATTGGTGCTGCTTCCTCATAATCCTAATAGGAGAGGTCCACAGACCAGAGAAGCCTTTTCTCCACCCTACCCTTATGGCTGAAGGGTGAATGGGAGGAACATTCAATTGTGGAAATGATGGAGAATAGGTAGCTGAGATGAAAAGGAGATAAAGACAGGCTCATTGAGATAGCAGTAAGAGGTCCACTCTGTCAAACAGCACAAAACCCATAGCAAGTACGGAATTCTAGTCAATGAATTTGACAGCCAAACTGGATACCTTAATGGTTTTTATAATAGAGAACTCTGAACACCCAAAAACAAAGACCAGTGCCCGTTAACTACACTTCAGACCATCAGCCTTTGATGGAAACTACCACATCCACTTCTCATCCACACCTCCATCATTAGGATTTTGGAACAAATGCTAGATACACCATGTGGTTTGTAAATATTTTTATCATGTATCTGCATAAGGGCTTTTAAGATGACCACACTGTCGCTGTTACATCTAAAAAGAACAGAACCTGTTTCTTAAAATCCAACCAGATTACAGTAGCGACACATTTAAAATAAAATGTGTGCTTCAAAAGACTGCCTGTCACTTTTGCTGACACTAATCAGAGCTGTAATCTTGAGTTTAATTTCTAGTCACAAATGATAGGGGAGAAAGAACTGAGTGACTGATTAGGTGCATTGTGGTGGCTTGTTGTCAACTTGACTACATTTGGAGCTAACTAAAACCCAGGAGGTTGGGTACACCTATGAGACATTTTTTTCTTAATTAAACCTTTAGAAATGGGAAGTCCTACTTTTAATCTGGGTCTTCTGAGCTGGGAAGATACAGTTTTATCTGGGCCATACCTTCTGCTGGCAGCCTATATAATGAACATGGAAGAAGGAAGCTTGCTGTCTTTGGCTGCTTGCTCTTACCCTCACTAGTAAGTTCAATCCTTCACTGGCATTAGAACCTAAATTCTTTGGGATAGCAGTGTATACGGAAGACCAGCTGAGAAATCCAGTCTCAGGGACCAGGCAACTACTGGATTCCTCTGTTGGTGAACAGCCATTGTTGAGCTAACTGGACCACAGCCTGTAAGCCATTCTAATAAATCCCCTTTCTAGATAGATGATAGATAGATGACAGATAGATTCATGTTATCCATTCTGTTCCTCTAGAGAACACTTACTAGTACATGCATGATGTAAAACTGTCAGAAAAGTGAGTCAAAAATATTACAAAAATTAAAAGCAAAGTTAGACACAAAAGACTATTTTAGTCATAGAAAAAAAATCGCATTCCAATTTTTATAAAGCTGGTAAAAGAAAAAAATATCAACTTAGTTACCTGCTTCATTTTTTTTCTTATAGCTTTTGACTGTTAGTTTTAATTATCACCTTGACACAATCTAGAATCCTGGGGTAGGGAAATCTCAGTGGGAAATTTCCTAGATAAGGTTAGCTCCTGGGATTGTCTTGATCACATTAGTTGATATGGGAAAACCCAGACCACTACAGGTGGCAACATTCCTTAGGGTTAGGCCCTGGGCTGAATAAAATGGGGAGAGTGAGCTCACACTGGCAATCATGCATGCATGTGTTCCTCATTCTTGGCTGTGGATGTGATGTGACCAGATGCTTTAAATTTCCGCTACCTTGACTTCTAACAGTTCTGGACTATTACCTGGAATTGTGAGACAAACCCTTCTTTCCCTAAATTGCTGTTGTCAGGGTATTTTTATTACCATAGCAGCAAAGGAAACTAAGAAACATCTATGCCATTAGTTAGAGTGAATATATATTATTTTGAGTATAGTCTTATTAGATGACTATATTCCTTTGTATTTCTCGGTTTGTGATTTACACATTTGATGTGTGACAGCCTCACCCAATGCCCACTCTCCCATACTACAGCTTTCTCCCTTGTTTGTTCTCTATCACTCAAGTCCCCCACTCCCCACCCCCATTCCATACACCATAGGAGACTTTCACAAGAAATCCAATTGCTTGAAAAAGGTGAGCCATATGGTAACCGTATAAGCCTTTAGATTATTAAAGCTTGCCTTTTGACAGGACCTTAAATAAAGCTTCAGATACCAGATAACTGGCATATAGGAATATTTTGGTGATGCGAGTGATAGAGACATTGATCACTAAGTAAATGCTCTAAATATTTCAGCTACTTATTCATATAAAGGAAAGGAGCTAAGGTAAACAAGTTAAGGCCAACATGGAACTGAAATAGAGGAAAGGATGTGGATCAGATATGTCCTCTGTTTCCTCTGAGATTGAAATAGTTCATCCTGCAGGGAAGCCCCTTAAGCAGGAAAGTAAACAACTTAAAATTGATTTCTGAAGGTCCCTGAAACTGAGTACAAATACTAGCCCCCTCTGTGCCAGAGTAAGCAATAAAAGTTGAGAGAAGCTAAGATGCAGTGAAGACTCTCAGACCACCAGCTGCCTGCAAGCAGCAGAAACCAGCTGATCTGATTTACCTGGAAGACATTTCAACCAACCGAGACACCTGGAAAAAATACTCTCCCACCTGTTGAGCTGCCTGCAGTCTGTGCAGTGTGCTCCAGGTTCCCAGCTTTTGGGAGATGTCACCCATGTTGGAGTTGGCTTTGATTATGCAGCTGTCTTTGAGTCATTTCTGCTCCTGCAAATAACCTCTCACCCATAGTCCTGTAAGTAACCCCAATAAAACTCATTGGTTCACCAAGTTGGACTTTGGTGGAATCTCTTCTTTGGTTTCTTGTGGGCTTCCTATCAGGTGAGTAGATGTGTGTTTTATCTCCCTAGGAAAAGTTTTTTTTCACAACATTACAAGAAGGAAGGGGATGCAGAAGAGAAAGTAGACTGAGGAGACAGGGAAGCTTAGCAAGTGGAGCCAGTACGTGTAACAACAGCAAGGTTGGTAGATAAGGTCAACAGTCACTGAAGGGAACAGCAGGACTGAGCACATCTGGGCACCTGCCAGGAAGTACCACTGACAAGTCCCAGGACATCTGTGAATGAGCTATTTTGGTGATGGGTAGAGGGATGGCCCAATAAATCCAAACTGGCTGGAAAGGAAAATGTTGAGGCAGGGACCAATGCCAGAGGGTTTGGCAGCTTGTGAGTCTCAGAAGCACCGTAGCAGAGGAGCAACCCCAGCTACCTGTGCTTGCAATGGTTTGGCAAGGTGCAGTGATTGGAGCTGACATCCAAGACATGACATGGGAGTGAGAGTCTAACTTATAAAACACAATTATCTTCCCACCAGAGTTACATTTTACTGCAATTGCAACTCACTGACTTAAACCATTTGATGCTCTTAATTAGGTAGATTCTATGATGTAATGACTTCCATAAAAGACTTACCCAGAATTTGGCCAGTGAGTTACTTCTCCACAGCTGTAATTGATAAGATCACGCTTATGATTTATAACTTCTATCATCTATTAAGAGTAAGAATCTAGTTTATGAAGTCATTTCTAGAAATGGATTATCTAGTAAATAAGTTTTATAATCCTATAGTGTCTAGATTAATTGTATCCTAATTTATAAGGTATTTCTGGGCATACTGTAACTGGTAGCAGAGGAAAGAATTCAGTAAAGCATCAATTAGAAGTGAAACTATTCTCTTTAGAATGTGGGAATCATAGAAGGAAATGGGGAGGCATTGATTCTGAATAGATTTAAGGCACTTTAGCTACACGACAAAGTGAACCATAGAGAATATTAAGTTTACAAAGAGTCTTAATTTCCTTTTAGAGTATTACAGCAAGTTATATTTCTTTAATATATATATATATATATATATATATATATATATATATATATATATACACATATATGTATTATATCCTGTCCTGGGACGAGCTGTAGACCAGGCTGGCCTCAAACTCAGAGAGATCCGCCTTCCTCTGCCTCCCAAGTGCTGAGATTAAAGGCATTCACCACCAATCTTAATGTATATAATTTGAGCACAAGGAGCAACTCTGTTCCTTCAGGCTCCTCTGGAAATTACCCAGAAGCTATACTTGCTACTTGGGTTCCATGAGCTCCTATAGACAATAATAGGATGTGTGTGTGTGTGTGTGTGTGTGTGTGTGTGTGTGTGTGTGTGTGTGTGTGTGTGTGTGCACATAAGATGAAAAAATCATCACATATTAAAGTTTTAACCATTTCAACATGTATATTATGACAAATATAATTTATAAAAACACAACCTGATCATGTATCTCATATTATCTCAAATATATTCCTACCATTCAGACAAAATAAACTTCAATTACAGTTTTTTTTCTCTACCCTGGATCCTATTCTGTAGTAAGTAAAGAATGTTAAGCCCCAGAAGACAGCCAATGTTTGCAATGCATACAACTCACAAGTAACTTGTATCCAAAGTACATGAAAAAAAATGTTCCAAACCCAACAAAGAAAGCAGAAAAAGTAGTTAAAGACATCCTGTCCACCAAGCAAAATGGTGAAACATTTGAAAAAAGGATGTCCACAAGACATATGAATATGAAAACAGGTTTTACCCCATTAGTCATCTTGGATTTATAACGTATTGTCATAATGAAATATCTCTTATTTTTTTTAACATAGCTAAGATATTGAAGGTTGACAATAGTTTAGAATATACCATACACTGTTTTTGTTCAAGAAATATGAACACAGGCATACTTATGTGTAGGGGAAGCTGTAGCCACGCCTACTTAGGGGCTGGCTACAGGTGTTCCTGACCATGCTTGCGAGGGCGTGGCCAGGGTGACAGTGTGACTGCGTTTTCTCTTTCGTTTTCACTTTTGGGCTTGCGTATAGACCGCTGCCACACCGGCTGGCTAGGTTGCTCTGGAGGTAAGGCTTTTCCCTATTAAATACCTATAAGGGTATTTAATATATATAAGTTTCCAGTTGGCTCCGTATTGGTAATTTCCCACTATACTTATGAATGTAGCAGTCTTCTTTTTGCCCAGGTACCCAACAAAACGTGCAAACATGTTTACCAAGGCATTCACAAAAATGTGCATGGTTGCATTATTTATGTAATTCAAAATTCTAAATAACTTAGGGTTCATGAAAAGTAAATGGATGTTTAACATAAAAATCCATAGAACTGATATGAATTAATATGAATCAAAGTGAAGCCTATGAAAATAAAGTTGAATTAAAGTCTCATACAAAAACTGGGTTAATTCCATTTAGAAATTTGAAAAAGCATAAAGTATGTGGAAATTGAGACTATTTTTATCACTTCTGACTCAAAACCACACAAACACCCCCATATGGAATAAAGTAATAAAGGAATGTAGTAATGAAAATCAAGACAGTAGTTAACTGCAGGATCAACCATCCAGTAATTAACTGGAAGGTTGAGCTGGGTCAAAGGAAGGGTAAGTGCTCACCCATCCCCAGCCTCACAGATTCCCAGAGACAATCAGATGCATCAGGGAGTCTAATCAAGCAGAAACTCATTTATTACCACACAATAAGTATCTTTTAAGGGAAAAAAAACCACAGAGTGGGAAAACAGCCAGCCAATGGTTTTAAAAATCAGCCTATCAGGCACCTAGGTGCCCGAGGCTTTACCTAGTGAACACAAGCTGTTCATGCAGTGACCTCATCCAGTTCAATCTAGGCAACCAATCATCTTTTTTTGTAAACAACTCAGGACTCCCCATCTGACTTGCCCTCAGCGCCATCTTCGACAGGCTGGTGTGCCGTACAATTAACTTGGGAGAAGGAGATAAGTTATTGCTGTTTCTAATGTTAGTGCACAAAATAATGAATTTCATTATGACATTTTTATGTTTATCGTACTCTGATTCCATTCAGTCCTCATTATCTTCTTTTGATTCCTCTTATCTCCACTATCCCTGCTGTGTTCTCAGGCAGGTAGAGCTGGGGAAGGACCAGTCTCCTGGTCGCTTCCAGGGGCTGAGTGGGATAGTGAGTGCCCACTACTCATACCCTACCCACTCCTAGTTACCAGGGAGAAATACACACTGACTCAAGAGACTTGTCTAAGGAGGATCTTGATTTATTCTAACAGGCAGGAACTTATATAGGGTTGAGGTAGGGGATGGAAATCTTAGGAGGGGGTAAGGCAACATGAGGTGTAAGGGCCAATAATATTTCACCAAGCTGGCAGGTAGCTAGACAGTCTTGCATCAGGCCTTGCTGAGTCACCCCCAGGTGGAGGTTACAGGCCAGAGGCAGGTGACCAAACTCTAGCCAGGCTTAGGTTACACTGGACCTCACATTTTAGGCCCAATATTTCCCCCAACTCAATCTTCCTGATCCCTCATGTTGCCCTCCTCCCTCCCCTTTCTCCTACCTCTCCCTATGCTCCCAATTTGCTCAGATCTTGTCCCTTTCCCCTTTTCTGAGGGACATACATTGTCCCTCTTAGAGTCCTCCTTGTATCCTAGCTTTTCTGGGATTGTGGATTGTAGGCTGGTAATCCTTTGCTGTATGTCTAATATCCACTTATGAGTACATACCATGATTGTACCCAGGCATACCATGTCTGGGTTACCTCACTCAGGATTGTTTCTTCTAGTTTCATCCATTTGCCTGTGAATTTCAAGATGTCAATGTTTTTTTCTGTTTAGTAGTACTCCATTGTGTAAATGTACCACATTTTCTCTATCCATTCTTCAGTTGAGGGGCATCTAGGTTGCTTCCAGATTCTGGCTATTACAAATAGTGCTGCTATGAACATAGTTGAACAGATGTCCTTGTTGTATGAACTTGCGTCCTTTGGGTATATGCTTAAGAGTGCAATTGCTGGATCTTGAGGTAGACTGATTCCCATTTTCCTGAGAAACTGCCATACTGATTTCCAAAATGGCTGTACAAGTTTGCACTCCCACCAGCAAGGGAGGAGTGTTCCCCTTTCTCCACATCCTCTCCAGCATAAACTGTCATTGGTGTTTTTGATTTTAGCCATTCTGACAGGAGTAAGATGGTATCTCAGAGTTGTTTTGATTTGCATTCCCCTGATGGCTAAGAATGTTGAGCAATTTCTTAAGTGTCTTTCAGCCATTTTAGATTCCTCTATTGAAAATTCTCTATTTAGTTCTGTACCTCACATTTTAATTGAATTATTTGTTTTGGTGACTAGTTTCTTGAGTTCTTAGGATATTTTGGAAATCAATCCTCTGTGAGATGTGGGGTTGGTGAATCTTTTCCCATTCTGTGGGCTGCCATTTTGTCTTGACAGTGTCCTTTGCCTTATAGAAGCTTCTCAGTTTCAGGAGGTCCCATTTATTGTCTATCTCAGTGTCTGTGCTACTGGTGTTTGTTCAGGAAGTGGTCTCCTGTATCAATTTGTTCAAGGGTACGACTCACTTTTTTTTCTAAGAGGTTCAGTGTGGCTGGATTTATGTTGAGGTCTTTGGTCCATTTGTACTTAAGTTTTATGCATGGTGATAGATATGGACCTACCTGCAATCTTCTACCGTTGTGCCCAAATTCTGAACCCCCAAATCACCAAGAGGCCCATTTCAATGCAAAAGCAATGGGTCTTTAATTGCAGTTGTTTAATGAGCTCACCCCATTACCTCAGGCCTTTCATCCATCGAACATGGGGGATGGCTGTCCAAAGACCCCAAGAAACCACGGGACAAAGATCTTATAGGGCAGTGTAAGGGGAGTATCTAGGGGTAGGCACAGTCTCAGGATTGGTGTGCCTCCAGGCTTGGAGGACCTGCCCTGTGTTGGTCAACTGGTTGTTATGGCCCATAGGCCCTCACAGGACAGTTGCTATTCTCTGTACGCCACTGCTGTGTACTTGTTCATAAAGCATAGCCCTACTGGCTAACTTCTGATTGGTTCCTTGCCAGGAGCCTGGCATCTGACCTCCTAGTGAGCAAGACAGACCCAGCAAGGTCAGGCAAGCACATGTTAGCCTGTGATGGCTGCCAAAATGGAGGTTGGTCCCTTCACTACATGTCAGCATCCAGTTATGCCAGCACAATTAGCTGAAGATGCTTTCTTTTTTCCATTGTATAATTTTAGCTTCTTTGTCAAAAATCAGGTATTTATAGGTGTGTGGATTAATATCAGTTTCTTCAATTCGATTCCATTGGTCTACCTGTCTGGTGAAATATACTCCTTATGAGGGTCCTGCAACTTAATGTTGTGTGGTGTCACAAAAAACCTGGCAACAGTAAATCTCAATATGTAATAACTCAAGCTTAATTCAAAACTAGACCAGCAATGAATCCAAAGTGTTTGTAGCAGTTCTTATGCCAGCTTCACTGTAAACACTGTGGCCTTGGTTCTGAACATTCAACATGCATACTTTATACTGTGCACGCCTTCCTACTAGAAAATTTATTGAATATTGTTTGAAACACCCCAGGCTTTTGTATTCTATAGACTGTGGTATTTTTTCACGGAATTTCTACTCTTAAGGAAACCTAAATGGGTTAATTACGGATATCAAAACTTTTAATATTCCCGCCACTACTCCTGAGCATGTAAATATCACATTACTTTATCTTTTTATTGGATTGTGTTAAACAAGTTTATCTCATTGAGTATGCACATTTGTTTTGACTTTAGTAAATGCTATTATATGCAACTAAATTTTTAAAAATAATTTTAAAAAGATTGTTTTACTTTTGCCTATATAAACATATATATGTATACATACATACATGTATGTATATAAGTCTGTCTGTATGCATGTATTTTTCTGTCAGTCTGTATGTATGTATATATGTGTACCACTTGTGCCCAGTGCCCTCAGAGGCCAGAAGAGGATGATGGATCCTCAGAACTGGAGTTGAAGGTTGTTGTTAGTTGCCATGTGGGTGGGAACTGAACTGGAGTCCTATGTACAAGCAGTTTAACCACTGAGCCATCTCTCCAGCTCCTAAAATAAACTTCTTTATGATTTGTCCATAAATGCTTGATTTTCATACTTACTTTAAGTCAAAAATTGTTTTATTATTTCTCTCCTTCCACAGATTCATAGTACACTCAGAACACAAGAAGCTCTGTGGCACTACTTCCTGTAGAATGCTCACCATTTTTGCCTTGACTATTTTCATAAAATCCTCCTCTTTAAAATTTGAGCATACATTTCTGTTTTCTAGTAAAGCTATTATCACCCACCCCTTCAGAAATCTCCCTAAATGATCGCTTTCATGTGTTCACCACCCTCAACTTCATACTGCACACTGTTCATTTCACAGGACATAATCCAACTTTCAACAAAACAGGAAGTGACTCTCATCAGTTTCTCCTGTTAGAATATAAGCTCCATAGGGCTAAGTGGTTTCTCCATTCAACTGCAAATATACACCCAACAACAAACAGTGCTTGTTGGGTATTAACATTTTTTTTTTATTACTGAACAATCAAACTTAGCATCAGCTCTAATTTTGGTAAGGTATATTTCTTTAGTAGCCATAAATTTTTATGTGAGTCACAATACTACTACTACAAGAAACTGTAATAGTATATTTTCATGGAAGAATAATTGATAAGGCTCTTCAGGACTAATTTTGCAAAAGCAATATATACTTAAGGAACACACACACACTTAAAGGGCCTTAATACTGATTTCCATAGCGGGTGTTCTAATATATATATTTCCAACAAGAGTTTCTAATCGTATTGCAATCCTCAACCTCATCCTCACCAGCATCTGTTGCTTTCTTAATGATAGAAATTCTGAGTTGGTTAAGCTGGAATCTCAATACAACATTGACTTGTGTTACCCTTATGGCTAAGTATACTGGACTGTTTTCATGTATCTATTGAATTGTTGTGCATTTTTAAAATTAAAATGTATTTATTTTGTGAGTACAGGTATCTGTGTGAGTATAAGAATGACACAGAGTGTGAGGAGAAGTCAGGGGACAACTTGTAGGAGTTGGTTCCCTCTTTCCACCATGTGGGGTCATGGCAATTCCTCTCAAGTTGTCAGGATTGGCAAGCAGGCACCTTTATCCATGAGCCACCTCACAAGCCCTGTTCTCCTTCTTTTGAGAGCTGTCTAATTCATTTTCCCATGTATTCTTTATTCTCTTTTGAGATATACATGTCTAAAAATGCCATAAGGAAACCCATCATTTTGTCCAATGAACATATACACTAGTTAAAACTGTATTTATGTGTGTATAGATATATGTATACATATATTTGCACATACATACATACACACATATATACACAGATATAAATACACAGGTATACATACACACACCAACAGGAATTGGGCATGGAAACACAAAGTTTGAACAAGGAGAAAAAAGAAAATAACAAATATCAAGAATGTAACAAGCACAAAGTCTTCAGACTTTTCTTTCACATTGAAAATTCATAAATCTTTAAGACCAGGGTTAATGGCCATTACTACTGAATCTTTTTGGCCAACATGAATCTTTTCTCTAACACAAAGTTTTTACTCTATAGTATATGCAAAGTTTTATATTATACATATACTCCAGGAAGAAGTGACTCTTAGAGGAAACAAGGCACATTTTTTTCTTGATAGGACTCAGAAGGTACAGCTGGTGGATCAAGCATCATACTTTGTCATGTTGCCTTGAAAAACCAATAGCAAAAGCCAAATGGGATTTAGTGGTTTATTTACTATGTATTATTTCTGTAAGTTTTACTTATAAGAAGTGCTCGAAGTTTCTCTGTCTCTGTCTCTCACACAACACACACACACACACACACACACACACACACACACACACACAGAGAGAGAGAGAGAGAGAGAGAGAGAGAGAGAGAGAGAGAGACAGAGAGACAGAGAGACAGAGAGAGAGAGGCAAACATACAAAATACACATGCAGACAATTTAAATTTCTTGTTCAATGTATTGGGGATTTTCAAAGAGACAACAGAATTGAGGGCTGGAAAAAATATACAGGCAAAACTACATGAGAATTTTGCAGTAGAGGTTTAGAATAAGAAGGAAATTCAACTGGTAATAGTGGAAGCATGCTGTCCATCTGAGAGAAAGAGAGGTGCCTGGGTGAAGGCTGCCAACCTTGGGAAGTAGAATTATGGGGAAAGCCACAGTAATAAGCTTGAGGGGGAGACAGGAAAATGTTTCCTGGATATGGTAGCTAAATAAAGAGAACCTGCCTAAAGTTTCCCCTAAATATCAGGAATACAAGTTACTTATTTCTCCACTGTATCTATTATGGAGCAGGAACTGGTATTGATAGAAGCCATTCATTACACATTTGTAGAGAAGAACACAACAAGAGGGGGTAGTTTGCTAACCATAAAAAACAATGGTTCACTAAACAAAGAAAAAAATGCATTTACTTGAAATTTCAAGGGAAATACTGCAAATGTACATTTAAGTATGTGATTACTACTCAGTAACTTCTATTCCAAGAGCAAGATCAAGTTCAAGGACCCCTGCTTTTAGAAAGCTTATTATCATATGACATAACAGATGAGTAGACTCCAAGACAGTGAGAGGTTAAGAAATTGACGTGAAATAGCAGAAGAACACAAAGCTGAGCTTGCAGAAACTAAACCCAAGGAAAAGACAGTTACTAAGTCCAATATACTACCAATTATATATATTTGATTACTTATGAATATTTTAGTGAATTAGCACATTAAAAATACTTTTATGAGCTGGATGGTAGAGGCACACATCTTTAATCCCAGAATTCCAGGAACAGAGGAGGCAGATCTCTGTGAGTTTCAGACTGGACTGGTCTACTGAGTGAGTTCCAGGTCAGCCATGGCTATTACACAGAGAAACCTTGTCTAAAAACAAACAAACAAACACACAAACAAACAAAAACCCCACAACAACAACAACAAAAACCCTTTTATGGAGTTAGTTGTATCCATTTACCCCAAACTGTTTTTCTCTCAAGAGGATATTTCCCTAGTATACACACATGACTTTTTCAACAAAATGTTTATTATCACTAGCAGATTTCACACCAAATAAATTTGATACATTCTTTTCAAGAACTTTAACCAGGATAATGTAAGGGGAAGTAACAAAATGACAAGCTGGAAGCACTATTAGGGCCATTGACAACTCAAGAGGAGAACAAAAGGGAAAAGAACTAATTCACTGTCAACACGGACTGACAAACCTCATTCATCTCTGAAGCCACAGACTTAACAGTAGAGCTAAATACCTGGCAAAAGGCTGAATTAAATCAGTAATGCCTTCAGAGGATGAAGCAGGAGTTTGCAGGGAACTATAGGAAGCTTTTGGGAAAATAAAGCACCACATGCAAAGGCATGTATTAGGACCTGCAACAACTAGGTGCCTAGAGAAGATGAAAATCAGAGGTTCCAGAAGAGAAGCATGGAGTGAAGGGCGGTGCTCAGGCTATATATACCCAAAGGCTAGAGTTGCAAGGTGAAAGGCTTGTAATAGAATTCAAAATTTTGGAGTTAAATTCAAAAGAAAATGGAGTTTGTTTTGAACAAATACTCGATACTAGGGTTGCTTTTGATGGATAGTAAGTTTGGAAAAGTGAAGCATGGATCAATGATGAGATTGGTGGAAACGACAATGGCTTTTGTATATATGACCTAGACCAAAGGTTATCTTGTCATGAAACCCATCCATGTCTCAGTCAGTCTTCCTGATATCCTACCTCTCTATCTTTGAAACACTCACAGTTTGCAGGATTTCACCTATCAGGTGATTGAATGCTTACTGAGGGATTATTTAATCATCTCTATAAGTATTACTCTCCTCAATCTGTCTGCACACAGGAGTATGACATCCCACCTGGCACTGCCTCTACTTGAAATACACCCAGAAACTGTGACAAAAAGAAAAAAAAAAAGACTTGACCTAAGGAAGTTATCAAAGGAGGAGACAACTGGCTCTGTCCCTCATAGCTATCAATTTTACTTAGATCTCATTTGGCATCCCAAATGGCCACGTCAGCCTCTTCTATTCTTTTCATTTCTCTTTTCTGTCTTATCTTGATGATGTATATACAAAGCTACAAAATAAATTAATCAGGTGAGGAAAATACTGAAGTCACTCATGTGCTAAGTTCCTTGCTTAATTAAAAAAAAAAAAACTGATCATGTTTAGAATCTGAGCATTAATGCTTGATGATCTTATGTTTCCATTTGGTTTCAATATTTTATTATTTATGTTGTATATAAATATCAAATATATTTTCCCTTCAGACAATTCCTAGGTATAGCCCTACCATAAGCACCTCCTATTAGACATATTTATTGTTATTTAGGACTTTAAAACAAGTATTTTTCTTCAGCACTCTAAGGTCACATATATTGATCTTCTCAATTATTAAGTAATTCTACACAGGAAAAACTGTTACTTTACAGAAACAAAATACTATGATAAGCAGATCTGGAACTTCTACAAATTCCACTGAGCAGTATTACTCCAAAACCATCTGACCTCTAACAAAACAACCAGTAATTCACTTACCTTAGCTGTTCTCCCACACATCCTATAAAAATTAAACACACACTGCTGTGTAATGGGCAGCATTTCCACTGTTATAAACCCTCATGTGGCACTGTTATCACAATGCTTTAAACCTTAGCAATCATCAACAGTAAGATAACAATTGTAGTCACCTGGAGGGAACTGTTACCTGAACTTCTAATCAGAAGCTCTGCCAGACAGAACCACCATTAGATGTGCTCCAGAGAAGAGAAGATGCAACAAACCCTCAGAATCAGGACTCCCAAGGAGATCCATAGTGAGGCCACACACACTTCCTTCCTATCCCTTGCACAATGAAAGAACTAAACACAGGAGGAAAACCAAGGACTAGGAATAAAAGAATTATTAAGCATCCCTCTTTTGTGAGGACAATTTTATATATTATCTATGTAACCTAATGAATCTCTCTGATAAATACACAGACACAGGACCAAAGAGGAGTCGATTAGTTAGTTGAGGATTTTAGTAAAACAATGCGGATTTTAGTAAAAGGCTAGTTTAGTTTAAAAATAAAATGCATTTTACTCTGAGGGTTTTTTTTTTTTTTTTTTTTTTTTTGGTTTTTCAAGACAGGGTTTCTCTGTGTAGCTTTGGAGTCTATCCTGGCACTCGCTCTGGAGACCAGGCTGGCCTCGAACTCACAGAGATCTGCCTGCCTCTGCCTCCCGAGTGCTGGGATTAAAGGCGTGCGCCACCAACGCCCGGCTCTGAGGCGGTTTTGTACTTTTTTTTTTTTTTTTTTTTTTCGAGACAGGGTTTCTCTGTGGCTTTGGAGGCTGTCCTGGAACTAGCTCTTGTAGACCAGGCTGGTCTCGAACTCACAGAGATCTGCCTGCCTCTGCCTCCCGAGTGCTGGAATTAAAGGCTTGCACCACCACTACCCGGCATCACTTTTCAGTAAGTTTCCTGCCCTAAAAGACTTCTAACTCGCATTAAAAAATGAAATCTTGCGGGAGAAACCATAGCTAAAGTAGTTCTCTTATGTTTTGAGGAATTTAAAAAGCGTATTTTCATAAGCCCTGAAAAGTTCGCCCCCAACAAATTGGTTGTGCCTTATGACTAACTCGGGAGATTGCAAGGACCTTAAACAAATACACACCAGACAACATAAAAATATAAAATATCAGAAGAAAACACTCCGGAAGAGGACCGGGTTGTCTTCTGGGAACCCCGCTTTGCTGTTTTTGCCAAAACCAATGTCTACACCACATCCCTAACAAGTGGCTGCTGCCCCATCGGTGTCACCACCCCACCCCGCTGTGCCCCAGGGTTAAAAACTGTAAAATCCTCGCTGGGCGAGATCCGGCGAAGACCCTGAGGTGTGAGGCCCGGCACGCCCGGATGACCACCAGGGCTTCCCCGCGGCCCCGATCCCCGCGGGGGATCACGCCGACCACGCCGCGTTTGTGTGGACCGGAGCGGGAACCGGGTCCCGCGGTCGCCCGGAGCTGTCTGTCCCGTCCTCATCTTGGTCCCGGCCGCGGCCCTCAGCGCCGCCTCCCCTGCATCCCCGCATCGACCCCCATGTCCAGGACGGCGATGAGCACCCCGCGCCCGTCATACTCCGGGTAGCGGCACAGGAAGGAGGCGGCCCCAGTCTCTTTTTTCGGCAGAAGACCGTGGAAAGGGAAGGGCTCCTCAGTTGCGGCGGTGGCCGTGGACCCCGACTGGAGGACGAAGGAGGAAGAGGCAAACTGCCGGGATGCTCTCAGACACGGCCACCTCAGGCTTGAAGCGGGAGGGGGCGGGGCCAGGCCGGCAGTTCCCAATCGCACGCAGTCCGAGATGCCCAGCCAATCACGTGCCGCAACGTAAGCGCAAGAGGGGCGAGTTGCCCGGGCTGCAGCGCAGGGGTGGAGTCTGCGCTGGGGCTGAGGACTCTGCTGGAGCCAACTTCTTAAAGGGACTGTGCTTGGGGTGCGCAAACACCCGGACTTTGTCCCCAGCTCTCACTGTCTGTGGGACTGTGCTTGGGGTGCGGAGACACCCGGACTTTCTCCCCAGCTCTCACTGTCTGTGAGAAGCCTTGAGAGGGACAGGCCGCCCGCCTGAGCCGCGGGATCCCCGCCACGCGAATATTGACCCTGCAATATCAGCTTCAGAGGTCTCAGATTTGACGGGGGAGTCTCTGTATCCCCCGCGTTCTGGGGTGAGGTGGATGGATGGAGTGGGGAGAGGCAGCCATTTAGTCAACAGGAAGAGGGGTGTGGGCTGTTCTGTCCCCAGTGTTCCCGAAACAAAGCCTGGGACCGAAATGGGCCCCTGCTGTCTTCATGGCCTACTCTTGCCATCCGGGATTCCTGAAAGTATCTGCCAGCTTTCCTCCATATAAGTTCCCGTTGTCTCCTTCAGGCTCAACATTGTTATCGAGCCAAAGTTTGCATTTTTTCTCATTAGGATGTCCAGTGATGGTGACCTGCTTCTGCGTTCTTAATGAAATGGCTGTGCCTTATTACCTCTCAGGGTAATCTTAATTGCCCCATTGACAATCTCATGAGACCCTCTAAAAGCGATGTTTTTAAGTGGCTAAGATGAAACCTATAGGACTATACAGGAAGTAAACTGTTGAAATAGTTATGAAAACTCAATTTTTGTGGATAGCTTCACATGTAAATAACTATGTATGTGCTTTATTTTGCATTAAATAACAAGAACCAGCATCAAGTCCAATAAATAAAGTCTTAAAAACAAAGTCTACCATGATTTCTAAATCAGGAAGCCAGTGCAAATGATACTTGAATATATCTAAACTACAAAGATTAGTTTTTTTTAAATTTTATTATTACATTTTACATTCCAGCCACAGTTCTCCCTTCCTCTTTGTTACCTAGCTTCTCTGGAACTGTGGATTGTAGTCTGGTTATCCCTTGCTTTACATCTAATATCCACTTTTGAGTGAATACATACTGTGTCTTTCTGAGTCTGAGTTACCTCACTGAGGATATTTTTTCTAGTTCCATCCATTTGCCTGAAAATTTCATCAGGTCATTTTTTTTACTGCTGAGTAGTACATTGTGTAAATGTACCATATTTTCCTTATCCATTCTTGGGCTGAGGGGCATTCCTAAATGTTTCCAAGTCCTGGCTATTAGGAATAATGCTGCTATGAACACTATTGAGTAAATATCCTTGTGGTATGATTGAGCATCCTTTGGGTAAATGCCCAAGAGTGGTATTGCTAGGTGTTGAGGTAGATTGAATCCCAGTTTTCTTTGAAACCGCCATACTAATTGCCAAAATGGCTATGAGTTTGCACTCCACAATCAGTGGAGGAGTGTTCTCCTTATGCCACATCCTTTCCAACATAAGCTGTCCTTAGTATTTTTGATCTTAGCCATTGTGACAGGTGTAAGATGGTGTCTCAGAGTTATTTTGATTTGCATTTCCTGATTTGCATTTATAGCCCTGATGATTAAGGATGTTGAGCACTTCCTTTAATGTCTTTAAGCCATTTGAAAGTCTTCTGGTGAGAATTCTCTGTTTAGCCCTGCACCCCATTCTTAAATGGGTTATTTTTTTTTATTTTGATGTCTAATTTCTTAAGTTCTTTATAAATTTTGCACATCAGCCTTCTGTCAGATGTGGGGATGATGACAATCTTTTCCCATTCTGTAGGCTGTCATTTTGCCTTATTGACAGTGTCCTTTGTCTTACAGAAGGTTTCCCATTTCAGGAGGTCCCATTTATTGATTGTTGCTTTCAGTGTCTGTGTTACTGGTGTCATATTTAGGAAGTGGTCTCCTGTGCCAATGCATTCCAGGCTATTTCCCACTTTCTTTTCTATCATGTTCAATGTAACTGGATTTATGTTGAGGTTCTTGATCCACTTAGATTTGAGCTTTGTGCATGGGGATAGATATGGATCTATTTGCAATCTTCTGCATGTTAACATCCAGTTATTCCAGCACCCTTTGTTAAAGAGGTTTTCCTTTTTCTGTTATATCATTTCTGCTTCTTTGCCATAAATGGTGTGTGGACTGATATCAGAGTCTTCTATTCAATTTCTTTGATCCACCTGTCTGAGTTTATGCCAATACCAAGCTGGTTTTATTAGTATAGCTCTATAGTAGAGTTTGAAGTCAGGGATGGTGATGCCTCTGGAAGTTCCTTTATTGTACAGGATTGTTTTAGCTATTCTGGGTTGTTTTTTAATATGAAGTTGAGTATTTCTCTTTCAAGGTCTGTAAAGAATTGTGCTGGAGATTTTGATGAGAATTGCATTGAATCTGTAGATTATTCTTGGTAGGATTGCCATTTTTATCATGTCGATCATACCTATCCAAGAGCATGAGTGATCTTTCATAGTAGATGATTTTTTTTTTTGATGTGTTCTTGGATCTGGTTTGCCAGTACTTTATTGTATATTTTTGTATCAATGTTCATGAGGGAGATTGGGCTGTAGCACTCTTTCTTTGTTGCATCTTTGTGTGGTTTGGGTATCAGGGTAACTGTAGCCTCATAAAAGGAGTTTGGCAATGTCCCTTCTGCTTTTATTGTGTGGAACAGTTTGAGGAGTATAGGTATTAGCTCTTCTTTGATATTCTGGTAAAATTCTGCACTGAAATCATCTGGCCCTGGGCTGTTTTTGGTTGGGAGACTTTTGAAGACTACTTCTATTTCCTTAGGCCTTATAGGTGTACTTAATTTGTTTAATATGGTCTTGATTTAATTTTGGTATGTGGTACCTATCCAGAAAATTATCCATTTTTTTTTTTTAGATTTTTCAGTTTTATGGTGTAAATGTTTTCAAAGTATGGCCTGATGATTCTGTTTTGTTATGTCCCCCTTTTCATTTCTGATTTTGTTAATTTGGATATTCTCTCTGCCTTTTGGTTAGTTTGGACAAGGGTTTGTCTATATTGTTTATTTTCTCAAAGAACCAACTCTTTGTTCTATTGATTCTATTCTCTTTGTTTCTCTTTTATTGATTTCAGCCCTCGATTTGATTATTTCCTGTTGCCTACTCCTCCTATGTGAGTTTACTTCTATTTGCTCTAGAGCTTTCAGGTGTTTTGTTAATTCACTAGTGTGGAATTTCTCTAACTTCTTTATATAGGTGTTTAGTTCTATGAACTTTCCTCTTAGCATTGCTTTCATAGTGTCCTGTAAGTTTGGGTATGTTGTACATTCATTTTCATTGAATTCTAGGAAATCTTTACTTTTTTTTATTTCTTCCTTGACCCAGAGGTGATTAAGTTGGGCACTGTTCAGTTTCCATGAGTTTGTAGGCTTTCTAGAATTTGTGATGTTTTGAATTCTAACTTTAAGCCATGGTGACCAGGTAAGATACAGGGGGTTATTCCAATTCTTCTGTATCTGTTGAGATTTGCTTTGTAACTGAGTATATGGTCAGTTTTAGAGAAGGTTCCATGTGCTGCTGAGAAGAAGGTATATTCTTTTGTGTTTGGGTGGAATGTTCTATAGATGTCTGTTAAATCCATTTGAGTCATGGCACCTGTTCAATCCCTATTTTTGTTAATTTTATATCAGGCAGACCTGTCCACTGGTGAGAGTGGGGTATTAAAGTCTTCCACTATTAGTGTATGGGGTTTGATGTGCAATTTAAGCTTTAGTAATATTTCTTTTACAAATGTGGGAACACTTGTATTTGGGACATGTATATTCAGGATTGAGACTTATTGCTGGATTTTTTTCTGTGATCAATATGAAATTTCCTTCATCATCTCTTTTGTTACCTTTAGTTTGAAGTCTGTTTTGTTAGTTATTAGGATAGTTACACCAACTTGCTTCTTAGGTGCATTTGATTGGACCTAATTCCCATTCCTTTATTATTCTGAGGAAATGTCTGTCTTTAAAGTTGAGGTGGGTTTCTTGTATGCAACAGAAGGATGGATCCTGTTTTCATATTCATTCTGGTAGCCTGTGTCTTTTTATAGGTGAGTTCAGTCCATTGATATTAAGGGATATCAATGATCCACGATTGTTGATTCTTGTTATTTTTTATTGTTGGTGGTGTGTGCGTTTGCTTTCTTTAGGATTTGCTGGTGTGGGGTTATTTATTGCCTGTGCTTTTCTGGTATGTCTAACCTCCTTGGGTAAGTTTTCCTTATAGTGCTTTTGGTATGGCTCGATTTGTGGATAGGTATTGTTTAAATCTTGTTTTGCAATGGAATACCTTGTTTTCTCCTTCTATGGTAATTGAATGCTTTGCTGGATATAGTAGTCTGGGTTGGCATCCATGGTCTCTTAGAGGCTGCATGCCTGTCTGTCCAGGACCTTGTGGCTTTGAGAGTCTCCATTGGGAAGTCCGTTGCTATTCTGAAGGGACTGCCTTTATATGTTACTTGACCTTTTTCTTCCACAGCTCTTAATATTTTCTTTATTTTGTATATTGTGTTTTGATTATTATGTGGTGAGAGGACCTTTTTTTTTGGCACAGTCTATTGGGTGTTCTGTAAGTTTCTTGTACTTTCATATTCATTTCTTTCTTTAGGTTGGGAAAGTTTTCTTCTATGATTTTGTTGAATATATTTTCTGTGCCTTTGAGCTGGTATTCTCCTTCTATCCATATCATTCTTAGGTTTGATCTTTTCATGGTGTCCCAGATTTCCTGGACATTTTGTTATTATTATGTTGGATTTAATGTTTTCTTTGGCTGATGAATCTGTTTCCTCCATCTTATCTTCAATGCCTGAGATTATTTCTTTCATTCTGTTGGTTATGCTTGCATCTGTAGTTACTGTTGATTGATCCAGATTTTCCATTTCCCGAATTCCCTCCATTTGTGTTTTCTTTATTGTCTCCATTTAAATTTTAAAGTCTTGAACTTGTTTGGTTTTTCTTGGCTTTCTTTATTCATTGATTTCTTCCAATTTTTTTTGTTTGTCTTTTCCTCTCTTCCATTTCTTTGTGGGAATCCTTCATTTCTTCTTTAAAGACCTCTATCATCTTGATCAAATTATTTTTAAGTCATTTTCTTTTGTTTCTTCTGCATTGGGATGTTCAGGTCTCCTGATGTAATACACCAGGTATTTATATTGTCCTTTAGGCTGTTGAATGTATTGACATTTACCCATCTCTTCTTTCCCTTGATGCAGGCAGTGTCTTTGCTTCTTGATCCAACCCTTAGTCCCCTTTCTCAGCCCGTTCTGTGCAGTAGATGTCTGTTCCAGGGGCCACTGGGATCTTGGTGGATGGGTAGATTGTGGGGGGAGATCCTGAGTCTTCTCTGTGCAGTAAAAGTCTGTGTCCCAGGGAGACACTGAGGTCACTGGGGGATGGGTGGGATTGGGGGTGGAGTGGGATTTGTAGGTTACAGGGTCTCCTGGGAGGCTGTTGGTGTAGCCTGCCTGCAGGAGTCTTTCCTGCTGACCTGTTAATGTGGCTGAGATGGGTGGGGAAAGGGCCCAGGGTTTTGCTCTGGGACCAAGGGCCTAGTAGCTGTGTGGTCTGGATGGGAAGCTGGTCACTCACCTCTCAGTCCTCTGTTGAACAGATAAGTTTAACTGGTAACAAAGCAGCAGTGTCTAGTTGTTGCCTACACTCATAATTAGGAAGAAACAATATCAGAGGTGAAAATAATTTTTCCTATGTAACATGGGCCCTTTGCATTTCTGTGGACTCCAGTTTAAGAGGCAGATGCATGGAATACCTTATAGGCCAGTTTTCCAACCACAGCACTCCCAGACTCTCTAGTGTCTGCAGTGATTCCTGCTGATTCCCTTTGTTTTTCATTCTGTAAGGTAAGAAGAGTTTGCCCTTGGTGCTGAGGGAAAGACAGCAAGGTCCATGCTATCTTTCTTCCCAACTGTGATTCATTCATTACCTTTAGGACAGAACTGGAAAGCACTTGAGTACTTGAACAGTACAGGAAAGAGAATGATAGACTCTCCAGGGACTTTCAGTATTGAGCATGCAGTGGCAGAATGAACTGACTTGCAGCTTCCATGAGCCCTGGCCCCACCACTTCTTTTCACACAGAGGAAATGACACTGAAGGCCATGGGTTACAAAACAAGTCACTGCTGACACTAAGTTCCTTTTGTCATGGTCTGCCTGCAGTGCTTTCTACCCTACTGTTTTGTGTCCACCAACCAGAGTATGAATGCCTACTCAGTGAGTGCTTAGAATAAGAACTCTTTGTTTTGAATAATTTAACTGCAAGTGTTTTTATTTGTCTCCCACTATTTCTTTAGAAGGAAAATTAAGCATTCCTTTTGACAGTTTTAAGGTGACATCTGATGCCATATGAGAGACTAGAAGATTTAAAGGACATTATTTCTGGAATACTTATGTACTAGCACTCTTCATATCACTCATTTCTATGTAGCCAGCTGAATGCCTGATATCCTGTATTTAAAAAATAGTCAAACACTGAAAGTCAACCACTCTATGTCACTCATTTAGCAATTATATTTACATTCTATACAGAATTAAGTCATAATGTGATTTACAGTTTTGAATATGACTTCCATTACAAATATATCACAATAGAATATAACTACATAAGATTATAAAATGTATTAAATTGTAATTTTAAAGAATTTCTCGAGATCAAAATGATAATTTTTCTTTTGGATTGTTATCTTATAATTATAAAATCGATGAAAAAATACAAATAAATCCTAAGATTAAAAATGAAGGAAAAGGAGGGAATAGGGTAGAAATGGGGGAAGGGGGGGAGGGGGGGTCGGAGATAAGGCAGTGTTTACAATGATATGTAGCATGTTATATAACTGCCTCAAAGGTGACACAAACAGATCTAAGAGCACCAGTACTCCCATTATTTGAAACACCATGGCAAATGTCATCATTTGCTATAATGTTTGTCTAAATTGGGGATAAGGTGGATTTGGTGAAATGGTGAAAATTAAATACAAAACACGGCAGAGCATAACACGCTGCTGTGCTTTCCTGACCATCCCACAGCACTTGCTCCACATAGGACATCCTGGGAGTCTGTTTGAAAGACCAACATTTAAGTAATGTGGTCCCTGGTTGTGACACCTGCAATCCTTGATCCTAGAAGGTAGAAGCAAAAGGATTTTGAGCTGGAGGCCAGTCTGGGCTATACAAAGAGATTCTGCCACAAAAATAAATTATCGATTTAAAATTGTTGCTATGGTACAGGACATTGGACTTTGATTTTTAAATTTTAAAGTAGTTCAGTTTGTTCATTTTGTATGCTTCCAAACCTACTATACCTGTAGGTAATAAAAAGAAACATTCAGGATATATGGTGCCCCAACTTAAAAAATGGAAGATCCAGTCATGAAATAGGAGGTGCAAAGAAGAATAGACTTATCCTTCCACCATAGAATTATTGTCAGGAAGTTTATAAAATGTTCCAGATGTGAGTCATCTGGAAACTGTGTTAAAACAACCTGTGACTTTGTGCTATAGTTTGAAGACCTCTATTTTATGGAATGCTGAAGCCACTTTAACTCAATTCAAAAATCTCTTATCTTTCATTTTCAAGCCATAGTATTGCACATGTACACTATTACAATTTTTTTCTTCCTTTGCCACAATGACATTCCTAGATAGAGGGATTTTTTATTTATACTTTTAGGTGTTGAGTTAGTTGTGCCACTTGACAACTTGTCCGTTGCATATAGGAAGTAGAAGATCTTTGTGTGTGGGAAAACAATGAAAACATGAACAAACAAAAGGAGGCTTAGAAGTGAGAGAAGAAAGAGAATATGTCAAACAGGCCATTAAACCAAAAGCATCTGTCTCCCTATGTGTGGTTAAGGAACAGGCTGGATGCCCAGAAATTCCCCCGGGGTACTGTTTAAAGCAGGAAGAGTGGAGTCAGATGTAATGTGTATTCTCCCAACACATTCCCCATATGACAATGCAAGCTCATTGCATTGTAGTTATACTACACCTTATGATTTACAGAACATTTTATAACCAGATTTCCTCAAATAGGCAGAGACTAAGCATTTAACACCCCATAACCTATAGACTGTGAAGCCCTCCATAGCATTTGCTGCAAGGCCATGCCTTCCTGTGGATGGCTCACAGCCAATGACTGATTGCAGTGGAGATCTCAAGGAGGCTGGTTCCTGGGAGATGAGGGATTTCTTTGACTCTACAAAGTCCTTGTCGAGTATTCCTTAGAAAGCATGACAATCTAGGAACATCTCAACCATCTTTTTCTCTAGACTCAAAGTCACAGGTACAGCATAGCCTGATGCCTCTGCCAGAGGTAAGGATGTGATTTTAGACTGCACAACACTTCACTCAGTAGAATCTTGCATATTTGATTCCGTCTTGGCATCTGGAGGACTAGACTGAAATAATGTACATAAATATGCTTTTCTGTATAATATGCAGTGAATCTACATATATTAAACATGTACATAACCTAGAAATCTACTGAGATGGAAATGAAAGCTTCACAGCTGTAGTGATCTTCCGAATCTCTGGACAGCCTGGGTACTTGGCAGTGGTGCCTCCAGAATTGGTTGCTACAGGCACAGATTCATTCATTCTGTCTAGGATGCCATTCAGACATTCTCATTTTCAGTGGATGTGGTGATGTAAACCCTAACAGGGAAATTTCTTTTGAAGGAACCCAATAACATGCATTTCAATAGTTCCTTCCTTATGTGGCAATTATTTAAATTCAAAGCCAGATAGAAAAATTATTTGATACAAATTCGGTAATTTAAAAATGTACTACTTAAAAACCTGTGGAGCAAAATAGCTTATGGTAAGTTCTCCCTCACTCTATTAGTTCTTATTAGCTGACTTGCCTGAAGTTTTCTGTTACCCTACTTCAGTTTTTGAGACAATTTTTGCTCATGAGAGCCTGTAGGTTCACTCTGCATGAATTCAGTTTTGAAATGTGATGGGGGATGTCCTTTTGTATGTTTCTCTAATTGGTTGATGAATAAAACATTGTTGGGCCAATGGCCAATGAGGCAGTAAGTGGGGCCATGAGAAGAAAGGTAGGCAACAGAGCTTGCCAAAATAGTCACAATGTAGCGGGCAAAGGAGTTGCAGGTCCAGCATTTTCCGGTAAGCCAAGACCATGTGGAAACAGAGATTAGTAGTTATGGGTTATAATTAAGACAGAGCTAGTCAATAGAAGCCCTAATCATTGGCCAACAGTATTATAATTAATATAAGTCTGTGTGTTCATCTGGGGCTGACGCAGCTGTGGGACTAGGCTGGTGGGAAAGACTGCTCGAAACAGAAATGAACAATGTTTTACTGACAAAGCCTGATGAGACCATTTGTCCCCATAATCTGTCCCTGTTGAGCCATGAGTGTTCCTTTATCCAGTATATCCACACTGGATAGAAAACCTGCTTACTAGTTGCTTTATAGCAGCCTTAATTAACAGTATAAAACATATAGAGTTCAGTATTATGTACAGATTCAGGTATCTGTGTCTTGACATTGGGGCTATGACATTGGCAAACTAGTATACAGGAGTTGGTATTTTTTCTTTTGCTCAAGAATTTGCTGTGGAGAAGCCACATAGTTGTGCAGAATTGCATGGCATGAATGTGTATCGTGCATGACTTTTCTTGTGATTTCATAAAACAATGAACCCTGATGGGAACACTCATGACAGACTAAAGAGATGCTATTTGATTCAAGCTTGATGAACCATGGAGCTTATTGAGGTTACTACAGAGAAATGGTTGAGGTGTCACTTTGAGAAGTGTGGGTGATCTAGATAGTTGCACCACCAAAAGCTCACACCTGCAAAAGCAAATGACTCATGAATATTACAGCTGTGGAGTTCTCCACACAACTTGCAGGCAGCCATTTCCCAACACTGTTAAAGCAGTTCTCCTTTGCCCCAGCCATTGTTCACTGTTCTATATAAACTTGGAGAGAGGCCTTGTGGCAAGTTTCTTGTGGATTTTATGAGGCTGAGAATACCCCCTTCATAAGAGGGACTTTTTAATCTGGAGGGGAAAGCTACACAAAAAAACTGAAAATAAGACTGTGGTCTGGGGATAGAGCTCAGTGGTATAGCACTGGCCTGGTATGCACAGGGTGCTGAGTTAAATCGCCAGCACTGGAAAACAATCCTGTAGAAGCTATAAATGAATTAGCAAATGGCCATCCATTCTACGAGTGCTGTTTCTCACATCATACTTAGTGTGTGCCTGTCAGGTGACATTCTCTGTAGCTTTGCTAGTTTGGGGGTAAGTACTTTGTGAATTCAAAATTTAGTCCTAGACTGGGAAAACTATGCATTTTCCTCATCAGAATGTTGAGGATGTTCTGACATCTGCTGCATCTGATGGTCTCATAAAGTTACAAAGCCTTAAATCTGGCCATCATTCCGGGTCCTTCTGTCAGAAGGCACAGGCTTCTCCTTCTCAATTGTCTTTTCTCCTGTCTGGAGAGTAACAGAGAACACTCAGGTGGACAAGAACAATTTCAACATCCGGGACCATGAGCAGATAACCAGCAGCTCCAAGACTCCCAAGTGGCAGCTGGAACAAGTGGACTGAGAACATTTTGTTAATGCTTATGCAGTCTTCCAGACAGCTTTCCATGGGGCTTTAACTTCTCCATTGTCTCCCATCAGACTTTAGAAAAGATGAAACATGTAGTAAGCTCTCAGTTGCTAGGAATGTGGCTGGGATCTGCAACAGCATGATTGAGGGCCCAGGTGGCCATTACTGGGTACAAGGCTTTGGAACTATGAGAAGCTGAAACAGTCCATCTCAGTACCACTAGGCTGGGAAGCTGCTTCTGTAACAACATTCTCCACATTTGTGTTCATTTATTTGGGGGCAGAGGAACAATATTTTAGTAGATCAGGATGGGGAGATAGCACTGTGTATCAGCGGACTTGAGCTTGGATCTCCAGCACCAAGAATAACTGGGCATGGGGGACACATGTATATAATACTAGTGCCAGCAAGGAGTTTGTTGGAAAGCCAATTAGTGAGCACCAGATTCTCTGAGACTCTGTCTTAAAGATTAAGGCAGAGAGCAATAAAAGAGAACATTTAAGAACACCTAATGTTTACTTTTGTACTTCATGCTCAATACACACAAACAGTGCATCAGTTTCACAGAGTGTACTTAATTGGCATTTCATGTGAGGAAAATTTTAAAATGTCTTCCAGGATAGAAAGGGGAAGATAAATTCTCAGTATAAGGCTAGCATTACTATTAAGAAAAAAAATATAGCCAATATTATGAAAATAGAAAAAATATTTTGTGTGTGTTGTAGAAATGGATGCCTTTAAAAGCTTTGCTATTATTTGGGGTTTATGTTGTGGTGACCCCCAATCATAAAATTACTTCATTGCCACTTCATAACTGCAATTTTGCTACCGTTATGAATTAGAATATAAATATCTGCTCTGATAAATATCACCTCATCCCCTCTTGTATTTAACTTGCATTCTACACAATAAAATCAAAATTGAATTTAGAGAAATCCTTGCAAAGTAGGATAAATGTGAGACTATACTTTATGGAACATGTAACAGCTACAGTAATGCTTACTCAAGACTGAACAGTTTGAACAAGTTGCTAACAGTTTTGTGGCATGAAGATTAGGATTTTGGCTCTATATAAATAGCTTATAACTTCCTTATAAAATGGGTTATGTTGTCCTCTATTACTGTTAAATCTGGCCCTAGTGGAGGAGTGGCCACCAAGTGCTGATTTGAGCTGGTATAGGGGACTGGAGTCTAGTCTTTAAGTATTTTTCCAACTTAGCGATGTCAACACATATCTATTAGGCTGAGTCACAGATACTCTTAAGTAGCTGCTCTTATGCTCCTTTAGAATCTATAGTTTGGTGGATATAACACCACAAATCTAAAACACCAAAAGGAATGTGGCATGCCAAAAACATAGGAGTCAACTTTGAAAAAAACATAAAGCAGTGAAAATTGGCATGAAGAAAATAGAAAACCATTACGGGGCCCCACAGTAAAAACATCCTCACTTAAGATGCACTCAGGCTGGAGAGATGGCACAGCACTAAAATGTGCACATCCAAGTTCCATTCCTAGCACCCATGGCAGGCAACTCAAAATCCCTTGACAATCAAGCTTCAGCAGACGAACACCCTCTACTGGCCTCTGTAGGCACTACACCCATGTACAAACCCAAACAACTGTAATTAAAATCTTGGAAAGATCTAGTGGCTCATTACTACTTATAAGTTGCCAGTATGTCTCTTGACTTCATTAGATTTAATTAAGTTTTGCTGGCCTTGTACTTGCAGCAGCCTTGCTGGTGCTGAGGTTACAGGTATATACTACCACATCCAGATTAGTAGAATTATGTCCCAAATAGTTAAAGTGTAAGTGTATCAAACTGGCATTTTTTTCAAGTTTGACACAACCATTCATCTAGAGGCTCACACCAAGTACTGAGTCCCTTCGCTTTCTGCTCTCCAACATTCACCAGTGTCATCCACGAAGCATAATCCTGACCACTCACCATTTTGCTTACTACTTCTTAGTCTGAACTACTGCTTGGCTGCAGTGCCTTCCCAACTATTCTTCCTGTTTTCTATTTTCTTGGCTATTTTCAACAGCACTCAGTGAGCTTTAAATACAACGAATCTCTCTCATCTTTTGTGTAGCTTTGTCCTGCTAAAAAGAAAATCTGCTATTTCCATGATTTTGGACACCTTGTAACCCAGCCCATGGTGTGCTGCTCAGTTCCGCATCAGCTGCCATTCTTTTTGCTTTTCCCTGCCCCAGTGGCTTTTTCATTCTCCCTCAACACATTTCTGATGTTCAAGAATCTCAACATCTGTTACTACTTCTACTGGTAATCTTATCTCGACCATCGTGCCTTTTTCTACTTCTTAGATGAAAGCAGGTGTCTATTCAAACCATCCCCTCTATGGCATTTCTCACTTCCTGAAGTACCTATACTGTAAGCAACTCCACTGAAGGAACAGGTTTTTCTTGTTCACAGACTCTGCATCAATCACTAAAACAGCATAACCAAGCAGGCTCCATATAGCTTTGAGTAAATATTTTTAAAGCATTAAAGTAGAAAGCACAGAAAGCAGGGGGCAATTTTTTTCTAAATATGTGTAAAAATATAAGCTTTTAAAAATGAAGTTAAGCAGAGGAACAATTTTTAGTAAATTCAGTTGCTTAAAAATAAATCTGAAAAGTGTCAACGTAGTTTTGATGATTGTCTTGGAAATTTTTAAAATAATCTTACACCAAGAAAAAAACTTTTTATTAAAGCATCAATTACCAGTTATTTAAAAAGACACAAGACAAGACAAACATACAAAGGCATCATCATTCAACTGATTTTTAAACTCAGTACTTTTGAAATATGAAACAATGATCACCACCCCTAAGTCTGTTTATTGCTAAAAATTGATTAATAAGTTGGTCTACAACTGTTTTCAATCTTAGGTTACTGAGTTTTTCAGCTTTATCTTATAACATTTTAGAAATATATTTCTCACAGTAGTAATTTCATACAATTAATGCTTGCAATTATAGGCAGCTTCCCCATGTCACAAGAATTCAATATAGTTGTTGCTGTGGCTATAGGTACCATTTGAGGTTGTCTATACTAAGACTCACACATTTAAAGGACACATGAATAGGCAGACTGTGGGGATCAAGAGCAGAAAACTAAGAGCAGATAAGGCTATCTTTTCCTTCAGACTAGTTAACAGAGGTTCTATCGCTTCAGCTCCACTGTTGGAGAAGCAGTTCGGCTCAAAGCAGCTGGTTCCATTCTGCATTTCCTTTTCTAAAGAATGATAGCCTTTACTAACTTGCACAGCCAAATAAAGTTACTTTAAGGTACCCCAAACCTAAACTACTTGAAATAAGTTATTCTCTTAATTGGTTTAGCAGCTTTGCTTCTGGAAAAGCAGTAAAACCCACTTTGTTCCAAAATGAGAATGCTGACTCAGAGCCTTGACTGTAAGATACCTGCCTGTCTTCTATCAGAGTGAGTCATGAAGGTGAACCTTCACAAACTTTGTAATATAATAAAGCAAACATGACCTCATTTATCAACACACAATACTTAGTCAGAAAAACCAAGAAAGTACACATATAAGGTTGAAGGGGCTTGTATAAAATAAGAGGGTGTATGTCATATAAAGGGAATGTGTACAGTAATAAAAACTTGTATACAAGATGATTCTGCTTTATAGAAGTCTGTTTAAACTGACTATAAATGAATGATTGGAGTTTTCCTTCCCTAACATAATGCCCATTCACTATAGGCTGGTCCTAGTTTCTTACAAATCCCTCATTTCTTTGGATTTAGTTACTGTACCCTCATTGTACTGCCATAACTTCTAAGCTGGGCCTGCCCAACCTGTGTGTAGAGCCTCTCTCAGAAATATACCAAGCACATTAGACAGAGGCATCCCTTAGTGGAGTTCTGCACTTCAAGACAGCCTATGAAGGACCAGTACTTGGCCCTCCAATGTAAATACCTCTTATTTCACATTATCACTGAAGCAGTGCAGTTCACTAACTACTCTTTCCCTACTGGAAACGTAGTAGCTCTAAGAATTTTGTTCAGTTGTAGAAACATTTCAATACTTATTAATTCCAAAGATCCGAACACCATGGAGCTGTGGCATTTTGGGAATAAGTACACTCAGAAGAGAAGCTGTGTTTAGGATGAAGTGAGTTGGGTCATACTTCGTATAGAAACTTGCCAGAAAGTATCTGCAGAGATAAAAAGTTAGAATACACATAGCATCCCGAAATGTAGAATTAAAAAATATTATAAAAGGGGGCCACTGAACACAAATGCATAGAAATAAAATCATTCTGATACTAAAACATTTTGATTTGGAATTTAAAAACCGAGTTGCACGTCTTACATTTCTGCAATGTGCATAGGAGCATGCTGTTGTTTAGCATCCCTGAAAGCAGACAGTCTTCACATGCCTATGAGATTTCAAATGTAGATTTGTATTCAGTGGATTTCTAAAAAGAAGACCTGGGTTTAAGCACCAGTATTCTCAAGGGATTCTGTGGCTTACCCAAAGATCATGAAAAACTGGTGTAGAGCTTTGGAAACTAGCCTTTTCGCACATGCATAAGTCAGTATCTTTGAAAAAAACATGTATTTAGTTGCCCTTCTGATATCATCATCTTCTTGCTTTAACTGAGTAGTCTATAACCAGTCAAACTGGAAACCCAGAAGGTGCAGTTGGAAATTCCATATGTTTTGCTATTACAGGTTCACAGAAAGACCATTTCCTCTAACTTTATCATTATTCTCATAAAGGGAGATGTTTTGTATACTGTGGTTAGAAAAGAACAGCTACCTCCACAAGTAAAAACATCTGCCAGAAGAATGTACATGTCTTTTTCAGAACTTTCTAGCATAAGAAATTCTGTAATCTTCCACTTACGCCATACTCCTCACCTGGAAAAAAAATTTAAAAACTATTTAATGTGTGTGAACAGTTTACCTGCATGTATGTCTGGGTAGCATGTGCATGCCTGGTGCCTGCAGAGGACAGAGGACAACAAGAGATCTCCTCACCCCAAAAATGAAATTACAGACAGCTGTGACCTGCCATGAGGGTATTGGGAATTGAACCCAGGTCCTCTGGAAGAGTAGCCAGTGCTTATAACTGGTGGGCAATCTTTACAGCCACTACTTCTTAATTTTTGCTGCAAAATCGTTCTTCATGCTTCCTTTACATACTTGAAGCATTGTATTCAGTAAGCCAAATGACTTGTTGCCAATGCCAGTTTAATTTATAATCTGGCAGAAGGAAAGGATATATCTCGGCATGTTTTTGCCTTATCACACTTTCTTTTAATGAAATTTAATAACACTGTGTATAGAGCTATGAAAATTGCCCCACTCTTAAAATAACCTAGAAGACGCTAGGGAAATGTAATTCCAGGTAGAATCAGTATACAAATTTATTTGCTAAGGTTTATATTAGAAAGAGACCTGCAATAGAAGACAGAAGTTTTCATTTAATCCAGGTTCTTGATTCAAAAGAGCCACAAGATCTTTACCAATGTAATAGATTTGAGTCTGTTTCAGTTTTCTTTCTTTTGAGATAGGATCTAAGTAGCTCTGGCTGGCCTAGAACTTGATATGTAGACCAGGCTGTCCTTGAACCCATTTGTCTCCAAAGTGTTGGGATAAAGGATGTGTTACTCTAGCTGGCTTGAGTCTGTATCTTTATCCAAAAATTTGTGCTAACAGCATGTCACACCAACCTGACAAATTAAAGCAAGTATGAAAGTACTTGTGAAAATGATCATGGCTGGTGATATAACTGATAATAGACTGCAGGGCATCCTAGGTTTGACCAAGTGCCACACAAGGAACCATGAAACAATCAACACTATACAGATGGCCTGAATGATACTTCTTCAGTTATGTGAGGAATTTAATCAGAATGCTTGAAATAATAACTTTGGGTTAAAGTTATATTTTGAGAACCAGGAAGACTGTATATATAGGTAGATCTTAACTGACTTTTTGGTATATCTAATTCCAAATTCAACATATGTCAAGCATTTTTATGTATATTATACTTCAATTTTCTATGTTTACAGATGCGGAGCCTGAGGGTTTTAAGAAAATGGCTAAAACAAAGTCCACAAGGGCCAGGTAAGTATCCTAGTCATAGTGTCTGTCTAGCAAGGCCAATGTCATATAGCTTAAAACCAATATAGCCCAAACCTATATTAAGGACATCTAACTGTCATTCCTGCTATTGCATTTACTTTTGTTAAATTATAAAAGACTTTCCATTTGAGTTTAATTTTACAAGGGATATAACGAACTCATTTCCATAAAATCTGATAAATATAAAGGGAAAAAGTCTATTGCGTTATGATCCTTTCTTGAAAATATTCTCATTTATGAAAACATCTATTCAAAATTTACCTTTCTTACAAAATCTTTCTCCTTACTCCAGACTGCATTGTTGCTTCATTATATATGAAGCTGTATGTGATAATGTTAAAACTAAGATACATGTGATACATAGTATTGTATTCAACGCAACCTATATACTTAGGTAGAAATGGGTAGGATAAAATATTCAAATGGAAGGAATAATGATGTAGGTACTGGGAGGAAAGCAGACACCAGATTCCAGTAGATGCTTTACAAATAATGATTATCATCACCAAATCATTGCTTAGGATAACTAATCTGACATACAATACAGAACATAATAGAGTGTTTACAGTTTCCTTAGCAATCCATGATGTCTTAACTTTTCTACCACTTACAGAATTATTGGAGAAATTGTGAAAAACTTCCGAGAAGATGTAAACTGTACTCCATAGTCGAGCTGTTCCCAGTGGGTTAGGAGCCTTGCTCTACCCTGATCAGGAGTTTCAAAAGGCGTTCCTTTCACTGCATGCAAAAACACATACATACCCTGAAAAGCAAGCAACAGAGGGTATCAAACACAGAGTTTATCCTTAAACATATGCATTATGATGGCTCTAGGCTGTTGGTGCCCAAGTACATAATTTAAATTAAGGACAAGTTAGATTTTCATAAAATAGTGAAAAATTATAGTCAGTATCTATGTAATGTAAAGCTTTCTGGAGTATGTAATTTGGTGAAAACCAATACAAGGGGAATTAAAAGTATCATTTTTACCTAAAACAAATATGAATGTTGGCATACACTACATCTATGTTTATTACTGCACTGTTCACAACAGTAAAGGAACAAGCCTAAATGCTTATCAGCAAAGTAATGGATAGAGAAAATGTGGTATTTGTACATTAGAAGAGCTTTATTGACTACTAATGAATGAACCAATGAGGGGGAGGGAGAGAGGGAGGGAGGGGAAGGGGCAAGGAGGGTAATGAGAGGAAGATAAAATATTGCATTTTTGCTAACATGTAGACTCTAGCTCTAAGTCTATACATCTATGTAGAGCATACAGGCAGTGGGAAAGGTATGAAGAAGAGGAAGGGTTGAGAGGGAGGAAGGGATGAGAGAACTACAAGCTGCTGAGAGAAGGACAATCAGTCTTCTCCAGGGACGAGCCCTGTAGTAGGTTATCCAAATCCAGTGGCCACCTTTAAACACATGTACATATGAGCAACACTAAATGGACCTAGCAGGTTGAATTCATATATACGTATATGAATATGTAACAGAATAACAAAAGAGGTCATGGCTTTGAGAGGGTATAGAAGCTGGAGGTGGGTGGGGTGGAAATAGTGTAAAAACAGTATTCACGTATTTAACTCTCACAAAAACTCTCAAGTTTAATCCAAATCCATGATTAAAATGGGTAGATTTTTGGTGTGTAGATCATTCATCAATAAAGCTGCTTGTAGCTTGGTGGTGAAGCACCTGGCATGCTTAGGCTAAAATACACCGAGTTCAATTCCAGGTAACCAAAACTAAAACAAAAAAGCAAATTTTTTTTTTCCCATAAAGTAGAAACTAGAAATAAACTGTAAAATGCTGTTATTTCAAGAAAACAAAATCAAGATAATCAGAGACAAGCTGAGAAAATGGATGAAAACTCCTGCAAAAATTTTCTATAGCCCTTTGCACTAGTTAATAGACAAAATAATTTTAATTTGCTTTAATGTATGTGGATGTGGTTTTGTCTTGAATATAATAAAAGGTTACTTTAAAAATAATTTTTATTGAACTATTACTGTTTTATAAGGAAAAAAGAACTACTCCATAACACATTATCTCTTAGAATACAGAAAAAAGAACTATCTTTTTGATATTTTCTTCAAACCATATTGCACTCATTAGTGTTTAAAATGTGATACTCAAATGTTTACCCCTTTCAATGGAAAAAAAATAATGTCTGCATACTTGAGTATATTTAGCTCTGTGATGGTGTTTGGGGAGCACGTGTAAGGCATGGATCAATTCCCAGCAACACACACATGCAGACATACACACACCATCTTTAGTGAGTAAACTTTTTCTCTTAGTATGCTCACTTTTAGTACCTTTTTTTATAAAACATTAATGTTCATTATTCATAAAGCAAAATAATTAGGAAAATAAAATTTGTATCTGGGGTACTAGCACTTAATATTTACCAAGTCATAGAGAACTCTGGTTCACTTTATAGCTAAACGATAATCTGGGAAGTCTCACAATCTTCAGAATGAACAATGGGGCAGGAGAAAAAGGCTTGGCAGTTGCTGCTCTTGCAGAGGACCAAGGTTGGTCATTAGTTCACAACTGCATATAACTCCAGGTCTAAGAGATCTGATACCTCTTTTTGGCCTCCATAGGTATCTGAATGTAGTATGAACACAGAGATGCATACATGAAAATAAAACACATCTTAAAAAACCAGAAGAATGAACTATAGCACCAAATCAAAGATAATCACTGTAAGGCCTGAAAAGCTGTGCAGGGTTTCACTCCATAGTGATTAGCTCCATTTCTGAATGCATAAAAAGCATTCACAGTTTACACTTCTAATCTAATCAGCTAATGTAAGCTACTTTTAAAGGCAACCTTAAATTGCAGTCATGTAATTACTACATTTATGACTGGATTTTTAGTGTGGTGGACTAATAAATGAGAAACATGCTTTCCACCAACAGTGAAAGAGAAACATGATTTCCTATATTGTGCCCCCTAGTCAATCAACTTTAAAACAAGAGAGATGGGAATGGAAATGACATCTATAATACATTCAAATAGTTTATTCAATAAATACATACATATATGTGAATATGTATGTACACACACACCATCAGAGATTGCAGAAGTTAAAATACAAAGAAGCCAGATGTGGCAGCTCACTCCTGAAATCCCAGCGCTTGGAAAATTCAAACATGATGAATGCCAAGAGTTCAAGGCCAGCGTGGGAACAGAGTGAGAGCCTGTTTCAAAAACCAAAGTAAAGGAACAATTGAGATTAAACTCTTAATTATAAAACTATGATGAATATATAATGGAATACAGAGGGTGTTACAGATTCCTGGAGTAGGTGAAATCTGAGTAGTTTTACTCAACAGGAATCAGCCAGGCACAATGAGGAAAGGAAAGAGAAAAACTGAAGCCAGGGCAAAAAAATTTACAGCAATTCTTTTTTTTTTTTTTTTTTTTTTTCCCCAAACTATAAAACAGCATGTATTTAATTTAGAGACCAGGGGAACAGAGATTGACTTTCTGTCTCTGTACTCAATAATTATGCCACACAAAGAGCCTGGGACTTTACCATAAACCCAAAGAAGAATCCTTGAAGAATTTACAAACAGGCCTTGTGTAGATAGATACACATTTAAAAAATGTTTCTAAGTCAAGTCTGAATAAAGGAATGTAGAAAAGAGGCATATGAAGAGGAACATTACTATAATAATTATCTGATAAAGAAATGAGGCTATAGCCAAGTAAAAAGTGAAGTAGTAAACAGGGCTTACACAGGAAAAAGCAATTACACAATGCAAAAGTGAGCATATCAGGCTTCCACCTAACTCTTGGAGTGGCTATTACTAGAGTCCCATTTGTTTATGAAAGTTCGGCGGTTAGTAGGCAGTAAAGGGAACAGTATGTGCTTCGGGTTAGGTTGGGACCATGATGGGCTCTGTTTATGTGCTTACTTCCAGATGCAAGGTGATCGAAATACAAGCAGTTTTCTACAGATAGGAAACTGAAAGGTCCAGGTATAACGGTATTCGCCATGTATAATGGTATGTACCTCTAGCCTCACTTTCTTGGGAATTAATTACTTGGGAAGATGAGCTGGGAAGATTATTTGAATCAAGTATTCAAAGTCATCTCTGGCAACATGGTGAGATTCAATCTCTCCCATCTCTATGTAGGCTGTCCTGGAACTTGTTATGTGTAGACTAGGCTGGCCTTGAACTAACAGAGATCCACCAGCCTCTGCTCCACTAGTGCTGGGATTAAAGGTGCGTGCCACCTTAATGGGTGAGTCCATTACTTAAATGGTATTTACTTGCTGCCAAACACTTTATCCTGACCACCAGCTTCAGCCTGCCTGCCTATCTATCTATCTATCTATCTATCTATCTATCTATCTATCTATCTATCTATATCAACTATAGCATATAAAACCCTAGTCAAAGTTCTGTACTATCTGCATCTTTCCCCTTCCATTCTACATTAGTAAGTACTTAAAAGTTTAAAAAAAGGCCACTGTCACGGTGTTGTGTGGGTTTTTTCCCCTAACAGTCAATTTCCAAGGATGTACATGCTCAGTAGTCAATGAAGTCTGTAATAATATCTAACGCTAATGCATACAGCTAATACAAAAGTGTGAAAATAAACAATAAATATTAAATGTACCATAAGATGCTGAATGTGCTTGAGCTTAAAATGTTTATATTGAATAAAGAAGGTATACTTAAGTAATTTAGAAAGACTTTGCAAGGATTCAAGCCAAAGATCTTTATTAGACTTCAATTAAACATAAGACAATTAATGTCCAAGTATTCTAGTGAATCAACAAATAAGCCAAATTATAAATGTAATTTTATTAAAATGGCAAACGATGAGAAAGTCTTAGAAAAAGGCCTAATGTTAAGGTGTGACAGAAAAATTCTTCAAAATTAACTCATATTATCACAAGCCACTGAATTATACACTTATTTATCTTTGCAATATTAAGTACTGATGTGTACATTTTTGTAGTTTGAGACAGGATTTCTTGGTGCAACAGCCCTAGCTGTCCTGGAACTAGCTCTACAGACAAGGCTAGCCTCAAATTCACAGAGATCCACCTGCCTCTGCCTCCCAAGTGCTGGGATTAAAGGTGTGTGCTACCACTGCCTGGCTAAATAGGACTTTTATAGTGCAGAATATAGAGTTGTTAATAAAATCACTAAGGTGTTGGGCTGGAGGTGTAAATCAGTAGAGCTTGCCTGCCACACACAGGGCCTTGAGTTCAATTCCCAGGACGGAAGAGGAACGTACCTTCCAAACACCACACCACTAAGTTACAGGCTTTATTTATAATGTATTAAATACCTTCATATTGTAATGAAAGCACCAGTCATTTATCTCCACAACACTTTCCATCATTTGAAACTGAAGATCTGTATTCATTTAATAGCATTTTATTGTTTCTCTTAACCCCCTTCCCCACCCATCAACACACAGAACCTTAGGGTTTCATATGTTTAAAATAAGACGAAATTCTTACCAGATTATGTATTATGTTCGTTAAGGTCCAAGCAACAGAAACACTGAAGAAGGGGATGCTGAGCAATACAATATGAAGTAAGCCAACTCCCAAAGCATATGTCAGCCACATACCACGGCTGTTCATTACACGAGTATTGGGGTTTACCTCACTGTGGGCAACTCCAACATTCATGTTTGCTCTGTAGGAAAGAAACAAACCAACAGTGCTATAGCTGGAAATCTAAATACCCACAATTCCTCATTCTGACGAGGAACACACAACTTTAAAACACTGTCTACAGATGCTGATATAAGCAATGAGGAATCCTCACTGGAGGATTTCCAAAAGTTGAGGTCAGCCTGAGTCACATAACAAGGCCCTATCTCAAATTTCTTTAACAAAAAAGAAATATATATATATATCTATATATATATCTATATATATATCAGAATGAAAGAAACTAAATATAAACAGGATAAACTAATACTAGTTTTTAATTGTGCAAGTTAGAAGGTTTCATTGTGGTATTTCCATACATGCCTTTACCATGTTCAAGACCTATTCCTCTTTATTACCCCTCTCCACTTCCCTTTCCCTGGTAGGCTAGCCCATTTTCTATTTTCAGGTCATCCTTTTGATTTGTTACTTTTATTAGTTTTCCATATACTTTAAAAAGGTGGAGGGAAGAGTCACCTGCCCAGTTTTCATGACTAGATGCTAACAAGTGATGAAACATTTTAACTATAGGGTTTAAAAGCTTTTTTTTTTTCTTCTTTGAAACAAGGTCGACTCACAGGTATACTCCTGCTTCAGCCTCCCAAATGGTGGAGTTAAAAGTGTAAGCCACTAATGTCTGGCTATGTGCCTCCTTTTGAATAGTGAACTTAGAAGTAACATGCTGTTGATGTAATGTGAAAACTTTACTTGGTTAAGGATTCAAATTGTAACACAACTAGGTTAAAGCCTTGAGTCTTTCTCAATGTTTCTTTAGCCAAACTCTCCAACTGGTTTTTCTTTATCTCACCCCTCGTCGGCTTTCTCCTTTTATGTTCAGGAAGAAACACTAAAGAACTGGTATTAGTGTTCGGCCATCGTGAGCATACAATTTATTGGGGCCTAAGAGTTTAGTTTGTTACAATCAAACTGAGGTGGGTATTGTCTGAGAGCGGGAAAATTGCTAGAAGAACATTTCACCTCCCATTCCAAAGTACACAGAACCCTTCTATTGCAGAATTTGTAGGAAGGCAATTTCACCCGGCTAAGCAAGTGCTTCTAGAGTGTAATGTTTTTTCGGCTTCTCGAGATCTACTGAATAGGCAATGATGAAAGTTACACTGTGGGAAAGTCTCGCGCAAATTTTGCTTCTATAAAAACCCAGCGTCTATAATGCATTTTAAAATGTTAATACTTCAAACATCCCACAGAATGTAAAAAAAAAAAACGCTGCAAGTAGGCCTCACATGGCCACGTAGGCCAGCCTAGAAAACCTTTCCCAGCAGGTGTGCGGCAAACAAAGAATTTCCTACGGGGCCGGGCCTTCCCCGCCTGCGCACAGCCATCGCCAGCTCCCACCGCCCCTGTCGCAGCCCCGCGGCGCGACGACCGCGAAGAGCACCCGCGGCTACCTAGCCTGCGCAGCGCGAGCCGGGGACGTAGCGGAAGTCCGCTCTGCCGCAGGCCGCCTCGCAGCTCCCGGAGGCTTCGAGCTTACCTACCGCCAGCTCCCGGCGGCCCGCACGTCGCAGGACCAGCCCGGCGACAGCGACAGCGACAGTACGTCCTCACGCCAGAGCGCCACTGCTGCGCGGCGCCGCTTCCGGAAGCCTGCCAAGCCTCTCTCGCCAGCAGCCGATTGGCTGTCAAACGCGCCAATCCCACTTCCCATGGTGGGCGGGTCTAGGAGGCGCTCGAGCTCCGGTCCCTCCGAACGCGCGCGCGCGCGGCGATCGTGCGGGCGTCCCACTCGGGATCCTGCTGCTCGGCCTTGGCTGAAGCTCGCCGCGGTGGGTGGTGAATGCCTTTCCTCGCGCGAGCTAGAAGGTACTGTCACCACGATCGAGCACTCCCGGTGATGCTCGGGGAGGCTGGTGCCGCCTCCCGGGGCCAGGGGCGGACCTGCGAGGCTCGCGCGCCCGCGCATGCGAGTCAAGCCCTCGGGGCTGCTAGGCAGTAGTGGGAGCTCACTCACACGTGTGAGTTTTGTCTTGCTAGAGAGTGTAGCGGCTTGTAGTGCTGTGTGTTGTCACAAAAATCTATGGATTTGTGTTTATCCCTGATGGAAGTCACATGTAGTACACCCCGAAGAAATGTGAATACCACCTGAAGTTCATCTCACTAAGGAAGGAGAGGAAACGACTTGATCAATCCATTTTCTTTCCTAGTCGTATTTGAAATTACATTTTCTTTGCTGTGGTGATTTGTATTTATAAAAGTTTGTGATATTTACTTCAGAAGTAACGCTGGAAAACATTTTAAAGTTGGCAGAATGCTTGCACTTATGTGTAATGTCTTGTATTTGTTTTGGTTCTATGGAACAGTTGGGTTGGGTTTAAAATGTGTTGTTTTCTCCCTAAATTCTAAGTTCTCGAATCTCGTTTTGTAGATACAGTTTTCTCTTAACTGACTTTTCTTATTGTAGAACACTTACTGAACTGTTCATCTCCTTAAGTAGGCATAAACTCTTTTCTGACACTGCAGGTGTCCAGTTCTGTGACAAGTAACCTGGCATCACCCTTCTGCTTTTCAAAAGAGGTGCACATCCCTTAATATGACACATTCCAGAATATGTTGTTAACATCAAGTCTTAGTCCTCTAAGGGGTCTGAGCCAGGAGGAATGGCCAAATAAATAAAATAGCCTTTTATGGTTTTGAATTAAAATCAAGGAAGGAATGCCAAACTAAGGGTTTGGAATAGAGAAGAACTGTAGGAACTGACCCCCACATCCCAGAAAGAAGGGGTCATGTGTAGCAGGAGTTCCAATAGGTCTTAATAACAAAAACACAGTCAGATACTAGGAGGGAAAGTGAAAGATCACAGAGGCAGAGCAGCCAGCCACTAGAGAGTTTTTACCTCTACCAAGGCTCAGACCAAAGGGCCATCCTGTTTCCAGAATAGTCAGACTGAATGCAGACTCAGACTCTGAGCTCCTGTTTCCTCCTTATATTCCTCCCTAGTTCTGGTATTAAAGGGCCTCTATGGCTAACTAGTGTCGTGCTGGGATTAAAGGTTTGTGCCACCACTTCCTGACCTTTATGGCTAGCTAGTGTGGCTGCTGGGATTAAAGGTGTTTGCCACCACTGCCTGGCCTCTATGGCTGACTAGTGTGGCTAGCTTTGCACTCTGACCTTCAGGCAAGCTTTACTTGTTGGATCATAAACAAAATATCACCACGGTCATGGGATCCAGGGAATGCCACCACATTGAGATTAAGGGAGCTGTGTTGTGTAGTATGGCCAGTTTAGTGCACATTTGAAAAATGGGATGAAATTAGAAAGATAGGGCAGTAGGGAATTTGGACTTAACATGCTTACCAATTGAAAAATCTTCAAAAAAATTAAAGTAGGGTAGCAAGAATATTTAAATTATAGAAACAACTTATAAATGTTCAAGTCCGGATATTAATTAGGTAGTCACTGAAGTCTTTGAGAGGGGGAATACTAACGGGTTGACCAGCAGTTCTGGGAAGAGTACAGTTCTGGAAGGACAGAGGGAAGACCACAGTGCGCAGGTGGGATCCCTACAGCATTGCTGAAGTTTTTCATGTGCTTGCTTGGACACACATAGTATGCATCTGTCTTAGAAAGATTGTGATCTTGTTTCCATTGTCAAGCTCTTCAGTTCCACGTGTAATAGAGGAATGGGGGTGTGTTGCGGATCATAAAAGAGCCTATGAAGTTCTTATGTTGTGTTTTAATTGTATTACCAAATGGGAATTAAACAGAGAGAGAGAGAGAGAGAGAGAGAGAGAGAGAGAGAGAGAGAGAGAGAGAGAGAGATTCTGTGATCAGATAAAATTTATCCTGATAAATCAGGCCCTAGAGTCCAGAAAGAAGTTAGTAGGAGGTACACTATGCTGGGGATGGTGTGGAGGTCAGTGTAAAATTAAACCTATAGATGGAGGGAATTGAGACTGTGGCAACTTGCTAAGAGGGCAGGCACCTTAGTATTAAATTTATTCTTAGTGTCCCTGACATTAATCATGGACTGCTTACCAGGATTGAAGTACAGTAATTGCTCTTTATTTTTCTTTCCCTTTTTTTTCCTTTTGCATTCAGAGATACATATTATATGACCTTGCAGTCAAAACAGCTATGTAGGGGCCGGAGAGATGGCTCAGCGGTTAAGAGCACTGACTGTTCTTCCAGAGGTCCTGAGTTCAATTCCCAGCAATCACCTTGAATGAGATCTGGTGCCCTCTGCTGGCGATCAGGCAGAAAACTGTATATACATAATAAATAAAATCTAAAAAACAAAAAACAAAAAAACAAACAAAAACCCAAAACAAACAGCTATGTAATTTAGCTTTTTGACAAGCATCCTCTCCATGATGCCAGCCAAGTACTTAGGAATGTGGGAGAGAGAAGAGTGATTCCAGTGAGTGATCAGAAAAGATTGCCATGGCTGATATTGGAAGTGATTGATTAAGAGGAAGCTGGGTAGTGGGGTACAAATAGAGTTTGCTAGCAAAGGAAAATGAAAGTTCTTGACAGACTGTGGTGACCACCAACAGAGACAGCAAAGCTAAGTGGCAAGCATGAGAGGGCAAGATGATAAATAAAGTCTGCTTTACTGACACCTGAGGCAGCAGTGACAATTATTGTTAGAAATGCTGCTCTTGCTTTGAAAGAGGATGTCAGTGAGGAGCATACAAATGGACTTTGGGAGCCCACTCCACATAGAGGGATACTCTCTCAGCCTAGACACACAGGAGAGGGCCTAGGCCCTGCTCCAAATGATATGACAGACTCTGAAGATTCCCCCATGGAAGGTCTCACCCTCCCTGGGGAGCAGAAAGAGTATAGGATAAGGTGTTGGGGAGCAGGGAAGGAGGGAAGGGAGAGGGAACTGGGATTGACATGTAAAAGAAGCTTTTTTCTAATTTAAATAAAATGGAAGAAAAAATAACTGGAACATCTTATATGTTTATTGTATATATTCAGAAATTTTAAAATATGATCAATTATTAAATAAAAAAAGAAAAAAGAAATGCTGGTCTTGGGAAGACCAAAATCTCATTACATACAGATTTAGGTTGGGGTATTAAGTTACCTAAGAAAAGGGGAGAAATGTTGGGGAGTACTCACATTCCTGGGAAGAAAGCCAAGAAAGACAAAGATATCTGTGACAGATAGATGGAAATATCTGGGAAGTATGGTCCCTCATGGGGATATAGCGATGATACAGCATTTGTCTATCATGTATAAGACCCTGGTTTGATCCTAAATACCAAAACAAAGAAAAAAGGAGCATAGATCCCAGGAAAGGGTTTCTTCTTTCAGAGATCATTGTTGAATAGAATGGAGTTCTGTAAAGGTGGTTGTGGCTATAGCTGCTTGGAAACAGTTTAGAAATGTTTGCCGATAGGGGATTTGTAACAGTAGGCCAGGATACTTCCTCAAGCCTGGTCACACAGAAAAGGACAAAAGTGCCGGAATGAGAGGGCCAAGGGAAGGTATTTGGCTAGTTTTTGCTTTAAAGGCCAACTTGCTTGTAGGGAGGCTAGATAGACAAAGGGAGGAGAAAAAGTGTTGGTGTCTTTGTCTATTCCAGCTGTTAGAGCCAAGTACTGAGCACCAGGAAGCTGAGAAGCAACAGAAACTCCTTACAGTTCTGGAGGCTTGCATGGCTGAGATCCAGGCAGATTGTATAGCTGCCTTGAGAGCCACAGAGAGAGGGCACCTCCTTCCTGTGTTTCACTGGATGCGAAGGGACCAAGAAGCCTCTAGAGCTTCCTCCAAGAAGCCTCTAGAGCTTCCTCCGTCAGCACTGTGTCCCAGTCAAGAGGCCTTCATTCTCATGACCTAATGTAATCCCAGCGGGCCCTGCTTGTTACTGACTTACAGAGAACAGAAATGTTCAGGCCACATGATTGGGTAGGAGAGAGGAGACTGACCAGATACTGCAGAGGGGACAAGGCAGGAAAGAATAATTTTATGGAACCACTGGACACAGGGGGATGGTGGCAAGATGCTGTGAATCACCATTATCTCTGTAAACTTGACTACGTAAAATTGGGGGAAAATTAGTGATTTGAACATTTGAAATGTTGTAGAGAGCAAGACAAAGAGATTGTGAAGACTTGCAGGACAGGTAAAGATCCACACGAGATTAAGTAAATATCCCAAACTTAGATTGGTGGGGTTCTTAGGGAGAGAAGACTTGAACCCCAGCCTACTGAGTGGATTGCTTTGGGTAGGGGTTAAGATGGCTGGGGGCTGGGGGCTGGGGGCTGTTCATTTAGTAATTTGAATGAACATAAGTCAGTCAAAGAATACACACCACTGTAACAAGTATCACCTTATCTCATAACCATATTGTGTTATACACTTTTATTTCACCTAATACAGCCAGGATACCCTTTGTGCTATAATCAGGGTGAGAGTTAATCACATTTTCTGTTTTTTTGTGCTGAGTTTGAAATCCATTGTCTATTAGCCATTTCAAGTGCTCACAGCTTTCCATGTGGCTGTTGGCTGCCATGCTGTCTTATGTCTCAGGCCAGTCTGAAGTCTTTGAGGAGGCAGAAGGCATTTTCTATCTGTGACAGCATCAATTTGTGTGAATGTTGTGATAATGGAGATGTAGCTAACTGTCCTGAGTTCTCCCCAGTGAGAAAGCTTTTGGCCCTGGAGACCTCTAAACAGTTATCGAGAGATAGTTATTCATAACCTTCTCTCATCAAACAGCTTACCCCGAAACTAAATCAAATTATTTGTTAGGTAATTGTTAGTAAAAGAAAAGAATCCCCACTATTCTTCTACATAATGATCTCACATTAAAATATGGGACATTTGCAGTCTGTCCTGATGACAAGGCTTATAATTCCCACTACTTGGGAGGTTGAGGTAGGAGAAAGGCAAGTTCAGGTCCTGCCTAGACTACAGAGTGAGTTCAAGACTAGCTTGGGCAGTTTAGTGAGACCCAGGCTCAGAAAGGAAAAAGGCATATGTGAAGCCCTGGGTTCAATCCCCAGTACGACAAATAATAATTGCATTTTTCAGCCTTTATCTTTTATATGGCATTTTACTCCCCCAGTAGTATCTTGCTGTTGAGCCCAGGCTGCTGTGAACATTTCATCTTCCTCGGTCTTCCAAGGCTTACGGTTATAGCTATGTGTGCTGCTGTGTCTACTCCCTTTCTTCTCTGCTAGTACACAAAGTAATGTGTATTACACCCGCCATGGCACCCCCATCCTCGGCTATCCTCTCCTGTACCTCCTTCATGCCTGTTTTTATATATGCTTTTTAAATTTGATTCTTGCACAACAAACCAGTAAGGTATCATCCCCATTTTCATAGGTGATAACTTGTTTTTGCAGAGGATCCTAAGACCTGGGCTTTGGCCTTTGGTCTGTTTTTCTGCTGTGCTAATCAGCTTTGTCTTCCTTATGTGTAGCAAAAAATATTTGAGGATTTTAAGAACCCAGAACGTTAGCCTCTTCCTACTTCATTGCCAAAATTCTGTGTAATTACTATAATGCCTGCTCCCCCTTGCTGTGCAGTTACTAGCTCTTTACATTGACAGTTGACCTGAGAAAGAACCGGAGGTTCACCTGTGGGTTTCACACTTTGTATTATCATTTTCTTTAAAACTAAATTCTATGGGTTCAGTTCATCGTATGAACATGTAGTTAGTCATGTGGAATTAGAGGGTTTTTTCCCCCAAAGTTATTTTGCTCCCCCCTCCCCCGCAAGAACAAAACCAAAACTTAACATTCTAGAGGAGTCACTTGTTGTCAAGCTACTCATATCATCCTGAAATATTTTCTGAAGTTAGGCATGAATGAAGGCAGATACAAAGCTCCCTCCTTGTCATATGTATGCCTGTCACTCAGGAGGTACAAAAAGGAGAATCTCTGTGTGTTTAAAGCTAGCCTGGTCTACTCCATGAATTTCAAGCTGCAGGGCTACATGCCAAAAATAGCAAATCCCCCCCCCCCGTGTCTTTTAAGTAGTAGAATTTTCATTTTAAATTTTGGGGATTTTTATTGTTGTTGTTTCTGCCTTGAACAAAGAGTTTTGTGTACACGTTGGTTCATCTGTGTAGGCTTTGAATGCCTACACAGATTTTTCACAGCATGGTTAAAGACATGTTTTAGGCCTAATAACACAGGAGGTAGTTATTTGACATGTCTCAGGTCTGACTAATTTGTATTAAATGTGATTCTAGAGTCTTGATAGCCAATCCAAAGGAGCTGCATGGACTAAAAAGGAATTATGGAGCTTCAAAATATTTGCATGACTAATGATGTACCAGTGAAGCTGTTGAGTCACATGGCTGAATCATTATCCACACCCCAAGGTGACAGCATCATTGCCAGCCAGGCATATCACACATTACATTCATTTCAGCAGTTCTTACCATTCTTCAATTATTGACAGCAAAATGGTGATTTTTTTTTTTTTTTTAATGAAGTCTCTGTGACTCTACTGCCTTCAGTGACTCAGTGATCTGATGTAATGACTTAGGACCAGGACATTTTAAGGAGATATATTTGAAGTAAAAGTTTTTATCTAACTTTTGAAAAGTAATCATGCCCAATCACTCAGCCATTCTGTTTCTATCCCTTCTTATTACCTAAAAACATCTTCCAAGATGAATGATGCATATTCACAGAGTTGAGGCCAAGGGAAGTTTGTAGCCACAAATGAGATGAGTTCATCAGACTTTAATAAACAGGGTGCTGTGACTGCTGGGGGAAGTGGCAGTAGCCTGAGGTTGAACCCTTGTAAGGTAGTAGATGTCCTTGCAGTACTTTTTGTGTCAGGTTGTAGTGGCCTCTGAGCAAGCTTGAGGTTCTGACCTTTTTGTGATTGTCAGAAATCATGTATAGAAGCCTTCCTAATTACTCCCTGGCTTTTGTCCTATTTTTGTGGGGCAGATGGAGAGAACATAAGCAACTCTTTGATCTTGAGAACATTTGTATTTATTGGTGTTTCAAGACAGGGTTTCTCTGTGTAGCTTTGTAGACCAGGCTGACCTCAAACTCACAGAGATCCCGCCTGCCTCTGCCTCCCAAGTCCTGGGATTAAAGGTGTATACCACCACTGCCTGGCTGTTTTACACATCTTAATGGTAAAATCATGAATGCTTGTACAAGTGTCTCCTTTTCACATTCAGAGTTAAGGCAATTCATGTATGAAGAGCCTAGAGCAGTGTGAAAAATGGAGCTCATTTTGTTTGGCTTTGACTGCATGGTTAATTGGATCAGAATACCTTGAGTTTGAGCTGGTGACTCCACCAAGTAGGTGGTTGGAATTTAATGGGAAGGAAATCAGAACTGTACATGTTGGTTGCACTCAAAACCCTTAGAGAGAGAAATAGAAAAACAGTTTTCTCCCACTTAAGCTATTTGTGGACTTTCTGGCTTATTTATTTGCTAAGTTTCCATGGAAATAGTGGGTTTTATTATGACATATTTGTTCATACATGTATTATATATTGTTCTAACTCTTCCCTATCCCCTATTCTCAACTCCTGCTCATTTTTTGTTTCTCTTCCTCCCTCTATTAGTTAATGCTTCTGCTTTCATGACATATGTATTCCATTGCCCTCTTCCATTTTACATCCTCCCCCTCCCTGGACTGGAGATACAACTCAGAGGTTAAGAGCATATATTGCTCTAGCAGAGGACTTGGGTTCAGTTCCCAGCACCCACGTGGTGGTGAAATGATCTGTGTGAGGTAATTATTGACAACCACTCTGATTAAGCCAATGAACAATTTTAGTCCTTTTTATTGATGGCTTGTGGGAGTAGGCTTGTGCCTGCCTCTTGGTGCCTAAACTCAGGGGTACAACATAAAAGACAAACACAAAGACTGTAATTTGCATTGAAGTTAGATGAGAGTCTGAGTAGCCTTGAAACCACCAATTGGGGAACAAGTGTTCAAATGGTTGAGACTATGGGGGACATTCTTATTCAAACCACCACAGTAAGTTTTCAAAGTATAACCTAATGATACTCGGGACTTCACTGGCCTCTTTGGTCATGTGACCTTTTTCACTTCTAACTTTATTAATTAGAATCTTCTCTTTGTTTTAGTTTGGCTAGGGCTTTGTCAATCTTGCTTAACTTCATTGGATTAACAACTCTTTGACTTTGTACCTTGCTCTTTTATCACCATTTATCAGTAGCTGCCCTGGTCTTTGTTATTTGCTCTCTACCACCTTTGGGTTTGGTTTGTTCTGGTTTTTCTAAAGCATTGATGTGCATCATTTGCTAGTTACTTGAGAGCTCCCTGCTTTTCTAATGCTTTTGTAATTTTTAACTCAAAGCTCTAAACTTCCTTTTGAAAATTGTTCTAGTTATATCCCAGAGGTTCTAGTAACTTGTTTTCATTTGATTCTAGAAAATAAAAAATGTTCCTTGTGCTTTCTGATCATTCTGGAATGTGTTTTTCAGTTTCCAAGTACCTTTATAGCTTTTTAAGCTTTAGGCCAAGAGTGTTGTCTGCTTTAGCAAAGCTTCCATGGGCTTCTGAGAATGTGTACTCTGTCTGTTGGAGAGAGTATTTTGTGTACAACAGTGGACCATTAGATATACGGTAGAATTTAACTATCAAGTTTCTTTGATGATTTTTAAAATTTTGATGATTTCTCTTAGCAGTGCTATAAGAAAAGGCCCCCTGTGCCTTGTGGGTTTGAATTCTTGGCCATGCCATATTTCCATGGTGTTAATTCTGTGACTAAATCTCTTACCCAAGAGGACAGTCTATCTCAGGGTTCCCTTTGAATCTCTAACCCAAGATCTTTCAGTATGGTCTTTTGGAGGGTTGGGTTGCTTTTATTTCTACTATGTTTCTGTGTTCTGATTTGTGCATCTGTCGGTTTTGTATCCCTCCCAGGTACTGTGGAGGGTCTTGGTGAGTAGCTCTCATTGGCTCAAAGCTAGTCCACTTCAGGAAGAGAATCTGGGTTAGATGGGTCCTCTGCCTCCCACTCCCCATTGTGTTCAGCACTGTATTGCTTCCTCTGTCTGGGATTACTTCTCAGAGTTTCCCATCTTTTCCTCTGCACTTGTTAAGCGCTCTGTCTTTACCTGTGTGAACTCCCAAAGCTCTTCTCTTTCACCACTTGCTCCTTTACTTTTCTCCCTCCAGCTCCTTCCATGTCTGGTCTATTTTTTTCTTACTCTAGTATTTTTACTTCACCAGTCACATGGAGAGAGCTTCCAGTTTGCCATCTTACCTGGAGTCTTTCTCCTATGTCACTAGTCACATGGAGAGACCTTCCAGTCTGATATCTTACCTGAAGTCTCCTGGACTTTTTCTTTAGAACTGTTTGGGTTGTTGTGCACTTGTGAGAGGTTACCTAATTACATGCTTCAGGACTTCCTGTATCAAAGTCCTGACCCTGTGTTTTAATAACTGAATGAATTTAGCCTCCTCTTCCATACCTCAGTAATCTTACAAAATGGATATGGTAATGGTACCTGCTTCTAAGGATATTAGTAGGAAACTAATTATCTCATACTGTGTGAGTTTACAATCAACCTTTGCTTACATAATGGCGCAACACAGGTATCATCTGTTGTTATTGTCTGCTCTGTGAGTCATGAGTGTTAATAATTTCTATTTTACACCTTGTGATTCTGTTCTAGCTACTCTGCTAAGAGTGAGGATGAAACAGTTGCCTGCAGCGACAGTTCGCCTCCTGTCCAGTTCTCAGATAATCACTTCCGTGGTCAGTGTTGTAAAAGAGCTCATTGAAAACTCCTTGGATGCTGGAGCCACCAGCATCGAAGTTAAACTGGTGAGTGCCCCTGTGAAACAAATGCCTGTGAAGCACAATGAGCCTGACAGATTTTCCTGTTAAATTGTTGCTTTTTTTCCCAGGCATTGGACACTTTGAAATACATTTTAAAGAGTAGATTGTAATTTAAACCAAGATTATAGTAACACTAAAGGAATCACAGAAGAAAACTTAGGCTAGATAAGGGGCCTTTCACCCAAACACTCAGTTGAATGTCTGTTTTCTTTTAATGTGTGTCCTTGGTTATTTATATGACTTAAATTCAGTTTCTGAACACATAGCACACACTTTGCAGTGTGCATGCTGCCAGGACATGCCTACAGTACCTCACCGTGAATTCAGACTGTTGTATGTTGTGAATTATTCCTATTGTACATACTAAGCTTTCTGCTCTTATAGACACATACATATTCAGTTATGAAAACAAAGACTTTAAATATTATCCTACCATCATTCTTCAACATGTAAGCACGTAAATCTCTGTTTTTGCAAATTACTATATTGTGTTAGGGTGTTAGGTTTTGTTATTTGCTGTTTTAGTTAGTGATTACATGAATTTTGGGTTTGGATTAGCATAGCCTTTCTAACAATCCCTGAAATGGCCCTGTTTTAGGTACTTCTCTAATGCTGTGAAGTGACACCATAAACAAGGGCATTTTTAGAGAAAGCATTTAATTGATGGTGGGTAGGTTTACAGTTTCAGAGGGTGAGTCCATGACCATCATGGCAGAGAGCAAAGCAGCAGACAGGCATGGCATTGGAGCAGTAGCTGAGAGCCTGCATCCTTGTCCTCAAGCAGGAAGCAGAGAACACTAATTGGGAATGGTACCGAAGGCCACCCTCTGAGACACACCTCCTCTAAGGCCACACTTGCTAGTCCTTCTCCAAATAAGTCCCACTGGTAAGTAGGACCAAGCATTCAAATATATGAAATTATGAGGGTCATTCCTATTCAAAACACCACATTCCACTCTCTGGTCCTGTATTAGTCAGGGTTCTCTCTCTGTCTCTCTCTCTTTCTCTCTCTCTCTCTCTTTCTCTCTCCACAATCACACACACACACACACACACACACACACACACACACACACACACACACAGAGAGAGAGAGAGAGAGAGAGAGAGAGAGAGAGAGGAATTTATTGGGATGACTTATAGATTGCAGTCCAACAATGGCCAGCTGTGAATGGAAAGTCAAAGAATTCAGTAGTTGCTCCGGCCCACAAGGCTCAACTGGTCTTCTGTATATGCTGGAGTCCGGAAGAAGTAGGCTCCAATGCCAGTGAAGGGATGGATGTACTTACAAGGTGAGGGCAAACAGGTGAAGAACGAACACACACCCTTCCTTCTCTCATTGTCCTTATATAGGCTTCCAGCGGAAGGTGTGACCAAGATTAAAAGTTTGCCTTCTAGCCTCAAGGTCTAGATTAAAGGCGTGTGTCTTCCTTCCTCAAAATCCAGAGCAAAGGCTTGTTTTCTCCTTGCCTCAAGATCCAGATCACAAGTGTTCCCTCCATTTCTGGATTATAGTTCATCCATATAGTTAAGTTGACAACCAATAGCCATCATGGGTCCCCAGAAGTTTATAGCTATATCATAATGCAAGATACATTTACTTCAACTTCCAAAGTCCCCATAGTGATGGAGGAAGTCCTTCTGTGTATATGTCTCTCTTATTGGTTAACAAATAAAACACTGTTGGCCAGTAGGGAAGCAAGCTAGTTGGGACTAGGAGAGAAGGAGGATTCTGGGAAATGTAGTAGGGGAAGTTGCCATGTGATCCCAGGAAGAGAGGATGCATAAGGATGGCGTCCTCAGTAAGATAAGTCCTTATAAAATATATACATCAGTAATTATGGTTGATAATTAAGACTGAGCTAGCAAATAAGAAATCCTAGTCATTAGCAGCAGCGTTGTATCTAATATAAGACTCTGTGTGTTATTTGGGGGTCCTAAAGCTGCGACAGAACCCAGGAAGCTGGTCTCAACACCTTAAAAGTACAAAGTTTCTTCTGAGATTCAAGGAAATCTCTTTAACTGTAACCTTCTGTAAAATCAAAACCAAATTACATACTTCTAACATACAATGGTACAGAATAAACAGGACCACTCAGAAAGGTAGGGAGAGTGTATATTGAGGAGACTTTACCAGCAGGGTAAAGTCCAAATCCTGCAGCTCTGTGTCCATGGCCCTTCAGATCTCCCACTCCTCGATCTTTGTTGTCTGCAGCGCACCCCCCCCCCCCGGTGTGTGTGTGTGTGTGTGTGTGTGTGTGTGTGTGTGTGTGTGTGTGTGTGCACGTGCCTGTCTCTGCCTCTCTCATTTCTATTCCCTGATTGCAGTTCTCCTCAGTAGACATCAGAGTTCTGGCATCTTCACCATCTTGGAGTCTTCAACACGATGCAGTCTTTCTTTTCTGGGCTGATGTGCAGGGACTCACTCCCCTGTCACTAAGACCAAGGGAAAACATTACACAGCCCCTTTACTCCTGCTCCTTGGATTACATTTGCAGAAGGTTTGATTCCTTGATGGTTTTCTTTGTTGCATAAGTTCCTTTGCCTTTTCTTTACACAGTTTGCAGAATTAAGCTGGGTGAGGTCTTGCCCTGAGGTCACACCCCCTCCCCCCAATATCTTTCAGCACAAAGCCATGCTCCAACATGATATTATATTCTCTTGTGCTCTTTTGATGGTCAAAATGTGATTATATCTCTTTTTGCTCTGTGTTTGCTCCTTTACAGTGAAGCTCTGCATATCAGTCTTCACTAGTAACCACATGACAGTCATCCTAGACTGTCTTGAAGTCTCTTCTAAGGACATTAACCCAAAGCTCTTCAATGTAGCCTGAAGCAGATTCTTAGGACAGGGGTAAAAAGTCTACATTCTTCACCAAAATATCAAAAGAACTGGGTCTCTAGCCTAGTTGCTAGTATTTGCCTCTGAAACGTCTTGATCTAGGCCTCCATAATGCAGATTGCTTTCAGCACTACTGTATTCCAAGATTGTACTAGGATGACCCAGCTTATGTCTCAGTTACTTTTCAGTTGCTATGAAGAGACACCATGATGTAGGCAATTTAGAAAGTTTAGTTGGGGGCTTGCTTACAGTTTCAGAAGTAAGTGAGTCTGTTGTTATCATGGCAGGGAGCATGGTGGCATACAGGCAAGCACAGTTCTGGAGAAGTAGCTGAGAGCTACATCCTGACCCGAAAGTTGGAAGCAGAGAGAGAAACTGGGCGTGAAGCTTACCCTAAGAGACACAGCTCCTCCAACAAATCCACACCTCCCAACTTGGTGCCACCAACTAGGGACCAAACACTCAAATATGGGCCTATGTGGGCCATTATAATTCAGAGCGCCATAGACCCTAAATGCATTTATGCAGTTTTATATAACATACTTACACAGAGTGTGTTATGAGCATTGGCAATTATAGAATCAGATCAAACCTGAAAGCTTTGAAGTTCTGTTCTAAAATAGCAAATGTTCCTCCATGATTTAATTATGTAAAAATAAGCACCTCTACCTAGCTCATTGGTTTGTAAATATGTATTCATCGTTAATAAGTGGTAAGATTATCTGTATAACAAGGTATAAGTTCAGTTAATACTGGATTTGTATAGTAGAGACAGGTAGAACTTTGGTGAGTAAAAAGAAATTATGGATGGAAAAAGTTTAGGAAGCACTAACAGTGCTTGTGACATATCGCAGTTATTTTTGAATATTTACCCCCTCATTTTAAATTTCAAGCTGAGAGTTATACCCTATATTTTTGTGTCCTCCCTACCTGTGTCTTATCTACCATATACTAGGAGTGTAAGCTTATGTTACTGAAAGTAAGAATCTGGTTTTTAAAAATCTAATTATCAGATATTTCCCTTATTGCTAGTACTGTGACATCATAATTCTGACAGGTATACTCTGTGATAAAATGATCTCACTTTGATGTATTATTACATAAAATTCAGATGGCTATAAATCCCAAGCTTCTCATAAAAATTGTATTGACTATTTTACAAATAATCAATGCTCCTCAAACTTGCCTAAGTCACTTCATTAACTAACAGCGAGTCTGAGATTGGAATCAAATGTCCCTGACTTCAGGTTCCTTGTCTATGTCCATGATCTTAGGGTGTTTGGGGGTACATCAGGTTAAGTTGGGGTATTTGTTAGGTAGTTACCAACCTCTACTCTTTTTTTTTTTTTTTTTGAGACATGTGTTAATAGCCATGGCCTCCTGGAACTCACTCTATAGACCAGGCTACTTTTGAACTCACAGAGATCAGTCTGCTTCTGCCTCCCGAGTGCTGGCACTATGTTCTGCTCATACAATTTCAGATTATAAATGAGGCTTGAGAGTGTCCATACTACATACACTGCTGTACATCCAGAGAGTGTACAACTCCTGCTGCTGCCACCACTGTACCAAGGAACACAATTAATTGTAGGATGTCTGCCCAATTGTGCCTTTAAATCAGCAGTTTTCAACCTGTAGGTTAAGACCCCTTTGGGGGTCAAACCACCCTTTCCCAGGGGCCTCATATCAGATAGCCTGCATATCAGATATTTACATTACGATTCATGACAGTAGCAAAGTTACAGTTATGAAGTAGCAACAAAAATAACTTTATGATTGGGGATCACCACAACATGGGGAGCTATATTAAAGGGTCACAGCATCAGGAAGGTTAGGAACTACTGCTTTAAATAATATGCTATGTGCTTAAGATGTGAAAAACAAGTTTATTGAATTAAAACCAAAGAGTGACTATTTTTCTTAGGCATTTCATATAATTAGTTTGAATAGAGTACAAGTGACCATCTCCTTATATCTGACAGATATCATTTAAGACTCCTAGGGAGGCAAAGATATATCTCATCCTTACTTCCTCTGGGTCTTTACCTTTTCCTCTTTTTTGTTGATCTCTTGAAATGTGTATCTTGTTCTTAAGTGACTCTGGGAGAAATTTTGTTTTTAAATAATGTTAACAAGTCAGTGGAAATGTTCTTACAGAAGTAACTTAATACTGTCACTTAGTCATTTCTTTACTGTTGGCATTGACCACTACTTAGCTGGGTCTGATCCATACACTTAGGCCTGTATTATTCTGATTCTGAACATATGTTGGTATTGTTTTAAACACTCATGGGGATTTTTTATGTTGTTCAGATTTCTGGAGTTATTTATGTTGTAAGATTTACATTTCTCTAGTTGATGTTTTTCTCTGTTGTTTGATAAGATGGAGCAGACGTGCTGTTTCCAGAATGTCAGCCGAATTTTAGATTGAGAATCATGTGAGAACTGAAATCTTAGGAATGTCCTGATAATGCTCTGTATGCCTAGTTTATTTTTAAAACTATGGACCAAGTATTATGTGACTTTAGGTTATTAAAGTGTGGTATCATTGTATAATATGGAGGCATTGTAAATCCTGGAAGATTTCCTGTTTGTAGTTGGCCCTGTGGTGATGTCTGTGGAGCTTTTCTGAATGAGGCTGATGATAGTTGGTGAGCGTATTTAGAATGTGGCATCCATGGCAAGCAGAGTCCTTATAGGAATGTGGTTTCTCTTGTGAATATGCAGCTTAGTATCATAGAATTAAGCAATGGACGGAGTTTGCTTTCTTAATTTTCAAATCTAAAAGAGATTGCCAAGTTAGATATATTTTCTCAACAATTTTCTGTTTGGTGATATCCTATAATGAGAAATTTAGAAAATTATAAGATACTAAATACTTTTTTTTTCAATGAAAGCAACAAGGGAGAACTTGATAAAAATAAGACTAAATAAGCAGGGGGGCTGGAGAGATGGCTCAGAGGTTAAGAGCACTGACTGCTCTTCCAGGGGTCCTGAGTTCAATTCCCAGCAACCACATGGTGGTTCACAACCATCCATTATGAGATCTGGTGCCCTCTTCTGGTGTGCAAGATATACATGGAAGCAGAATGTTGTATACATAATAAATAAATAAAATTTAAAAAAATGGTTGTTGGATTCTTGGTGAGCAGAGCCAGTGGGTTTTTGCTGGTGATAGTGTTTTATTTCATTTGGGGAATTATATACATAAAAGCTGTGTCAGAACTTTTAATTTAAGTTTAAATATAAATTACCACAAATACTTATCCTAGTAAAAAAGTTAATAGAACCCTCAGGAGATTAGCTTGACCTCCTTGTGTGACGATCCTTGTGTAGAGGCACAATTAATAGAGCTAAAAAATAGAAGCTCCTGTTTGCATAGTGTTATATTTCTTTCAAAGTTGCTAAATAGCCAGGTTGTTTAATTTGCACGTCTACATGTGATTACAGTTTAATGTTTTTATGAACTAAAAGATTCCTAACTTTCCATCGTAGGAGAACTATGGATTTGATAAAATTGAGGTTCGGGACAATGGCGAGGGCATCAAGGCTGTGGATGTACCTGTGATGGCAGTGAAATACTACACCTCAAAGATAAACAGTCATGAAGACCTTGAGAACCTGACAACCTATGGTTTTCGGGGTGAAGCCTTGGGGTCAATTTGTAGTGTTTCGGAGGTAAGGAAATTTATATCAACTAAGTTATTAATTGCATAATGACCAAATATTAGAATTAAGAGTAAACAAATTCATTGTCAGAGTACCTTTAGTTTCTTTAACTTATGGTAAAATACACTTAATATGAAATTTACCATTTTCAACAACAATTGGTGGTGTTAGGTACGTTCACATTATTGTGTATTTAGCAGCTATCCATTTCTAGGTCATTTTTATCTTCCCAAGTTACAACCCAGTACTCATTAAACAAAGCCCCTTCCCTCCCTCTTCTCCTGCATCTGGCAGCTACCATTCTACTTTCTACCTCTATCAATTGATTTTACAGGTACTGCATAAAAGTGGAAACATTAGATCTTTTGTGTCTGGCTTATTGTACTTCATATAATGTCTTCAAGTTTTGTGTCCATTATGTTGTAACACTTAAAGGACTTCCTAAACCAGGTGTGTTTATGCCTGTAATTCTAATGCCAGGGAGGCTAGCCTGGGCAACATAGTGAAATATATCAGTATGTATACATTTTATTTATGTGTTCATTTGCTGTTGGATTCTTGCCTTGCTGCTACCTTCTGGTTCCCATGAACAGTGTTGCTTTGATCACAGGTGTTCAAATACTTATTTAGGTTTTGCCATCACAGCTTTTTAGTGAAGTAGCCTTGGTATTTCATAAGATAATTCTGTCTTTAGTATTTTATGTTTTGTGATGATATTATTTATTAGAGGAGGTTGTTTGGTAGACCATTCTCTTGGAAAGGTTGTTTTTTAAAAGTCAATCATTTAACTTTAGCACTTCTTAGAGCCCTTTTCTATCCTAAAATGAGGTTGTGAGTCTAAAGGTAGTCTATAGTATGTGTACTTTCCTGTACCTGCTTGATCAGGAAATCCTGCTCTTAAAAGGCATGCCACTGAATTCGTTTTTAAGTCTATGGAACACACTGTGGAAATCCCACTTTGGTAAATGTAGTTGATGAGATTGAGTTCTGCATCTGTGAATTGACTTGTCCTACCCCATAGATACCTAGGGCCAGAGGGGCTCCTGCAGCTTGAGTCATGTGACTGCTGGGTAGGCATCTGTCTTTTTTTTTTTTTTTTTTTTTTTGGTTTTTCGAGACAGGGTTTCCCTGTGGCTTTGGAGGCTGTCCTGGAACTAGCTCTTGTAGACCAGCTGGTCTCGAACTCACAGAGATCTGCCTGCCTCTGCCTCCCGAGTGCTGGGTTTAAAGGCGAGCACCACCAATGCCCGGCCACCTGTCATTTCTTTAACCCCCAAATGTCAGTGCCTGGCATACTCAGTTGTCAGACACTGTTACTGCTCTGGATTTTATAATTACTGTAACATGAGTCTCTTGTTTCTGTGTATTTCAGTTGTTTTTGATTATATGCCTTGACTAGCCTCCTTTATTAAACTATTACTGTGAAGGTATTGGGCCTATTACTGATTGAAGGTGTCTGTGTGCTGGTAAGGGTGACAGTAACTGTGAGGGTCTCTTTAATTACTGAAACTTTTCCCATAGCCGTGTGTGTGTGTGTGTGTGTGTGTGTGTGTGTGTGTGTGTGTGTGTGTGTGTGTGTATGTTCCAGTTGTGCTAAGGCTAGAAGGCCCTACTCAGTCAGGTAAGAATGATCAAGTGTCAGAAAATAATAGCATTTAACTGAGTGTTTAGGAAAAATTGGCATGAACATGAACTATTGCTTTGTCCTCTCTGGTCATTGAATGTCTGTTTAGGAGCCTGATGTCAGCAGTGTTTGGTATTCCCCAGATTCACTGTAGTGTGTGTGTGTGTGTATGTGTGTATGCACGTGCACTCGTGTGCATGTGTGTGCTTCACTAAGGATTCACTTACTCTAGAGCTCTGTGAAGTGTTGACCTTAGTAGGCAGAGAAACATTGTGGAGCTGATGAAGCTTCAATGGGAAATTCTGCTGTTAGCACAAGGAGAACTATGCCTCATTTCCTGGACTCCAGATGTTCAAAGCTCACTTGAGGAGGAATCTTTTAAGTGTGCTCTTGAACTTCTACCCAAACCTAGCACACCGTGTACTTCTTTCTTACTTTACTCAGCACTTGCTTTACTTAGCATTAACTTGAGACTCCAAATAGGCCTTGGAAAAGAGGGTACAAATGGGAATTGCCTGTCTTTCTTCTGGAGAATAGTGTACATGGCAACCTACAGCCATGGAACTAGGATGGAATAGGATTTGAGACCTTGGAGATTCCTAGTACTAGTGCTGTGCTTTGAGCTTTGATTGGCTATTGTAGAGCATAAAGATTTGATCATTTATCTGCTGTCTAAACTAGCAGATAGGATTTAAACTTTGTAATTCAAGAGTATTGTCAAGAAATGAGTTTTGATGTGTGAAATGAGTTTTTCTGAAGATGTGTCTGACCATTCAGAGGCCATTCCAGCTTTGCCTGCTAGGTGGCAGCACTGCCCTTTGTTTTTATAAATGTGACTTCCTACCTCCTCACTCTGGCTCTGACTTTAGATGACAGTTTTGTTTGCCTACTGCTTACTATCTTGCTTGCTTGTTTCTTTCTTAGATTAGTTACGTTCACTTGACACCCTCATTTATCACTTTGTCTTTTGTTTTTGAGATAGTCAGAAGGTCTCAAGTACAAATAAGTGAAATAATTTTACATCAGAATTACCAAAGGATTATCAAAGTATCATAACGGGAAACTTTAAATGCTTTGAACAATTAAAATTTATAGTTTACATGTTGCAATGCTGTGTTAATTTATCCTCAACACATTAAGGCTTCACCTTTATAAATCTATTATAAAGTCACATATATGTGTGTGTTTACATTTGTGTGTGCACAGAGAACAGTTAGGTCTTTTATGTACTCTCGATATATAAAGGCATTATGTGTTGTTTCAGAAGGTTTTACATGCCCATCCTGGTTAACATTCCTCAAAGGTAACTGCTTTCTGACTAGTGTTGGCACAGGTCAGTTCTACCTGTCCTTAAGTTCATACCTGTCAGACTTTTCAGCTTGCATTATTTTGTCATGGAGTCTTTAGATATGTAATGACTAGGCTTGATTTTATGTTGTGGACCTTAGTGCACGGTCCAGGTTCCCTGCTTTAGAAGCAAGTGGCCAAGAGTGTCGCTCGCCAATGGCTCTCACATTGAGTCTCCTTCACCGCCTCAGAAGAGATCTGTACTATCCAGGTCATACAGAGCAAATCGTCATCACTCAAGGTCTGGGTGATGAAGCCTTGTTAAGGTCCAACCCCAGTTCAGGACAGTGCTCTGCCCTCTCCTGCAGGCGCTACCCCAGACCACTCCCCAGGAAAGTCATTAACCTCTGTCTCAGTCTATTTCATGGCTAAGCTTACTTGTATATCTTCTGTGGATCCATCTCTTCATATTACTCTTGAGGAAAATTCTTTTGGAGTTAAATTCCAATTTTTCTTATCCCAATTTCAAAACAATCTATAATGATCACTCATTATAATGGAGATGAAACCCTCTTGTAACTAGTGTTTTCTTAGTTGTCACATTGCACACATTATTCTGGGGTTGGTGGTGCTGATGTAAACAGATCTTCACTTCTGGTTCTGTAGAAGCATAGCACATTCAGTTATGTAAGGCCACAGGGCTTATGAATGATAATGAATTACTGTTTATGAATTTTCTGTTGTTACTTTTCACTGTATTCATACTTCTTATCAAAAACCAGGGTTTATCATAGCACAATATACCTGTTATGCTGGCCTTGTACATCTTATCTGTACCTTGTCTATTAGATACAGTGAGGTTATATGGTGTGCAGCTAAAAGGTTGTCTGCTTTGGACTCCAAGGTAAGAGTATGCAGCTGTACTTAAATCAGTGATAAAATCAGTGTCTTATCCCAGTCTGCAGGCTTTCAAGTTTATCTATGCTCCTTATATGGGGAATCTCTTCTGAAATTTTGTAGCCATCCACAGGCAAATTCCTCCTAATTCTCACCAAAGGTCTTCATTCTGTAGCCAAGTTCATTATTTTTTGTCTTGTTCTTTCAGGTTGCTAGCCATTGTCCTCTGGTAACATTCAAATTTGTTAGTAATCCATGCGGTATTTTTAGAGCGTTAAAGTGGGGTTGGTATTACTTAAGCAGTCACATTCATTACATGTCATTCATAGAGAGAACAACAGAATCTGTAGAGTTTTTGAGCCCTGTGCTTAGAGGGGTAGACTCGGAAGTCAGGAGAGCTGTAAGGGGGCAAGAAGAAGCCTCTGGAGTGAGACTGATGGCAAGCTAATAAAACCAGCTTCCTTCAGTATCAAGTGCTTCTGTGTCACTCACAGCCACGATGGTAGAACTTTAGTGTGAGTAGGATTGGGAGTTTTTGGAGCTTCCTAAATGTAATCTCATTCCAGGCAATAGAACCACTTTGAAAAGGGTATAGCCAGCTCTTCCTGTTGCTGGCCTCCCCATGTCAAAGTTTCAGGAAGTATGGAAGTCGACCAGGACATTAATTAGTGTATGTCTGTGCATAGCCAGGCAGGCAGACACCTGAACCTCCAGAAAGAAAGGCATTTTGGTCATCCAGGCAGAAGTTCATACTTCCCTCAATCATAAAGGTTTATATTAGTTTCTGGACACGTGATTCTGTGCTAGAACATTCGTTCATCCAAAAGTCAGGCTGTGGCTGGTGTTGTAGTTCAGTGGTAGAGCACCTGCCAAGTGTGCACAAGATTCTGCGTTCAAGTCCCAAAACCATAAAAACAAACCAAAAGCCCACTCCACCTCTCTACCTCAGCACCCCCCCCAAAAAAAAAAAAACCAGGTTTATCACCATCAATTTACATGAGTTTGTGTCAGGAAAACTTTGACTTGGATTGCTAAGATGTCTCCTAAGTAATTTTGTTTATATGTCATCAAATCCCGCTGGCAAACTGTGCTTATGTAGGATTTAAATGCCTTTATGTAATGTTGATTTTATAATTAGGCCCACTTTTAATAACACATAGTCCCCAGAGCCTCTGGAGAATCCTAAAAGGTGTTATCTTAAAACTTTGACATCACTGGACTCACCCTCTTCACATTTGCTCAGTGCCTCTAGTGAGAATGACCAGTGATTGTGTGTGGTATCAGAGACACTCCTGATAGTGGAGTTAGTGCCCGTCACAGGCTTCTGCTGCACAGCTAATGCATTGTGAAACTGTGCCTGTCCAAGAAGAGGTTTCCTGCACTCAATATAAGGTCACATGATGAAACGAAACCTTGAAATTTGATTCTTTCCTCTGAGGAGCACACTATACTTAATATAAAAATGATATATATGTGTTTTACTCACTGTCTTAACATGAATCACAAAGCATCTTCCATATGAATTAAATTTTCATAGTGCCCCATAAACTGAAATTCATGAAATGCTATTGTTGGAAGCCATAGTGTGCTGTTTTGTTTTTTCAGTTTAACATAAATGTTAATGTTCCCAGCACTAAAATCCTGCTTCCTTTCTTTGCACTTCAGCTTCTTCATCTAGGTTGGTATTTTTTTCTGTTCACTGATATGAGTGTCACAGAACAAATGAGTGTCACAGAAGATGCTTTGAAGTGGTAACAGAGTCCCGTGTAACCTTAAAAAGCATCAGCATCTTCGTCTTATCATCACCCTTCCTTGGAGAGGAGAGTGTAATCATTTTTCAGGACCATCTAGAAGCCATTGGCAGAGTTTGTACTGGAACTCTGAGTCCCAGGGCTGCCTTTGCTCAGTGACACCAACATTACGTCAGGTGGATAGCTCTTTGGAGAATAGAAATAGAATTCAGTTGACCTTGGCATTTTGGAGAAGCAGGTGTTTAAATGGAGAATTGTTTTTAAAGGGGGCAATTGTGGAATAATAAGACAGAAAATAATCTGTACCACTTATTGTCCTCTTTGTTTTGGGTAAACAAAATCAGTAATACACTGGATGTTTTAGACTTGGAGTGTGACAGGGATATTGAAGATTAAAGTTATGCATCATAAGCCTATGGAATGGATTTTGAACAAAGTAGAACAGTTAGAATACACAGAAGCACACATCTTTGTCTTAGGTAACAATCCCCTGTTTGTTTCCTTTTTTTCAATGGTTACCACACAAATAGCAGCTTGACCAAGTACCCCTTGCAAAGATAGGATAGACATTTCAGAAAACCTAGTAGTAATCTCTACTAGATCTTCAAACTAGAAAAAAATTTATTTATATATCATCTATTTGTCAATCTAGCATCTATGATGTCAATATATCTATCTCTATATATCTCATATGAATATATGTTCATATATATATTCATATATACTCACATAAACACACACACACACACACAAACATATATAGAGAGATGGTGTGGGGGTGCAGTTGGGTGGTGGTGATGATGGTGGTGATATACTGGTACCCACACATGGTGCCCATGTGTTCAACAGAGCATATGCCACTAATAAATCTACTGAGGACAGAGGACAGACCATCAAATGCAGACCCTAACGGGGCCCAGAGGAGCCCCAGAAGTATAGCTGAATTTTTGTAGGTTCTATCGTGCTGATCCAAAGAGAGCCAAGAGAAATGACTCCTGATGGTATCCCACTGTCCACCACTCTCTCTCCATCCATCTTGCTTTCCCTGACAGTATCCCACTCTTCACCATTGCTTTTTGTCTGGTTTTCATTTTCTTTTCCATCAAGGCTATGTTTCCTGCAAGGCTGGTAAATAGGATGTGGGATGTGGGTAGTTCAAAAAAGTGCAGGGTTCTTAAATTTCTGTTTCCACAGCTGACATCATAAGGAGATATTTTGGTACTCTCCTATGCTCATATGCTTAATGCTGATTTTTTTTAATTAATGAAAAATTTATACTTAAACACTGAGTTTTAAACTTGAGTCTTAAGAAAAATATCCTTACATATTTATCTATATATTTTAGATTTTACTATTTGAAAATATAAACTCGAAATACAGAAGTATTGTTTTGTATAAAATACGTAAGGAGGAGGAAATGATTATTAAACAATTAGCCATTTGTCCATAAAATTTATGGAAATTATTAAAAAGCATATCCCCTTGGTACAATTAAAGTATTTTACACTTGTGAATTATATAATACAAATGACCATTTGAGGTATACTGGTTTGTGTTTTAATTAAAATGCTTAAACATTAGTTCATTTGCAACATTAAAAAAAAATCGCTGGCTGCCTGCAGTAGTGGTGTACACCTTTAATCCCAGCACTTGGGAGACAGAGGCAGTTCAGTGGGGGGGGGGGGATCACAGGCTGTTTTGTTGTTTCAAAGTATAACTCCAGAAAATTTCTACCAGAGAAGTATTCAAAGTAATTTATCTAGCAAGGGACTGGAGCATGGCTTAATAGTTAAGGTCATGTGCTGCTTGCCCTTCCAGAGAACCTGAGTTCAATTCCAGCACCCGCTTGGAGGTGCACAGCCCCATGTAACTTCAGCTCCAGGGGATCTGAAGCCTCTGGTTGCCTAAGGCACATATGTGTACATAATCACACACACACACACACACACACACACACACACACACACTAAATATTACCAAGTAATATCTTTTTCAATATTAAGTTAATGTGATGGTATTTTTGTTTGTTTTTGCTTTTTCTTCTGAGACAGAGTCTCTACTCTGTATCCCATCCTGGTCTGGAACTCACAGCAATTCTCCTGCCTACTCCCAAATGCTAGAGTTGTAGGCATTGCTTACCAGGCTGGCTTTGTGACAATTATTTTCATTGCCACAGATGAGCGATCACTTTGGTGGGCTGCAGTGTTACATTCCCAAGATCCCAGGACTCAAAAGGAGGCTTGAAAAGCATGAGTTTGAGACTAAACTACATAGCAAGATTCTATCTCAAAGCTGGAAAAAAAGATTTAGGAGGGAGGGGAGGGGTCATTCTATTAGTTTGAAATACAAGTCCTTTTGGTTTGGTTTGTTGTTTCTAGGTGGTAGTTACAACAAGGACAGCTGCTGATGACTTTAGCACCCAATATGTTTTAGATGGCAGTGGCCACATACTTTCTCAGAAACCTTCACATCTTGGTCAAGGTAAGTATCTTTATAGCATTTTTCCCCTGTCTCAATTATTAATTTTTTAAAAGAGTTTTGCCTTGAATTTAAACAATGGTTTGGGTTGGTATTGATAATGTCTGGTTATCTTTTAAGCAAGCATAGTCTTTATAAAGAGGATCCACTTGAGGCTGGGTGACTGTGGGTGACTTACAATAACAGCAGTTGTTGTCCTGTGGTTGTGTCACCACTGTCATCTGCACAGATGAAGGAGAGGGCTTTACTGAAGCACCTGAAACATCCTTGATTTGTAATGAACTATAACCCCCAAGATACTATGATTAAATAAGTTAACACACACACACACACACACACACACACACACACACACACACACACACACACACACACACACAGAGGAAAACTTCATACATAGGCCTAATGCAGATAAACAATATAATCACTATTCAGCTCCTAGTTTACTGCCGTCCATCACATCCCTGCCTGGCATTTCATCCCCGTCTTCACTCTGTTATTCTGAGATAAATAATTATCAGTCATTGCTCCTATTATTCTGTATTGTTTTATAAACATCTGTATGTAATTTTATTTGGTATATTGTGATGTGATGTTTTACTCTTTTGGCTTTTGGGGGGCCTGCCTCCCAGCTCCCACATAAATCACACACAGAGGCTTATTCTTAAGGTTTGAGTGCCTGGCCTTAGCCTTTGCTTTTGGGCTTTTTCCTTTTCTCACCTCTGTATATTTTACTTTCAGTCTTACTCCATGGCTGCCTGGGTGGCTAGCCCCTGATGCCCTCCTCTTCTTTCTCATTTCTCCTTCTGTTTATTCCATCTGCCTACCAGCCCCACCTATCCTTGCTCCTGCCTCGCTATTGGCTGTTCAGATCTTTTTAGATCATCAGGTATTTGAGACAGGCAAAGAATCACAGCTTCACAGAGTTAAACAAATACAGCAGTAAACAAAAGCAACACATCTTTACATCGTTAAACACATGTTCCACATCATAAACAAAAGTCACACGCCTTAAAATAATCTTCCCCAACAGTATATTTTTAAGTTCTTCTAAAAAACTAATTCCAAGGTAGGAAATGGTGTCTAGTCTGAGTTGACAAAAATCCCTTCACCTTTTTACCAGCAGTGGATGGTTACAATTGAGACAGCATCAGAGGTGTCTCCTCTTCAGAGTTGAGTTCAGAGAACCACTGGCTCTGTGAGAGACGTGTGGGATATTTGCTGCTGTTCCCCTCCTTTAGCTTGTGGCTACTTGTTTAAATTGGTCAAAGTACTACAACTTTTTGTGGTTTCATCTCTCCCATTTTAATGTTAGATTATTATATTTAAAATAAATGACTTGGTCTTTGTGAAATTTACTTTCTTAATTTTGCTAAGTCCTCTCTCTGACTGTAATTTTGGAAATTGTTAGCATAGTTAGTAATTACTTTCACTCATTAGGAATTTATATTTTTGTATCCACAGAGGAAAAAAGAATTAGTAGGAAATTCTAAGAAAACACACTCATTTGTACTTCACTTTTTCATAGTCAATAAAAATGAGCTCATCTATAATCACCACTTAGTGTGATATGTAATAAATAATATATATTTTAGATAAAATAATACATTATTATCTTTTCAATATGTGTTAAACAAAGATAAGTCTAATTTTATTTTATTTTACTTTTTAACATGTTCCCTCTTTAGAAATCCTCTGAGCCTAGATCTTAAAAGTTCAAGTTAGGAAAGCACTAGAAGGCATTGGGTGCCTCCTAGTAGAGTGCTGCGAAGTAACCCAGTCACCTTATAAAACTTTAAAGTATTTATTTTTATCTCAGTGGTTGCCGGTCTGATCTGGGTGGCCCGTGGCTCTGTATCACTCATACTTGTCATGCTTTTCTGTGTTCATCTCCATGGGAACTGTGAAATAACAACCCTTATGTGAGGACTCCATCTGATCTTTGCCCTTTGACTGGTCGATTTGTCTTTTTCTACTGACGTCTGTCTTCTACCTTTAGTAAGTAAAATTAGGTATGCGTGTTGAGGAGGTTTTGTAGTCAGTAAATGCATCTTATTTTCATTAGCTTATTTCATAACTCAAGAAACAACACACTTGAAAGGTCAATAGTTACAAAATCAGTATGACTTTTTGTAACTCACTTTTTCCACCTAACTACACTTAATTGCTTAGGTAACAGCAACCAAAAAACCAAAGTCTTCGTTTCAGATTGTTCTAGATAGACAAATTACACAACTCTGTGCCTAATAAAAGTGTTCTTGCAGTTAGTTACATTGCTTCGTGTTGATGGTTTGTGAGCGACTGAATCGCAGACTCACATTTCACCAGCTGTCATTAGCTTCCATTTAAATGTTTTCTCTGTAAGATAAAACTACAGTTCAACTCTCCTAATTTATACCTGTGCATTTAAGGTTCTTGCAGATTAATCTCTGCTGTGATGTGGACACCCTTAGCAGTTACTCTTCATATCATCGGTCAGGTGGCATAACTGTAGGTACAGGGACAACCTCCAATAAAATCTCAGTTAGACACTGGAATAGTTTTGCATATTTAAAAGTGGTTTACTGAAAATTCGTTTTCTGCCTTTTGGGTACAGATACTTGTTTTTAGCCATTTAAAGTGTTAATGCTTTTAATAAATGTTATTTTAGTTGATCTTCCCTTTTCTTTATTACACTTTTTTTGTTGGTTTTGGGTTTTTTTGTTTTTTTTGTTTTTGTTTTTGTTTTTGTGTTTTGAGACAGGGTTTCTCTATGTGTAGCTTTGGAGGCTGTCCTGGAACTAGTTCTGTAGACCAGGTTGGCCTTGAACTCACAGAGATCTGCCTGCCTCTGCCTTCCGAGTGCTGGGATTAAAGGTGTGCTTCACCACCGCCTGGCTCTTCATTACACTCTTAAACATTATAACTGGTTTTCTTTCCTTTTAAAAAACTTATTTTTAATTGTGTCCATGTGTGTGTCTGTGTGTGCTTGTATGTCTCCCACTTTTGTATGGGTTCCTGCAAGGGCCAGGAGAGGCTTCCTGATTGACTGGAGCGGTAGTAGTTAAGTTACAGGTAGCTCTGAGCCATCTTATGTGGGTGCTGGCAACTGGACTCTGGTCCTCTGCAAGGCTAGTACAGTCTTTTTTGTTTTTTGTTTTTTTTCTTTGCAATTTGGAACCGTACTTTTGATTAAGAGGGTGCACTAAACACAGAAGTAGAGGAAGCACACTGGGGCAGGAAGTGCACTTAGAAAAGCAATCACACTGTCAGGAAGTGCACTTAGCACATTCACACTGGCAGGAAGTGTACTTAGGAGAGCAATCACACTGGCAGGAAGTGCACTTAGAATATCAATCACACTGGCAGGAAGTGCACTTAGAAGAGCAATCACATTGTCAGGAAGTGCACTTAGAACATTCACACTGGCAGGAAGTGCACTTAGAACAACTATACTGGCAGGAAGTGCACTTAGAAGAGCAAACACACTGGCAGGAAATACATGAGAAGAGCAAGCACACTGGCAGGAAGTGCACTTAGAACAGTCACACTGGCAGGAAGTACACTTAGAAGAACAAGCACACTGGCAGGAAGTGCACTTAGAACAGTCACACTGGCAGGAAGTACACTTAGAAGAGCAAGCACACTGGCAGGAAGTGCACTTAGAACAATTACACTGGTAGGAAGTGCACTTGGTTTTTATTCTAAGGCAGGTGGTGACTGCATCTTCTCTCCATTTACCAGGGCCACCTACAATCTTTAACAGTTGGCTAATTGTAAAAGGATTGGCACAGAGGAAGTGAAGGAATACGGGGAAAAGTTGTTTTTCAGTCTTAACCACCAACCCATCTCTCCAGCCTCTATGCCTGCTTTCCTTTAAGGAAACAGAAGAACTCTCCAGCTTTTCAAGTCTTACTTACAAAAGTGACTGAATTATTTGTGGTAGTCATATCTCTTTGTCCCCCAGTTTTATGCCTCTAGCTGATGCTCCAGAACAAATGAAAGGAGTATTTCATTCTGTGTCTTGAAAGACCCTTGCTGTAGATCACTGCTCTGTGGGATTGTGCTTGTGGACTGCGATTTTGTTTTTCACAACAGAACAGTGGAACTTTGTTTGCTAGTTTAGAATACTTTCTGACAATTCAGCACCCACATTTACATGAGAAGTATAAATAGCCGTCATCATAAGTGCCATAACATAGGGTCATGTAAAAATATAATGAAGCATATTGCAAGTGTTTGAAGAGTGTGCTAAAGTTAGAGAGCCGAGAGGTTCTTTTGTAAAATACGATAGTGCACTAGGGCCTCCTTCCTATTAGCCAGTATTACTTGGTACCTTTATTTTTAAGAACATTTCAACATTGAAATTCAAATATTTCATTTGAAATTTAAAAAAAATCATTTTTATCTGCAAATTTTATTTATCTATTTGTTTCTTTATTTATTGGTTTTTTGGTTGTTTTTTTGTGTTTTTTTTTTTTTTTTTCTTTTTTTTTTTTTTTGCCACAGGGTTTCTTTTGTAGTCCTGGCTGTCCTAGAACTAGCTCTATAGACTAGACTGGCTTCAAACTCACAGAGATCCACCTGCCTCTGCCTCCCATGTGCTGGGATTAAAGGCATGCGCTACCACCGCCCAGCACTGTTTTATTAAATCATAATTTTTACATTACTTGTGATTCTTAGTGTACTTGGACTCTTATAAGGTGGAAGAGTAATTTGTGAATATTTAGGTTAGGTATAATATGGTAGTTAGAGCATAATATATATTTAAAAATAAACAAATAACATTTTGTTTTCATAAGCTTGTTGTCTGGGGCATTGATTTCTGTCCACCTGCCTCCATCCTGCTCACATCATAGTAATGTCCTTGCATTGCCATTTAGGAATCAAGGGTTAGTAAGGAACAGATGAGTATATAAGGGATGATAGTAAGATGACACAGCCGAATACCTAGATCGTCAAGTAGGTTTTCAGAGACCATGACATTTGAGTGTGGCTCTGATGGGTTAGGGTAAGGAGGCACAGGAGTGTGTGTGACCTTTTAGCTGGAGAATGACATGTGGGGAATAGACCATTTCTCTGTGGCCATAAAGGGAAACACCTGCAGTTTAAAAAACTTGTATTTTTTTCTTTAAATTTATTGAAGAATTGTGTCTTGGAAAAAGTTAAATGAACTAGGTTCAAGAGAAAGACCATCCCTTCCTGGACAAGAGGTAACTGGTGATCACTTGCACTGCTGCTGGCATGGCTAACTGAGACTGGATGTGTAGCAACCTGCTACACATGGCACCCTGCCATAGACAGGGACTCATGAGTAACACTGGGGCAAACCATCAGAACTTCTCATAGCCTCCTGTGGACTGAATTGACAGGTTGAAATATATGTGGCACTCATTCAGAGTTCATTCACCTCCACACTGAATCTCATCAGGACTTTTGCTGACTGAGCAGTGGTGAAGAAAGTTGAGACTGGACTACACAAAAACTTTCAAACTTGCTAGACGAAGAGGACTAAGTAAATCCATCTTTAAGCCCGTGGTGACATAGCTGCAGCCCAGATTACTACACCTGCTAGACAGGTACACAGGGTTTTCCTTGGTAAAAAATGCTGTCATCTTCAGTGACTGTGCTTCTTCTATATGCAAATAAAATAAAAGCCTTACAGGACATGAAGAAGGAAAGTTAAGAGTCCTACCAATAGAAAGAAAGTACAGCAAATTCAGAGATGAGCCAGATATTTGCATAAACAGATGAGAACTTCTAGAAAGAACTATCTTACTAAATTTTTTTTTTTGAAGAAAATCCTGTACTACTAAAAACAGTTCGGAGTTTATATGTTAAGGGGAAAGTATGAAAGAACCAAATGAAAATTCTAGAAGTATAAAAGTGCTATATCCAAATAATTCAGCAGATGGGTGACATAGTTAAGATATTGACTGTCCCCCTGTTCAAAGATTTGTTCACTGGTAGGAAGCCTTCCAGTCATTAGAGTTGTGTCCTTTAAGAGGATACTGCTAGGATCCCATCCCTTCTTCCTCTCAATTTGTTTCCTAATTGCCAAGACAAATGCACCAAGATGCATAGCTATCCACAAGTCCAAAAGCATTGGACCAGCTGACTGTGGAGTAAAATCTCCAGTTATGAGTTAAAATAAACTTTTTGTCTTTTTAAGTTGATTGACTTACACATGTTGTTATGGTCACAGAAAAACGCCTATCCCAGAAAGCCGGTGATGAGAGGGTGGGTAATCACCATCACTATGCCTGGTAAGGAAAAAGTTTTAGAATTGGTTCTGAGGAAGAGTTTTGAAACATTTGGAGAATCATGTTAGACAGAGTCTAGAATGTTGTAAGTAGACTTCAAGGAGTGAAGACCAGAATGCTGATAGGAATATAGATAGTAGGGGCTGGAGAGATGGCTCAGCAGTTAGGATCATTTACTGCTCTTGCAGAGGACCTGAGTTCTCAGCACTCACATGGTATTCACACCTGCTGCAAGGGTCCAGTGCCTTTCTCTGGCCTCAAGCACCTGTACTCACCTGCATATGTCTAATCATTGCCACTCACATACATGCCGTTAGAAGTAAATACTTTAAGAAAAACAAAATACAGGAAAGATGACAATCATGTAGTTTCAAATGGAATTCTCTATTGGCAGTGAACTTAACACTATCTGTGTAATATACTGGCAAAGGCCTTAGGGGTTTCATTATTCCCATGCCCTGTGGGGAGTTGAGTATAAAGGTGATTAACTAGTATGTGTGGGAGAGGAAATCTGAAGGGAACACAGATTTTAGGCAGTGGCAACTTTTATCTGTATTTACAATAAGAATTGGTAACAAATGGAGAGGGAAAAAATTGTAAAACTTGCACTGTGGCCAGAAAAGCTCTGTATTCAATGTTCTGGCCTAGAGTGGCGTGGCTACTGGGAAGGTTAGAACTGCTTAAAAAGCCAGGAGTCCAAGAAAGTCTAAGAATTCAACAAGGCAGCAAATGAAGTTTGTCTCAATGGTCTTTCCAGGGCTTTTTAGATGAGCCCTGGGGGCCTTGCTCACTCTGACTGTCCAAGTCCAGTTGGCAAGGCACTGAAAAACTGGGACAGCTTGTACTGGTAGGAACTTGGCAGCCACATGATGCTAATTTTTAAGCATTCAGGATACAGGAGTTACAAGGCTCACAGAAGCATCTACCAGATTTAAGAGGAAAGTCTTAGGAGGTGTACTAGTTGGGGTTCTCTAGAGAAATGTAACTCATAGAATATATGTATGGGCTTTATTACCGTGGCTTAGAGGTTATGGTCCAACCTCTCCTAATCTCTCCTAATAAAAAATCCAAGAATCTTGCAGTTTAGTCCACGAGGCTGGAAATCCTAGCTAGTCTTCTTCATATGCCAGAATCCTGAAGAAATATGCTCTTCTACCAGTGAAGGAATGAAATTGCCTTGAGAGTGAGTGCAATCAGGGAAAGAGCAAGAGCTTCCCTCATAATGGCTGCCAATAAAAGGTGTATTTCAGATTTAAAGTGGATCTTCCTATCTCAAAAGATCCAAATGTAAGATGGATCTTCCCACTTTAGATGGGAAAGTCAGACAAGAAAAATCCCTCACAGATGTATCCAGATGTTTGGTTTTAGTCAATTCCATATGTAATTGAGTTGACAACCAAGACTAGCCATCACAGGAGGCCAGGCAGTGTGTGGCAGGGTTGGAGTGCCCCACAAACAGCACCTAACAATGTGATCCCTAATGAAACCAAGAGTGAAGCCAATGCTGTCATGCAGACCCCAGCCAGACTGAGATGCCAGGGATGTAGAATGCCGTTTGATAGAGAAGTCAGAGCAAAGGTGTTTTAAACAATGATCATTTCTAAGAAGAACTAAGACCTATCTGGCAGAAGCATCCTTTAGTAGGCTATTTTGAGGTGATTCTATAAGCATGTGATATTTAGGCTGAGATATGAAAGTTGATAATGGAGTTAGTGTACATGGGTTTTGGGAAGGAATATGTACAAAGACTCCGGGATAGAAACAAATCTGATGTGCCAGAAGAATAGGGAAGAGAAATGACCGTAGGCTAGATTATGAAGGGCCTGTGTGCTTTATCCTTCACCCTCACCCAATTTTTTTTAGTTAACTTGTATTACCAATAAATATTCAAAACACCAAGTCCTAAACTACTTCTTTATATATCTCTTTCATGTCACTAATCCTTCTTTATCACTTAGTTTTTGTTTCTTTGTCTACTAAATTTATTTTCCTTTTTAAAATATTATTTTTTTGAGAATTTCATACATGATTACTGTATTTACATAATTTCTACTCCTCCAACTCCTCCTGTGTTTCCCCTTCTCAACTTCTGACCTCTTTGTGTGTGTGTGTGTGTGTGTGTGTGTGTGTGTGTGTGTGTGTGTGTGTGTCCACCACTAAGAGCATTTAGTGTTGCTGTTTGCATATGCTAAGGCTACCACTTAGGTTTAGATAACCCATCATGGGGTTCATTTCTGTGGAAGATTGAGGCTCCCTCTTAACAGCCAATAATTGTCCACCTTGGAGTGGGTTCTTGTGAGATTTCCCAAGTCTGAGTTCATGTTACCATTGTGCAGGTCTTGTTTAGGTGACCTATTGTTAAGATTTCTTGGGTACAACTCTGTCCTATATACAAGACACTATTTTGTAGCAGACATCCTAGTACTTAAAATCTTTCCATCCCTTTGCTCCAGGTTTCCTGCACCCTAGATGTAGGGATTATATTGTAGATGTTTATCAACTGGGAATAGGTGCCCTATAGTCAGTTGTTCTCTGCATTTTGTCCAGTTACGGATTTCTGTGATGGTTTGCATCTTTTGTGCCCTTGGGAATATCTTGCCCTGCTGGCTATTGATGTGGTTCGTAGGCTTTATAGCTGTGTAGCACTTTGAATTACCACTTCCCTTGGAAGCTTGCAAAGGTTCTATGAGAGCTATCCTCAAAGAGAAGACTTTGAAGTCAATTTCATCTGTTCTTCCAAATTCCTGTCTGAAGAGTGTAATGTCTTTAGGAGTAGGGTCTTACCTTCAAGTTCTGAGAGGCAGCCCTGGGCTGCAGCAGTAGTCTGTATTGTTTGGGAGTCTCTTGGAATCCCCTAACCATCAACTCAGCGAGGTTCTCCATGCCTGGCACTAGGGCTAAATGAAGTTACACCAATTGGAGTGCTAATGCTGCCCCCAAGAGTCGTAGCCTATCCAAGTTTATTTTCTTATCTTCTCTTGTCATGAGCTCTCTATTCTGAGGTAATAGTCCTTTGGTTAGTGTTCATTTCCACCAGGTACACTTGGGTGATGTACTATTGAGTTCTTGCTATGCCAAATAGGTCTTCATTTGGCCTTATTTGTATCTGGAATACAAATTTCTGTTTCTTTAGGTTTATTGTATTTGTTTTCTCTAAGGAATGACATTACTTATAGGCCTCTGCCATTATTGGCTGAAATACCTGAGAAAATTATGCCTTCATCACAACCTTTCTTTTCACAATTCACCAATTCTGAATACTTATCATAAATACTTAATGTTTTTATTGCTGTGATCAAACATGCTGACCAAAAGCAACCTGGGGAGGGAACAGCTTATTTTACTTATATGTCCACAGCATAGTCTATCATCAAAGGAACTCGGGGCAGGAGCTCAAGGCAAGAACCTGGAGCTGGAAGCCATGGAGGAGTGCTGCTAAGTAGCTTGCTTCTCCTGTTGCCCAGTTTGCTTTCTTATACACCCCAGGACCACCTGACCAAGGGTGATACTTTGGCTAGGCCCTCCCACATCAATCAGTCATTAAGAAAATGCACTACAGTCTTGCCTACAAGCAGTCTAATGGAGGCATTTTCTCAACTGCCATTTGTCTTTCTAGATAGGTCTAGGTTTGTATACAGCTGACAAAAATCTAATCAACATAGGTATATTTCCTTCCTCCTTCTTTGCCCCATTTCCCTTCATCTCTCTCTCCCTCCCCTACTTTGTTTTATGTAAAACAGTTTTCTGTAGTCCAGTCTAGCCTCAAACTCAATGATGCTCCTGCCTCAGCCCCCTAAGTGCTGAGATTACAGGCTCATGTTACCATGCTCAGTTCAGGTGGACTGGTCTCTAATCAGTTTTTAGACAGAAACTAGAGAAAGTTAAAGGACTCAATAGTATGCTTGTTAACACAATGACATGATAGTAACCAATGCGTGTAGATCATGTTTACTGGTTCCGAGTACACATGTGTTAGTACATGTGTGTGCAGGTACCCTTATTTGGCTATATACCTGCATGTGGAGGACAGAATTCAATGTTGGGTGTATTTCTCTCTTTAGGACAGGATCTATTACCAACATGGAACTCACAGTTTCTACTAGACAGGCTGGTCAGTGTGTCCTTGGAGTCCATTTGTTCTGCCTCCCTCATGTCACTGTGCCACCATTTGTGTGTTGGGGCTCTGAACTCAGTTCCTCATGCTTGCATAACAGGCTCTTTACTTACTGAGCTATGTCTTTAGCCCTCTGAATGTTTCTCTCTTTTTTTTTCATTTTCTAATTAAAAAACATTAAACTATATTTTGTTCATATTCTTTCCCTTCCCTCAATTCCTCACAGGTCCTCCCCGCCTCTCTATGCACCCAGCTTAAAGTTCTTTCATTCCTCTATGTCAAGGAAAATAAGAGAAACCAAAGGTCAAAACAGACAAACAAATAGCTAATATGATAACAACAACAAAACAAGAGCATGGGAAAAATTTATTGTGGAATCTGGTATGGGGCTATCCTGGAATGTGGTTGATATACCCAGTGACATCCCATTGGAGAAGACGAAGTTTCCCTTTTCCAGTGGGTATCAATTATCAATTGCAGCTAGATTCTTGGTTAGGGATGGGACTTCGTGTTCACTTCTCCATCTCCACCCTGGGGTTTGTCATCTGCTTTGAACTTGTACTGGTTTTGTGTCCTGCCACAGTCTCTGAATTAGCCCTGTTGTGTCTGGAAGACACTATTTCCTTAAAGTAATCCACCACCTCTGACTTTCACAGTCTTCACCCCCTCTCCTGCACATATCCCTGAGTGTTGAAGGGAGGGGGGATGATAAAGACATCATAATTAGCACTGAGTATTCCAAAGTGTCTAGCCATCTGGACATTGTCCAGTTGTGGCCTCTGGGTTAATTATCATATACTGCAAGAATAAACTTCTCTAATGAGGGTTGAGTGATCTACTGATGTATAATATAGCAATATGTCATGAGGAGTCACCTTCTTGCTATGTTTCTTTAGCAGAAAAATGATGATAGATTTTCCCCTAATGTCCACAGCCTGTCTATTCTCTTATTGTTGGCTACTTTAGCAGTATGAGGAATAGGTTCCATAAAATGTTAATCTAATTAAGCTTATCAATAGAAATCAAGAGTCAAATATTGGGGTAAGAACCTGAAAGATCAGAGGACAGGGAGCAGCCATCAGTTGCTTTCTGCTTCTTCCATTCCTCTGTGCAAGAAGGCCAAGATCCTCTCTCAGCCCCACTTTAAACTTCCTATCCCTCTTTCTACAGTTCCCCAAACCTCTATGGTCAGTTAGTGGCTAGCTCCACTCTCTTACTTTAACAAAGTCTATTTGCATTTGACAAATTCAGAGAAAATACTTCATTATCTATCTAAAATATATCACTGTTTGACCTTGAAAACATACCTAACATGACCACAAGTTTGATTTTAATAGGTAATCAGTAATTAACTTCTATTTCTTTATTATCCTTTGTAATAATAGCTTACAAGGACTAGAAATTTATATTACATTGTTAAATTAGCTATATAGGTATAATACCTTGAACAAGAGTAGAAACATATGTACAGTATGTTCTAACCAAAATAACCATAAATTTTTATCAATATACAAAAGTATCTTAAACAAGAGTAGAACCATGTATACAGTAAAACCAAAATGTTACCTCAAATTTGTATCAGTATACAAAAATCCATGCCAATGTAAAACATTTAAAACTAGTAGTTGCTTTTTTGGTTTAAAAGTAGATTCAATAATTGACCCTTTTATCCTATCATTTCTATATCCCCCCTTTTTCTTTTCAGAATAAGATCCCTGAATCTAATCTCTTTGTTCAGCTTTTTTCATGACCATTACCAATAACAACTTGAAAACCAACCAACCCCCTAAATGATAGCAAATATCCATAAACCTGCTGAATGACCAAAAATTGCTCACCCCACCTCTTAGGAACATGGGTATTGTGTTCTTAAAATTACTTCCTGTTGTCTGGGGGTAATGGCATCTTTAGGGGCCCTGAAAAAAATTGAGATAGTTGTCAGGTCCTGGAAGAGGTAGCTATATCATTTGTTGTTCAGTCTCTGCATAATGGGAAAATGTGGGGCTTATCTCAAGTCCAGGCTAGAGTAGTCTGTGAGGCCAGATCATCTCAACTAGTCACCTTGAATTGTCCTAAGCAGTTTGTAGTCCAAAGCCCATCTTTGGGTGGTGTTTGCCAGTTTAGTGGTATTACCATAGTCCTGATAGAATCGTCATTGTGGGGCCCCAACCTCCTTTTGGAGACTTCAAAAGTCAATGTTAGGCATGGTCATGGTTCACTGCAAAAAACTTAAAACATATTAAATGTTATATGCAACAGATCTTGAAGAGGTTAAAGGACCATAATTTGTTATGTATATACAGAATACAAAAAGTTAATTCCTAGTTACCTGATACTCAAACTTGAAATCATGTACAGAAAGCTAGAAGAAGCCTTTTTCTAGAATTAGTATACTATATAACCATTAATATCATGACAAAATGTTTAATATATACATATATATATATTAATCTTATAAATTTTGAGATAATATTTATACCTTAAGAAAAGTTTTAAGAAGTCAAAATAAAACAAAAGGACTATGAGATTAGTGGCAATAGCATAATCCCTTAATTTTGGTTTTTCTTCTGACTCGTAACAGGTGTCTCTTCTGACATGAGACAGAGATTTTTGGGGGTTTCACATTAACAAGCATGTTTGGATTTAGAGAAGGACTCCAAAGCCAGCTTTTATTTTTAATTGGACTGGGACTATAAGAAGACCATTTGCAGTATATGAACAGCAGAAACAAACATTTGGGAAGATGTATGAAATTTCATCTTGTTGGAAATGTGATATACCAGTAGGCCAATTTACCCTTTTTCTTGGGATATTTTCTCTGGATGATTTTTACTTTTTATTCAGATGTCACATTTGTCCAGTGGTCTTCCGTTTCCTTATCTGGATGCCTTCATTCTCCTGGAAAGACAAAAACAAAACCCTGCCCCAACCCTAACTTTGGGGGCATTTCCCTTTTGGCAAGTTATATCTGATCCAATGGAAAGCATTTGTTAGTTTTATATGTTAGTTTAGATTGGATGGTCATGCTGTCTGATGAAGTATCACGTCTTCTAATCAAGAGGTCTTATTTGAATCTAATTTTTATAATATTTTTTATGGTTTTATGGTTTCTCCTGAAGTTTTTGTTTTATCTTCTAAAGCTGTTCTATCATTCAGAGCACAATGTTTTGTTTTGTTTTTTTTGTTTTTGTTTTTGTTTTTTTGTTTTTACAGTAGGCATTAGGTCCTTTAATTGCTCTGGGAAGAAGTTTCCCCCATGGTGACAGGGAACAGTTGGACCATACTTAACACATGGAGGCCTGGGAGAGGTCCCCTAAAGTGTTTCCCCATGGCAAAGGCTTACCTTGTCTGTCCCTTGTTGATCTATATTCATTGATCCAACGACAGCCTTTGCTGCACCTTTGGCATACTCCAGAAGGCAGGGGCCTTCTGTTTTTCTGTTTGGATTATTCCTAGAAAAAGAAGATGTTTCTAGAGATACCCTGCCTACAATTCTTTTTTAGATGACCTTGCCACAATTAAAACACCTGACATTGTGATTTTTCTTTGAGCCTTTGGAAATCACCTCTCTGTCCAAGCATCATCATGGTTATGAGATTCAGTATTGACTATTTCTCAGATCCATTTCTCTATGGGTGCTTATCTTGCCTTTAAAGCCTAATTACCCTTTGCATTGAGAATTAGTATTTTCAAAAGCTGAAAATTCAATTATGATTGTCTAGCTTGTAGATTTGGTATCATCCCATTTACAGCTGGAGTCAATCTTTGTAAAAAAAAAAAAAAAAATCAGTGAAGGTTTCTTTTGGGCCCTGTGTTCTCTTTCCGTCTTCTTCAACTCTGTCCCAAGTGTTCAAAGTTGCTGCATGGCATAGAGTCAAGTCATATAGAGACTGTCTTTGTACATCAGCAGTTCCGTCTCATAGAGTGGGCCTTAAATTCGTTTTTTAAAAAGTTGTTGGTTAATCCATAACATTTCTGTAACTAATGTACCAGAATATCTTCCAGACAGGCCACTGTTGTAGGTCAAAGGGTTTAAAGCTAGATAATATTGATGGTTACTTTTCTCCTCTGGTAGCATGTTCTACCAACCCTTTTCTTTTGGGTCACCAATCAGCTCCCAAATCATGACACAGAGAATTGCTAGTTTTAAATGCTTGGTGTAGTCTAGGCACATTTTCTGGCTGGCTCTTTTAACTTAAATTAACCTGTTTCTTTGTCTACCTTTTGCCTCAGAGCTCATTACCTTTCTTACTTCTGTATATCTTCTCTATATCTGCTGGTTGGCTGGTGGCTGCTTGGCTTCTGATCCCAGGCATTTCTTTCATTCTGTCCTCTTTCTCTCTCTCGCCCCTTCCTTTCTTTTCTCTCAAGCCTAGATTTCTCCTCCTATTTATTCTCTGCCCATCAGCCCTATTTATCTCTCTCCTGCCTAACTATGGGCTGTTCAGCTTTTTATTAGACCACTCAGGAACCTTAGGCATAGACATAAGGAGCACACCTTTACGAAGTTAAAATAATATTTCTACAGCATAAACAAATGTAACACATTTTTGCCCAGTTAAAATAATAATCCACTAAAACGTGCAAAGTACCTTGCAGTACCATGAATGCTAGTCAGTAGAGGTGAAGCTTATGGTTTGGCAACAGCTCTGTTTCTCCATGGTCAGTGACACAAGTAAGTTGGTTTTCAGAAGTAGGGTCTTACTGTCAGGTTATGGAAGGAAACCAGTAGCCCTGGCAGCAGCCTGTGATGTTTTCAGAAGGGAACTATAAGACTCCTTTGGCCAATAACTTATTAAGATATAGCCCGTTCCTGGAGGTTTTAACTGGTGCTATACGATGTCTAGTTGGGGCATTGCCTCCCTCATTATATGTGACTCCATTATTATTTTTTATTTTTTTATATGTGACTCCATTTAAATCCCTTTCATATATGTATATATTTTAGAAAGCTTCTACAATTGAAGGCCCCTGTTCCATACAGTGAGTTCAAGACCAGCCTGTGTTATATAGTGAGTTCAAGGCCAGCTTGGGTAACTTATTAATAAGACCCTGTCTCAAAATAAAAAGTTAAATGAGGCTGGGATGAGTCTGAAATAGATGGTAACTAGTAATTTTTAAACCACCTGGAGCTAGAGAGCGGGCTCAGTGTTCAAGAGTACTGTCTGCTCTTCCAGAGAGGATCCAGGTTTAGTGCCCACCCAATATTCACATCACAACTTTCAACCTTCTCTAACTCTGGTTGTAGGGGACACAGACATCCATGCAGCCAAAACACCCATACACATAAAATAAAAATTTAAAAGACAAAAACAAAGCACATGCTTCTATAGGCTCAGTGTAGTGTCCATTAGAATTCTATTAAAATTGACCACAAAACTAGAGAAAAAATCCTAAAGTTCATATGAGTGTACAAAAGACCCTGAATGGCCAGCTTAATATTGAGCAAAATAAACAAGCAAAACAAGCCAGTGTTGGATCTGTCACAATACATTTGACAGAAAATGGTATACTAGCACAAAAGCAAATAGGTAACCAGTGGTTTGGGTTTTTCAAGACCACCCCACTATGTAGTCTAGGCTGGCCTTGAACTGCCATAGTCCTCCAGCCCCATTCAACCTCCTTCTTGCTTGGACAGCAGGCATGTTTCACCATGCCTATTAATTACTCCATTCTTCATGTTTGCTTTTGAAGATGAGGTAAGTTAAACTCTATAATTAGATGATGTTTTAGGTAATTATTTTAATGGTGTGATAAAGGTTGTCACACATTCTGTCTTACATTGTGTATATATTGTATCTTAAAATGCAGAGTAACCAGATGGTTTGACTATCAGCAGATTCTTAAGATTACATTCTAGTGAACCTGTGTCTCTCTGCAGTATTAAAATTACTCTTGTTTAGTCAGTGGGTCAGGAGTGAGCAGGAGGTCTAGCAAGGTGTTTACAGAGGGGACCTTGATTTGGACTTCATATTCAGAGGAGGGTTGGCCTTCCTGATAGAAGGAGTTGATTACTGAATGTGTGGACATTTAGAGATGTGTAGTTTCTTCCACATCTAAAATGCTTTCCTCTTATCTGCCAACAGGTACTACTGTAACTGCTCTAAAGTTGTTTAAGAATCTACCTGTGAGAAAGCAATTTTACTCAACCGCGAAAAAGTGTAAAGATGAACTGAAAAATGTCCAGGATCTCCTCATAAGCTACAGTGTCCTTAAACCTGACATAAGGATTGTTTTTGCACATAATAAGGTGAGCATTAGTATATTGTGTAAGAAATTTTTAGAGCAAATTTTAGAGCAAAATTTTTAGATGGTATGTCCTGTATAAATCGGTTAGATGCTTGCCATGCAGTGGGCATTTGCCATATCCCACAACCCTTCTTCATTTGTGGAAAATCTAATCACTGATGTGAAGACCATGGAGGCAACTAGGTGATGAGGAAAAACCCTCATGGATTGGTGTTTTCGGAGAAGCCCAGAGAGCTGCTTCCATTTCCCATCACCCAGGGACAGGGAGAAGGAGCCAGGAGTTGGCTCATCAGAAACAGACTTACCAAGTATCTTATCCTGGCTTTCCCAACTTTCTTTGGTATGAGAAATAATTTTCTTTTGTTTACTTGTGCTGTTTGTGGTATTTTTTTCTTACACCAGCTCAAAGATGAATTTTTTTTTTCACCCTCAGTAAAAATTGGTCCATGTCCTTTCAGTTTTGTCTCTAGTATAACAAGAGCACTGAAGACCTATGGGAAGTCTACTAGACTTCCAAACCTCACACTTTGTAGTATCTGCCATCAGTGATTCCCGTAGACTTTCAACCAGGAACAGCTCTGGGGTGCTTCCCTTAGGCAGGTGACATTTGAAGACCAGCACTTCTTAACCCTTTGAGACCTCACCATGTAGCAACATGTCTCATCTTCCAAAGTTGCTTAAGATTTTCTAAAGGCCATCCTAGCTCATTTCCTTGTGTTTTGCAGGGAAGGACTGATTAGGTAAAGGGATTTGTCTTGTGTAATGAGTCTTGGAGGAAAGAAAGGTTTATATCATTTTTTCCTTAATCCCACGCAGCACATTGAAAGTCAATGGAAGGAGAGCAGACCACACAGTAGTAGATGGGAAATGAGGACTTAACATTTAGTGAGGATCTGCATAAATACATCTATCTGTGTAGACCTGGTGCTTCAGTCTGTGTTGTCCTCACTGTATGTGCAAATGAGCTGGCAATGCACCAGTTTGCAGTTGACCTCTAAACTGACCTCGTAGGACTTTAGTGTGTTGCTCAGAGTTGCACGACTGGTAAAGGGTTGGGATGGGATTGGGAACCAACCGGGCATACCTTGGAGTGTCAGTTCTTCTCACTTACTGTGTTCTCTTCCCATTTTACACTCATGAATTCCTCTTTATGCTTTAGAATACTTACAGTAACTGAAGTAAATAGTATTACCTGTACTTATATGAGGAACTTAAAGCTCAGAGTGATAAAGGAATTCTTTCATAAATTTTAGTGAGTGACTGTGTTCAGCCACAACCTTTTAAATTATTTCTTTTATTATAATATTTAAATATTATAGTATAATTTTATTGTTTCCCCTTTCCTTTCCTCCCATCAAATCCTCCCTTACACCCCTCATTTCTGTCTTTGTGGTGCATGGCTTCTTTTTTCATTAATTGTTACATACATACATGTATATACACATATATATTCCTAAATACATTTGGTCCAGTCTTACTTCAGTTTTTACTAACTTGTCAGAAGAATCTTTATCTTTGTGCCATGCAAAATGTCTATGATGAAAATCTTTAGTCATCTTAAAAAAGGAAAAATGAAGCCGAGTCAGCCACCTGTTCCTGCTGGCAGAGAGCTCTACCAGATGATATCTTGAGACCCTTCCAGCTCCACTGTGCTGAGGCTCCTCTGGTCGTTGATGGACGGAGGCTCATCTGCTAAAATAACCCTGTGACCTCTGATCCAGAGGACATTTAGTAATTAGAAGTTAAATGTCTCCAAGTTAAGAAAAGACCAAGGTCAAGAGAAACATAATCAGGAAGGGAAGGCAGGTTAAAAAAATTAAGATAAAGAGGAAAAAGAATTACACATTCATAAACAACTAAGTGATATAAAACTAAAGAGAATAATTTAAAGAGAAAGTAAAGGAAAGGTAAAAACAGGATGGAGAAAGTGAGCATAACAGAAGTTGATCATAAGAAGAGTTGTTACTTAGAATCAGGTGTATGTAGTCTAAGTTTTCAGGTTTATGTAATTTTCTTAGCCAGTGATGGATTATCAGAATAGACATTTTCTTCTGAGAATGGAAAGCAGAATTTTCTAATATGCTACATTTTATTGTTTGGTGGGGTTGGGGGGGACACAACATCAGAAACCACTTGAAGCAAAGTCAAGTCCCTCTGTGGCCTTCAGTCCTTTCAGGTGCAGTCCAGATCCTAGCATGTCTGTTGAGAATGTTATACCATGAACATAGTAGGTAATTAACCCAAGTCTAATAGTAAAATTGCTAGGTGTTATAACCACAATCACGGACTGAGTGGGATAAGCTTTCTACTTCCAAATCTATTTCCATCAGTATGCACAACTGTTCTTCTTTTTTAAAAATAGTACTATTATGCTTCAAAAAATATTAAAATACACTGTTAGCCTTCCACATGGTATTGACATGTCACCTACATGTGCACACTGAGCCCTGCTCTGCTCTCAACTGTTCTTTTAAACATGCTTACTTTCATCACTCTGTGCTCTGAAAGATTTTTGTCTTTGCCTAAAATTTAAGTATAATGATATTAATGTGTTTACTTTTTTGCATTAGAAGCAAATAATCTTATTGCACATAATATGAGAAGTACACTTGCTATTTTGATAACTTGGATTAGCTGGTGTTCCCTCTTTTTATGAAGGTTTAACCTGCCAAGACATTCTCTGAATACTGATAATGTTGATGTTCTTGCCAGTATGGTTATGTTAGAAAGAAGTATTTTTCTTCTTTCATCACCACGTTCCTTGAAAGCATATTGAATAATGAGACAGCCAAAGTATAATCAGCGAGTTTATTTAAAGTAGATATTATTTGGAGAATTGCTAGATTCAATTCTCATATGAGCACTAATGTTTTTAAGGGTTAGTGTCAATAACTAAATACCTATGAAGTTCTGCTCCATTTTTCACTTATAAATTAGTTACTTCTCAGAATTAAAAAGGCTTTTCCAGTCTGATGATATTGGAATTCCTGATTATTACATATGAATAAAAAATCTTTAGGTCACTAGTTTAGAATGTTATATTCATGATTTCTAATGAGGGCTACTTCCACTTCGTAGTTGCTCAATCGTGAATGCTTTCTTTATTCTCTCCCCTTTATTGCTGTTATTTTTTTCTTCTCACAAATACAATACATTCCAACCATAGCCTCTCCTCTTCCCACCCCATCCTCACCTCCCTTCTCCCCCAGATATGTTTCCCTTTAGAAGAGAGCAGTCCTCCTATTATCAATTATTGTATGGTGAGGGGACTTTCTTTTCTGGTCCAGTCTTTTATAGACAAGGTTTTCTTTAGGTTAGGAAAATTTTCTTCTATGATTTTGTTAAAATTATTTTCTAGGCCTTTGAGCTGGGATTCTTTTCCTCTATCCCTATTATTCTTAGGTTTGATCTTTTTAAAAAAATGATTTATTTTTTTTTTGATTTCACGTGCATTCATGTATGTTTGTGTAAAGATGGCAGCTCACCTGAAACTGGAGTTACAGACAGTTGTGAGCTACCATGTGGTTGACTAGGAATTGAACCCTGGTCCTCTAGAAGAGCAGCCAGTGCTCTTAACCACTGAGCCATCTATCTCTCCAGCTCCAGGTTTGATCTTTTTATAGTGTCCCAGATTTTCTGTTATGTTTTGTGTCAGGAATTTTTTAGATTTAACATTTTCTTTGGGCAATGTATCTTCAGTGCCTGAGATTCTTTCTTCCATCTCTTACATTCTGTTGGTGATGGTTGTATCTGTAGTTCCTGCTCACTTACCTAGATTTTCTGTTTCCAGAATTCCCTCAGTTTGTTTTCTTAATTGCTTCTATTTCCATTTTTAGGTCTTAGACAGTTTTATTCATTTCCTTCAACTGTTTCTTTGTTTTTGTTTTTGCTTTTTTTCTTGGCTTTCTTAGGGATTTACTAATTTCTCCAATTTCTTGATTATCTTTTTCTTAATTTTTTTAAAGGATTTACTTAGTCTCTTTTTTCTCTCCCTCCCTCTTCCCCCTCTTTTCTTGGAGACAGGGTTTCTCTGTATATCCCTGGCTGTCCTGGAACTTGCTGTGTACACTAGTCTGTCCTTTAACTCACAGATCTGCCTGCCTTTGGCTCCCGAGTGCTGGGATTTAAGGTGCGCTTCTTCATTGCCTGGTTATTCACTTCCTTAAAGCCAACTTGATGAAGATGATAGAGGCCCTTATTCATCTTCATATAGTTGGTTTTAAAGTCCTTTTCTTGTGCTTCCAGCTGTGTTGGTGTATTCAGGGCTTGCTGTGGTATGATACTTGGGCTCTGGTGGTGACATATTGATTGCCCTCTCAGCTGCTGATTGTGTTATTACTCTTTGTGTAGGCATCTAGGTTTGTGGTGATTATAGGTCTAGGTGCCGATTTCTGGGTTTGTCTTTGTTGGATGAGTGTTTTGTTCCTTGGTTTCTGTTTCTTCTCTGATCTTCTGGCCACTCTGGCCCATGGTTGAGCAGAGGGCCTCCACCTGAATTGGGGGCTGCACTTCTGTTGGCTGGCATGGCATCTCTCGTTAAGCAGGGTGTCTCCACCCAAGTTGGGGGCAGGAGTTTTGGTGGCCTGTGAGGCCCTGAATAAACAGGGAGTCTCCACCAGAGTTGCAGGTCAGTACAGGGTGACAAGCGAAGTGGGGTAGGGGAATTGGGGATAGTGTTTTGTGGGGCACCAAGAGGGTGGGGGAGGTCTGTGGTCTGGCAGACTACCTGGAGTTCTGGTGGCCTCTATGGCCTCTAGTCCAGCAGGGTATGTCTGTATGAGCTGGGGCTAGCATATAGCAATGAGGAAGGTGACTAGGGATAAGGCGGGCAGCTTACCTGGTCTTCTGGCAGGAGTGGCCTGTGACTGAGGGGAGGTCACTGAGGAAACCAAGAGAGTTGGGAAGGTCCACAGATGGCAGCCTACCTTGTGAGTGCTTTCTTTAAATATGTTTGTATCTCACATTTCATTTTTAATTGAATTTTTTAGATTTTTTAAAGATTAATTTATTTATTGTACATAGTATTCTGTCTGCAGGTATGCCTGCTGGCCAGAAGAGGGCACCAGATCTCATTACAGATGGTTGTGAGCCACCATGTGGTAACTGGGAACCGAACTCAGGACCTCTGGAAGAGCAACCAGTGCTCTTAACCGCTGAGCCATGTCTCCAGACCCTTGATTTTCTTTCTTTTTTTTTTTTTTTAAGGTTTTACATTTCTGGTGATAGAACCCTGAGATTCATTTCTTTCTTTCTTTCCTTCTGTCTCTCTCTCTCTCTCTCTCTCTCTCTCTCTCTCTCTCTCTCTCTCTTCTCTGTTCTTCTCTCTTTCCTTGCTCTGTGCCTTTCCTGCCTCTCTTTCCCTCTCTCCCCCACACACTAAAATAAAAAGATTATGGCATACACATTGTTTTTGATGATCCTTTTCTTCCACCTCCCTCCTTACTCCTTCATCCTCTCCTGCTTGTCGCCCCCCCACCCCCCGGCAGCCCCTTTTCTGCTTTCAGGTCACGTGCATTTCATTTCCCTCCTCTTCCCTCCTCCCAGCCCTCTCTGAAGACCAGACTTCCCCTTGTTATAGTTTCATGACCTATATGCCCCTCACACATATATAATCACATAGGAAAATTAAAATCTAGGATCTAGGGCAGGAGATACGGCTTAGTGGTTAAGAGCACTGGCTGATCTTTGAGAGGATCCAGGTTCAACTCCCAACACACACATGGTGGCTTATGATTTTCTGTAACTCTGATTCCAGGGCATCTGACACATCTGCAGGCACTGCACACGCATGAAGTAAATGGACGTACTCACAAGCAAAACTCCCGTAGACATTTTTAAAAATGAAAAGAATTTAAATCTAGGATATAGTTTAGTCTTTATGAGTCTGGGATATTTCACTTTGAATAATAATTTGCAATCATTTTCCTGTTTAGTTTTTTCCTTATAGCTGTATATATGGAGCACGGTTTCCTTACCCACTTGTAAGTGGATAGAGACTTAGGCTGGTTTCATGTCTTATCTGTTGTGAGTAGTAACGCAGTAAGGAAGATGTGCAGGTATAGCTGTAGCAGGATGTCAAGTTGGATCCAGTGGTAGATCCATTTTTAATGTCTAGAAGCTTCCATTTCCATAGTGGCTACTTTAGTTTTCACTCCCACTAACAGACATAGGGTTGGTTCCTCTTGCTCCACCCACAGACTTGACAGCTTTTCTTGATGTTATCTGTTCTGACTGGGGTAAGCTAAAATCTCACGGTAGTTTTCATTTTCAATTCCTTGACAACTAAAGATGTTCGACTCATTTAAAAATGATTATTGGCCATTTGTGTTTCTTTTCAGAACTGTCTGTTCAGGTCATTGATTGGAATATTACATGAGATTTTGTTTGTTATTGTGGTTTCATTTTTGCTGTTTTAATTTTTGCAGTTCTTTACTCTAGTCCCTCTGATATAGGTGGCCAATATTTTATCCCATTCTGTCTCTTCACTCCACTGATAGTTTTCTTTGCCCTGTAGAACTTGTTTTTTTTTTTTTAAGTTTTCAAACTAAAATATAATTACATTATTTTACCCCCTTCCCCTTTCTCTCTCCAACCCTCCCCTGCTCATGGCTACACTTGTTCTCTATCTCTCTATCATACTCAGGGCCTCAGTTTCTTTACTTGTTATAACACACACACACACACACACACACACACACACACACACACACAGGTGTGTGTGTGTGTGTGTGTGTGTGTGTGTGTGTGTGTGTGTGTGTGGATATATACAACCTGTTCAGTCTGTGTAATGCTACTTATATGTATATGATCTCAGGGCCGACCACTGGGTATTGGATAACCAATCAGTGTCTCTTCCCCGGGGAAGACTTTCTCCCACTCTCGGCATTCCTCAGTTGCCTATAGATCTTATCTAGTGCTGAGGCCTCATGAGCTTTCCCATTTCACACCAGTGTGTTTATTGATGAGTCCTTGTTCAGGTCTTATTTAGGCAGCCATATAGATGAGAATTCACGGGTAGCTGATGAAACCTTACAGCAGACTTCCTGTTCCTCTGCATCTTACAGTCTTTCCTCTCCTGTTACACCCCGAGTCTTAGGTACATGTATTATAGGTGTATCAGTTGGTGTTGGGCACCATAGAGTCACTTGTTCTCTGTATTTTGACCCATTGTGGTTTTCTGTAATGGACTTAAGTCTTTTGCTAGGAGAGATTTCTTTGAGGGGTGAGACCTATTGTAATGTGTGGGTATAGTTAGCTAAGTTTCCAATACCAGGCATGATTTTCCTCTAGTCAAGTAGCCTTAAGTCCAATTAGAGAGTTGTTGGTTCCTGCAAAGGTATGGATATCATTATTGCACTCTTAGTGCTTTTCCTTGCTGGTTGTTGTTTTCGTTTATAAATACCAAAGATAGATTGGACTATTGGTTACGTGCGTGCGTGCGTGCGTGCGTGCGTGCGTGCGTGCGTGCGTGTGTGTATGTGTGTGTGTGTGTACACATACATATGAGAGAGATTTATGTATTGTATGTAATTTTAGGTAGCTAGATAAGAATATGTTTCATTATGACTTTTTCAGACATCCTTACTATTATTTTGTCCGTCTTCCCTGCTTCTTATGTATTTATGCTTCTCTGTACTCTCTAATTAAGCCCTCTGCCATGTTTCCCTTTTCTCCCATAAAATCACTTATACCCTGTTGTTCTTCTCTCTGTTGCCCACTCACCCAGCACCCCTGCCATGGTCTCACTTTACTTTCCTAGCTTCTGCAGTTACTCTAGGCTGTATATTTATACCTTTAAGATTTTGAGCTCGGGACTACAAATGAGAGACAACATAAGGTGTTTGTCTTTCTGGTTCTGGGTAACCTCAATCAGTATAATAGTTTATACTTGTATCCATTTATCTGTAAATTTCATTTTCCTTTATAGATTAATGCATTCCATAGTGTATATATAACACATTTTCATTATACATTTATCGCTTGAAAGACATTTAGCTTGTTTCTATTTCCTATTTTTGTGATTAGAGCAGCAGTGAACATGGCAGTATGTGCAAGTATTCCACAGGGAGTAGGATGTTAACTCCTTTGGTAATATGCTAGGAAGTAGTGTAGTTGGATCATGTGGTAGATTGACATTTATCTTTCTGAGGGTTTCCACACTGATTTTCAGAGTGGCTAGACCAGCTTTCAGTCTCACCAACAGTGAATGTGAGGGTTCCCTTTTCTCTATCAGTATATGTTGTCAGTTGTTCTGTTGATCTTGGCCATTCTGACTTGGATAAGGTGAAATCCCAATGTTGTTGTGATTTTCATTTCCTTAATTGTTAGGGACAGTGTACACTTTTGGGATATTTGTTAGCCATTTTTATTTCTTTTGAGAACTCCTTTCTGATCCTATTTTTTGAATGGGAGAGTTATTTGCTTGCTTCTACTATCAGTCTGTCTGTCTGTCTGTCTGTCTGTCTGTCTATCTATCTATCTATCTATCTATCTATCTATCTATCTGTTCTTCCTGGATATTAATCCTCTGTCCAACTGGCAAAGCTACTCCTCCATTCTGTGGGCTTTCTCTTCACTCAATTGATTGTTTCTGTAACTGTGCAGAAGCTTTTTAATTTTTTGAGGTCCCACTTGTCAACTTCTGGGTAAAAGGGGTTCTTTAGATAGGCCATCCCTACACCCATATCATGTAGAGTATTGCTTATATTTTCTTCTGGAAGATTCAGTGTTTCAGATTTCCCATTTGTCTTTGATCCATATGGAGTTTATGTTCAAAGTGATAAATACAGGTTTAATTTCATTCTCAAAGAAGCTTTTTAATTTCATGTGATCCCAGAAAAAAAAATACCTTTGAATTTGAATTGTTACCATACCAATAGAAAGTTTTGTTAACTAGGCAGCTTGAAGAGAAAATCGGATAAAGCTATAAGCTACCTATATTTAATAGTCTCAAACGTTACCACTTGATTAAAACAAAAACAGTAAAGAGCCACACTGTTGGGATGTTTGCTTGCCAGCTTCACTGCAAGCTTCATTTCCAGTGAGTTATGGAGAGGAGTGGTTGCAGAGAAGGAAAAACTGTCCAGTAAGAATAAAAAGGACAGGTGAAATTAGATATGATAATAATGCAAAAGCAGCTTGTTTTAAAGTATCACTTTATGTGGACCTAGAGACTGGATTTCTGTAGTGATTGCCTCAGGGTCTCAAAATGACAGGAAGGCTAGACTGAAGGAGTTCCTGTGATAAGCACAGGTAACATTGAGATAGAGCAGAAAAGGACTTCAAGGTTGTCCTGCTTGGTAGTGGCAACATATACTTAACTAACTTTAAGGCTTAGCAGTCAACTTTATGAGACCAGTTATTGAAAATTTTGCTTCTGCTGTTTGCATAGTCTCTTAGTCCTGAAGCATTGTGTACTTCTTGATGAGCTACTATGGAGTGCTGTCACTAGAGCATCGAGGCCAACTGCCTCTCTGCCTTCTTGGTCATGGAAACAAAAATTGCTACCAATTTTAATATAGCATTTGTGCCAAAGACCTCTAGATTATAAAACTCAGCTCAAAATCTAAAAGCATTTTGGCTTCTCCCCACCCCCCCTGCCCCGCCTTCTGTGTGTCTTTTAAGTTACCTTGTTTCATTTGCTTCTTATTGAATAATTTAGCAATGTGTTAAATTGACATGAAGCTTTGAGCTAATAAATATAAGAAAACTTGCTTATTTTTAGTTAGTACAGTGAGTAAATATAAGAAACAAATTTATGGCTGGGAGTAGCTCAGGTGGTAGAGTACCTACCTTGAGATGGATTCCTAGCCCTGATGCCACAAAAGACTGCATACGGTGTAATATGCTTATAGGCACGAATATCAAAGTTCATGGCCGTCCTTGCCTACATAGTGTGTTGGAAGCCAATCTGAGCTCTGTGAGAGCAGGAGACACTGTCTCAAAAAAACAAAACAAAACAAAAAAAACAAAAGTCACATTGCTTTAAACTTTAATTAAACTTTATGATTAAACATTTCTCATATCTGTTTATGTGATTATATTAGTCTTTGTTTATAAGTTCTGAGTAATTATATGAATTTTTAAAAGTCTGAATTTCCCATCCCCATTTTCTATGTAAAGAGATGTCTTTTATAAGTTGAGACAAATTTCTGATTATTCTTTTTGTTCTTTATCTGGTAGGGAAAAGAAGCTCAAATGTTCAATAACTTTAATATTAAGGAAAATAAATTATGTGAGCCATGGGCCTATCAGAAACTTCCCACATTCTCCTTTTCATCTTAGACACACCCATACTCCCCCCCCCCAACATCTGTACTCTAAATAGAACAGCTAAGGATGGAGTGAAATCTCTGTAGCTAAGAGCATTTGTGGGTGCTAGGACCTGGGTTTGGTTCCTAGCACCCACATTGGGCAGCTCACAAAAGCGTTTCACGCTATCTCCAGAGAATCATCCATGCCTCTGGCCTCAGCGAGTGCCTACACTACATGCACTTTTCACCCTACACACACACACACACACACACACACACACACACACACACACACATACACACAGAGAGAGAGGAGAGAGAGAGAGAGAGAGAGAGAGAGAGAGAGAGAGAATAAAAACCAATTCCTTAAACAGCAATTTCGTTTCATACAGGTAGCATCCACTTTTCTAAAGAGAGTGCCTGTGGTCAGGGTATCAGAAGTGCAGTTTTTTAGTTAACTGTGCATTTTTTTTTTATACAACATGTCTTTACAATTGAAGCTTACTCTTTAAATGCTCTTTAAACTTCATTTTCTTCAAACAGTGCATGTCATTGAAGTGGGATGGGGACAAGATATATTTGACTAACTTAACAGTCTACGGACGATGTGTGTGTAATAATATATTCTTGATGGGTGCTTTTGCACCGTCATCATACTGGCCAGATCAGATCCTTACTTGGCACACCCAGATGATCTAGCTCTGTGTGACCTAGATAGAAAACATATGGAGCCGTGTGTATTTTTAGCATATGTTAAGCTTTCGGCCTAAGGGCAAGATATACAGATAACTTGAAGAAGTCAAAAAGATTATTTATGTAAGAGAGTGGTGTGGATGACCTAGAACTAAGGTTTCTTTAAAAAAAAAACACACATAGTAAATTTTCAGTTTCTTCTGGATTCTTAATTTTTATTGCAGTTAATTGTTTATTTCTTTAATAATATTCTGTATTGAAAACAAATATTGCCTGGGCAAGAGTGGAGGTTTTGCTTGTCTGCAGATGCTTGCATTATTCATTGTTAGGCCAAATGTTACTAAAGGTTTGAGTGTCCCTAAAATGATTCCCTTGATGGGACACGGCAGTCCCCAGAAATTGCCTGTGACTTAGTGTTCCCAGGTTGCCAGCAGTGTCCCCATCATGATTAAGAAAAACAGAAAATCACATTTCTTGTCTTTGTGTTCCCCAGATTTTCTAGAACCCATTTTCTAAAGGCATTTTATATGCTGACTTGAGTAAATCCATCACTGAGACCAGAACCTTGGGATTAATCAGCAGCTAAGATTTATACATGACAACAACACACTAATATATGCCTAGGTCAGCAGTGTGGTACTTACAAGCTTTATGGTTACATTTCAAATACAGGGACCTGACTCAGCACTTGCCTAGCATGTGCCACCCCTTGGGTTTGATCTCCAGCAGAAAAAAGGAAGGGAGGGTGGAGTATGGAGAGGGAGAGGAAACAGAGGGAAGTCAGTTCCCCCATGCCAAGGCCCGTGATCTGATGCAGTTTCTGTGACTAAATCGTTCTTGTGTGTTGTTGCCTTGTTATCAGGAACTTTTGATGTGGGCATTTTGGTCCAACACAGCTGCAGACCGTCCAGAATCTTTTGTCTACTTTCTGTTATTTAGGATAGGATACTGTTTCTTAACTCGACACTGTGGCTAGTATAAAAACCGTGGCCATAACAGCAGCGGCCAGCATTTCCTTGTCATTTTAGAGGCTTAATGCACATAGAGATTATATGCTAGTCAGCCATGGTGGTTTAAATGAAAATGGCCCCACAGGTTCAGGAGTGGCACTATTGGGAGATGTGGTTTTGTTAGAGTAGGTGTGGTCATGTTGGAAGAAATGTGTCAGTGTAGATGAGCTTTAGGGTTTCAGAAGCCCAAGCCAGGCCCAGTGTCACTTTCTCTTCCTGCCACCTGCCAGTCCAGATGTAGAACACTTACTTGGTTCCTTCTCTAGCACTGTGTCTGCCTGCACAATGCTATACTTCCTACCAGAAAGATAATGGACTAAACTTCAGAACCTGTAAGCAAGCCCCAACTAGATATTTTCCTTTATGAGTTGCTGTGGTCATGGTATCTCTTCACAGCAATAGAATCTCCAACCAGGACATCAGCCCTCAGAACAAAGCTATCATATGACCTAGGTACTTATCCAACAGAATTGAAAACATGACCATATAGAACGCCACTGATAATAATAGCATCGTTCATAATGGTCCAAACTGGAAACAGCCCAAATAACCATAAATTTATGAAATACTATATCAGATGCATGCCATCAATATTACTCAGTCACTAAAGAAGGATGGGGTTGTTGTAGATCATTCATGAAACTTCAGAATGTTTTGCAAGGTCTTCACAAAAGACTACACACTGTATGATTCTATTTGTACGACATTCAAGACAGGAACAACTTTATTAAGAGAGTGATGGTTATAGAGAGGTGGACAGGAAGTCACTGTTAGTGAGTGTGACATTCCTGTTTGAAGAAATAAAATTTTCTAAAATTGCAGTACAAATGCTACAGATCTGTATGCATACTATGTAATAAATCATATTACAATAAAACTGTTATATTTGAAGAAAGCAAAGATTGCTTCAGATTTTCCCAAGTAACAGACAAAGTCTGTAATTATCAGCAGGTTTAGAGTGGCATCCAGTGCTGATAAGAAGCTTTCTGAGAAGAAAGCTAATTGTAGCTCTATCAAGGGTACTTTTTCCCTAGAAAACTTCAACACATAATTCCTAGTGCACCAGTTCTCAAACTTCCTAACACTGTGACCCTTTAATACCGTTCCTCATGTTGTGGTGACCCCAACCATAAAATTATTTTCATTGCTACTTCATAACTAAATTTGCAACTATTATGAATTGTAATGTAAATACCTGTGTTTCCTGATGGTCTTAGGCGACCCCTGTGAAATGGTTTTTCAACCCCCAAAGGTGTTGTGACCCACAGATTGAAAACCACTGCCTTATCGGATCATGTGTGGAATCCAGTGCTGCTCTTGGTATCAGGGACTCAACACTGAACAAGCTGAGAGCATCTTTTCCCTTCTGCTGACAAACCTGTTCTAATGATGTGCTGTCTTGCCAACTGGTGTCCCTAACATCCCAGCTTCTCAAACCAGAGCTCAGGAAGCCTCCACGACTCTTCTTTTCCTCAGCACTTGCAATGATGTCATAAAGTGTCTCTTTCATGTTCTTTAGCCTTGCTGTCTTTTTTCCTCCTGCCACTGTGCTGGTTCTGTTATCTCCTGGGGTTAATCCCACCACTTACAAGGGAATTGCCACTAAAATCAATAAGTAAATGAATAAATGGGCAAACTATAAGGCATCATTTGTAAATGTCATTTTTGGGTTTGTGTTCCACTGTATCTTCAAGAATGGAAAGCAACCACACCACAGGTAATACAGCAGAAACCGCAGTTCCTAGAGATCTGAGGCAACATTTTGTGAATGAACTTCATTCATTTCTCATGCTCCCTGTCAAAGCTGGGAATCTCTGATAAATACCATAGCAGTGGTTTGTTTTGTTTTTCTTTAAGGCATGTTAATTCTAAATTCAGCTCTCAGTAAAATCACTCTTGCAAAATGTCTCTATGTGGTCATGTTTTGTTCTTAATTAAGATTGTTCCAGAATTCTGTATAAGGAACTGTAACTCCTGCATGCAATGCTAGGCAATTCATAATTATGTTCTTGTGCATCAATCTTCATTTCCTGCTTACTCTGTTCTTTCATGCTTTTGCATACATTGTTCCTTTTGTCAGCAATGTGCTGCCTGTGCTTTTTAAAATTAACTTATTAAAACAGTAATTGGAAATTCCATAGCAAATCACATGACCATGAATGGTAATTATCAAAAATACATTTGTCAGTCAAATACTTTATTGTTTGGGGATTCCTTAAGTCTAAAGTTGGTTCCTAAATTACTGTTTTCTTTGACTAGAAAGAAAATACTTGAATATGAAAAATAGGTTTAAAGCCAGAAAAAATAGGGGTAAAAAAATTGGTTCCATGACTTATTCTCTGTTTCTTTGAAAAAAATGGGTTTCTTTGAGCTTTGGGTTACTCATCTGTAACTACCTGAAATGATCATGGAGATATATAGTAGTTTATGGATTGGAGGTGCCTGGCAAGCAGTGAATTATCACTAATTGTGACTGTTTGATGGTGCAGGTACAACTCTGAAGAGTACGTACGGGTCCTCTCCTTACACCAAGTCATTTGTCCTACTGTGTGATTGCTCTTTGAGGGGAGGACATCCCTTAGTCCTGTTCTTACTGTACGTGCTCCAGGAGGACATGCTCTTAACCACATGGGTCCCTGGCCATCACTAGGGACTCCTCTGAATTGCTTTGGTCCACTTTCTTGTTTTCTCCTCTTCTTGGTTTCCCTTTTTCTTTTCCATCCTTTCTTTGCCTTTATTCATGCCTCTCTTTCCCCCCTACCCTGTGTATAATAGACCCCTCCATTTTTTTTTTACAATTTTTAGAAACAGCCATAAAATTTCCAAAGAGTGTACAAGTTTATGGAGTTGTCAGAGTTCTACATTGGATTGAGAAGTAAAGTGTTATTAGCAGCCTTGTTTACTAGAAACTATTTTTCCTGGTACTGGGTCTGCTTTTCTGAACAACATAGACAATGAAAGATGACCTCAGCTTGGCGCCACGAGGCAATTCTGTCTTATATATCTTATAAAGTTTATGTTAGACCCTTTTCACAATTGTTAAGTATTTAATAACCACATTTCTACTTTTCAAGTAGTAATATCTTACAAACTGTGCTTCACGGGCACGCACACGCGCGCACACGCGCACACACGCGCACACACACACACACACACACACACACACACACAAACTTCCATACCTGAGGACGTCACACTGACTTGCTCGTGTATGCTTTCTGCCTCCTCCTGGCCAAGTGTATCAGCATTCTGCTTCCAGTGTTGCCCTATCTGTTGTGCATTGCAGTGAGACTTCCTGAAGGAGATGTCTGCCTCTGTTGTTTGACCACGACCCAGATGACTAAAGTTTGGTCCTGCTTGCTCTTTTAGAATTGTGATCACTCTCCTGAATGAATTCAGTGGTCACAGTTGAATTCAGTTGAATTCAGTGGTCACATCTTTGTTGTCAGAGAGAAAGAACTGCTTGTTTGAAAAGACTTCTGTGCATCGCACTCTCCTGCCATCACTCCTCACATTCCTGGGGCCACCCCCCTCCTCATCCCGGTAACACTCCTGTGACCACCCTACTCATTCTGCCTCTTCTTGTCCCTGGGATGCTAGTAATGATTGTTCTTAGGTTCTTTGCATGTTTCATCGGGACATAAGGAGCAGGTGAACATTTGTTGGATGGATGAATATTTTCTATATTGATAATTTCTCAAATGTTTTCAACTGTAATTGGACTCAGCCATCTTTGGTCTAGTCTCTTGACTATCTCTTGATCTGCCTACAATATACAGTAGTAAAATAAGTCTACTCACTATGCAACATTTATTTATATAAGGTCCAATTAGTTATAAGTTCTCTGTATACTAAAAGTAACTGCAAATGTCATTTCAAAGCGCATTTTGTTTCTAAAATTTTTACATCTATTTGACTATGTACAGTAATCCTGTAGCCTAGCTGTCAGTTCTGGGGAGAGGGGGACAAATCTTACTGTCATATTTTAATTGTAAATGCATTTTGATGTCTGTATTCTGAAGTTTAGAGAAATAATTAGTATTTTATGAAATTGTAAGGACAAGGCTGAGGGGTTGAGCAGTGTACATTTCTGGTTATACAGCTTAAAATGCAGAACCAGGGTTTGCTCTTTCAGACCATTGCTCATGAGTTTCTTCTGAATGACACGGAAAACAGTGAAGATAAATGCTAAATATGTAAATACTCTTTAAGTTTTTGAGTTCAGTAAATCTTAATTATATCAAAGCACATCTCTGTTTTCTTGTTCCTAGGCGGTTATTTGGCAGAAAAGTAGAGTACCTGACCACAGGATGGCTCTCATGTCAGTTCTGGGAACTGCTGTAATGGGCAACATGGAATCTGTTGAGCACCACTGTGAAGAATCTCAGGTACATGACAAAAATGTCCATTCATAATTCTCACAACCAATGAGGTTGTTATAGTCCCTTCTAGGGTGGTTGTAAGACAAACAACAAAATACAAAGCTGACCTTCCAATCCCTGCTTTCCTTTTTATTTATGTTGGGGGGGGTGGAAAATTGATTTTCAATTTAGAATCATCTCTTTCTTTATTTCTGTCTCATCCTGAGTACAAACTCAGCTTGTCTCTGTCACTGAGCCATACTCCAAGTCCCTTTTTTCCCCAGTTTTATTTTTCAGTCATGTCTTACTAAGTTGCCCAGGGTAGGTTTTTAACTGTGTAACCTTGAACTTCCAGTCCTACCCCATTCTTTAGTAGCTGGGATTGTAGGCTTGGGCTTTCAGGCGTGGCTTTAACATAGTTCATATGTAGTTTTCTTTTCTCAGTGCTTAGGGTCTAACCCAGGGCCTCACCAGTAGTGGCAAGCCTTATGCCACTGGACTCTGCTCCCAGCCCAGAGGAGGTTTATTGCGTGTTTATGTACTTGTCTCCGTCTTTGGTCTAAATATTAATTACAAAGGCCCAATTAAGTCTAACCTTAGATAGAGTATAATGACAGTTGTAAGAAACCAATACAGAGCCCAGTATTGTACTAGGATTCTATTTCCTCTTTAAGGCTCCAATGTTTCCCTCTTATGCCGCACAAATAAGAACATCTCTACTATACTTACTGAACAGTCTCCTTTCTTGTATCAGTTGCTAAGAATTCAGGTTGGTTTTCTTCCCTTTGTGTTTTACATGGTCTACCTCATGTAAACTCCTGCCTTTCCTAAGCTTCTGAAAGTTAGCCAGCTTGTCTTGTCTGGTCTTTCTTTTTTGTTTATTCATTCTTTATTTCCTAATTTTCTCTGTAGCCCATACTGGTCTTGATTCAGACTGTGACACAGTGGTATCTCACCAGAGCACTGAAGACAGTGAGCTGGACATCCATTGTTTCGGGTGGGACAGTTAATGTATGTCAGCTCTTCCTGAATATATCAGACCCTTTTCTTTTTATCTGAAAATTCTCAGGATCGTTCCTTTATCTCTTATTTGTTTCTTTACTTTTAAACAAGGGTCTCAGTGAACAGCCCAGCGGGCCTGATATACACAGTCCCCTGCCCCACCTTTAAGTGTGCTGCTGGTCTTGTGGACCTGTACTAAGACCCATAATCATCTTTGTTTGTAAACTTTACTTAATGTTCATAACTTTTATTATCATAATAAAGAAGTATGAAAAATTCTATGGAGTTTTTCTACTTGTTCGTTTTAGTATTTCCATATTTATTTTTTAATGTTTTTTTTTTGTTGTTTGAAAGTTGTATACATTTACACAGTGATTTTTCAGCCCTCATTTTTTTCTCATCACCCCACTTGTCACAGTAAGACCATTCTTCCAGCAAAACCTTCTTGCTTCCATGCCTTATTTTGATGCGTGACCCAGTGTTTAATTGGAGTTTCTTGCCCAAGTGTGGATGGGAACCAAGGCACCTCATCAGGCCACGTGTAAAAGCAAATCACATTCCCTCCCCATATATAATAGTAGATGTAGTTGTAACCAGTAGTTCTCCAACAGTTCATCCATGGTAAAATGTTGAGGGTTCCAAGGCTGAACAGCTACAGTGAATTTCTGAGTACACAAGCTATGTCATATCCAAAAGCTGCTCATCACCTGGCTCTGACATTCATTTTGTCTCCTCTTGTTCTGTGTCTGCTGAGTCTCAGAGGGCTTGATACAGAGGTTTCATTTAGGGTCAAACACCCTGCCATCACTCCTTCTTGGCATTTTTGTGGATTTCTGCATTAACTACCCCACTGAATAAAGAAGCTTCTTTGATGACATCTAAATGCAACACACTCCAGGAATGTAAACAGTACGGCCTTTTAACAAAAAATAGTAGTTACCTCCTAAGGCCCATGATTTCCCAAGTCCTTTGACCAGACTTACAGTGTCAGGCATGAGTTTTCCTCTTGTGAAGCAGGCCTCAAAGACAGGAAGTTGGTGCTTAGCTCATTTTATACCAGCATAGTATTAGAGGACGCATCTTGCCTCTGAGGTTATTATTGTGTCTTACCATATTCACAGGTTAGTAATATTGTTAATAATATCCCCACCCCAAACTGCATAGGAGCTTGGCATCATGACAGCTGGACAGTAGGGAAGAGGCTTACAACTCAGCTCCAACTTGACTTCTGTATCTTGTGACCAGAGTGTGCAGTCCTTGGCAGTCTTTACTACTGAATTCTGGTGGCAACCAAGAACAGTGGCCATAGTCTTTATTGTTTGGGTGCCCCTGGGACCTCTCTGAGCAGTCACTAGTATGAAGGTATTCCATTCCTGGCACTGTGATTATAGTGTAATAACCCATGGCTTCTAGGAGGGACATCATCTGTATCCATGGAGGGTATCGCCCTCCAAAGGGTTGCTTTTTGTTGTTGTTGTTGTTGTTGTTTTTTAAGAGAGAGAGAGAGAGAGACAGAGAGAGAGAGAGAGTGTGTGTGTGTTTTCTTGAGACAGAGTTTCTCTGTATAGTCCTGGCTCTCCTGGAACTCACTTTGTAGACAAGGCTGGCCTGAAACTAACAGAGATCCATCTGTCTCTGCCTCTGAAGTGCTGGGATTAAAGGTGTGTGCCACCACCACCCAGCTAGATTATATTTTTTAAATAAGGTTATAGAACAATTGGTTTCTATGAGGCTTTTTCATATCCTCTTAGTTTTGGTTACTTTTTCTTTTTTTTGCCGAGGGGGGGGTTATTCAGTTTATGCTTCCATATCACACATCAAAGGAAGTCAGGACAGGAACTTGAGCAGGGTAGAGACCTAAAGGCAGGAGCTGATGCGGGGCCACAGAAGTGTGCTGGTCCTCGTGGCATGTTTAGCCTGCTTGCTTGCTTGCTTGCTTGCTTGCTTGTTGCTTGCTTTTAATTCTCTTTATACATTATCAAAAGATGGGAAGATCTTCCACATTTATGTAGTCTGGGCTGACATCCATGGTCTCTTAGAGATTGCAGCACATCTGTCCAGGCCATTCTGACTTTTATAGAGTCTCCATTGAGAAGTCAGATGTAATTCTAATAGGTCTGCCTTTATATGTTACTTGTCCTTTTTCCCTTGCAGCTTTTAATATTCTTCCTTTGTTCTTTTGTTTAGTGTTTTGATTAATATGTGGTGAGGGGACTTTCTTTTCTGGTCCAGTTTATTTGGTATTCTTTAAGTTTCTTGTATCTTTATAGGCATTTCCTTTAAGTTGGGAAATTTTTCTTTTATGATTTTGTTAATATTATTTTCTAGGCTTTTGAACTGAGATTCTTCTTCTCTTATATTCCTGTTATTCATAGGTTTGGGCTTTTCATAGTTTCCCAGATTCCTGGATGTTTTGTATCAGGAATTTTTTACTTAGATTTAACATTTTCTTTGACCGATGTATCTATTTCTTCTATGATATCTTCAATGTCTGAGATTCTCTCTTCCATCTCTTGTATTCTGTTGGTGATGGCTGCATCTGTAGTTCCTGTTCACTTATCTAGATTTTCCATTTCCAGAATTCCCCCAGTTTGTGTTTTTCTTGTTTCTATTTCCATTTTCAGGTCTTGAACAGTTTTATTCAATTCCTTCAACTGTTTGTCTTTTCTTGGCTTTCTTTAAGGCATTTATGAATTTCCTGAAATTTTTTGATCATCTTTTCCTCTATTTCTTTAAGGGATTTATTCACTTCCTCTTTAAGGATCTGTATTATCTTTATAAAGATGGTTTTAAGGTCATCTTTTATGCTTAAGCTATGTTGGAATATTCAGGGCTTGATGTAGTGGGTTGGTTGAGCTCTGGTGGTACCTTATTGCCCTGACTATTGTTGGGTTCTTATACTGGAGTCTAGGCATCTGGGTTTGTGGTGATTATAGGTCTAGGTGCTGACTTCTGAGTTTGTCTTTGTTGGGTGAGTGTTTTGTTCCTTGGTGTCTGTTTCTTTTTCTGGCCCGAGTGACCTGTGGTTAAATAGAGGGTGTCCACCAAAATTGAGGGATGGACTTCTGATGGCTGGGGTAGCCTCTAGTCTAGCCAGGGATCCTGGGGTTCTGGATACCTGTTTGGCCTCTGGTTCATCAGGGATCTTCAGCCATAGGTGTGAATAATAAGGCGACAAAGAACTATTAGGGTTGGGCCGGGCAAGCACTGGGGGAATGTTGGTGATCCATGGGCAGGGGGCTTACCTTGTCATCTGTGTGCCAGGATGGCCTCTGGTGGAGGAAGGTTGGTTACCCTACCTTACCTAGTGTCTTTTCCCCTATCCTCCGACTTCTCACCATATGTAAGTTTTATAAAGATGGTTTATGTTTCATTATTGTGCCGAGGACTTAATGTGGATGCTTCCAATTCAAAAACCCATTTCTTTCTTAGCTATCGGGTTAAACATCTATTCATTATCAATGTCTCTGTCTCTCTGTCTCTCTCTGTGTGTGTGTCTCTCTCTCTCTGTGTCTCAGCTCATTTTTAGACCCTCTTATTTTTCTCAGTATTTCCCTCTTTCTGTGTTTTTTTTAGTAGATCTCACTATATCTTCAAACTCTTCTGTTGATTATTTTACTTAGAAAGGTAAGTTTAGTTTCCAAGAATATTTTATTTAAATGCTGTTTTATAGCTTCTTGTTGTTTTTTGTGGATTCAAAAGCTTGAATCATGGTGTTTGTTTTTAAAGTACTGTCTCCTTAAACAATATTCATTTCATAGGAGACGAGTGTTATTTTGCTCAGAATGTCTTGTTATTCCAAACCTGGCTCTCTCTCCCTGTCTTCATTTTGTTCTGAGCTTTTGATTTTGTCTTTTTGCTGTGTGAGAGAAACTCAACTGGGAATAAGTGAATGTCAGATTCCCCTTGGGTGATCCTTTCATGTCTGTCTGTCTATCATTTATCCATCCACCCATCCATCTATCTCTGTTAGCTCCACCTGTCACCTTCCTTTCTTTTTAAATTTTAAAATTTCAAACACTAAGTTAAATTAATTTTGATTGATCTTCATATATTGTCACTATTTAGTTTCTTTAGGCAAGGGACATATCTAGTGTTATGCTGCTTATAGTGACTGAGTTGGGGTGCTGAGGGTAAATCTGAATTTCCTTAGCTTCCCTCTAGTTTCCTGGAACTTAGTTATCTGTGTGTGCTCATGCTCTTGATATACCAGGCATCCTGATATGATCTACAGACTGATAGTGTTGGCATCACATGGAAGCTTGTTAGAAATTGGTGTCAAAGGCCTGTTTTCAAGTAAACTGAGGCAGATCTGTATTTTCAAAGTCCTTAGGTGCCACACTCAAGTGTGGAAAACAGTTTCATAGACCTTCATTAGCTGTAATGTGTGACTGGGAGTCACACAAGTCAGTCCTGTAATTTTTTTTTCACTCTATTTTGAGACAGATCTGTGTTTACTATTTTTTTTTTGTTTTAATTTGTTCCTTTGTTGTTGTTGATTTGTTTGTTTTGATTTGTTCTTCCTTGGTTTGGGAGACAGATTTACAGAAAGATTCCTGGTAATTTCTCATAGATGGCCGGAATTTTCCTTATCTTCACATGGTTATTTTTGCATGGAAGAATGTATAATACATGTGTTTATAATGTTCTAGTTCAAGTGCTGGAGAATGTCTCCTAACTTTGGAATGTGTAATCACACAGTCTGATCTCTCTTCTGTTACTGTTTTGTGTTGTGCTGTTGTGTTTCTGTGCCAGCAGCCTTCCATCTCCACACTCTGGCTTGTATACTCAAAGTCTTGTTCAATATCAGAATTTCTTTGGGCATTTTCTTATCTTTGGTCAAAACAATCCTAATTTTTGTTATCCCAGCTACTGCCAGCTATCACCTCTCATTTGATTCTGCTCCCCATTAGGTATCTTTGAGTGTAAAATTTGCCCACCATGTTTTCCTTCCTTGGACTGGAATGACTGATGTATGTGTTGGCCTTTGGGAACCTTGGATACAGACTGTCTCTATATCTCTTCTTTTTGTGACAAGGGTCCCTTTTTATGTGTTTGGTATTGGAAGTATCTTTGTTATAGGCTGTGGTGCCACCTGAGCCCCTGCATTAACAACTTTTGTGAGGTGCTTTCTGGTGTCAATTGTTGGAACTCCTTAGGTTGTCCTTCTTGTCACCTATCCGCTCTTTGATATTTTTAGCTCTGCTCCAAGCTGAGTGAATGTCTTAGTACCACTTGATTTTTAGTCCTCAAACTATGTTTTTTTTTTTTCAGAACTTAGAATTTGTTTTCAGTTTTTTCTAAACCTTATTCGTAGCTGTCTGTGCTTGCTTACTTTCTGACTTAATTGATACTATTTTCTGGTTTGAATTCCACGCCATAATACTTAATCCTGGAGTCACTTCCACAGTGTTCTATCATTTCTCTCTCCTGAGAGAAAAGAGTTTTCTTCTCTGTTGTTTTATGTGGTTTCAAACTGTAATTTGCAGACTCGTGGATAGCAGTTTGTTTCTGTTGTTACAGTCCCTTCCTGCAGCCCAGCACCTATCTGGTCCCAGTTTGAAACCAGGTGTTACATTAGTAGTTTATGCCTCTCACCCAAGACTTCCAGGCTGCAGCTTGGCCTGGCTTTGTCTTGGTTTTGCAGCTGGCTCTGTTCTTTACTGTGGCCCTGGCAAGTGGTTGCAGACAGTGGTCACAATATGTAAGTCGTTTTGTTTTCTTCCAGAGAGGTGTTATGTGAGCTTCATGTTCCAAGTGGAAAGACTGATCCTTCAGCCCTCTGTTAGATTTTAACTCCAAATGAGGCCTCCTCCTTCTGGTCCTAACACATACAGGGCCTCTTCTTTCAGCCCTCACTTCCCATTATGTAGCACACACACACACACACACACACACACACACACACACACACACACACATACACACACACACACTCTTGAACTTCATCTGTCATTGGTGTTGTTAGTTCTTTTGAAATTCCTTTAAACATTGGTTTTTATCACCCTCTATAGTTTGCATTTAGGAGAGGGAATCTCCATGTGAACTTGTTCCACTCCATGTGAACAGTTTTTAGATGACTATTTTAGAAATTGGTATGTTATTTAGATATGTATGATATTATGGAGCTTTACTGGAAAAAAAGAGAAAGACAAGGGTCAGCAGATCAGACAGGCTGCATTCTTATACTCAAGGTAAAGAACAGATTTGTCTTACAGACTATGGACTCTCGAGTGGGATAAAGAATACAGAAGTTGCCGGTTGGACAGGGGGTTAAAAGTGAGATAAAAATACTTTACAATGTTTTAATATAAATTCATTTTTTGACAGCTACTTGATGCAAGAAATAACTAACTACAACATTGCTGTCTCAGTATTAGCAGTGGGCAGCTGTTGGAACTAGAGATGAGAATGAGATTACTGAGAAATTACAGAGCAAAGGGGGCCTGAACATGGAACCTGGGGCGGGGGGATACAGTCATCCTTCAAGAACAGAGGTAAAGAACATAGCAGGTGAGACTGAAGCAGAGGTGTCTCAGAGGAGCCAGTAGATCCAGAAGGAGCTGGAAGTCAGTTCATTCTGTAGATTGCTTCTTACAGGATTGTCATTGACATCAGGCCTGCATGGTGAAAAACAACGAAACAAGCTTGCATTAGTTATTGAGAAAGAGAAGCCAGTTTATCTGGGTGTCTGTTGTTACTTGAGGCAGAGCCCCACTACAAGCCCCATCTTGCCTGGGAATTGCTGCAGTGCTGTGTAGATCAGGTGGGCCTCAAACCTCTGCCTCCTGAGTGCTGGATTAAAGGTGTGTCAAACAGTGCCAGGTGAGAGATGCCAGTTTGTAAAGGAGGCTGGAGGAGGGAGAGAGGTTCACCTGAAAAACAACTGAGAGGATGGAATTTATTGTATTTTGAGGGGATTTTTGTTTTCTGTTTTAGGTAGAGGTACAGAAGTCTTTGAGGCTTTGTTTCTTTATTGAACTGGTCTGGGTTTTTTGTTCTTTATCTGTGAACTAGTCAGATGTTTAATCTGCAGAGTATTACATGCACCATGGCTACTTGACTCGCCATGCAACTTTAACATGCTTTGTCAGCTTTTCAGATTATCTTCATTTTTAAAGCCCAGTGTCTAGTAGTAACAATAGTTACACAATGGGAACCAGAGTAGTGAGAAAGGAAACCACTGACTTTGTACTGTACTTCATTTCCTTCATTCTTTTCCTATTTAGGGCATGGGGGTACTTTTCTTCTCTTTTCTCTTCTCTCCTCCTCTGTGTCTTTTCTTTAATCCACATACTCAGTAAGTCCTTCAGAGGCTAAGCAGACTCTTCTGGTGCCCAGCGGGAGCTTTAAGAAGAGACTCATGTTACCTGGTAAATTACACAACCATTTATAAATGCTGTGAAGTTCTACAGTTAATTAAGTGCTATCATCTTGTAATGGATTATCCAGATTTATTAATTTATTTTTTCAAATTGGTACACATTGGCACTGTGACAGTAATGCACTTAGTGTTCTAAAATTGGTGCTGCATCTCCTTAAGCACTTACTTGCAAGTGCAGGGATAGCCATAGACATAGGTGATAGCCTACAGGCTGTGTTGTTAGAGGGAGTCATGGTTACTGCTTGACTATAAATAGCACTGTACTCACATATTTGCTTTCCTTAAACTAAGCTGAATGTTTACCTTTAGAGTTGCGCATTGGGGTTCATAACACATCTAGTTTGATTTGTTTCAGATAAGGTTATACCTCAGAATATACATATGCGTATGCAAGCATATGCACATCACATACACACACACACAGTCCATGAATGTAAAGGGGGGAAAGTGGACTGTAAGTGAAATCCCTAACAGTTTTCTGTGCTATGATGATTATCTCAAGGTAGAAGTAGGCACATCCTTCTATTCCTTAAATCCCTCTTTTTTTCTGGTCAGATTTTCTAGTACCCTTCAGTGTAGATGATTTTTTTTTTTTGTACTCTTTGGGGGTCCATCCAAATCCCAAATAAATATAGGGAGGCTTATTCTTGCTTGAGAATGCCTGACCTTAGCTTGGCTTATTTCTGGCCAGTTTTTCTTAACTTAAATTATTCTTTTTCTCTTTAACTGCATTTTGCTTCTGGGCTTTTTACTTTTCTTTATTCTATTTCTCTTTCTTTCCTTCTTACTCTGTGGCTGGCTGGGTAGCTGAGTGGCTGACCCCTGGTACCCTCCTCTCCTTTTCCTTTTCTCACTTCTCCCTTCTTCCCCTGAGCCTGGATTTCTCCTGCTATTTATTCTCTCTGCCTGGCAGTTCCGAATATTTCTCTCTCCTACTTAGTTATTGGCCATTCAACTCTTTATTAGACCAATTAGGTATTTTAGGCAGGCAAAGTAACACAGCTTTACAGAGTTAAACAAATACAACATGAAAGAATGCAACACATCTTTGCATTAAACAAATATTCCACAGCATAAACGAATGTAACACATCTTACTATCCCACAACACTTCAGAGTTTTCCTTTTCTTGATATATTTGTAAACTAGAGAAAGGCATTGTATGTAAGTAATCACAAAAATGTCCGTAGTGAAGTTCTGTGCACTGTCATGAAGATAGCATACACTGTAGAGCCAGTATTTAGCCATAAGGAAATTAATTCAATGTAAAAGTTTTTCTTTTTCCTTAAACACAGCAGTGAAAACCCAGTGCAATTAGCTTTGTATGTATTCAGAACAAAGAGAGAAACAGCTGCTTTTTGTAGGAACTAATAGTTGAAGAGGAAAAGACAAATAGCCAGTGAGTGGGCGGGGACTCACTGTATGAGGAAAGACATTTTAAAACAAAACAAGGTATTTGTCCTATGACAGTTAAAATTTTGAAACTAGGGCCATTCATAAAGTTTTTTTTTTCAAATACCAGTATTTTCCTTTGAATTACAAAATGTGTTAGAGCTGAGAACAATGGTTTAGTACTCTGCAGCATTTACTGATGATTCATTCTCAAGCCATGCTTCTCAGCATGTATGTGACCTGAAGTTACAAATCTCATGTGCTATTTTGTATGATGCCTTCTAGTATGTTGTAGGTAATCAGACCTCTGGAACATTATTATTGACATTGCGTCTTCTGTACTTGTGCATCACAATTGTAGATTTACCTAAGTGGATTCTTTCCAAAGCTTGATGCAGACCACAATTCCACAAGTCTTTCAACCCCAGAAAGAAGTTTCATCTTTATTAATAGTCGACCAGTACACCAGAAAGATATACTAAAGGTAATCACTTTTAGAAAGAAAATTATCCCTTGGATCAAGAATTTAATATTTTTTAAATATTTTTTTTTCTTTTTCTAAGTTTTATTTTATTTACTTTATTTGCCCTGCATGTATGTCTGTACCATGTGCCTGGTGCCTAAGAAGGCCAGAAGAGAGCATCAGATCCCCTGGAACTGGAGTTCTGGATGGTTCTGAGCTACCGTGTGGGTGCTGAGATTAAACCTGGGTCCTCTGGAAGAGCAGCCAGTGCTCTTAGCCACTGATCCCTCTCTCCAGCCCCAGAAATTAAAAACTTTAAATCTGTCATTTGTCAAATTATTAGAGACTACTTCTAAGAACTTGGTTTAAAATAAGAAAAAGAAAAATAAACAAAATCCCTTTCATCTAGTATTTTACTTATGTTTCATTTACTTTTTACAACTCAATGATGCATTGTGATCCCCACTTTGAGTGCTTAAGAAACAAATGTTAAATGGTTTTTAAGATATTTATTTACTCACACTTTTGCTCATGCATTTGAAACAGGTTGGCTTTGAATACTAGAATGGTAGCTGAATTACCACACCTATTTAATGACAACCTGAAGGGAAATAACCAGAAAGGAGCATAGGGGTAATTTGTACTCTAGGCCTTCAAATCTCCATGGCACTGTGATTAACTGTGAAGCCAAGAGCACTGAGTGTGGACGTGTTATGAGAGCCTGTGCTCCACACAGAGTCAGGGCCTCCAAGGGACAGTCCTGCTCAGGCAGGCCCTGCTCATCCAGGACAGTGGTCACATCTACTTAGTTTCTCCATTCAGGGTACACTTTTCAGTAGCATTTAAAGTTGCTAATAACAAGATACTTTTGTCTTTTATTCATTGCATATATTTCTAGCTAATCCGACGTTATTATAATCTGAAGTGCCTAAAGGAATCTACTCGGTTGTATCCCATTTTCTTTCTGAAAATTGATGTTCCTTCAGCTGAGCTGGATGTAAATCTAACACCAGATAAGAGTCAAGTGTTATTACAGAATAAGGTAACCTTTTTCAATTAAAGATTTGTATGTATTTATGCTATTTATAAACTTATAGAGTCTTAACTGCTCCCATATTAAAGTTATCTTTTTAAATTTTTGTTATTATTTTAGATATTGTCAGTGTGCCCCCTAATATTTATTCATTTGTATTTTTAGGAATCTGTTTTAATTGCTCTTGAAAATCTGATGGTGACCTGTTATGGACCACTACCCAGTACAGAGTCTTGTGAAAATAACAAAACAGATGTTTCCTCAGCCAACATGGCTGCTCGTGAAACAGCAGAAACAGATGTGCTCTTTAATAAAATGGAGTCATCTGGAAATAATTATCCAAGTGCTGACACTTTGGCTATTGACTTCCAAAATGATGAATCTAGAAAAAACATTGATCATTATTTAAATCAACAGATAAATGCAAATGACCACTGCGATAGTCATTTTAGTAGTGAACATTCTAGCATTAGTAAGGACACCAGAAGTACGTTCCAAAATATCCCCATGAATAGTTTATCATCAGAGGATGTCCAGAGTAAATACAGTAAGACTTACTTGGCAGGCTCCCGTGAGCCTAGCCAAGAAGAAAATGGCAGGAATGGGACAGAAGAGCGAGGGGGAGATCGGGGAGAAGCATTTCTTGAGAAACCTGTGGAAATCTGTGCAGATGACTGGAGCAAGGGAAATGTGTTGAATGCGATGGGAGAGAATATCGAACCTGTGAAAATTTTAGTGCCACAAAAAAGTTTAGCATGTAACGTTAGTGGTAATAGTCACCCAACCCTTGAACCAAAGAATCTCAGTGATGGTCCTTGTAGCAAGCCCTCAAATGTAATAGATAACAGATCTGGACAGCTTACAGCCTATGACTTAATTAGCAGTCGAGCAGTCAAGAAGCCCATGTCAGCACGTGCCCTGTTTCTTCAAGATCATCGAGCTCAGTTCCTCGCAGAGCATCCCAAGACTGGTCTGGAGGATGCAACGGCACAAATTGAAGCACTGTGGGAGACATTGAGTGAGGAGGAGAAACTAAAGTAAGTTTCCAGAGCACATGTGCTCCTGTTGCTCAGCTGTTTCCATTGTATATGACTCATGGGGTAGAAGCTTTCTAAACGTCACATTAATGGAAGAAAAGACAAAACGGAAAATGCTGCTTGGCTTGACTAAAGTATCTTTCTTGGTATCATTTTTATTGTTATTTTGAAGAATGGGATGTTATTTTTAATTTTTGTTTCGAAAACATTTATTGTGTCTACTGCTTCCCTATTTACTGCATGCTGTAGCCTCTTTGGTCTGAGTTTGACTCCACTTTCTTTATTCTTTTTTATTTATGTTAAAGAACTCTGGAGCAGGGTTTTTTCAAGCTTTTGCATCACAGTGGTTTTTGTATTTATTTTTTTTATTTTATTTTTTTCAATTTTTTAATTTTTTTTAAAATTTTTTTTATTAGTTCAAGTTAGGGAACAAGCTTGTTTCACATGTAAGTCCCTTCTCCCTCTCCCTCTCCCTCTCCCTCCCCTCACCCCCATCCCTCCTCCCCCACCCCAACCTATCCCCACCCCATCCACCCACCACTCCCCTTTCTTATAAGACACCGAAGACAAACCAAAGTACAATTCCACCGAAGTCCGACTCAGGGAACCAGTAACTTTATTAGGCATGGTTACAGTTAGCTTTCCACCCTCGTATTCTTTAGTGCCTCCTGCAGCAATGACGCCATATGCAGTTAAGTCAGAATTCCATACAGCTGCCAGAGAGGTGAAGGAGAAGAGCTGCAACCTTGCTGAGGGTCGATGACCCTCCCTACTCCTTACGCCCCGAGAGAATGTCGACAGTCAGCAGGTTCAGTCTTGAGAATCACTTGCAAGCAGGCACAGCTGCTCTAGTAAAGATGATGGCTGTCACACTGCCTGGGTAGCACTCGACACACAATTTTATAGCGATACAAAATGTTGCATTTTGAATTTCTGGCCCATTAGAAATGAAGGATAAAATTAGACTTCCAATCACTTATTGTTATCTAATTATTTCAAAACTCTGTCAAATATCTGGGGAAATATTTAACTATAATCCATCACCTCTGGTTTAAAATTCATTCTAAATGAAGTAGGTGTTTAACTTCTTCATATCTTCATTCGTGAATTCAGTCTTAGGAATAAACTATCAGTTAAAAATAATAGTGCTGACTATTAACATGTAAAATAATGAGCTGTATTAGAAAACTGTTACTAAAAACAGCAAAGATCAAATGTTTGCTCTCTTCTTAAATACCACACACAAGACAGCTTGTTTAGGGGAGGGTGTGCTTGTGCCTTGTTCTGTTCCAGACATTTATCAGTGTGAGATGCAGTGAGCCCACTACCCCATTTCATCCCATCATGTCATGGTTGGTCCGTCCCCTCATGACTCTGAGGCCAGGCTGAGGCATGGCTCATCAACTTCATAATTATGCTTGTATATATCCTTAAGAAATAAAGATATGCATTCACATTTTAAGACTAACTAATATAATTGTTGTAACATAGTTTTATATGTATGGGCGCTTTGCCTGTATGTACGTTCTGTGTACCACATGTATGCCTAGTGCCCATGGAAGCCAGAAGAGGTCGTTATATCCCCTAGGACTGAAGTTACAGTTAGTCTTGTGAGTCTGTATGTGGGTGCTAGGAATCAAGCCTAGGTCCTCTGGGGGAACCATGGGGCCATCTCTCTAGCCCCTTATAATGTTTTAAAGAACTCAACTGAAGTGGCCAGGTTTCAAAATGCTAATTATTTCATAAATGCCAGTTTTTTAGAGTCTTATTTTGAATTATTGTTCAATAAGGCTACTACAGTTGTCTTAAGTTTTACCTAAATGATGTAATTATGTAGTTTAAAGATGAGTGGATTTTTTGAAGCTTCACATGGTACCCTATAAATGTGTGTAGTTCTCATGTGTCAAGGTGTCTGAAGAAGCAAACATACTTCCAGCTTCTGTGAGTGTGGACAGTGCAAACTCAGGAAGGAGGAGTTCCCTTCAGCCTTGCAACAGCTTCTCTTTCATTGCCTTGTGGAGAGGGGTAGTTAGCATTGTCTTGCCTTTGAGTCCCAAATGGTCAGATTATTAGTATTATGGTTAATAAGCTTCATCTAAATTTTTCTTTAGTGGTGTTACAGAATCCATTTAGAGCAGACCTCACAAACTACCCCTGGCCCCTGCAGGTGGCCATTCTTTGCTGGCTGTTGGTGCATTGGTATGTGGGTGTGTGGTGTGTTTATCTGTCATTGTTGTGAGGTATAGATAAAAAATAGCTATTACAGTTCAGGGCAATGTCCACTATGTAGAGAGTGATTTCTGTGTTAGTGTCATTGGGGTTTTTAAACTGTGACATGAAGCTTTGTATCGTAAATGGCAGTTTTCATTTTCTCTAAGTCAGTTCAGTTGGCAGGGGTTCCAGAACCAGAAATGTGCCTAGAAAATAATAATGACTTAGAACCAGATATTCAGATGCCTTTTTAAAAATCAAAATGTTTAGGTTTCAGGTCCTGGGAGGTGCTTGGGCCATGACCCATTGGATTGGAGCCTCGTCTGTCAACTCTCCTTCAGCTTTTATTTTCAAGTTCTGTCTATAATCCACAATTCTGTAAAGAATAGAAAGTGATCTGAGAGTAGACTTGGAACTACAGCTCAGTGGCAGAGTACCTGCCTGCCGTCTGCGAGTCCCTGCCTTTCATCCCCAGTAGACCTGCCTGGCTTCCATGCCTACTGTCACAAAGGGTACCTCCTACCTCTCTTGAGGTCCTGGCTTCCATCCCCAGTACCACAAGGGTGGACCTCTTCTGCGGTGCTTCAGTTATTTTTGCTATTCCTTTCTTCCTGTCCTTCACATTTCCTTTGTCTTTCTTCTTCCTTCATTTAGGAAATACTAGTTAAGGGTATTCTGGCTAGTTACTTCTGTTAAGAATAGCATACATTTTCTATTCAGAAACAGTGTAGTCTGCAGTTTGTCATGTAGTGATCATAGAATTTTGAGCTTCTTTTAATTGAAACACATTTTTGTGCAATATATTCTGGTGACAGTTTTCCTTCAGCTCCTCACAGATGATCCCTACCTCCTTACTCACCCAACCTCCTGCCCACCCTCAACCCCACTCTGCTCTCTCCACCTCACTCTTTAAAATACAAAGAAATAAGAAGTCACATACGCAAGTCACAAAAACACAAAACCAGAAACCAAAATATACACCCAAAAGAAAAGGAAAAGAAAAAGATGCCCAGTCCACAGAAATACCATTGAGTCTGTTTGTGTTGGCCTTCTGCTGCTAGGCGTGGAACCTACACTGAAGTGTGGTTAATATAGCCAGTGAGACTAAGTTTTTCTTTACAAGTGATGTCACTTCATGTCCACATCCCACTCTCAGTGCTGGGACCCCACCTGTCTTGAACCTGTGTAGATCCTGTGCTTGCAGATCCTGGTCTCTGAATTCACATGTGTGTCAATTGTGTTTTATCTGGAAGACAGTTTTCCTCTGACAATCTTCAGGTCACCTTGTCTGCATAGAGGACTGAGTCCTCCAAAGTCTCACTCTGAACATTGTCCAGTGTGGGTCTCTGTCTGGTGCCATCGACAGTCTTCATCATATCACCGATGAGCTTTAAGAGATAGGAGATATGGAGAGTTATGAACGGACTTAGCAGTTGTCCCATATGTGGAATGGAAAATGGCTGCCTTGTATACAACTAACCGGAAAGGTTTTAGGGAGTCACCACATGAGGAAGAGCACGGTATTGCAAGGAAATGTGAAGACTCTGACGACACAAGGATACAATGTGAGAGAGTGCTGAGGATTGGGGCAGGGCAGGTTTCGAATGGGTCTGCAAGTTCCAGGACTAGCCAGAATTTCAGTCTCTGCTGAGAACGTGGGACTGACTCGGGTAGGGAAAACTCAGGTCTTTTCTGATTTTTGTTTTGTTTTGTTTCGTTTCGTTATCCTCTTCTTTTCCTCACCTTTGCTTTAGTGGGTTTGAATCCAGGTGTGAGCCATATACCTCCCCCTGCCACATAGGCGAGAGGGGGGGCCCTCTAGTCAGGTGACATTAATTTGGGCTTTCATTTGCAATATATTCCTACTTAAAATAAATAAGTGATGTTGCAATTTGGATATTACTGGAAATGATAAATAAACTTTATAATTAAACGAAGCCTTTAGTCTCAGAAACATCATTTGACCTGACTGGTTAGTCAAATAAGTGTGAATACTTTCCATTCAAGTTGCTAAGTCCCTTAATGGCATTAAATAGAGAGGCAGCATCTGTTCTTACTTAACATTTACCTCGTATTATTTTGGACATAACTTTTTATGTTTCCCCAGGAACTAATTAAATTGACTTCTTGAATAAATCAAAAGATTAGTACCATATGCAAAAATTTGCACATTATAATTAATTACAAATGGTGACCTTTATCTTGAACTCATTTTCCACCCCATAGGAAAAGTCTGGAGTTCTGATGTCTAAGAGCTAAAAATATACTTATTTCTAGTGCCTGTGAAAGTAAACTATTACAGATCATGTGTTTTGTGTAACTAACCCATATGTCATGTTCTAGGTATAATTTGGAAGAAAACAACTTTCGAAAGTATGAATACGAGAAGCAAATGATAAATTGTTCTCTAGTTTACAATGAAGTTGACCTTTTTTGCAATCTTATCCAACTACGTCTACTTTTTCTTTTTCAGAAACATGTTCTGACTGTAGACTGCACACTCTGTTGTGGCCTCTTGTCTCTCAGCCTCACTTTATAACACACATGCAAGCAACATTCTGCAGCGTCTAAGCCTGCTTCTTACAAGACCAGAAATAATCTTTGTTTTCTAAGTCCAGATTTAAAGCTTAATTTTAAAAATGCATGTGACTTAAATACTGATTTTTAGTCAATGTGCCATTCACATTGTAGGATTTTTTTTTTGTTTTCGTGTTTGTTGTGTTGAGGATTGAACCAGCCTTTTGTGCACTAAGCATGTACTCTGCCACAAAGTACATCCTCAGCCCCAGCCCCAGCCCCAGCCCCAGCCCCAGCTTAGGCTCCTTGATGGAGTAAGCACCACCTTTTACAGTGTCCCAAGCAACTCATTCCTGATAACAGAATGAGGCAGTGATGTAAATGGCCCACATAGTATAAGTGAGTACCCTGAGGGACAGAAGAGCACTTTGCATTAAGTTTATATGGTTTTTAAGCAGCAGAAGGCCACCAAATAGGTCATTGATCTCTATCTGGGGCCATTGGGTGCAGTTTCATGAGGTGAACAAGGCAGCCGTTAATTCTCATGCCACAGAATCAGTGAAAAGCTGTTTTAAAACAGTCACCCAGTGTCAGCCAGGCACCTCAGTTTTCTACAGTGTGCTTGACATTGCCACTGTGGTGGATTGTCTTTGGCTCTAGAGGCTTCTTTAACTCCTTTTATAACTGAGATAAGAAGAAAGTCCTCTTACTATTCACCCACTATAAAATTGAAATACCCATTGTTTATACTGTTGATATATATATAGCTTGGATATGAAATGAAATTGCTTTATAGAATCTGGCCTTGGACTGGTAACTCTGCTTCCGCCACCATCCAAGTGCCGTGACTGTGGGCATGAGCTGCCATGTCTGGCTCCTCAACACTTCCTTAAATCATTCTTTGAATTGGGTAGCATTTACCTACAGTGGAATGCAAAGATCTTAGCAGTGTAGTTGAGTGCATTTTTGGAAATACACACACCCCCATGACAATAACCACAGTGAAAACAGGCATCTCCATCAGCCCACCTCCCTGCAAAGGTGGACATTATTTTGATTACTGTTATATGACCTGGGTTTTGCCAGTACTTAAACTTCAAATAAATAAAATTATGTGACATCTCCAATTTTTCAACAATATTTTCATGACACATCATTTTTAAGTGGTAATGTTTAGTTCTATAAGAATTATTAAGTTTGAAAATAAAATAAAATAAATAATTAAGTTTGTTAATTCAGTCTCTAATTGTTAACAGCTGAGGCTAGTGCGAATACTATTGTGTTGGTTAGTTTTCAGATATTTGAGGCTTTTAAAAAATAAACTTGGTTTCCAGTTTAACATAAACAGAAAATATCAAAGTTAGATTTCCTTCACCTTTTTTTCCATGTCTGGCTCATTGTATTTCCTGTCCTGGTGAATGATTTGTGCTCACAAATAAAGAATGAGAATTTCTGCCAATTGTTTAAGTTGAGGTAGTTGACAGTGTTGCTAAGATCTGTCATTTCACTTACATTTCACTTACATTTCACAATCTGTTCATGCCACTCATCAAGAGAAGAGACACACATCTGAGTGCTAAGCTTCCGGGTGGCACTTCATCTCTGATAACCTGGCATTTTGATCTGCTTCATCTAATGTTGTCAGTCTCTAGTTTTCTTACTCTTTCTGTTTGTATAGTGCCGTTTTTTCATTCTTTTATGCTATCTGTGTTATTACAAAAGTGCAGCTCTTAGACACCCATAAAGTTGGGTATCCTGTCCCTTATTTATATTTGGCCTATGTAATATAATAATTGGCCTCTTGGTTTCCTTCTCGATGACTGATGTGAGGAATTCACCTTTAGTTTTCATCAGCTTGCTTCTGGTATATCTGGCAGGCTTTGTTTGCATTTAACCTGCCTCTATTTGCATTTCTTAGATCTTTAAATGTAATTTCATTTAAAAAGAAATTGACACTTGGCCTGTTGGGCTGCTTGTTCATGAGCCCCTGGCTGCTCAAGTGTGCATGAGTCCCTTTTCTGTCCTCCTCACAGTGGTGACTTCTGTAGCTCTGCCTTCAGGTTTACTGGCCCATTTGTTGTTTCCATGTGCGCTCTGTAGTTAAATCTACCCAGTGAATATTTCATTCCAGATACTGACTCTCAGTTCTATACTGTTCCCATTATTCTTTGTATACTTACAAATTCTACCTCTCAATTGAGCTTCCCCTTCAGTCCCTCTATTTCCTCTCTGTTGCTCTTCTCAGACTCACAAAACTTTTATACAAAACTTTCTATTAATTATAAATCTGAGTCATTTTGAATGTGGCTTTTCCGACTCTTCTGCCCTTGCCCATGACTCGAATTTTTCTGTTTTCCTTCTTGAGTAGTGACTTTTAATTGTGCAGTAGACATTGTGGGTGATGCCTGTTCATTTCTGAAGAGTGTTGATTTTATTTGTTTTGCATTGATTAATGGTAAGTTTTACTCAGTTCTGGGGTGTAGGGTTTTCCTCCTAAGATATGCCCCCCTCCTAGTTTTAATTGAAAGTCCAACGTGTTTACCAAGACCCACATGTAACTCAGACACCAAACTTTCCCTTGTACTGGAAGCAGCTGGAAACTCTGTTCAGCTCATTAGCCTTTTACTGTTTTCCTGAGGGCTCCCACACATGGGATTTTTTCTCGATTTCAAGTTGTTCTGGAAGCAAGTATCTGTGTTCTGATGACGCAGGCTAGTTGGTGCCATCTTTTAGCTAAGTTCCTGATGCTTCCACCCTCTAATGCTGGGTAAGAGCTCCACGAACACAAATTCGAGTCCTTTCCTGTTTGTTTTAGGCTGCCTTTTCAGAAGCCAATTTCAGTGCTCTGCTTGGAGTTTATTGTAAGCACACAAAAGAGGGCCACTCTAATATACATTTCCTTGCCATTATTGAATAACAGCTCATTTTTAATGGAGTTTACTTCAGATAATTATTGTTTTTATTTTGAGCTCATTAGTTCTTTTTTTCTGTTTTTAGATATGAAGAAAAAGCTAAAAAAGACTTGGAACGATACAATAATCAAATGAAGAAAGCTATTGAACAGGAACCACAAGTATCATTAAAAGATGGCAGAAAAAAGATAAAGGCCACCAGTGCGTGGGGGTTGACACAAAAACACAAGTTGAAAGCCTCATTATCTAATCAGCCAAAGCTTGAGGAGCTCTTTCAGTCCCAGAATGAAAAAAGGAAGAGTGAAAATATTAAAATAGCTGAGGTCCCCTTTTCTATGGAAAACTTAAAAGTGAATTTTAAGAAACAGAAGAAAGTTGACTTGGAAGAGAAGGATGAGATTTGCTTGATCCACAGTCTCAAGTTTCCTGATGCATGGCTGGTCACATCTAGAACAGATGTCATGTTACTGAACCCATACAGAGTGGAGGAAGCCCTGCTATTTAAAAGACTCCTTGAGAATCATAAACTCCCTGCAGAGCCACTGGAAAAGCCAATTGTATTAACAGAGAGGTATGGTAAAGTAAGAGGGTTTTTTTTTTCTTTAACTCTTAATGTTTAATGTTAAAAGTTGAAGGTTCTTTTCTAGTTAGGATAAGTGATACTTATTTGAAGGAATATGTTAGAAAGTTTTTCTGAACACTAATGGTGCCACTAACTGCTTAGAAACAATGTTAGAAGATTCTGAGTGAGTTACATCTTGACTCAGTACGCAAGCACGTTTCTCCTGTACCTTTGTGACTTCTCTAAGATAACCGAAAGCTAGAGGGCTGTGGCTCTCTCTGCTGTTCCACTGTTCTGTCATTAGCAAACACCAGAGCAGAATTAAACAGTGAATGCCTTTAGCAGGCATTACCAAGAGTTTTTGCCCCATCCCGTTTCTAGCTGTATACAAGTATGTACATAGACACTTTTCCTTTCATTCATTAAAGTATGTGAGAATAATTCTTACTCTTAGTCCTTTCACATACTCATAAAAATGATTAGTTTTTAACCTAATCACAAATGCCTTTTTCATACCTTGCTCAATAATGAAAGCTTAGAATTGTTCCTCATTGTTCCCAAGGGTTTTGTTTTTGTTTTATTTGGTTTTTTAGTTTTATAATTTTGAATTTAATTTCTATCTGTAAGTTCTACATATTATATTTGGGTGTAGTTTTTTTATTGTGTGATTGATTTACTATGTAGCAGTCAATGAAATATTCTTTTGTCTCTGATTAGCATTGAGGTTTTGGGGTTGGGATTTTTTTGACATTTGTTTATTTGTTTATTTTGTGTGTGTGTAAGTCACATATAATTGGGTGCTTTCAGATGCCAGAGGAAGGCATCAGACCCCTAGAGCTGCAGTTACAGGCCATTGTGAGCAACCAGCTGTGGGTGCTAGGAACTGAACTCTGGTCTTTTCTGGAAGAGCAGCCAGTGCTCTTAACCACTGAGCCATCTCTCCAGCTCCTGATAAGGTACTTATCCCTCACCTCCCCTGTCTTTAGCTGGAGGTTAACCACAGGAAAAGAGAGGAGACTTAGAGTTTACTCTCCAGTGGGGCTTCCACCCAGCAGGAAGGGCTGTGTGCTTCAAACCTCAGCACAGTTCCCCAGCTCTGGACGAAGGTGATCCTCCCTCTCAAAGTCCTCAACTACCTCTCTATCTAATGTCTAATAATCTGCTAATAATTTTTCCTGAACTAATTATATTTTTTCATTGTAAAGGTGGTGTGTCTTTTTTATATCTTATATGAGTAACTTGTTTATGTACAAATAAGTAATAACCAAGCTATAAACTATCTTTTTTTAACACTTAGTTTCTAGTCTGAACCAGACTGAAATACTAGGACAAAGTAGCTAAAACTGCAGTTTACAGGCTGGTAAGAATGTTCTCAATAGAATGTTCATCACTGGATAACTTCAAAAGGACCAGGAATAAAGAAAGCAGTGTCCGTGTGGGGGTATGTTGAGAATATGGCCATTTAATGAAAAACAACATAGCACAAACAGGAGGACACTTGTCCAGTCTGTCTTTTCAATAAGGCAGCAGTGATCACATGACAAAAACTTAGGACTGTCCACAGCTTTTCTAGAGACTGACTCGGGAATCTTACCCAAGGAACAACTGACAGCAGTTTTTCCCTGTTTCCTCATGAACAGCCAGGACACATCTGATTTGGTAACTTGATTGCTTTTCTCAATGGTATTTATAGATTTTCATTTACTTTTCAGAAACTCTTTCTGTGCCTACTTAAAATTCAGCTTCTTACACATGTTAGCGTGACTTTTTTTGTTCACAGAGATGCAGTGAGAGCTGTTTTTTGTGCTCATGCTCTAAGGGAGGCAGTTTTCCTGACTGAGCATCGGCCCTGAGAAAAGTGATTCCAAGTGTCTCCCTGGTATCTGATGCTGCTTTTCTAATGGAGCCCTGGACTGAGCACCTCACTGGGCTGATAGGGGAGCTATGGATTGGGTGCAGTGTTTTCAACAGTAGACTAATGCTAGCTGTGTAACTTATGTCTGAAGGGAGTGATTGAAGTATGTATATAGCGATTATAACCACAGAACAATGGTTCACGTTTGCTGAGCCCTTACTGGATGACGGGAACTCCACTGTGATCTTACAGAGTTGGTGAGATGAGCTACACATACAGCCATAGTGTTCCGTGATATCTGCTCTCACCGTCAATGGAGTCCTCAGCCTTCTGAGCCAATTGAAAGACTTCATTTGTTTTCCAAGGGGAATGGATTTGTAACAACACACTGTACCTCAGACAGCGCTTGGTTGTGTACCTTAGTCAGTCTCTCTGCTGTGGTCAGCTCTCTTTTGTAATGACTCTTCAGGGGCACCTTTGTCAAGCATGCTGTGCTTGCATTGGACTGAAAGACTCTCTCCCAAGGTTTGAACTGAAAAATTTACCAGTTTTTGGAAGAAAAGGGATCTTCTATTTAATCTTCTTGCTATTGAAGAAGCCTTGAGTAGCATTTGACTTTGAGCATAACGACTCAAAGTGAGTAGCTTTTCATTTCAGATAGCTACTTTAAAGGTATTCACCGTGGGTTAATTTTTGATTTGTACTATATTTAGAGAAATACTGTTCATATTTCTCATTTAGTTTGTGACATTCTCAAAGAGACAAGTTGTCCTTTATGTTTGTTCTTCCTCCTTTCTGGGCATACTCCACATTGGGCCTCTTATACAATGCTAACAATGCAGAGTGCTTCCTTACAGGGCGTGGCACACTCTTCAAAACACCCCTGGATTATCGTCCATAAATCCTCTTATTTCAATTTGAATATTTAAGATAAAGGACCTTAATTTCTTTCTTTTTCAGTCTTTTTAATGGGTCTCATTATTTAGAGGTGTTACATAAAATGTCAGCAGTCGACCAGAGATGCAGTGGATCAGCTTACCTGAGTGACCCTCGTCTTACAGCAAATGGCTTCAAGATCAAACTGACACCAGGTACAATAATGTGGCTTAATATCTCTGACTTGGGAAAAAAAAATAAACCTTCTTTCAAGAGCTGCATTTGGCTTTTGGGGTTTTCAGGTATATTTTCATTTCACTATAAGTCATTGTCAGCTGTGCAGAAGTGGACTTCCTTCAGAGGGCCATTCAGGTGATCGGTGCACTTTCTGTTGTCTTTCCACATGGCAACCCAGCTGCCTTCTTGCTATCAGAACTCTTTGGTGTCAAAACAAATATGTAAATGGTCTAATGAAAATGGCTATCTCTTTTGATGCTTAAAAACATTTACTTGTTTTGCCAAGTGACATGGAGCATCAGCTGTCTCACATGAACGTCTGGATTCCATGGCCTCACCAGACAGATTGAAAAGAATGTATCTGCTGTGGGGAGTCCAGTTCTTTGTTGGCCTTCTCTGTCTTTTTATAGATTCCATACTGCCATAGCTCCCTGGGTTAGCCTTTCTGTTACTTCCCCTTTGTCTTCTGTCCAGTACCACAGGCACCATTCAGAAAGACTCCATTGCCTAAATAAATTATCACATCCAAAATGCCAGAAAGGATTTTTTAAAGGAGTATTTTCACAGAGACACAGTAAGTGGGGGCTGGAGAGATGGCTCAGCAGTTAAGAGCACTGGCCGCTTTTCCAGAGGACTCACAGAGCAGCACACAACTGTCTGTAACTCCAGTTCCACAGAATCCAACAACCTGTTCTGTCCTCCTCATGCAAGGCTTCACACAATGCAGACAAAACATACAGAAAATAATAAATATTAGAAAGAAAATAAGTAACAACAGTATATAGAAGCACAGAGCTGGATATCTGGGAAAAAATGTTTCAGTATTCCAAACTTCCAATTTTGGGTGATTTTCACAGTTTGACAAGGTAAAGATATCTCTGCAGAACACCTTACCTCCGTGATTCCAGCTGCTTAGGCATGGGATGGAGATTGCGTGTCCAGAATACACAGTTCTCAGTTTCTTTGTTAGTAACAGCTAATAACTTTTGAGTAACCATTATATGCAGAGTAGCCTTCAAAGAATTAACATATCAGCCTGTTTACTCCCCTAGCCATCTCCAGAGTAGCTTCTATGGCAGTCTCTGTTTTACAGATGAAAAAAGTTAAAGCCTGGAAAAGTTAAGTGTGCTCTAGAGGACACTCAGTGTTAGATCTAGGATTAGAACCCACACGGGCTGCCTCGAGAGTCCAACCCTTAAGAAATTCATTGCATAGCCCTCCACTAAAGTGAGTATATTATCTTCACAAAGTAAGTGTAAACCCAGAGGTAACAGGACTCCTTGGCAAGGCTGGGCATGGTGATCCATGTTTGTTACCATACCCTGAGAGGCTGGGACAGGAACAGTGCTTCCTTCATGTGTGGGACTATCCTGATGTATATAATGAGTTTAAAGCAATCTTGGGCTACATAGGGAGGTCCCAAAACAGAAAGCAAACAAACAAAAAATAAGCTTAGTACTCTGCAGTAGCATGGCTACCCGTTTAAATCCTTCTCCAGCCTTCAGCCCCTCTCAGACCTGAACTGATTCAGAGTCATTTCTCTTAGTCTTCGTTGAGATCTTTTCCTTGAGGCCTCTGGCATCTTTTAATTGGAAAATTTGAAGTATGAAGAACGGTGTGTGTGGAGGGGGACAGATTTTGTTTCTTTATCTGTTTCTCTAGTTTGTATTGCTGGAAGGAGCCTTTTCTTCAGATCTGTGTAAATATCTAAGAAGGATGGCCTGGAGCCTGCTGTGTCCTCCTTGCCTTCCTTGGTTGGTGATTTTGAGTCCCACTTGAGGTCCTTCCGCTCATTTCATCTCCCATCATTGAACTCTGTAGCTCTTCTTGTAGTGCTCGATGATATATCATCTCATCTTTCCTCAGTTGTTTCCTGAGGGAAACATTAGTGTTCCTACTGATCGGTCTGCCACTGTTGCATCTACCATTTGGTCTTGAAACTACGCAATAACTGAGAACAGGTTTGAGAGCAGATCATTCAAGTCCCTAGACCTGCAGTCCTTCAAGCTCTACCACACTCCTGTTTTCATTGGTTCACCAACAGCCATTAATCCACAGTTCTAGGTGGCACGATATTGATTCCAGTATAAGGGTGCTATCGTTCAAATGGGATGAGTGCCTTCTGTTCGCTAGTGTCAGAGCTGATGCTTTGGAATACCTACCACTGTGGATGTTCTGCCCAGTTACACATTCAGTCATGTGGCCCTTGGTTTGAATGACTAAATTACCTAAAATAGCTTAATAAATAACACCAGTTTCCAGTATTTTCTTAGTTGAATCTTTGAATAAACACTAGCATTTTAATTTCCTGAAATACTATAGTAACAAGTGTCTATTTTTATTCTTGCTAAGTTAAAATAATTGAGGTCTTTAAATTAGATATAAGGCCAGTGGGCTAGAACTTGAAGTACAGCAGTTGATAAAACACTCAAACCATTTTGATTTTAATAAATATCATGGGACTTCATTCTCTCTCCAAAGAAAGCAATGTTCTAACTAAATGCGAGGAACAGACAGTAGGAACTGAGATTCAATTAAATTATATAAAGCACATGTGGTGTCACTGAGCACCTATGACTTAATTGAAGCCTTCTGGGAAATTATTATTTGTTCTCCATAAAGGAACAAACTTTGTCCTGAAATATTAAATTCTGATGAAGGTTCACTAAATGTTCTAACAGTGATTTTTTTTCCAATGGATTTGTTCTGGAATATAATGCTAACTAACTTAACTATGCCCCTGTGTGTTTTTGTTTTTTCTCTCAGGAGTTTCCAGTACTGAAAACTACTTGGAAATAGAAGGCATGGCTAAGTGTCTCCCATTCTATGGAGTAATGGATTTAAAGGAAATTCTTAATGCCATAATAGACAGAAATGCAAAGGAGCTCTACGAATGCAGGCCACGCAAAGTGGCGAGTTATCTGGAGGTGCGCTTCTTTGGTCACATGGGTGACCTCACTTTTACAGCTCTTAATCAAATAGAAACCTTATTTTTGTCTTGTTTTAAGATAGGGTCCTACTATGGGGCCCTCGCTAGCCTAGAGTCCCTCCGTGAACCAGGCTGGTCTTGAATTCTCAAAGATGCACTGCCTCTGCCACCCTCCTTTAACCCTCTGCTGGATTCAAGGGCTATGTCACCCACTCAGCCCCACAGTAAATGGCCAAAAGGGTAGATTCTAAAATGTTTGTTTTCACAAAGAAACTGCTATTTTAAAATACTCAATAAAAATATTTCAAAGCATAGACTGTGATAAATGCTATGAGAGCTCTTATAATACAATTTTGAGACACTCTTATTTATGAAACACGCTGTAGGATTGTTTTCTATTAATTTCATATGTAATCTCAGAATGGATTCCAAATTTTTCAACTTTTATATCATATTGTTTGTCTAAAACATTGTATTTTGATTCTAAACCTGAGCTCTTCAAAAGGAAGAGAAAGATCTAAATTATTGAGTAAATGGAGCTAAATTGTTGAAAAAATGGAAATTTCACTTTGCTAAGACTTTATAGCATCTACCAAAATGAGAATTGCAAAATTAGGTTTAAAAAGTTCAGAGCAAGCAGGGCTTGATGTTGTTTCTGTCCTCCCAGCACTCAAACAACTGAGGCACGGAGATCACAGACTTGCAGCCAACCAGGACTACATACCTTGTCTTAAAAGAAGAGGGCTAAGCCCATCCAAGTATAGTTTAAGGGCCATGACTTTTGCACTGAAGTTCTAAGTGTCTCCCATTAAGGTCAGCTATTGTTATTTTCAAAACAAATATGACTTTATTTACATCCTCTTTCTTGTCCATGGTGTTCAGACACAGGGCATGCCCATCCCCGTGACTCTGGAGAGTACACTCAGACCAGCTCTGTTGACAAAGCCCTTGGGAGCTTTGCCTTGTGGAAATTCCCAGCCCGTTGGCAGGGCAATTCAGCACTGATAGTTTCAGGGAACTCCAAAGAAGTCTTTTTCTTAAGAGCAAAAAAACATGTGGACAAGAAATAAAGTTTCAGAAGTAATGGAGAAAAAACCAGTTGAGACTAGACTTAAATGGATTTGCTCATCTGAATCACCTTGGAGTAACTAGGTATGATTGTGATGGGAATGCTCTTTTAAAAAAGAAGCTGACCAAGCACACATCTTTAATCCCAGGACTTGGGAGACAAAAGGCAGGAGGATCTCTGAGTTAGAAGCCAGCCTGGTCTACAGAGTGAGTTCAGGGATAGCCAGAGCTACACAGAGAAACCCTATTTGGAAAAACCAAAGGGAATGATAAATATTCCAGTGGGTTTTTTTTTTCCGGGGGGGGGGGGGGGGTAAGGATGTTTTTGTCCTTTTGTTTGTCTGTCTGTTTGTTTGTTTGTTTGTTTGTTTGGGAACCTCACTATGTAGCCCAGACTGGTCTCAAACTCATACCAGTCTCCCTGTCTCAACTTCCCAGGTACTTGGGATTACACATATACAGTGTCAAAGCTAGCTAAAAGGAAACTTGAGGTGAATAAGAAGGTGCCTGTGGTGAAAGGAGAAAAGTTGTCTGCTTGGAGTGGAGGATTAGGGTGACTTGGGCATGTCAGTACTGTAACAGATCTGAAACCAAGAAAATAGCTACAATAAAAGAAAGGACAGTCTGTGCAGAACAGGACAATCTCTAGGTGTCAATGAGGGCTCTTAAGACCTGACATTTGGATTGGGTCAGACCGTAACAGCTGCATGACTCCAGTATTGTATGGTAGAATTTATCTTACACGAAGGATATTAACAAGTTGGATATGGTGAGAGACTAAGGATCAGTGAGAGACACCCAAACACACTGTACACCAGAAACTCACTAAGTCGACCCTAGTGCTGGATTCTGAGTAGTTCATTCACTACTCAACCTCGGGGAAGGAAAGATGTTCCAGGGAGGCTTGTGAGTCTGAGAGTAAGGAGAGGCTAAAGGTCAAAGGGAAGGAAAGACAGATTATGGTGAAATTGTTAGGGTGATAGACTTGTGGCTAAAGAGAATAATGTTGAAATGCACAACTCTAAGGTGCAGGATTTTTTTTTTTTTTTTTTGATATTGAAAGAACCAGCCTAGTTTATAATTCTCATCCCCTAAGCCCTTCTTTTTCCTGTATCAGAAAATGACATTTCTATACCAAACCTGAGGGCATCCCCTTTGATTTTGGCAGGCCTCATAACCAGTCTGCTAACCACCTGTAAGGCAGATACCATAGCAGCTCTTGTCACTACAGCCACAGCTCTCACCAGCATCACAATGGTTGTCAGCCTCAAACCCCATTTCTCTCTGCAGCCATGGCATGGGAAACACTTGGCAGGCATTTTTCAACCTTGGTTCCTTCCCTGTGTATTCAAATAAACTCCAGTCCTCCTGTCCTGGACAGTGATCTGGTCCCAGGGTCTCCCCGTCCCCCCATGCTCAACTTCTGTCTTGTCTGCTTCTCTCTGCCACACCCAAACAGAACATCCCATTCTCTGAAATGCTTTACTTTGCTCACGGCATTTGCATGCTAATTGAAAAGCCTAAATGTCATCCCTCTGAGTAAGGCTTCCTGTTTACACAGTCACTGCTATTGCTCAGTTAATTGTGTGTATGATATTTATTCAGTTTTTTGTCTCATCAGTTTTTTGTTTCTCTGCATTAAAATGTAAATTCCATGAGAAGATCTTGGGTTCAGTTGCCCACTACTTTATCTCCAGAATCTACAGCATTGTTGGTGCTTAATAAATATTTTTAAGTGAATGAATATCAGTTTTTATCTTGCCAGAATGTATTTTTACTTCAGGGTCTATCATGATGAAATGTGTCACTTTTCTTTTTACAGGGAGAAGCAGTCCGGCTGTCACGACAATTACCCATGTACTTACCAAGAGAGGACATCCAAGATCTTATCTGTAAAATGAAGCACCAGTTTGGAAATGATATTAAAGGGTGTGTCCATGGCCGCCCTTTTTTTCACCATTTAACCCATCTTCCAGAAACTTCATGATTAAACTTATAATAATTAGTTACTGTTGAAATTAACGTGGGTTTTAAACCATTTTTGTATCAAAATGATTATAAGTGAGGATTTACTGGTTTATTTGTATACTGGAAATTTTTTTATGTAAAATATATAAATAAATAATATGCAGTGTTGATTTTGTTCTTGATTCCAACCTTCAAACCAGTTGTAAGTTGTAGGCACCACAGCAGAGGACAGGTGTGCTCCCTGGTACCTGACTTAGGAGGTTAACTGTTTAGAGAGAATGTACCTATCACAAATTAGCTGGCACATCACAAAGGAGTTTTCAGTTCAGTTTTAAAGTAGGCTGCAGAGGGAGGGAATGAGAACATGACAAAATAAGGTATTGCTGCCTCTCCAATATGATAATATTTTAGCTTTTAGGGTCAGATTTTGTCAGAGACCATTTATGGGAAAATCAACATTCTTAACAGAAAAAAATAGGTTACAGTCTTTATTTTTTTCCTCACATGTATTCCTTTATAAACCAGGTCAGTGTTCTGATACTTTATCAAAAACTTGGAACATGGTTTATTTAATGATTACATTTGGTGTCTAAATTAAGGGTATGTTGTAGTGGGTGTGGCATTTCCACACACTATCTACAGTTTTCATGAGTCATCTATAAATTCTTAATATTTGTATCTACATACAAGTTACAATACCTGGAGTTATTCCTGTTGCTAAGTCTGTTTCCCCACCAAACTTAGGTTTCCCATGACCCAAGTACAGCTCTCCCTCATACCTCTCTAACTCACTTTGTAAATTTGGGGCATCTTGCTGATGTGTGTGTGTGTGGTATATGTGCACATTGGTATGGGTTTGCCCCCATGCGGGAATGGGAGAGCAGTCTTCTGCAATATTGCTTCCTGCAATGATCTCTTTTAACAGGGTCTCTTAGTGAACATTGATCTCATTGGTCTTTCCGTCAGGCTATCTAGTCATTGCCGGGTTTGTAGACTCCCGCTGCCAACCCAGCTTTTTTTTCCATATTGTGTGTTGAGGCAGGAGTGCTGGGGATCCGAACTCACATTCTCGTTCCTTACACACCCTAGAATCATCATCCAAGCCAAGTTAATGCTTTTTAATTGGACAAACTGAGAGGTAACAGCTCACCAAAAAAAAAAGAAGGAAAGTGTATCATACATGCACACCAGCCCTAAACAAAACATGGGGATTCCTTTCTCAAGAAGGCAGATTGGTCCTACCATAATTGAGTTAGAGAAACTCATTTTGTATTAGCTCATTTGAGCATCAGTTTAGAATTGCAGATACTGTCAACAGTAATTCCGAGGCGGAGCGTTCCTAACAGATAACATGAAAAGGGGTCTAAAGGCGCCTTATGGTCCACAAAGTACAAGTGTGCGATAGGGGCTCCACTGTGACAAATGCTTCCTTCAGCAAATGAACTCGGGTCTGGGACTAACTGCCTGCTTTTCTCATGTATTTCTTGAGATCATCCAAGTTTTGTTGTTCTGGGTTCTTGGCTCTGTTGAGTGTAGCCTATCTTCCAAGACACCCTCCCCCGCCCCGCCCGCCCCCACTAGCCCTGCCTCAGTCCCAGCAGCACCCGCGAGCCTTGGACAACATGGCTGGAGCAGGCAGCAACGGAGAGGCCCTGGCTCCCCGGATGGAGGTAACGGTTGTGGGCTGGGAGACTGAGAGCAGCCGAGTTAAGGACAGGGTGGAGAGATCCAGAGAGAAAGGACTTAAGTTACTCATTCCTCCTCTAGGCTTTTCTGTCCTCAGCTAGAGAAGGGGGAGGGGGAGGCTTTTAAATGTCATTTTCCCAGAGCACCGTTGGTACCCAAATGTGTTACTTATGGGGATGCCACTTCCGCCACGGTGTTGACACCCACACGGAGGCCTGTGGGTCCCTTTTGTATGAATACTTTACCAGACCAGACGCCAGGAGTGGCGTAGAGAGGTCTAGCATTTTAGGTTATTTACATAGTGAAAAATTTTGGTTCCAGATTCAGATGGACAGATTATTATTCTCCTTGATTATCTAGTTGTGGTTTTATATATTTTGTGGTTTAGGTTGCAGTTACTGGAACCCATACCTCTGCAGCCTACATTTTTAAACTAAAAGCATAAAATGGTTTTCCCTTTTTCCTTTTTTTTTTTTTTTTTTTTTTTTTTTTTTTTTTTTTTTTTTTTTTTTTTTTTTTTGCAAGATTCTTCCAGTCTCTTGAAAGGTGGAAAAGGGAGTGAGAGCCCTTAACTAAATTCAGGTTACAGTTCACACATACAAAATAGGTTAACTCTTAACAGTTCCAACTGCAAAGGAAAATGCTGATGAGACACCAACAATGCTGGCTAACTTACCCAGATATTAAAACAAGATGGGACTCCGTGTAGAACATCCACCTGTCATGCACAAATGGTCAAGACAAGACTGGATCCCCAGCATGCCCATCCCCTCCAATAAGAGGAATTAGATACCCAAGGATAGAGTGTCCATGGAATCAAGGATTTGTGATGCTATCCAGACAGCGGTACACATGATGAGATGGAAGCAGATGCTTGTTAAGAGACTTGAGTACAGGCTCCATTTCTCTTTGTTGATGTGATCATTAGTGAAACAAAGAAAGGAACTGACAGAAAATAGTCACTTTTACTGCAGAGCCAAATGAAAATAGAGATTGTCAACAACTTTCTACATTCATTAGCGTGAAAAATCAAAAGTTAGCTTTAATCTGGGCCTGGGCTACCAGGCCTGTAACCTTAGTTATTCAGAAGGAGGAGGAGGCACGAAGATTGAAAACCAGAGGCCTGGCTGGATACAAAGCAAGTTCAACGCCAGTCTGGGCAAATTAGCAAGATCCTTGTCTCAAAAGTTTAAAACAAAGAGGAAAGAGGGGTGCAGCTATAGATACAGCGCAGAGCATGATAGACTACACTGCTAGTGTGTGTGTGTGTGTGTACTTCAAAACCTTCCCTGTGTTCAGAAATGCTAACAAGCCAACAGCCCACTGTGGACTCTTACACCACTACTTTACAACACCCCTTTAAGGTTCGTTTCTCTGTTTAATTGGTTAGGGGCCACAGGTTTTTACTGTAACTTTAAAATCTTGTATCAGTATCATCAAAAATGGGCTTTGTATGATGGGTTTCATAAAAATAAATTGATAGGCATCATATCCAGAGTTCCAAAAGGGAGTAGGGTGGAGGGAGGATAGGCAAATGGGATAAGACCAAAACTTAATTTATGACAACTTGCCAGGTGATGCAGCATTGCTGGTGGGAATGCCGCATGTGGACAAGTGCTGTCCCATTCTGTGACACAGAGACCCGTAGGATTTCAAGTCAATTTATTTCATCCTTTTTCTTAGTTTTTGATACTCTGTGTGGCATTCATTTCTGTAAACCTGTATTTATTTATTTTTGTTTTTGTTTTTTGAGACAGGGCTTCTCTTTGTAGCTTTGGAGCCTCTCCTGGCACTTGCTCTGGAGACCAGGCTGGCCTCGAACTCAAAGAGATCCGCCTGGCTCTGCCTCCTGAGTGCTGGGATTAAAGGCGTGCACCACCAACGCCCAGCTTATTTATTTATTTATTTATTTATTTATTTATTTATTGCTGAACCATTAAAGTGCACTATCTAGAATAGTTAAAAGGTCTCACTCCAACTCTGCTGTGGTGCATGGCCATCTGCTAAGTTCTGAAGTTCATATGTGAACCTGATCCCCAAGTCCAGGATCATTTCTAAAAGTCTGTATGTAACGTGACCCTCTCTACTCTATCTTGAACATTCATCGGGATCGGGAATGGTCTCTCTCTTTTTTTTTTTTGTCCAGCAAAATTTAACTATAATAAGTCATTCCTCTCTGAATTAGGTCACCTTTTTCATAAATTTTTAACTTCTCAGAGGATCTAGATTTCCACTGTCCTCAAGTATGACTCAGAATCGTAGCAGATTCTCGGTCTTGGTTGAATGGCACCTGTGCCACACCCGTGTGCAATGAGAGGGCATACCTCACCTCTAGAGAGACGGAATAGTGGATGCTAGTGTTCTTGTGAAGTTATAGAGTGTTGTTCGTGCACAGAGTGCCACTGCAAAGAGACCTATTGAAGAAATTATTGAACCTAAACTTTTTTAGTTTTTCATTAATTTTTTTGTTTTACACACTGACCACAGTTTCCCCTCCCTCCTCTCCTCCTGTCCCCACCCTGCCTCCCGTCTACCCTCCTCCCTACACATTCCCTCCCCCCCCCCCCCCCCCGCATTGTTTCCATTCCGAAAGGGACTGGCCTCCCATGGGTGTGAACAAATCATGGTACATCAAGTTGAGGCAGGACCACCCTGGATCAAGTGTGGGCAAGGCATTCAGCATGGGGAATAGGTTCCCAAAAGCCAGCTAAGTGTGGAAGGGACAAGTCATGATCTCCCTGCTAGGAGCCTCACAGTCAGACCAAGCTATACAACTATCGCACACATGCAGAGGGCCTAGGTGGGTACCATGTTGGCTCCCTAAGTCCAGAGTCCATGAGCTCAGGTCAGCTGTCTCTGTGGTTGAACCAACTCTTAAGATTGATAGGAATCTTGCAGAAGAACAAATGGGTTTAGGGGATAGGGACAAGCATGTATGCCAGTGTGTGGTGAGTGCAAGGAATGGTACAGACAGAGACTGGGTATCACCAGCAATGCCTCGATGAGAAAAGGCCTCAGGCCTGGAAGGACTGAAGAATGCTTGTTTTCTAATGACTGTGAGAGGCTAATACAAATTTTAAACACGAAATGCTAAAGTGCAAAATAAGATTAAGGACACTTCACCCAAATTATTAGGGAAGTTATGTTTGAAAATTAGAGAGTTTGAGGGAACCAAACAAAAAGGGTTAAAGGCTCTGTGGAAACATAATTCATATGAGAGTTGAGGCCTTCGCCACCCTGCAGTGTTTTCCACTTTGGTTCTGCAGGTACTGTTGGAAGGTAAGTGGAGAAGCCTTTGCCCCACTGCCACTAACTTATGATGATAAGAGATCCCTAGAACAGTTAACCATCCTAAGGGAACCCATGTCATATACCACATTTTAAAACATGTTTAATTTTGAGCTGAGTTTGCACTTGGTGTCTTTTGGAATCCAACCTAAACTTTGTAGCTGTTACTTAAATGCAACAGTTCTCTGGTATAAGAGACTTAAATATCCAAATACAACTTTATGGGTAGCATTTATATGGAGATGCTCAATACATAATAACAGGCAATCCAACTGATCATTAAAGCTAGACTTCCTTGATTTTTAAGAACTTTCTGTTAGATAATTTATTTGTGCTTTCTAATTTAGCTCATAGAGATGAATGACAAGTTAAGAAACAGGCAAGAAATTGTGAATGGACTGAACATTTTTTTGGAAGAAAATGGTACGTTTGCTTAAGTGAATTTACATTTCTTTGAAACTTAAGAACATGTTATTTCTTAAAGAGATGTTTCTTTCTTTTTTTTTTTACTTGCTTTCATTTCATCTACAGATACTGGTGAATTCCAGTTTGTTTAAAAAACAAAACAAAACAAAACCCACAATCTGGGCTGCCAAAAGTGTATCTCAAGTCTTTCCCTAATATCAATAACAAATCTATATTCCTACATAGAAATCATCAAACATTTGTTAGGTGTTTATGATCTACTTTAAAGTTCTTTCCACCTTTTCTTTGTATTTCAATTTAGTTTTCTTGGTCATATAAAAACTTGTAGATTATAGGTAGCACATTTTACCACATACCTAAAGATGATAAACTAGAGTTTTCGCTACCTGAACAGCTACCTCCCCATCTCCCTCCCTTTCTTAATAAGGTCTCTCTGTGTAACTCAGGCCCATTCAGAATCCTGCTTCAGCACCCCAGGGACTAAGTGAGATTAGCAATGTGTACCAACATGCCCTCCTTACATTCTGAATGGGGTATTAATACAATTAGATCAGACATCCTAATATTACTGTACATAGAATATATTTCTAGTCTCTTCCTAATGTGAAATATTTTGGTTATTCTTCTTAAATTGCCTTTCATAAAGCAGGTAGCCAAAGTGGATGTTTATCTCCTTAGCATGTATCTTTTGGTGGTAAGTTTATAACAAGGTATTTTTCTACATTCTCAAATAAATTCTTGGAGCTCATTCAACTCACTGAGTAGGCGCTGAAAACTTTTATCAGCTGTGCATCTCTTTCCTTTCAGATTCTATTTTCTAGTCTTCCTTTTGTCATGTCCATTCTGACATGACATTTTATTTATGTGATCCTGCTTCTACTTTTAGTTTTTCTCTTATGCTCATTTTGTTGTTGTTGTTTTGTTTGGTTGGTTTGGTTTGGTTTGGTTTGGTTTTTTTTGAGACAGGGTTTCTCTTTGTAGCTTTGGAGCCTGTCCTGGAATTCACTCTGTAGACAAGGCTGACCTTGAACTCACAGAGAGCTGCCTGCCTCTGCCTCCCAAGTACTAAGATTAAAGGCTTACATCACCACTGCCCGGCTTGTGCCCTCTTCTCAATGTTATTGTTTAACATATAATAAGCTGTACTATAATCTATCAGTTGCCCTCTTCTCAATGTTATTGTTTAACATATGATAAGCTGTACTATAATCTATCAGTATCATTATCACAACAAAACATTGTTAATTACATAATTTATTATTATGACCATACCTTAGAGATAGTATTATAAAAATGTAACATCTTAAAATATATATTAAACAATATATTATAATATGTTAACATTTTATGGTTAAAATAACCTTCTAATGGGAAAATTTTCAGTCTCTAAAACTTCCTCTCATACTTTATTCCAGATATGATTAAGGGTGTGGCCCACAGGTAGGGTGTAACAAGTCTTTCTCTGTCTAGCCAGCTCCCAAATAATGACATAGAGACTTTTTTTTACAATTTTTTTATTAATTTATTTTTTCATTCCTATCCCAGTTCCCCTCCGTCCTTTCCTTCTGCTCCCCCCACCTCCCATCTCTTCCTTGGAGAGGGTAAGGCCTCCCCTAGGAAGTCTACTAAGTGACACAGACATTTCTTATTAATTACGAATGTTTGGACTTAACTTATACTTGTTTCTAACTAGGTCTTACAACTTAACCCATTTCTATTCATCTCCATGCTGCCAGATGGCTCATGGCTTTTACCTCTCCCCACTGCATATCTGGCTTCCTCTGTGTCAGGCTGGCAGCTCCTCCTTTCTTCTTTCCCAAGCTCTCTCTGTCCAGAAGTCATGCCTATACCTCCTACCTAGCTAACTATTGGCCATTTAGCTTTTTTTTTTTTTTAACCAATCATAGTGACATATCTTTATACAGTATAATCAAATATCTTGCAACAGTAGAATGCTTATCTAGTATTTGTAGGCTCTGGTTTGATCCTCATCAGCAAACATGATGATGATGATTTCAAATGTCAACAAAGGTTTATACTTGTCCTGTAATCCTTATTCATATTTTAGGAATTTAAAGACCATACTTAATCATCCTCTTAACCAAGAATTGCCAATTGAAATTTAGAATAAAATATAAAATATTATTAGGTTAATAACAATTTGGTTAATATTAAGATATTTGAGTACTGAATTCTGGTCAATTGAAAGAATAAAATGAATGAAAGAGAAAATTTGAAAGAAAAGGTAGCTTGAATACTATTTAAAAAAAAAAAAACAAATGCAGTGGGTTGCAACTAGTGAACAAATAAAATGATGTCAAAGCCAGTATCATAGTCAGGAATTGTGTCACACATCTTTAATCTTAGTGCTTAAAGAGACGGGGCAGGCAGATCCCTGTGAGTTTTTGGCCACTGGTCAATACAGTGAGTTCCAGGGCAGCCTTGGAGAGGCTTTGTCTCAACACACAAACAAACAAAACAAAACAGTAATATATTTGTAAATACTCATATTCAATAACAAAGGAAAGAAAAGATAAAATACAGAAAAAAAGAAAAGTGAAAGTCTGGGTGGGGGGATGTGAGCTGTAGGAGAATCAAGAGTGGAGGGACCTGCTTAGGGACAGATTGCCAGGATGGCATTTTCTAGTATTCTGTACGAGTTCATAAATAGCCCTGGTGTCAGGTACTCTTAATTGATCAAAATTCCCTGGTTCCTTTTTTTCCCCTTTAGCATTGCCATAACGTTTGTGTACTCACACAAGTGCTTCTCATTCTTTGGGTGTTTGAATTAACACCACTAAGTTTGCAACTTACGATGTCTGTGTGACTTTATCTCTGCCTTTCAGTTGACAGACATCCAACCAGAAGACAGTCTATACATATGCATGCTTGTGTGACCCTCTGCTTCCTCTCTCCTTCAGTGCTTCTCTAGATATCATGCCCCTTGGGGAGACAGTCACAGGGAAATAAGATTCAAGATTCATTCAGAACCAAATCGGAATAAACTTGGATGTCAAGCCAAGACTTTCTACTTCCTGAGCAGGGAAATGACAAGTGCGATCTGAATTAGAATGGGGTGGGAGTCTGCTAAAATTCCATTAAAGTACTTTAGTCATATCATGTTCATTATGTTCTTTCTACATAGAAGAAGAAGCCTCTTTAGAAGAACTGGAAGAAGAGTCTGACGTTTTTGAGGTATAAACACATTTCTAAACTGAAATTCTATTAAAGATTTGAAGTATCTCTTTTTTTTCTCATCTGACACCTGCCAGTAGCATATGTTAATGACTTCACAGATGACACTGGCCCCATAGCTGCCAGTAGCATGTTGAGGACTTGAGGGATGACATTGGCTCCATGTAACAACTGTGCTAAGATTCTGTCATACTTTGATAAAAAGATGTGTGGAGTTAATTTAAATGTATCTTGATTCTGATGTTTGTCAGAATGTATTTGTTTTCCTCCTCAGTGCTATTGTTTTTTCCTTTCTGTTTCCATGTCATATTTTCTTCTGCATTCCAGATGGGTCCAGATATTTCCAGATGTTGTTGTTTGACTTCTTCTGACCTATAGCTATACTTCCTTTTCCATTAATTTGGTTGACTAAGGTTAAGGGCTAAAGCAGAACAAATCAGGCAGATGTGATCTTTGTCAATACAAATACTACTAGGATGCCTTTACTTTTAAGGAGAAAACTTAGTGTGTAAGACATTTGAAGTTTTAAAGAAATTGATTTATCAGCTTACATCTAATGCCTGAGTTTTAGGTGAGTTGTGGTGTACTGTTGTTGTTTGCAAGAAGCTACTTCCTGCCCTGTGCCTCTGACTGACCCTCACTCACACTGTGTCTCTCTTCTCTGAAGGAGGAAGAAACAGAAGCTCTGAGTGAAGATGGTTCCAAAGAAGCACACGATAAGTCAGTGAGATGCATACCATCTTCCAAAATTTATAACTTTAATCAAATGTAGAGCAAATACAATAGGCCCTGGCATTCTAGAGTCAGTAATGGAGTCTTCTGCAAGACTGTGTGGGCCTCAGAGGTGGACAGCTTTGGGTTCACTCTCAGATTTATTCATTACTAGATTCATTAGAGGTAATATTTACTTCACAGTATGTAAAGACCACATGAGATGAAACACAGAGACTAGAAGAACACTCAGGACATGTGCAGTGACTGATAGTTCACACTTGGTCCCTCTGTACATCTGTTTTTCAAGGGAAGTTACGTTGAAAAGACAAAGCATTTGTTGTTTTTATTTATTTAGAAACAATCATTTTACATATCCACCAATTCCCTATCCCTCCAATCCTCCCATGCCCCCTACCAACTCCCCAGCCCACCCCCACCCACGCCCCAAGGACGGTGAGGCTTTCCATGGGGAATCATCAAAAATCTGTCACCTCATTTGGGGGAAGATCTAGGCCCTCCTCCGTGTATTTGGGCTGAAATAATATCCCTCCATAGGGAATGGGCTCCCAAAGTCCATTTGTGCACTAGGGATAAATACTGGTTCCACTGTTAGAGGTCTCATAGCCTGCCCAGGCCTCCTAACTGGCACCCACATTCAGAGGGTTTGGTTCAGTCCAATGCTGGTTCCCCAGCTTTACGACTGGGGTGACTGGGGTTCGTGTGTTCTCACTAGACCAGGTCAGCTGATTCTGTAGATTTCTCCAGCAAGGTCTTGGCTGCTTTGCTCATCCCTTCCCCGTGTCTACACCTGGATTCCAGGATATGGCTGTGTTTAGATGTGGGTGCCTGCTTCTGCTTCCATCAGCTACTGGATGAAGGCTCTAGGATGGCCTTTAGGGTAGTCATCATTCTCATTATAGGGGAAGGGAATTTAAGGTAGCCTTTCCACTATTGCTTAGGTTCTTAATTGGGGTCATCCTTGTGGATCTCTGTACAATTCCCTAGTGCCAGATTTCTCTTTAAACCTATAGCGCCTCCCTCTATTGATGTGTCTCTTTTCTTGTTCTCTATTCCTCTCTCCATTCAATCCTCCTGATGCCTCATGTTCTCCTCCCCCTTCCTCTTCTCCCTTCCTCTTTTTCCTCCCTCCCACTTCCCTCCCTCAATGCTCCCAATTTGTTCAGGGGCTCTTGTCTTTTCTCCTTCACTGGGGGACCATGTATGTCTCTCTTACATCCTCCTTGTTTCCTTGCTTCTCTGGAGGTGTGGATTGTAGACTAGTATTCCTTTGCTCTATGTCTAATATCCAAATATGAGTGAGTAGATACCATGTTTGTCTCTCTGTGACTGGGTTACCTCACTTAGGATGGTTTCTTCTAATTCTATCAATTTGCCTGCAAATTTCAAGATTCCATTGTTTTTTCCCCGCTGAGTAGTACTCCATTGTGTAAATGTACCACATTTTCTGTCTCCATTCTTTGGTTGATGGGCATCTCGGTTGCTTCCAGGTTCTGGCTATTACAAATAATGCTGCTATGAACATAGTTGAACAGATGTCCTTATTGTATGAATGTGCATCCTTTGGGTAAAAGGCAAAGCATTTTTTTAAGATGCAGAATATGTTATTGTGCACCTAACTGTAACATGAATTTACTTTTAGAGAAGTCACTCATGTAGTGTTTCAGAATCGTATTCCAGCTTCATAGCTAGATACAAGAATATGATGATGCATTACTGTTGACCTTAAGTCAGTAGAAGAAACTCATATGTGGTTAAAAGTGTACATATATTCTGTGAAGTCAGCTTTGGAATAGAATATTTCAATGTGCTTATAATCTTCAAGTAAAATAGAAAAGAACATTTTAAAGGTCCATTTCAAGTAATTTTGAACAATGAATTTCTCTACCTTTTTCTTCTCATACATTTTCAAAAACACAGTGCCCCAGCTGTGGGTGACATATATTGTCTTTCTAAAACAGATTTGAAGACTATCTCTGGCATTTACATGAGATGGATAACTTTTCTACATTTCATTTTGTAGGGCAAAAACACATACTTACTAAAACTCATAAATAAATGAAAATAAAGAGGGAGAGAAGGAACTGATACTCAGAGTAATGCAATAACTAACATTCACTGACAGCTTAATATTTGTCGTGACCCGGCATGTCTCAGCTATAACCCACGACAGCCATATGGTTCTACCTGAGTGGGGGTGTGTGGATGTGGAAGCTCCTAGCAACCCAGCCAACGATAAAGACCAAACACAGGCATCTTGTCATCTTCAGAGAGCTCTCAGTTCCATGTTGTAGAGCTAGAGTCATTTCTTTATTAGCCATCTTTTCTGGTGTTTCTTAACCATCCTGCCAACACCACGAGGGAACCATCTCTCTTTGTTCTCTCTGCTCTGGTCGTTCACTCCTAACTCCTAACCTTCCATCCTCATACACCTCTGCTCTCCCTGCCCAGGTGAGGGCCTATTCAGATGCTTAGATGCATAGAGATGCAAATTAGAAGGCATATTACCCTGAGGCCTTGATAAACAATAGTAGCTGTACTGGCATTAACAATACAATAGTGGGCTGGAGCTTTCTGGTGCTCCATGTTTAGTGCAACCCAAGGCTGGATCTCAAAATATTCCATAGCAGAAATATTTTGGTCCCCCACAAATATTCTCTAGCTAATTTGACACAGCAATGAGAATTGTGGACAGTAAGACATCCACAGACACTTTCCCCCCAACTTCTCCCATCTTGTCCCTCATACATACTTTCTGTGTGCTTAATTTTGTGTGATGCTCACATTTTTCTACTGGTGCCCTTATTTCAATGTAGGTATGTATACCTTCAGTTCAAATGTACCTGTGAACACAGAAGTAACATTACACAGTCCACTCCCTTCCCCACTGAGGAATTGGGAGCCATCTTAGCAACCCCCAGATCACCTTTGCAGTGCTCCTTTCTAAAAGTGCCTGCCACTTCCCTATCTGAATTCTAATCTCTTCTCATTTTGACCCACCGAAAACCTCGTAGCATAAGTTCTTTTCTCCTAATCTGACCCACTTCTTGACCATATTCCATATTGCTACCAAGGAAAGTCTAATCTGATTAATCTCAGTGACAATCCTTAATTGGAACAGAAAATTTTCTTATGCTTGTGAAACTGGCCAGCCTCATGTCCAATGCACTTTTTCTCCTGTATTTAAACCTTAGCACACTAAATTGCTCTAAGTTTTCTGAAATAAGCCCTTTCTTATGTCTCTCTCTAGAATATGTTATAGCTAGATAGGAACTGGTAGGTCTGGAGTCTGTTGAGGATGGATCTGGACCTCCTGATCAGCTTTGAACATCACCTCCTATTTCTCTCTGTCAGCAGTAGTAAGGGAAGCATCGGTCCTTAGACTTTAAAATACCATCTGGGGCAGGGTGGCAGGGGTGGGGATAGGCTTTGAGGCCCATTAAGGGAGAACTGCCTCATGAGAGGAATGGGGTGTGAGTTCTACCTCTGGTCCCAGGTGGAGACATGATGCCCTGGTCAGCTCCAAAGGTTAGATTCTGCACGTACATAAACAGACATCACTTATCAATGGGACTAGTGGGTTATACAAAAAGAAAGAAGATGGGACACATGGGGGAGGGCCTAGGCCCGTCCCAAGATGATGTGGTGGACTTTGGGGAGCCACTGTCAAGGGCCCTACCCTGCCTGGTGGAATTTTCAAGAATAAAGAAAAACTGATAATAAAAAAGACTAGAACATTACATAGTATTGGCTCATTCTTGAAGAGTTAATCCAGCTGGACATGGCAATCACCTGGCCAGGAGACCGCACCTCAGGAAAGCAGATTCACCTGAAAACAGGCTGACACCAGGAATGATCATCCCTACAGTGACAGTTACCCTTCCCCATTGCCCCTCTGCCATGCAGGTGCTGAGATCCTATCTGCCCCAGAGTCCTGCCCAGCCTGCCCAATTTCCTGAGATCTTTTCCTTTCCTTCTTCGTGTGTGTCTCTTTTCCTTTTGCATACTGGCCAAAAGTCTCTGCTGCCTTTTCCTGGCACTCTGGGCTTCCTCATTACATTTGTGAAGCTTCCTCATTGTGAAGAAGCTTGGTCCAGCTTCTCGACAAGTAACAAGGTGCAGCTTTCTTGGACCCAAACTCAAAACCTGCTTTCCCCCTTTCTCTCCTCCATCTCCCTCCTGATGGCCTGCCTTGTTTTTTGTTTTGTTTTGTTTTGTTTTTTAACTCAGATTTTTAATAAAAATGTCCTTGTGCTCCCTAGTCTGTTTCTAAGTTCTTTAATTAATTAGAGTAAGAACCCAGTTGGGAAACCACAGTTCCCCTGGTAACATACTGTCTCAGATTTTCCCCTACCCAGTTTTGCTTGCTGTATACCTTAGCCCAAAGCCAACCAGTAGATTTTTACTTCTCTACACTTGGAATTAATATTAATTCTTGGAAATTGCTAAGGACTCCTGGACAAACTGGATACCTTCTTGGTATTTTATTATCCATATCGCCTAATTTAATTTCACATTTTATTGCATATTTATTTACATATATTTCCTTTAAGCATATTTATTTCCCTATCACTTGTTTCTACTGTATAAAATATATAGATTTGAAGTTACATCAATATGTATTAAATGTAATGTAATATTTTTGGTTGTGAGTCTAGCCTCTAATGGCTGAGCCATCTCTCCAGCCCAAATGTAATATAATATACAAATTAATTTTATGTGTCTTTCTTGCTCACTGAATGTTGATGCCTTAAAGGGAAATGGCAGCTTTGGGATTTTTCCTTAAATCCAATACAACAACCTGGTATATTCAGGTCACTAAATAACATTTTGCTTATCTGTTTTTTTGCCTCACAAATATTTATTGGGGTTTGCTGTTATGTTCCAGGAGCCATTATAGATTTTGACAAATATAAGTCAAAGCCTACCACAAGGTCCTGGCCTTCATAGAGTTTGTTCTTTATTAATCAGCCAACTAGTATCAGTTCCCTAAACACTTAGTAGTATGAATTTACAAAGCACTTTGTTCTCTTTTTATGATATCATTTGCTGATAATACTTAAAATAGTAATCTGAATTATTACTATTCTAAATGTCATCTGAATTAATGCTACTTTGCATTTTTTTATAGTGTAAGAACATCTCATAAAGTGTCCCTCAGGAGTATCACATCAATGACAGATGAAGAGGTTAGGATTAATTTAATTAAGTAATGTAACATGTCAAACTTTAGGAACTTGGTAACAGAAATACCAAGTGTTATTAATCACTACTTTAAAGTTCTGTAAGACTTAGCTATTGATGTGTGATTTTTCATGATTTCTTCACTTCCACATGTATATGTATTTCTAAATATTTTATGTGTCACAATAAGAACAGCTTCACCCTCTGTCTCTCCATCACTCTCCCTATCTCTGTGTATATACACACACACACATGCACACACAGAGAGATGCGTGCACCACTCTGTAGTTACAAGTGATGTCACTTAGCACTCACTGATTGACAGCCCATGTGCAGCTGCTGGCAAGTCTTCTGAACGCCATTTTTGTATAGTTCAGACATACACAAAATACAAAGCAACTGTGTTCAATGCACAGGTGTAATCAGTATTGCTATGTTCTCCTTGAACCCAAAGATAGCCTGTCCTCACATGTGAGATCATCAGAACTACACAGCCTCAGGACCTCTCACTATCGTGTTACTGAATCCTGACCTATGTTTACACAAATCTGTGTCTTGCAACTTGTCCTTTAAAAAAGAAAAGTCATATGTATAGCTAAACTGCCCCCTCTCCTTCCTATTTTACTTTACTGCCTGCCCTGTGAGTTAGCAGCAATCCTATAGCTGATTTATATCCTTCTTGCCTATATTTTTACTTTTTGATACTCACAGCTGGTCGAGTAAGATCTCACTAGCCACAGATCTTAACTTATTCATTTACAATTCTGGTGATTGAACTCAGGCCTTGTGCATGCTAATAAAGCATTCTGTCACCAAACTACACCTCCAGCCTTTATCTACATTGTTATTGGGTAGATTTACACATACACACACACACACACACACACACACACACACACACACACACACAAAACACACACCATTCACAAGCTTTTGTATAAATATATAAATGTGATATTCTCTGCAACTATTTTTATTGATTGATGGTTTGTAGGTATATTCGTGTTTGGAGGTTTAACAAAGACACCCTGAGTTGACAGGCTGGCTACACCCTATAGTTAGACAGCATACTGGCCTTGGGTTTGACAATCACTGAAGGGAAAAAAATGTAGAAGTCCTTTACATCAGTGTCACTAAGATTCACTCATTATCTTCATAGTTTTGCTGACTTTTCATTGTGTTAGGGAACCTAGACTGTGGAGGGGACCATGTTCAGGTTTCACAGTGGAGATGGTGTCATTAGTGGGAAATATCACAAAGCCCAGTGCTTTTTTTTTTTGTAAGATTTTATTTGTTTATTTGTATACGACATTCTGCTTCCATGTATATCTGCACACCAGAAGAGGGACCAGATCTTATAATGGATGGTTGTGAGCCACCATGTGGTTGCTGGAAATTGAACTCAGCACCTCTGGAAGAGCAGTCGGTGCTCTTAACCGCTGAGCCATCTCTCCAGCCCCAGCTCAGTGCTTTTATAAAGACAGGAAATAAGCAGTGGTCACCAGGAAAGGTGACACTAAGTTAGATCAGTGTGGGGCCCAGTGTGGGGCCCTGTGTAGTCGGTTCCAGAACAGCACTGTATTGAACTTTGCTGTGTTCAGGGAGCAGCACTGTACCTCCAACACTACCACTTTGAAGAAGTGAATTAATGTGGAATTTCTTTGTGTATGCTCTATAATCAAACATGCCTCATTTTATGCTGTATATAACTAGTTCTCAGTTGTCCTCATGGTATTTATTAATGCAGAGACCATTCCTGTGTGTCTATCCCACAGATGCTATGCTTCCAGTTATAGATTTTATTTTTAAATATGTGTTTTAAGCATGCTTGAAAAGTGTACTGATGCTGAGTGCTGACTTGTGAGTGCTCCTGCCTATATTAAGCTTTCAAGCTGTGCATGGACACAAGCATGCCCAATTCTTCAGGATTTTGTTCTTTCACTTGATCTTGTACTGAAGAATGTGGTACTTACGATTGTCATTTCTTTTTGTGGGGTTCTGTGAAACTGCTAGGTGTGTTTTGATGCTGTCATTAGATGCCTGTAAGTTTAGAATCATAGTTTGTGAATTTCTTATGTAATAATATTTCTTAGTAATAATATTAACAATAGTAAATAATATCACTAGAAACAAGTTTTATCTTTAAATCTACTTCATTTGATATTAACCCAGCTAGACAAAATTTGTCTTTTATTGTATTTGGGGTGTTTCATTTAACCCTGTTAAGTCTCACAATCTTTCAATTAGAAAATGTGGCTATAGCTTGTTTTTTTTTTTTTTTTTTTGTGGCATTAAGTACTTGCTCCCCCTTTCTTTTGCTTCCTGCTTTTCTGGGTCTGTTTATGTGTGTGCCCTTCTCTTTGGTTTATAATTTGATTGGTGTGTGCATGTGTGCTTTGGGGTGTGTGTGTGGGGTGTGTGTGTGTGTGTGTGTGTTGTGTGTGTGTGTGTTTCTCTTGTGCTGGTGGAAGATGGTTTTTATTTGGTTCTCTAATTTGAAAGTTATACTCAAATTTTATTTTGTGGAATTTTCTCACCTATAATGCCTAGTGTCCATGCATATTTAGGTATTTAGTAGGTTATATGCATCTCGACATTACAGAGAATAGAGCTGAAAATGCATATTGGGAAAATATGTAAAGTAAGCCTTGAATTTGGGTAAGTTATTTACAAAGAAGGTTAAAATAGTTGGGGCGAAAGGTAGTTAAGAATATTACCCTAGCAAACACCAGTAGTTTAAGGAGCAGACTGAGCCCAGGGAAAGGCAAGAAAAGGATGTGGAAGAAACAGATTAGAGCAAGAAACAGTCACCTCAGAAATCAAGGAAGATGTCAAGTAAAATGAGGATTTAAAAATAACCCCAGTTTTCACAGTTTGGTGGCCTTCACCAAAACACTTAAAGTAGTGTACAAAGAACAGGTGTTAGTGGTGAATGTGAGTATATAACAGCATCCAGGAAGCATAATATGATGGGATTAGAGTGTTACAGCTAAAGTGGAATATGGGATTTCCGTTTTCATATTAGGAATAAGGCATAGAGAAAGGTGGGGAAATTCGGAAGAGGCGTCGTCTTTGGTGCAACAAGATAGAAATGGGATTTGCACAGCATCACTTTCTGTCCAGGAACAGCTTCTTATCAACCTTAGCATTCTATAACTGCAGAACAGTGTCAGCCATGCAGTGCATTTACTCTGGGAGCAAACGCTGGCCTAGAAAAATAGACTGTAGCTCCTTTCCCCCATTTTCATCATGGCTTCTTTAGGGTGCAGGCAGACTTGATTTGCTGCACTTTGCTTTATTTAGTACATGTTATACAAATTGAACTGACATAGCAACTTTTCTTGGTCAAATACATTTTTTCTAACAGCTTATTGGCACTTTTAACTCTAAGGTGAACAAATTAGCCATCGTGCTATTCTAACTTAATAGACTACTATCTAGTGCAAACAAAACATGATGTTCTCTGAAAGACTAGAACTTTCATGGAGCTATATTTATTGGGTTATTTGCTGCACTGGAGTAGTCTGTAGCCTAATCCACAAATCTCTGAGATATGCCTATAATTTTTTAAATACCCCCAGCTATAACCATGGGTACTCCTGTCAGCTAGGGCCCGATTTAGTGACAGAGATGCCCATGTAAATGGAAGAAAGCCATAGTGACTCCATACAATATCATGGGTTGAGTTTTAGAAGGAAATGGGGACACATATATAAAAGTCTGCTTCCAGATTTTTAAGAATAAGGCTGAGCTACTGTTCACATGGTCATCAGTATGCTGCCGGTTTCACTTGCAGACTCTCCCTTAAAGAATTGTATAATGCATCTGCATCATTTTTATGTTGATTCTGTGTATTTGTTCTGTGTTCCAACATGATTCTGGGGTGGATTGAGACAGGGTCTTTCTATGTAGCCCAGGCTTACCCACACGATACCTCTGCTGTAGACTCTGGAATGATTCACTACTATAGGAGTGCATCACCACCTTGTCTGACTGATAGTTTTAATATAGGAACAACAGGAGTATATTTAGCCTCTGTCATATTTCTTAGAAATGTGTCATTCTAATGAACACCTTTGTTCAACTTCTTGCTCTGTTTGTTACCACTCCCCTTAGGATTCACAAGCTAGTTCTCATTCTGGGTTAACCTCAGTGTTACTCTTTTATACATTACTAGTGACATCATTTGATGCAGTCAGAGTTTGCCAAGTGCTTTCATTGTGTCACCTGTCTTCTTAATTTTCTTCTGTAATTACTTCTTATATGATCTTTATATAGGTTTCCTAGACCATTGCACTAGTACTTATGGGATAATAGAAGGGTTTACAGTATTCTCTCTTCATGATCTATGATGTCTTTGAAGTTCTTTGAAAATGCGTGGCAACCTCATTCATGTAATAATTTTGAAATATTTTATTCTGTGGTCCAAGTGTTTGTACATGTATGTCTGTGTGTGTGTGTGCATGTGTGTGTGTTTGTGCACGCACAAGTAAGCATACCTGTGCCTTATTTGACTGCTATCTTTTCTAACCCTCTTATGGGTGAGTCTACTGTGCTGCATTTTCTTATCGGGTAATTTCCTTTTGACTCTCACACACTTTGTCTCTTTTCTTTTGTTATCTATTATCTTGAAATCATTATCTTAATTTCCTTCTCAACTTTACACTTAACATTCACCTTTCAGATTAACTTAAGGGGTTTTTAGCATTGCTATTTATATTAGAATAGGCAGAAAAAATTACAACCCACAAGGGAAAGCATCATCAAAGTCCCTACCCTTATACAGTTTCTGTACATCTGGTATTTTTTTCTGTGAGCCTGTACAATACTCATAAATTAGCATTGTAGTAGATATTCTTTTCAAGTAAGTATAGATTAGAGTCAATATTTTAATCATAGCATCTCATAAGGTGGGTTTGGTATAACTTATTAAGACTTGAGTTGCTTCCTTGTCTGTAAAGTGGAGATAATAAACTCATAAGTTTGTTGAAAATTTTAAATATCAATATTAAAATGTAAATATGGAATGAAAAAATGCATCAAACATTTAACAGCATGGTAAGACATGGCACAGGTCAATCAATAGGTTCTTACTGTTAACTGCATCACAATTAATACTGGTGAGGTCATCTGTTTTTGGAACAAAGTTCTTTCTCATTTTTGCTATCCAATAGTTTTTAAGATCTGGAAGGCAGTGGTTCTCAACCTTCCTAATGTTGAGATTCTTTAATACAGTTCCTCACGTTGTTGTGGACCCCCCATCATAAAATTATATTGATGCTACTTCATAGCTGTAATTTTTCTACAATTATGAATCATAATGTAAATATTTTTGGATATAGGAGTTTGCCAAAGGGGTTGTTACCCACAGGTTAAGAATCATTGTTATTTCTGTTTCTATAAATCCCATATATTTGTCCTTATGTTTGAAATTTTCATGTATCCTTGCTTAGTGCTCTGGTCAAGATAAGTAGTTGTGTGAAGCCAGACATTATTCATGATTATACCACCTGTTATTTTCTTCTGAGAGTTATTATTAGACATAGTCTCTGGTTTAAGCTTTTTGGTGTTTTGCTTTTGCTTAGTTTTTTAAGCTTACATGATATTTCATTTATATATTTTCAGAGATTTAATATGAGAATTAAGAAGTTTGGTATAAATACAAGTAAAGAATTCAGAAAACCACCAGGGGCTTCTTGGTAATTCCTGCTTTTTTTTAAACTAAAAGATCTTTGAATTTTTTTAAAATGACAATTTGAAATATTTGTTGCACAACTAGAAATGTCTCATAGCACTTTTCTTTTTATTTTTTCTTAAAGCTTTGGACTGACTATGTCAACTGGTATGTATTGCCACTATTTCAAGTATTGCATGAATTTAATAAGCATGTCTGAAGCATCAATGCCATTATAATGACAAGTCTGTGAAACTGTTGGGCTCTGAGCAAGTCATAGTAGAACTGTGAGCAAACATCAATGTAGAGCTTGCTTCTTTTGTTTTTCTGTTATTCAATTTTTTTGTTTTAGTTGAGTCACTAGGTAATTAAAAGTTTATTTTATTACACTTTTTGGCACATATGTTTTCTATCATTTCATTATTAAAGTGCAGTAAATAAAAAATAAACCTTTATTAATAATTTCTTAAGAGATGGTGAGCAAGCTAAGGAGAAAAATTTTGATTAGTAATTTATTAAAATGAGCAAGAAAGGAATTAGTATATATTAACAAGATAGATATTAGAGAACTTTTTAAGATAAGTTTTCCGAGTGTTTTCAGTGTAGGAAAAAAATTCACAGTGACAAACTATAGAGAAATTCAGGAAGAACGGCACAAGATTTGGGCGAGATGACTACATTCCTAGCTGTACATTTCCAAATCTTTTGTTTTAAAAGGTATAGAAATTTTAAGTACTATTAGTTATTAGGTTTAATTTTTATAATTATAGACTAATTAAAGTAATTTATGACAAAAGAAGCATGAAAATAATACATTTCATATTACTGTTTTATATTATACATTTTTGTTTTCAATGATACCTTTATTGTGAGATTAAAGCAGGAAGACCTTTTTGTTTTTATTTTTTGAAATTATAATTACAACATTATGATTACATTTCTCCCCTTTCCTCCATTTTAAAAAAAGATTTATTATGTATGGTGTTCTGTCTGCACACCAGAAGAGGGCCCCAGATCTCATTATAGACGGTTGTGAGCCACCATGTGGTTGCTGGGAATTGTACTCAGGGACCTCTGGAAAAGCAGCCAGTGCTCTTAACCTCTGAGCCTTTTCACCAGCCCCCCTTTCCTCCATTTAAACCTTCCTATATACCCCTTCCCTCTTTCAAATCCATGGCCTCTGTTTTTCATTGTTATTACATATATGTGTTCCTATATATAACCTGCTGAGTCTGTATGCTCCTTGAGGGCTGACCATTTGGTGCTGGATAACCAATCGGTGCACTCTTCCCTGAGGAAGACTATTACTGGCACTCTCGGCACTCCTTAGTTGCCCGTAGTTCTTTGTGTAGGGTTGAGGCCTTCTCCCATCCCCACTTTAGCATGTCTATTGTTGCTATCTTGGTTTAGCAGTCTCACTGGTGAGAGTTTATGAGTGTAGCTTGTGGCATTACTAGGAGACACAATCTCACAATAAATTCCCTGATCCTCTGGCTCCTAATCTCTCCAACCCTTCAGCACAGTACTCCCTGTGCCTTAGGTGCAGGAGACACTTTGTAGATGTATCCATTGGGACTGGACCCAGCACATCTTGCAGGCAGAACAAATTGTCTATCAGAAGTTATATGGCTGGGTGGGTGTCACAGTCCCACCACTGGAAGTCTTGTCTGATAACAGAAGATGGTCATTTCAGGCTTTGTAGCCTCCATTACTAGAGTCTTAGCTACCCCAGGTTTCTACTTCACCCCTAAAATGCCCCCAATTTCAATCATATCTCCCAGTACTCTCTTCCTCCATCCTCCCACAAGCTGATCCTTCCTGTTCCCATCCCACCCACCCCCAGTCTACCCACAATATCTATTCTATTTTCTCTTCCCAGGGAGATTCATGTTGCCCTCCAGCCCTCCTTGTTACTTAGATTATCTGGGGCTGTGAATTGTAGCATAATTATCCTTTCCTTTGCAGCTAATATCGTCTTAAAAGTGAGTACATACCATGCTTATCTTTATGGGTCTGGGTTACCTCACTCAGGATGATTTTTTCTAGTTCCATCCATTTGCATGCAAGTTTCATGATGTCTTTTTTTTTTTACAGATTTTTTAAAATTTGAGTTAGAAACAAGATTGTTTTACATGTCAATCCCAGTTCCCTCTCCCTCCCCTCCTCCCCTACCACCCCTCCCACAACTAAAACCCTACCTAGCACATATCCTTAAAGCTCCCCAGGGAGGGTGAGGCCTTCCATAGGGGGTCATCAGAGTCTATCATATCCTTTGGGATAGGGCCTAGGCCCACCCCCATGTGTCTTGGTTCAGGGAGTATCCCTCTATGTGGAATGGGCTCCCAAAGTCCACATCTATACTAGGGATAAGTACTGATCTACACAGGAGGCCCCATAGATTTCCGAGGTCTCCTCACTGAAACCCATGTTCCTGGGGTCTAGATCAGTCCCATGCTGGTTACCCAGCTATCAGTCTAGGGACCAAGACCGTTGTTCAGGTCAGCTGTTTTTGTGGGTTTTACCAACCTGGTCTGGATCCCTTTGCTCATCACTCATCCGTCTCTGCAACTGAATTCCAGTTCAGTTCACTGATTAGTTATGGTTGTCTTCTACTACTACCACCAGCTGCTGGATGAAGGCTATAGGATGGCATATAAGTCAGTCATCAATCTCATTATCAGGGGAGGGCATTTGAGGTAGCCTCTCCTCTGTTGCTTAGATTGTTAGTTGGTGTCATCTTTGTACATCTGCAGACAGACATTTCCCCAGTTCCTGATTTCTGTTTAAACATAAAATGTCTCCCTCTATCGTAGTATCTCCCTTCTTGTTTTCTTCTATTCTTCCCCTGACTCAACCTTTCTGCTCCCTCATGTCCTCTTCACCCATCCTCTTCTCCCCTTCTCATTCTCCTAGCTCCCTCCCCGCTCCTCCCATGCTTCCAATTTGCTCAGGAGATCTTATCCCTTCCCCCTTCTCCAGGGGACCATGGATGTATCTCTTAGGGTCCTCCTTGTTTCCTAGCTTCTCTGGTGGTGTGGATTGTAGGCTGGTAATCCTTTACTCTATGTCTAAAATCCACATATGAGTAAGTACATACCTTTTTTGTCTTTTTGTGATTTTGTTACCTTGCTCAGAATGGTTTCTTCCAGTCCCACTCATTTTCCTGCAAATTTCAAGATTCCATTGCTTTTTTTTTTCCCACTGAGTAGTACTCCATTGTGTAAGTGTACCACATTTTCTTCATCCATTCTTCAGCTGAGGGGCATCTAGGTTGCTTCCATATTCTGGCTATTACAAACAATGCTGCTATGAACATTGTTGAACAGATGTCCTTTTTGTATGAATGTGCTTCTTTTGGGTATATGCCTAAGAGTGGAAATGCTGGATCTTGAGGTAGACTGATTCCCATTTTCATGAGGAGTGGCCATACTGATTTCCAAAGTGTCTGTACAAGTTAGCACTCCCACCAGCAATGGAGGAGAGTTCCCCTTTCTCCGCATCCTCTCCAGCATAGATTGTCATTGGTGTTCTTGATTTTAGCTATTCTGACAGGAGTAAGATGGTATCTCAGAGTTGTTTTGATTTGCATTTCCCTGATGGCTAAGGATGTTGAACACTTTCTTATGTGTCTTTCAGCCATTTTAGACTCTTCTATTGAGAATTCTCTATTTAGTTCTGTACCCCACTTTTAATTGGATTGTTTGGTGTTTAGGAGACTAGCTTATTGAGTTCTTTGTATATTCTGGAAATCAGCCCTCTGTCAGATGTGGTGTTGGTGAATATCTTTTCCAGTCTGTGGGCTGCCGTTTTGTTTTGCTGACTGTGTCTTTTGCCTTACAGAAGCTCCTCAGTTTCAGGAGGTCCCGTTTATCAATTGTTGATCTCAATGTCTGTGCTACTGGTGTAATGTTCAGGAAGCAGTCTCCTATACCACTTAATTCAAGTATTTGCCACTTTGTCTTCTAATAGGTTCAATGTGGCTGAATTTATGTTGAGGTCTTTGATTCATTTGGACTTAAGTTTTGTGCATGATGATAGACATGGATCTATCTGCAGTCTTCTATATGCCAGCACCCATATTGCCAGCACCATTTGTTGAAGATGCTTTCTTAATTCCATCGTATAAATTTAGTTTCTTTGTCAAAAATCAGGTGTTTGTAAGTGTGTGGGTTAATAACAGGATTTTCAACTCTATTCCATTGGTCTACCTGTCTATTTTTGTGTCAGTACCAAACTGTTTTCAAGGCTATAGCTCTGTAATAGAGCTTGAAGTCAGGGATGGTGTTGACTCCAGAAGATCCTTTATTGTACAGGGTTGCTTTGGCTATTCTGGGTCTTTTATTTTTCCATATAAAGTTGAGAACTGTTCTTTCAATGTCTGTGAATAATTGTGCTGGAATTTTGATGAGGATTGCATTGAATCTGTAGATTGCTTTTGGCAAGATTGCCATTTTTACTATGTGGATTCTACCTATCTAAGAACATGGGAGATCCTTCCATTTTCTGGTATCTTCTTTAATTTCTTTCTTTAGAGACTTAAACTTATTATGGTACAGGTCTTTCACTTTTTTGGTTAGCGTTACCCCAAGGTATTTTATGTTCTTTGTGGCAATTGTAAAGGGTGATGTTTCTCTGATTTCTTTCTCCATGAATGTATCATCTGTATATAGTAGGGCTACAGATTTTTTTGATTTAATCTTGTATCCTGCCACTTTGCTGAAGGTATTTATCAGCTGTAGGAGTTCCCTGGTAGAGTTTTTTGGGTCACTTATATAGACTATCATATCATCTGCAAATAGTGAAAGTTTGACTTCTTCCTTTCCCATTTGTATCCCCTTGATCTACTTTTGTTGTCTTATTGCTCTAGCTAGAACTTCAAGGACAGTATTGAAGAGGTATGGAGAGAGTGGACAGCCTTGTCTTGTCCCTGATTTAAGAGGAATTGCATTGAGTTTCTCTCCATTTAATTTGATGTTGGCTGTTGGCTTGCTGTATATTGTTTTTATTATGTTATGGTATATTTCTGTTATTTCTGATCTCTCCAAAACCTTTATCATGAAGGGGTGTTGTATTTTGTCACAGGCTTTTTTGGCATCTAGTGAGATGATCATGTGTTTTGTTTTTTTTTTCCCTCAGTCTGTTTATATGGTGGATTACATTGATGGATTTTTGTATGTTGAACTATCCTTGCATCCCTGGAATGAAGCCTACTTGATCATGGTGGATGATTTCTCTGATGTGTTCTTGGATTCGATTTGCCAGTATTTTATTGAGTATTTTTGCATCAATGTTCATGAGGGATATTGGTCTGTAGTTCTCTTTCTTAGTTGTGGTTTTTTTTTTTTTTTGTGGCTTGGGTATCAAGTTTATTGAAGCCTCGTAAAAAGAGTTTGGCAATAACCCTTCTCCTTCTATTGTGTGGAATACTTTGAGGAGAATTGGTATTAGCTGTTCCTTGAATTTCTGGTAGAATTCTGCACTGAAGCCATCTGGACCTGGACTTTTTTGGTTGGGAGACTTTTGATGATTTCTTCTATTTCATTAGGGGTTATAGTCTTTCAAGTTGTTTATCTGTTCTTGATTTAATTTTGGCAAGTGAAATCTGTCCAGAAAATTGTCCATTTCCTTTAGATTTTCAAATTTTGAGGAATATAGGTTTTCAAAGTATAACCTGATGATTCTCTGGATTTCCTCTGTGTCTGTTGTTATGTCCCCTATTCATTCCTGATTTTATTAATTTGCATGTTCACTCTCTGCAGTTTGGTAAGTTTGGATAATGGTTTTTGTATCTTGTTGATTTTCTCGAAGAACCAACTCTTTGTCTTGTTCTCCTAGTTTCCACTTTATTGATTTCAGCCCTCAATTTGATTATTTCCTGGTGTCTGCTCTTCCGGGGTGTATTGGTTTCTTTGTGTTGTAGAGCTTACAGTTGTGCTGTTAATTCTCTAGTGTGATTATTCTCCCGTTTCTTCATGTGGGCACTTAGCACTATGAACTTTCCTCTTAACATTGCTTTCAAAGTGTCCCATAAGTTTGGGTATGCTGTGACCGCATTCTCATTGAATTCTAGGAAATCTTTAGTTTCTTTTTTTATTTCTTCCTCGACCCAGGAATTGTGCAATTGGTCATTATTTAATTTCCATGAGTTTGTATGTTTTCTGCAATTCATGTTGTTGTTGAATTCTAACTTTAAAGCATGGTGGTCTGATAAGATACAGGGGGTTATTTCAATTTTTTTGTACCTGTTGAGGTTTGCTATGTTGCCAAGTATGTGGTTGATTTTAGAGAAGGTTCCATGTGGTGCTGAGAATAAGGTATATTCTTTTGTATTTGGATGGAATGTTCTATAGACGTCTGTTAAGCCCAATTGCGCTATAACTTCTCTTAGTTCCCTTGTTTCTTTGCTAAGTTTCTGTCTGGTTTTCCTGTCCAGTGGTGAGAGTGGGGTGTTGAAGTCTCCAACTGTAATTGTGTGCCGTTTTATGTGTAATTTGAGTTTTAGTAATGTTTCTTTTATGAACATGGATGCCTTTGTATTTGGGGCATAACTGTTCAGAATTGAGATTTCTGATGGATTTCTCCTGTGATGAGTAGGAAGTGACCTCCCTCATCTCTTTTGACTGATTTTAGTTTAAAGTCCAATTTATTGGATATTAGGGTTGCTACCCCTGCTTGTTTCTTGGGTCCATTTGATTGGAAAGTCTTTTCCCAACCTTTAATTCTTAGGTACCATCTGTCTTTGAAGTTGAGGTGTGTTTCTTATATCGAGCAGAAGGATGGATTTTGTCTTCTTATTCATTCTAACCTGTATCTTTTTATAGGCGAGTTAAGACCATTAATATTGAGGGATATTAATGACCATTGATTGTTCATTTGTTTGTTTTGGATTTGGTGGTGATGGTGAAATTATGTGTGGGTTTCCACCCCTTTTTTCTTTTGGCTGTTGGTAAAGTGGGATTATCTATTGCCTACATTTTTCTGGTTGTAGTTAACTTCCTTGGGTTGCAGTTTTCCTTCTAGAACTTTCTGTAGGGCTGGATTGATGGATATGTATTGTTTGAATCTGGTTTTGTCTTGGAATATCTTGTTTTCTCCATCTATATTGATTGAAAGCTTTGCTGGGTATAGTAGCCTGGGCTGGCATCTGTGGTTTCTTAGTGTAGGTAGAATATCTATCCAGGACCTTCTGGCCTTCAGAAGGAAAGGTCAGGTGTGAGGAGACCCTTTTTTTTTTTTTTTTTTTTTTGGTCCAGTCTATTTGGTGTTCTGTAGGCTTCTTGTACTTTCATTGGCATGTCTTTCTTTAGGGTGGGATAGTTTTCTTCTATAATTTTGTTGGATATGTTTTCTGCGCCTTTGAGTTGGATTTCTTCACTTTCTTCTATACCTGTTATTCTTAGGTTTGGCCTTTTCACGGTATCCCATATTTCCTGGATATTTTGTGTTAGGAATTTGTTGGACTTAAGAGTTTCTTTGGTTGATGAGTCTATTATTCCTAGTGTATCTTTATCTCCTGAGATTCTCTCTTCCATCTCTTGTATTCTGGTGTTTAAGCTTGCATCTGTAGTTCCTGATCATTTACCCAGCTTTTCTATTTCCAGCATTCCCTCAGATTGTGCTTTCTTTATTGTCTCTATTTCAGTTTTTACATCTTGAACTGTTTCCTTGAAAGATTTGTTGATATCCTGTATTTTTTGGTTTGTTTTTTCTTCCATTTCTTTAAGGGATTTTCTCATATCCTCTTTGAGGCCCTCTGTCATTTTCATGAAGATGTTTTTAAGGTCATTCTCTTCTGCTTCATCTGCATTGTGATGTTCAGGTCTTGCTGGTCTAGGGTCCCTAGTCTCCGGTGGTGTCATATTGGTTTTTCTGTTGTTGAATGTGCTTTTATATTGTCTTCTTCCCATCCTTTCTTCTGGTGGGTGTAGCAGGAGTCTCTTCCTCTCCTGGTGGGTACGGGACCAAGGTTCCCTTCTGGTAGATGCAAACAGTTCCAATACTCTGATGTCTGTCCTCTTCTCGTGGATGGAGTCAGGACTGTTACCGGGGCCTTGGCAGTGTCTGGGTGTGTTGGCTCTCATCGAGTTTGGATCCCATGAGCAGTCCCCAGGCCTCAGGTGTCCCCGAGCAAAGCAGCAGGATGTCATTTTTTTTTTTTACAGATGAGTAATACTCCATTGTGTGAATGTACCACATTTTATTTATGCATTCTTCGGTTGAGGGACATCTAGCTTGTTTCCAGTTTCTGGATATTAAGAATAAGGCTGCTATGAACAAAGTTGAGCAAGTGTCCTTTTAGTATGGTAGAGTGTCCTTTGGGTATATGCCCAACAGTGGTTTATCTCGGTCTTGAGGTAGGTCAATTCCTAATTTTCTGAGAAACTGCCATAATGATTTTCAAAGTGACTGTATAAGTTTTCATTCCCACCAGCAGTGGAGGAGAGTTCTTCTTACTCCACATCCTCTCCAGCATAAACTGTTATCTGTGTTTTTGACCTTAGCCATTCTGACAGGTGTAAGAAGACATCTCAGAGTTGTTTGGTTTGCATTTTCCTGATGGCTATAGATGTTGAAAATTTATTTGTTTCTTGCCCATTTGAAATTCCTCTTGAGAATTCTCTGTATAAATCTGTATCTCATTTTTAATTGGATTATTTGGTTTGCTGATATCTACTTTCTTGAACTCTTTATATATTTTGGAAATAAGCCCTCTGTCAGATGTGGGGTTGACGAAGATCTTTTCATATTCTATAGGATATTGATTTGTCCTGTTGACAGTGTCCTTTGCCATACAGAAGCTTTTCAGTTTTAGGAGATCCCACTTATCAGTTGCCAACCTTAGTGCCTGTGCTATTGGTGTTATATTCAGAAAGTTGTCTTCTATGTGTTCAAGGCTATTTCCCACTTTCTCTTTTATCAAGTTCAATGTATCTGGCTTTATGTTGAAGTCTTTGATCTACCTGGACTTGAGTTTTGTACAGGGTGATATATATGGATCTGTTTGCATTCTTCTAAATGCCTACATCAGGTTAGTCCAGCACCAGTTGTTTACCATGCTTTCTTCTATTGCTGTATATTTCTTGCTTCTTTATCAAAGATCAGGTGTTCATAGGTATGTGTACTTATGTCTGGGTCTTTTTATTGGATTGCATTGACCAACCTGTCTGTTTTTATACTAATACTATGCAGTTTTATTAATATAGCTCTGTGCTATAGCTTGAAATCAGGGATGTTGATACCTCTGGAAGTTCTTTTATTGTATGAGATTGTTTTTAGCTATGGTTGGTTTTTGTTTTTCCATATGGAGTTGGGTATTGCTTTTTCAAGGACTGTAAAAAATTGTGTTGGAATTTGATCAAGACTGTTGAAATATGTAGATTGCTTTTGATAAGATAACCATTTTTATTCTGTTAATCTTACGAACTCATGGATATGGGAGACCTTTCCGTTTCTTCAAAGACTTGAAGTTCTTGTCATATAGGTCTTTTACTTGACTGGTTAGAGTTACCTCAAGATATTTTATATTATTTGTGACTATTGTGAAGAGTGTTGTTTCCCTGTGTTTTTTTGTCATTTATATGGAAGGGCTATTGGGTTTTTTTTTTTTTGAGTTAAACTTGTATCCTCCACTTGATTAAAGGTGTTTATCAACTGTAGGAGTTCCTTGGTAGTTTTGGGGGATGCTTATGTATACTATCATCATATCTGCAGATAGTGATACTTTAACTTCTTCCTTTCCAATTTGCATCCCCTTAATTTCCTTTAATTGTCTCATTTCTCTAGCTAAAACTTCAATTGAATAGATATGGAGAGAGTGGACAGCCTTGTCTTATTCCTGATTTTAGTGGAATTGCTTTGAGGTTTTTCTCCATTTAATTTAATGTTGAGTATATACTTTCTGAAAATTGTCCTTATTATGTTTAGGTATATCCCTTCTGTCCTTGATTTCTCCAAGACTTTTATCATGTTGGATTTTGTCACAGGCTTATTCAATATCTAATGAGATGATCATGTGGTTTTTTTCTTTCAGTTTTTATATGACTGATTACATTGACAAATTTTCATAATTGAACTATTCCTGCATCTCTGGGATGAAGTCTACTTGATCATATTGGATGATCTTTTTGAGGTGTTCTTGAATTCAGTTTGCAAGTATTTTATTGAGTATTTTTGCTTCAGTGCTCATGAGGGAAATTGGTCTGTACTTTCTTTGTTGAATCTTTGTGTGGTTTGGGTATCAGGGTGACTGTGGACTCATAAAATGAATTGGGCAATTATCCCTTCTGTTTATATTTTGTGGAATAGTTTGAGGAGTATTAGCTCTTATTTGAAAGTCTGTTAGAATTCTGCATTAAAACCCTAAGGTCCTGGGCTTTTTTTTTTTGGTGGGGGGAGACTTAATGACTGCTTCTATTGCCTATTTAAACTGTTTCTCTAATCTCATTTAACTTTGGTAAGTAATCTCTATCAAGAAAATTGTCCATTTCTTTTAGATTTTCCAATTTTGTGGATTATATGTTCTTTGAAGTATGACCTAATAATTCTTTGGATTTCTTTGGTGTTTGTTGTTATGTCACTCTCTTAATTTCTGATTTTAATTTGGATATTCTCTCTCTGCCTTTAGATTAGTTTGGATAAGGTTTTGTCTATCTCATTGATTTTCTCAAAGAACCAGCTCTTTGTTTCATTGATTCTTTATATTGTTCTCTTTGTTTACTTTATTGATTTAATCCCTCAGTTTAATTATTTCCTGCCATCTAATCATCTTAGGTGGGGTTGCTTTTTGTTTTAGTCTCCACTATTAAGGTGTGGAATTCTATGTGTGGTTTAAGCAGTTGAGTGATTTAATCCTTTATTGTGTGGTTAAGCTTTTGTAGTTTCTTTTACAAATGTGGGTGCCCTTGTGCTTGGGGCATAGATGCTATGAATTAAGACTTGTTGAATTTTTTCTTTGATGAGTATGGTGTCCTTCCCCATCTATTTTGATTAATTTGTTTGGAATTCTGTTGTGTTATGTTAGAATGGCTAAACTGGCTTGTTTCTTTTGTCTATTTGCTTGGAAAAATCTGTTACCAACTCTTTACTCTGAGTTAGTGTCTATCTTTGATTTTGAGGTGTGTTTCTTATATGCAGCTGAATGATGGATCCTGTTTTCACATCTGTTAGCCTGTGTCTTTTTATTGGGGAATTGAGTCCATTGATGTTGAGAGATATTAATGACCAATAATTGTTTATTCCACACTAAGGATGATGGCCAGTTCAACTTCTCCATGCTCAATGGGTTATGTAGATGTTGTTTTTAGCAATGGGGTCTTGCCATCAGTTTCTGGACACCAACCAATAGCCATGGCAATAGCCCGGGAATTTTGTGGATTCCAATAGGGGCTTTTTGGCCAAAAACTAATTAGATGTAATCCATTCCTGGAACTGGAATCTTACTTTGGTGACAAGAAGTGTCTAGCTGGGCTTCCATCTCCCAATTATTTGGCAATTCCATTAAGTTCACCTTTGTGTGTGTGTGTGTGTGTGTGTGTGTGTATGTATATATATATATATATATATATATATATAATATATATATATATATGGGAGTTTTTACTATATTAGGTATTTTACTATCCAGCCCCTCAAATGACATTTAGTTTTAGTTGTCTCTTACCATATTTCCTTCCCCAACCTCCTCTTTTCTTCCCATCCCTGTTTAAATCTCCTGTTCTGGTTCTAGCCCATCCATTCCTAACTATCTATTCTATTTATCCTTCCTAAGATGATCCAGCCCTCCCCTCAGTCTCTTACTCTATACTTAACCTCTTTGGTTATATGCATTGTAGCCTGCTTATTGAAAATTTAACAGCTAGCATCAAAAAGTAAGTGAAAATATGGGTCTGGATTATCTCACTCAGAATGATTATTTTCTAGTTCCATCCATTTATCCGTGAATTTCATGATTTTATTTTTAACAGCTGAGTTTTACTCCATTGTGTAAATGTACCACATTCTCTTTATCCATTCATCTGTTGGTGGACATCTAGGCTGTTCCTAATTTGTGGCTATTATGAATAGAGTATAAATGAACATGATTGAGTAAATATCTCCATAACAGGGTGTAAAGTCATTTGGGTATATGCCCTATATATAGGTGGTATAGTTGGATCTTCAGGTATGTTTATTCCCAATTTCCTGAGGGACCACCACACTGATTTTCAATGTGACTGTACAAGTTTGCCTTCCCACCAGCAATGGGTGAGTGTTCCCCTTTCTCTGCATCTTCACAAGCCTGTGCTATCATTTTTTAAAATTAATCTTGGTCATTCTGACTGGGATAAAATAAAAACTCAAAGTAGTTTTAATTTGCATATGCCTAATGGCTAAACATGTTGACTTTAAATGCTTCTCAGCCATTTGTGTTTCCTCTTTTGAGAATTCTCTGTTAGATCTATTCAAAATGGGGTCATTTTGAATTGAGTAGTTGGTTTTCTTGATGCCTAGCACTTGTTGCTCTTTATATATTTTAGACATTACTCCTATCAGATGTATAGTCAGTAAAAGTCTTTTCCCATTCTGTAGACTGCCACTTTGTCCAAATGAAAGTGTCCTTTGCCATACAGAAGCTTTTCAGTTTCATGAGGTCTCATTTATTGGTGTTCTGTTCAGAAAGTCTTTTCCTGTGTCAATGAGTTCAAGGCTATTCACACTTTCTCTTCTATTAGGTTCAGTGTATATGGCCTTATGTTGAGGTCTTTAATCCATTTAGTTGAGTTTTGTGCAGAGTGGTAAGTATGGCTCTATTTGCATTCCTCCACATGCAGCCATCAGGTTGACCAGCACCATTTGTGTATTTCTGGCTTCTTTGTAAAAAATTATTATTTTAATTCCAACCCTCAGTTTGATTATTTCTTGCCACCTACTCCTTTTGGGCATAATTCTTCCTTTTTGTTCTAGACCTTTTAGGTGTGCCATTAAGTCACAAATATAAGATCTCTTATATGTAGGTATTTAGTGCTATGAAATTGCCTCTTAGAACCTCTTTCACTGAGTCTCATAAATTTGGGTAGGCCCCAATCTACATAGCTTCCCACTGCCACTGATTGTCCACTGTAACAGTCTATTTTAAGGTGCCCAAAAATGAACTAGCTATAACTAAGTACACTTTTACTTATTTCCAAGTTTTATGTTTTTGATAACTAGTTTGCATCATTTTATGTTGTACATTTTAAAAATTATTGTAGCTATAGCTTTTCATGATTTTTGTTTTAAGATTTATGAATTTTTGTTTTTTTAGGCAAAGAAAATGCCGATATGGTAAGCTATAATATTTAATATGCAAAAATTGGATTGGTATTTTTATTAGTGAGTATTAGTATATTTTTTCCATGACTACACTCCTCTGATGAATAGCTATTGGTTCCATAGTGGTAAATTTACATTAGAAAAATACAGACTGTTTTAAGTTATAAAAATGATTTGTATAGGGAAGGTTAAGTGTAATAAAATCTGTATTTTCTTGGTTTATGAATAGATTTGTTTTAAGATATTCTATACTTTTACATATTCTGAATAGAACATCATAATATAAATCTTGTTAATTCAGTAATTTATCATTTGAAATTGATGTGTCAAGTATTTTACCTTTATAATTATAAAAATTGCCAACTAAATTAAATTAGTTAAATTAATTTGTATAATGAATTGACTAAATTTATAAACACATAAAAGTGAAACAGCATTGTAAGTTACTTTAGAGCAAACATTAAGAGCTAAAGTTGTATAAAATCATTATGGTTTTAGCATCTTATTTCATAAAGGACACCTTTAGGAACAGGAAGTATGTTTTGGAAAGCCATAAAGCAGTTAAAGATCATGGTTGCAGCCTTATATCATAATTAAATATTGTCATTTCTTTGTGGGTTTTTATATAGGGTTCATAATATCACAAAATTCTTTATGTCTTTATGTATGTTTGTGTTTATATGTATATATGTTCATGTGTGGACATTTGTTCATTTACATGTGATGTGTGTGGCTTGTCTGTAGAGGCCAGACAACATTAATTGTTTTTCTTAATTGCTCTTCACATTAGTGTCTTTTTTCTTTATCTATTGATCACTGCTTTTGAAATATTGCCTATTCCACCGTTGACTGGGGAAATTAAACCTTCAATATCTGCTAAACAAACCAGTGAATTTCTCTGAAGGAAATGTCAGGCAAAACAATACTGATGTCTCTCAGGGCCCACCAATAGTTGGTTGCTTCTAGACCTATAACCACACTAGTCTAAGGACTGGGGAAATAACCATAAGATGAGTATGGGGACCCACTGGACCTACTATGATTCAGGCTTCAGCCAAAACTCCATTTATTACATAACCTCCATAAGGCCTTACTTGAACTGAAGGGCCACAATGTTTCTTGGAGTCTCCTGGAGTCAGCATCAATTCAGAGCCAGTATCCAATAGACTCCAGAAAGTCTGATTGTTTCCTTTCCCCCAGTGTACAGTTATCCTTGTCTATAGGTCCCTCTGGGGGAAGAACTGGAAAAAGCTAATAGTAAGACTCTCAGGTACTTTATCAAAGTCCTTCCTCAGAGGAACCTGAGGAATGAATCTCTTCATTTAAGAGATTCTAGGTCTGCATACTGGCTCAAGACTGGAAATTGATTCGCTGGCTGAGATTTCCTTTTGCCATGATCCAATGCAGCCTTTCTTTCATTTGTTTGAGAATTTTTCTGCTTATACAAATCAAACAAAAATTCAGTAGGCTTCTTATCTATTTCATGCCTGGAAACACCATGATTGATTAGCCAGTACCAAAGATCCATAGGAGTCATGCCACCATAAAATTCTGTCTACAGAATTCTACAGAATACCACATTGGTGCACTATATTAATGACGTTATGATGATCAGACCAAGTGATCAGTAGGTAGCAACCACTTTGAACTCATTGGTAACATGTATGTATGTCAGAGCATGGGAAATAAACCCAACCAAAATTCAAGGGCCTCCTATATCAATGAAATTCTTAGGAATCTAGTGGTGTGGGGCATACGGAGATATTCCTTCTAAAGTGAAGGATAAGTTATTGTATTTGGCCCCTCCCACCACCGAGAAAGAAGCACAATGTCTAGTGTGCCTGTTTGGACTCTGGAGACATCACATTGCTACTTGGGTGTGCTACTCAGGCACATGTAGCAAATGACTCAGAAAGCTGAGTGGCAGATAGGGATGCTGTTTGAAGCCTTTGGCAGACCCCTATAGGTGAATCACAGAAGAGACCTTTGGGATTTTGGAGCAAGGCTCTACCATTATCTGCAACCTTTTGACAGCTCTTGGCCTTCAACCAAGAAGGTCTTAGGTTGAAACTTAGTTGAAACTTAGTTGAGTTTTAGGTCTTAGTTGAAACTTAATGCTTGGCAATGGGTCACCAAGTTACCATGCAATCTGAGCTGCCAATCATAAATTCAGTATTATTGGACCCACCAAGTCAAGTAGGACATGCACAGCAGCAATCCATTATCAAGTGGAAGTGGAATATATGTGATTTGGTGAGGGCAGGTCCTGAGTACACAAGCAAGTTGCCCAAATGACTATGGTTTCTACTTGCATTATAATGTTGTCTGCTGCCAAGTATGCACCTATAGCCTCGTGGGTTTTCCCGCATGATTGGTTGACTGAGTAAGAGAAGACAAAGGTTTTGTTTACTAATTGTTCTGCACATTATTTAGGCACTACCCAGAAGTAGACAGCTATAGCATTATAACCCCTTTCTGGGACAATCTTGAAGGGAAATCTTCACAATGGGCATAACTTCAAGCAGTACACATGGTCATAAGAAGAATTTTGTTTGTAAGAAGAAATGGCCAGATGTGCAGTTGTTCACTGATTCATGGGTTGTAGCCAAAGGACTGGCTGGATAGTCAGGGGCCTGGGAAGAGCATGACTGGAACATTGGGAAGAGGTATGTGGCGTGAGCTCTCCAGATGGATGAAGGATGTGAAGATACTTGTTGTCCCATGTAAATGCTCATCAAAAGGTGATTTCAGCTGAGGAGGAGTTCATCAATTAAGTACATAGGATGGCCCATTCTATGAATAGTCACCCTCTTTCCCTAGTCATTCCCATCATTGCCCAATGGGCCCAGGAACAAAATGGCCACGGTGGCAGAGATGGCTCTTATGCCTGGGCTCAACAACATGGACTCCCACTCATAAAGGCTGACCTTGTTACAGCTGATGCTGAGTGCCAAATCTGCCAACAACAGGTACCATTCCCTTGGGTGACCAACCAGTGACCTGGTGGCAGGTAGGCTACATTGAGCTACTTCCTCCATGAAAAGGATGATGCTTTGCCCTTACTGGAGTAGCTCCTTATTCTGGTTATGGATTTGCCTTTTCTGCCCAAACCACCATCTATGGACTTACAGAATGCCTTATCTGCCATCATGGTATTCCACACAGGGTTGCTTCTCACCAAGGAACTCACTTCACAGAAGAGAAGTGCACCAGTGGACTCACAGTTATAGAATCCACTGATCTTACCATGTTCCCCAATATGCTGAAGCATCTGGCCCGATAGAAAGATGGAAGGGCATTTGAAGACACGGTTACAATGCCAATTGAGTGGCAGCAGCACAGAGTTCTGAGTCAAGAGTTCTCCAGAAGGTAGTATATGATATATATATATATATATATATATATATATATATATATATATATATATATATATATATTTCTCCAATAGCTAGGATCCACAGTTCCAGCAATCAAGGGGTGGAAAAGGGAATAGTTTCACTCACTATTATTCCTAGTAACCAACTAGGAAAATTTTTACTTGCCTGTTCCTATGACCTTAAGTTCTGTCATAGAAATTTTAGTTCATGATTGGGGAGCACTCATGCCAGGATCCACAACAAACATGCCATTGAACTGGAAGTTCAGACTTCCCTTGGCCACTTTGGGATTCTAGTGCCCTTAAAACAACAGGCTACAAAAGGAATAACTGTTAGGAAGTGTGATTGATCCAGATTAACATGGGGAAAGTGGATTGCTTCTTGACATTGGAGGTAAGAAAGATTACATCTGCAGTGCAAATCCTTTAAGGCATCTCTTGGTGCTACCATGTCCTGGGATTAAAGTCAATGGGAAAGTACTATAACAGGACCCCAGACCTTAGTAGTCCCTGGGACTTTAATACCACTTACTGCATGGTGGGAATATCATTCAGGCTATAAAACTCAGCATGTAGACAGCACCATTTGCCAAACTAAAACAAAGGCCTAATCTATCAAAGTCCAAATAAAGACTTTCTATTGGCTTAAACCTGTGACCAAGAAGTCTTCTCCGATGAATACCTCACAACATTACAACAGCCTAATTGGTGCAGAATGACAAATGGCACAGACTTTTCTGGAATGAGGGTATGGGTCAGTCTGAATACATGAAGTCAAACCCACAGGGTGTGGTCACCACCCCAAGTTCACTAGCAAAGCAAGATGCCACTACATTTCCCCTTTTGTCTAATTAAGATGATTTTAAGCATGATACAAAAACTATATACAAGGATAACAAGTTTCAAGGATAGTCCAGGAGAAGGAAAGGTAAAAACATACACAAATTTAGACCTACAACCAGTAAGAGCAACATGAAGCAAGGAACACATACTAGATGCCCAGTCCCAGGGTAATGGCATATAACAGAGATTACTCCGATAGCTGCCCTATTCTGGAAAGTCTAAGTCTTGTACCTAATATAGTACCTAATATATTCTAGCTAAGATAAGAGAGGATATTATCTGTGACTATGTAGTCTTCAACCTCATCAAAGACCTAAGAAGGAAAATAACACCCGTGCAAGCGGGTGACTTCCTAAAAGTGCAAGAAATGACAGAGACAGCAGGCTACTTGGACAGTCACCCAAGATCTCACAGTAACATCGGGGCAATCAGTGTTGGCTAAGGCCTAGAGTATCTGACAGGCCGTCTCAGCTAACTAATCTGGAATTGTCTAGAGCAGTTTTAGTCCAAAACCAATCCTTGAATAGTGTTTACTTGTTCAAAGACATCATGTTGAATCAGGTGGAATCAATGTTGTGGGGCCCCAACTTCTTTCTGGAGGCTTCAGATATTGTTGTTAGGAAATTTTATTGTTCACTGTGGAAGAGTTAAACATTAATATCAACACAGAAAGTTTAAATTTTATAGGTATGCATACTGGGAAAAGTATCAATGAGAATGAAAATAAGTATGAGGAAAATTAGGATTTTTTTGAGAGATAACTGAGTTTTGACAGTAAGAGTCCATAGATTTTTGTTTTCTTCTCTCTCACACCAGCAAGATGCCACTACAATGAGTTTGTTAATTCCTATTACTTTCTTGCTCTCTCTCTCTGTCTCTCTCCCCGTGTCTGTCTGTCTGTCTGTCTGTCTGTCTCTCTCTCTCTCTCTCTCTCTCTCTCTCTCTCTCTCTCTCTCTGTGTGTGTGTGTGTGTGTGTTCCTCTTTTTATTTGCTGCTCTGGGATTATTTATTCCTTGTGTTTTCTTGGATGTAGTTCATCTCTTTAGGTTGGAGTTTTTCTTCTAGCACCTCTGTAGGGCTGGATTTGTAGATAGTGCTTATATTTGGTTTTGTCATGAAATATCTTATTTCCTTCATTTATTGTCATTGCAAGTTTTGCTGGGCATAATAGTCTGGCTATCATCTGAGGTCTTGTAGCATCTGTATCAGATCTGTAAAGCCCTCTGGCTTTTAGAATCTCCACTGAGAAGTCATGTCTTATTCTAATAGATCTGCCTTTATATGTTACTTGGTATTTTTTCCATTGCAGCTTTTTTGTTTTGTTTTGTTTTGTTTTGTTTGTTTGTTTGTTTGTTTGTTTTATGGAGACAGGGTTTCTCTGCCCTGGAATTAGCTCTTGGAGACCAGACTGGTCTAGAACTCAGAGAGATCCACCTGCCTCTGCCTCCACAGTTCTGGGATTAGAGGTACACACCATCATCACCTGGCTATTTCTTGTACTTTGCTAGACATCTCTTTCTTTAGATTAGGGAAATTTTCTTCTATGATATTGTTTAAAATATTTTCTGTGCCTTTGACCTGTGTTTCTTCTCCTTCTATTTCTATTATTCTTTTTTAAAGGACTTTCCGAGTATTTTTGTTTGTTTATTCATGAGTGCTCTATTTGCATTTACAACTTTATGCCAGAAGAGGGAATCAGATCCCTATAGATGGTTGTGAGCCACCATGTGGTTGTTGGGAATCAAACTCAGGACCTTTGGAAGAGCAGCCAGTTTTTTTAACTGCTGAGCCATCTCTCCAGCCCATATTCCTATTATTTTTAAATATGGTCAGTCAGTCAGGTATTGTCAGTGCATGCCTTTGATCCCACCACTCAGGAGGCAGAGGCAGGCAGATCTCTGTAAGTTCAAGGCCAGCCTGGTTTGCAGAGCTAGTTCCAGGACAGCTAGGACTGTTACACAGCCTATCTTGAAAAACAAACAAAAAAAGTGGTCTGTCTATAACATCTCATATTTCCTGGATGTTTTTGTACCAGGAGATTTTTTAAAGGAACTCTTATATAATACATCTGTAGTAGGGATAATTTGACTTTTTTCTTTTTGTATTTGTATCCTTTTAATTTCCTTCATGACCTTATTTCTCCATCTAGTGCTCCAAGCTTTATATTGAAAAAGAATGGGAACAGTGGGAATTGAATTCCTTATCTTCTTCCTGATTTTAATGGGATTGCTTCAGGTTTTTCAGTATTTACAGTGATGTTGGCTGGGTGTTTGTCATATATCACCCTTATTATGTTCAGATATATCCCTTTCATTTCAGATCTCTTAAGGGTTTTGTTACAGAGTGATGTTGAGTTTGTCAAGGGCCTTTTCTGCATCTAAATTGAGATGATACTGTGATTTCTGTCCACAGGGCCATTTATAGATTAATTATATTTATTAATTTATATATGTTGAATTGTCCCTGTGTGTTTGAACTGAAGCCAACTTAGCCTTAACAGATTGTATTTTTGATGTGTGCTTGAATTCAGTTTGCAAGTGCTTATTCAGAAATTTTGCATATACGTATATTCATTCTGAAAATTGATCTATAAATTCCTTCTTTGTGTATCTGTTTGGTTTTATAGTGCATGCTTCATACAAAAATTTTGGGAACATTTCTTGTTTGCTTTTTTTCTGGAATATTCTGAGAAACATTGGTTTTTGAATTCTTTAAAGATCTTATAGAATTCTACAGTGAACACAACCTGTTTGAGAAACTTTTTAATAACTTATTCAGTCTTGTTGCTTATTTTAGGTTTGTTTATTTTAACTATTTCATCTTGGTTTAACTTTGGAGGTCATGTGCTTCAACATGTTCATCATTTTCTAAGGTATTTGTTGTAATGGTTCAGTTTCAACTCTAGTCTTATTAATTTGGCTTTTCTCTCATTTTATTTCGGATAATTTGGCTAATGGTTTGTCAGTTTTGTCTTATCAAAGAACCAATTCATTATTTCATTGATTCTTTTTATTTTTAAAAATTGATTTGTTAATTTCTGCCCTAATATTATTTATTTCTTCTATCTGGTAACTTTGGGTTTGATTTGATTTTTTCTAATGCCTTTAGGTACACCATTAAGTTATTAATTTGGTATCTGTAATTTTAGTAATGTAGGCAATTGCACAATTGCAAATGTAATTTTTTTCTTAGCACTGCTCTCATTATGCACCTTAGGTTTTGATTTGTTTGTTTTCATTTTCATTCAATTCTAGGAATTCTTATTTCCTTCTTGAACCTTTCACCACTCCAGAGTGCAAGTGTGTTAAATCTCCAAGTTTGAATTTTCTGGTTTCCTCTTAGAATGCAAGAAGTTTTTTATGTTTTCCTGTACTCTTTGAGGCTTTATTTATGTCATCCTTTGTGTTTTATTTTCAAGTAAATTTATGGACTGCTGAGGGGAATTGTGTTCTCGAGCTTTTGGGTGGAATATTCCATAGATGTCCATGAAGTCCATTTGCTCTATGGTGTCACTTAACTCCAGTATTTCTGTTTTTTTCTCAGTGGCCTGTGCCTTGGTATAAGTGGGGCATTGAAGTCATCTACTATAACCATGTTGGACTAATAGGCTTAATTCTAGTATTATTTGTTTTCTGAAATTGAGTGTGCCCAAGTTTAGAGGGTTTTAAAATAAAATGTCCACTTGGTAGATCAGAGTGAGGCAACCTTATGTCCTATGATTAGCTTGGCTTGATTTCTGTTTTGTCAGATGTTAAAGTAGTGACACCTGCTTATTTCCTCATCCCATCTTATTGGAATACTTCTTTTCCTTTCTCTCATTCTAAGGTAGTATCTGCCATTGGAAGTGAGGTATGTTTTTGTAGACAGCAATAGATGGATCCTGTTTTCTAATCCAATTATCTGACCTTTGTCTTTTGGTTGGGCAGTTAATGCCAGTGATACTCAGAAATCTTACTGAAACATGTGTATGACTCATTTGTTGATTTTTGGTGCTTGTTTTCTTAGTCCTACTTTGCAAAAACACATATCCTTACATTTTATATTTTTCCCTGTGCCGTCTTGGATGTGGTCATCCTTCAGTTCAACTAGTCCTTCCAGAATTTCCTACAAGACTGATTTATTGGTTGTGCTTACATTTCTTTAGCATATTTTGATTGTGGAAGGTTTTCCTTTCTCATTCAATTATGAATCTAGTTTTTCTAGATAAAGTAATCTAGGTCAGCACTCTGTCCTTTTCTCTGCATGCTATGTGATTTAGCAATGATATAGTGTGATATTCTGTTAGGTGTTCTGTGTGTCTCTTTTATATGAATGAGCATCTCTTTTCATAGATTAGGGAAATTTTCTTCTATGATTTTATTGAAAATACTCTATGTACCTTTGGCCTGGAATTCTTCTATGTCCACAGTTCATAGATTTGGACTCTTCATGATGTCCCAAATGTCCTTAATATTCCATTCGTATGTTTTATAAATTATCATTTTCTTTGGTTGAATTCCTCCATCTTGTTGTCAAGCCCTGTTACTCTATCCTGTATGTGATTGTTTCTGTTAGTGAGCCTTACCACTGAGCTATTTATTAGGCTTACTGAATTTGTCTCCTTCATCTTCATATCAGTTTTCTTCGGTATTTCTATCTCTTTATTGAATTATTTTTTCATATTGTCTTACTTTAGGTTCCTATTGCTGTGATGAAACAACATAACCAAAACAACTTGGGGAGTGGAGGTTTATTTCACTCACAGTTCCATGTAACAGTTCATCAAAAGCAATGAGCACAAACACTCTCATAGGGCATGAACCTGGAGGCAGGAGCTGATGCAGAGGCCATGGAAGGGTGCTGCTCACTGACTTGTTCCCTATGATTTGCTCAGCCTGCTTTCTTACAGAACCCAGGATCACCACCCAAAATGAGCTGGGCCTTCTCCATATAATCACTAATTAAGAAAATGCCTTACAGCCAGATGTTATGGAGGCATTTTCTGTATTGAGGGTTCTTGCTCTCTGATGACTCTAGTTTGTGTCAAGTTGACATAAAACTAGCTAGTACACATGTCATGGATTATCCTCCTTATCTCCTGCAGGTGTTTGTGATTTCTTGGGCTTCCATCAGGAGTTTGTTCCTCTCTTCTTTAAGTTTGTTGAAATGTTTATTCATGTCCTGATTGAATTTTCTGAACTCTTTCAGCTAGTTTATAATTTTTCTTTTGAATTATTTGCCCTTTTCTTATAGAGACAATTACTATGGAATTGGTGGTTTAAGGAAACAACATACAGTCATAGTTGGTTTTAGTTTTCATTTTGCATTATGTGTGTTTTTATTAGACTTGGACTTCTGGAGTTAGAGTGTGGCTTGTGTCTTTTGATATGACCTTTTGGCTCAGAGGGCCAAATGGTGGTTAGATGAGTCATAGGAACACCCAGTCCATAGGCTGGATGAAATTCTGATAGAGAGAGCAAGGAGGGGTGGAGCAAGGAAAGGCTCCTGACCAGCTGCATGGTACTGCTGCAAAGTCTTCAAATGGCAGCAGGTGGCAGGCAGAGATCGGGAGGAGAGTCTGGAGGATGGGGCTGAGAGGAGTGGGGAGGGGCGTGGTTCTTACCATGTTGCTTAAGTCTCTGGGAAACAGTGGGTGGCAGAAAGGGCTTAGGATGGCAGTCCCAAGGGGATGAACATAAACATTTTTGTTGATAAACATTCTAGCATGTGGTTATAACAAATTATAAAAGGATGGTGTTTTGGATAAATATGACCTAAAGCAATTAAATTTGTGAATTTCAAGGGATTTCTGAAGTATGTATAATTCCTGAATTTTATATCATACAGTTCTTTGTTACTATATAATATTACTTTAATTTGTTCGTCAGACAACTCACATCATCTATGGTGTATCTCTGAGTTCACATGATAATGTTTTGCATCATTAGCAAAGGCATTTCAGGCAGCTGATCATTTTCAGAAGCCATGCACCATGGTACACACCTGTAATCTCAGGACTTGGAAGGCTAAGGCAGGAGGAAAGCCATTCTGGCCTACATAGGGAATGCTAGGCCATCTAGGCTACATAACAAAACTGTCTCGAACAAACAGTCGATACTATTGTTCTTGCTTTTTTTCCCATGTTAAAAACTCCTCATATTGCCTTTCAGAACTCAAGCATCAGGGGCTGGTGATACTCTGTGGTAGAGTGTGCATGGCTGATGTACACTAGGCCATGTTCAGTCTCCAGAACAAACACGCAAATGGATACCTTAAACCACAAAGCAAGAGTTTGCATTGATCATGGTTGGCTTCCAGAAGAACCTGCCCAGCTCCTGCAATACTACATTTATCTAAATTTAAGATGGGATGTGGCTCAGGGGAAACTGTTTTCATAGCAGGCAGGAGCCCTAGGCCCAGTCCACATCAGCCTGTCATTCCAGAACTGGGGAGGTAGAGGTAGGAGGATCAGAAGTTCAAGGTCATTCTTGGCTGTATAGTGAGCTCAAGGCCAGCCTGGGCATTATTAAGCCCTGACTTTAAAAACATCATTTAATACATCAGCTGCTGTTGGAATCAGAATGCTTTATGTAATTTTGCTTAAGTAAAACTTTTTTTTTGAAAGATTGCCTATTTTCTAGTGTGTGTAGTCAACATGGACATAATTCACAGGGAACCTAGACATGTCCATGTCATACTCTTTTTCAAAACTAACATGACCAATGTCTTAACTATAGGAAAAGAAGAGAAGGCGGCTGGAACGCTTCCGACTCCTGTGACTTGCTCCTGCTTCTGCTCTCCAGGGTTTTTATGTTAAAAGTCAACAGAAGATCCAAATTCAATGTTTCATCTTCTGTTTATCATCAGTTCTTTAATCTTTTCATTGACGTTGGTTTGTACTCATAATGTCACTGCTATAATTTATAAATAAAAATAGTCATCCACATTTACTATATACTAGAACAGAATGGAGTTGCTTTTTTTTTTTTTTTGCTCAGAGCATTTTAATAGATTTTAATATATTATGTGTAACAATGTCTTTAAAACATTTGTGTAAGTTGCATTATTGTCATGCTTGAGGTGAGTGATTGTTGCTAACTTATTGTTAAATATTGAATTTCCTCATGGTACCCTTGGTTTAAATATGTATGGCTGGAGATTAAATGAAGTACTATGTCAAAATAAACTACAAGCTCAACTTTATTCATAGTTTTGATTTAAGCATAGTGCAGTTGATACAGTTCTTCCTTCATAATTTTGATACTCTTTGCAGTGAATTTGATATATAACATTTGCTAAAGATACCATTTTTGTGGAAAACATCTGGGTAATTATAATTAGTTCAGGATCTGTAGTGTTTGTTTTAAAAGCTGTTGAATTCACAGAGATGACTCTTATGACTAGAATAATCAAAATTAATATTGAAACCCTTTATGGTATTGGTACTGTGGCTTACAGGATAATTTTAGAGTATTCCAAAAGGAAATGAGGGGTAACTTGTGCAAAAAGTGCCAGACCGGCACGTTACACCTGTTAGTGTGCATCGTTTGGAACAGCTGTGTCTTTTATTGTCAGTAAACAGATGCAGAACATACTGGAATGTTTTAAAGCAATATGTTAATCCTGCCTTCCCCTACTGACCGTCTCACAGGATAGTGATTAAATATTGGCTGTGCAGCTGTTACTACAATTATAGCATTGCTTAGTTAATTTCTTCTTCCCAGGCCCAAGTGTTTTAAAATTTGAGGAGATAATATTTAACCTTGAAGTGTTTTATAAGTATTATGAAGAAGTCATGCATGTGAAATTTTTATAAATTTGTTTGTAAATTAGTGTTCTTGGATGAACAATTTTTAATGTGCTTTTTAATTTCTCTTGATTTATTCATGAATATAAAATGAGTTTTAATTTGGTAACTTGAATTTTATTCTTGAAAATTTCCATCAAGGAGCTGAATAGGAAATGATTCTTATTAAGTATTTTTGCACCAAAGTGTATGTTTTCTTAGAACAGAGGCCGGATGCCATGCAGCTGTTTGAATTTATAATAACCTCCTCATAATTTAATTATGCTTTAATTAATTTTATCACTTCACCTTGTCAGAGAATATATTCAAAAGATTATGTAATTATCCAGTTTACATACAACTTTAAAGATCAATTGTATTAGCTGAAACTAATACTTCAATTTATTGCTTTTGATATGGGAGATTTATTTTATAAAACATTACAAAACATTACAAAATAAATTACATTATAATATTCTTGGCCTGGTATCATAGTTGAGGAATCTCAAGCCTGGAGGCATGCATGAAGTAAGTGGGCCAACACCTATGTCTAGAAGTAGTGAGGCTTGGATCTAATCAAGGCATTTCACTCAGACCCTGGGTGCTTGGTCTCTCATAACACAGCTGCTAACCTATCAGGAGTGTCTACAGCACAGGGACCCTTAGAGAAAACACCTGGGATGACCTTCGAGGCTCTTGTCTTTACTCTGATGACACCCCTTTGTGGATGTGACCCCATGATGTTGCTATCCTTTGGCCTCAAAAGGAGCCTTCCTTGCTCCAAGAGATCTTAAAGAGCAATATAATGAATGCTGTTTTACCTGTGACCCATTATTTTACTTATGCCTTCACTTCGAAATATTAGTCATTATTGAAATTTGTTCTATGAAATGATTGTCTTCCATTAGGCATTAATGTTAACTGCATCTATATTCCTTTTCTCGTGTGTGAAATAGGATAAGAACTGAGAGTCCGATATACTAAGTTAAGTGAAGATACCCCTGCTGAATAAAGTTTGTGTGTGCTTGATGTTTTTCCTCAAAAAGCAAAAACCAAACAAACACCCAGAGTAAAAACTTAAAACCGTCTGGCTAATCATTCTTGTGGAGGGTCCACGGTGTCCACCTCCAACAGGTGCTTACTGCTGGGTAGTTTTCCTGACACTGATGAGAATGCTTCTAAGATTAACAAGGATCAACAATGTCATGAGGCACTGCTGGAGGAAATTTAATACAAGTCCATTATGAGATACTTCTTTGGAAGCAAAATGTTCTTACATACAAGCTGTATGAATTATCAGGACAGAACACATCTTATTTGCATGAAATGTTGTGAAATTTTAAAAATGTTATTCAATTTTAAAAATAAAGAGTTCCATAGTGTTTTTCCTAAAGTTAATCAGCACTCCTATACTTCTGCAGCATTACTGTTTGCTTTCACTTGTATGTGTGCTTGTGTGTGTGTTGCAGGGGTGTGTACCTGTTGTGCACGCGACTCTGAAAGCCAGCGATCGGCACTGGGTGTCTTCTGTCACCCTCCACTTCACTTGGAAAATAATGGACTTAATATCAGTCACGCGCATAATGTTTTTAGATCAAATGCATCTCCATCATCAAGTCCTTCCCTTCCAATTTTCTCCCACCCCTACTTTCCCACCTCAACCATGTGTGTGTGCTCTGCCTGCCTCTGTGTGTGTGTGTGTGTGTGTGTGTGTGTGTGTGTGTGTCTGTCTGTCTGTCTGTCTGTCTGTCTGTCTCTTTTTAAACCTGCTGAGTCCATTTAGTGCTGCCTGATGTGCATGTGCTGGGGCATCCCTGAGTAAAACAACTGTCCCTCACTATTAGCCAAAAGGTCCTCAGAGAGGGGTGGGGCTCCATGAGCCCTTTCCCATCCCTTCCTAAGATTTCGGCTGGCCTAATCTGGTGCAAGTCCACCTTATTTTGGAGAGAGGATCTTTCACTGAACCTGGAGCACCCCAATTTGGTTAGACTGACTGCCCAGCTCCCAGGGCTCCTCCTGTGTGAGCCTCCCCAGAAATGAGGTGACAAGCACACTCTGCTGCTCCTAGCTTTTGCTTGAATGCTGGCAGTCCCATGCAGGCCCTCGTGCCCCTGTGTCCTGTAGTCACTCTGCCCACTCAGCCATCTCTCCAGTTCCTAAAATTACTATTTTATTTGAGTATTTTGTCTCTAATTTTGGGACTACAGCCTTCCCTCTCCCCCTTCCTCCTTTTCTTTTGTTCTGATTTGGAGACAGTCTTTAATTTTCTGGCCTCGAATTTTCAATTCTCCTGCCTCAGCTAACTACTGAACTATAAACATGTCACATTATACCCTCAAATTACTTTCATTAATGTCTACATCCAAACACACAGAATATAAAAAAACAATAAATTTTGTACTAATGTGCTACAAAATTTCCAGGAAAAAATATTGCTTTTGTTTTTTTTTAATACCTTCAAAGACTTTTGAAAAGTAAAAGGTTTTTATTTTGAGACAGTTTAGAAGAGAAATCCCTTCTGTCTTTTATCCAGTCCCCCTCAGTGGTGTGTAGACATGTCACCACAGCACTGTATCAGAACCAGGGTTCAACAGATGCACAAGGACATTGATGATGCTCCCTCCCTCCCTCCTTCCCTCTCCTCCTTCCTCCTTTTCTCACTCCCTTTTGTTTCTTCCATTTCATTTGTTTGTTTGCTTTCTGTCTTTCTTTTTTACTGTATTTGTTTCAATTCTACCCTTTCCTTTTCTGGGGGATATTGTGTAGAATTCCTGCTAACGGTAGAATTACACAATGCCATCTGTAGTCTGTTTAGAATGATTTTGGTAACAGGACAGTTCAAATCACATATCTCATATTGACTGAGCTGTGGTTTTGTGCACATCATGATGCAGACATATTTGATGTCTGCAGGGTTTTCAGTGATGCCTCAATTCCACTCATGGTGTTGGCCACTGATGGTCCCTCTACTTAGCAATTTCCCTTAGTAATTTTGCTATAGATTTGTTGATTTAAAAATTGATCTTTTGAAACAACCAACTCTTACTTTTTGATTATATTATATAATTTTTTCAACTTAATTTCTACTTTTGTCTTTAATATAACTTTTTGTTGTGGACTTTTAAAAAACTGGGATTTCCAGAGGGGACCAAAGATTTTAGTGTGAGACCCCACTATTGGACTTCTTGAGGGTACATTTACCTCTCCCCAAGTGAACACATTTAACTCTAGGGATTACTATGTTAGCAGTGGCCTAGCAGTGCCTACATGTTTTGATGCATTGTACTCTTATTTGGTTTAATGCATTTGAATGATTTTTTGTTTGAGACTTTTCTTGTAATTTTTGTGTTTCCTAGTTTGGTTATATTATATCTGAAGAAAGGACTATATATCAATTTAATTATCTTAAATTTTGGTAATTTTTTTATAGCCCAAGACAGGATATGTCTTGACAGAGATGATGTGACCAGAAAAGAATGTGCCCAATAACATCTTTTTAGGCAATAAAAAAACCAAACACTCAGTGCTGTTCCCTGTAAGATTGCATCATCTAGTGACATAGTATTCATCTTAATCTGTGATGTTTATTCACAAAACCACGAATAGTAGAGCAAAGAATTTCTCAAAACAAATCCCCATCATTAGCATAACTGTGTTGAATAAATTGTTCATTCATTGTGTTGTTCAAATACTACATAGCTGTAGGCTTTTCCCTAGTTTTTTTTTCAATGGTTGAGAGCTTTGAAATCTTTGATTATAATTGTGATTTATCTTTTTCTGAAAGTTTTTGCCTTAAATATTTTGAAGCCCTGTTATTACACAGGCTTTTCATATTGTTGTGTGAACTTTGTGGGTTGACTTTTCAAATAATAATGTAATATCTTAGTTGGGGATTTCTATTGCTATGAAGAGTTGCCATGACCATTTAAATTAGAAACAAGATTGTTTTACATGTCAATCCCAGTTCCCTCGCCTTCCCCTCCTCCCCTGACCCCCACTAACACCCTACCTATCCCATAGCCTTTCTTCTCCCCAGGGAGGGTGACGTCTTCCATGGGGCATCTTCAGAGTCTGTCATATACTTTGGGATAGGGCTTAGCCCCCCACCACCACCCCCGTGTGTCTAGACTGAAAGAGTATCCCTCTATGTGGAATGGGCTCCCAAAGTCCATTCCTCTGGTAGGGATAAATATGATCTACTAAAAGAGGCCCCATAGATTCCAAGGCCTCCTCACTGACACCCACGTTCATGGGGTCTGGATCAGTCCCATGCTGGTTTCCCAGCTATCAGTTTGGGGACCATGTTCAGGTCAGCTGTTTCTGTGGGTTTCACCAGCCTGGTATTGACCCCTTTGCTCATCACTCCTCCCTCTCTGCAACTGGATTCCAGTTCAGTTCAGAGTTTATCTGTGTGTGTCTTCTTCTAAGGAAAATGTATGAGGTGGCAGGTTACAATTTCAGAGGTTTAGTCCATTATCATCATGGCAGGGAGCATAGTGGCTGGGAGTATAGCGGGGTTCAGGCAGACATGGTGCTAGAGAATTCTACATCTTGATTCAAAGGCAACAGACGTGAACGTCTCACTGGGCATGACTTGAGTATATGTGAGATTTCAAAGCCCCCCTCCTCAGTGACACTTTCTCCAATAAGGCCACACTTACTCCAACAATGCCACATCTAATAGTGCCACTCCCTTTGGGGGCCATTTTCTTTTAAACCATCACATGTAATGCCACTATATTTTAGATTTTCTTTGCTCTGAAGTTCTCATCTTAATGTAACTATGCCTGCCATATTTTTATTTTGTGTTTTCAACAGGCCTGTATCATTATATTTTAGGAAGGTTTCCATTAGGCAGCATACAATTGAGTCATGATTTTGTTTTCCTTTTTCTTTGAGATGTGATGTCTCTATGCTGCCCACTTTGGTGTCTAACTCTGAGTGACCCTTCTGCCTCTGTCACTAGAGCACCTGGACTTCAGACATGTGCCACTCCACTTTGCTTTTATTATTTCTAAGTAGTATATAATTATATGTATTTATGAGGTACAATTTGGTGCTTTCATATAAATATGTATTGTGTAATGAATACACAATACACATATATTCAGTGTAATTAACATCCCATTTCTCCAAACACAGCTCCTCGTGCTGTAACATTCAAAGCTATTTCTTCTATCTACTTTGGGATATATCATGTTTTATTGTTAATTGTAGCAAGTTATTTGCAGCCCAATGCCAGAACTTATCCTTTCTTGTTATTTGTAATCTTGCATCTTCATGTTCTTGGTAACCTCTGTTCTCTAGACTCACATGAGATTGAGTTTGTAGATTATTTGAGTCTAGTGTTTGTCTCTCCATATCCAGTAGTTTGTTAGGAAGAGTAAGGACTAGGAATGTAGCTCATTTAGTGGAGTACTTGCCTAGAAGGCACAAAGCCCTGGGTTCAATCCACATCACTGAATACATTTGACATGGTGGCACAAACCTATATTCTCAGAACTTGAGATGTGGAGGTCAGAAGATCAGAAGAAGTTCCAGCTCATCTTCAGTACACAGCTAATTCTAAGGCAGTCTGGAACTTGTCTCAAGGAAAGATCATGAGATTTTTGCCTCTGGGGAAAATAAACAGACAATGACTAAACATTATTGGCAGGTGGAATTGATCACACACTGCAGTGACTCAACATAAAATACAGTTGGAGTGAGGGAGACACCCAGGAGATGGCTCAGTGTGTTAAGTACTTGCTCTACAAGTGTAAGGGCCTGAGTCTGGATCCCCAAAGCCCATACAAAGCTATGTGTAATAGCATACATTTGTTGAGGGATATCTGATCACAGTGTGAACCTGTTTCTAGTTGTGGGGTGACTCATTCCTAGCACATACCCTCAATCCAAGAGCTTTCTGCTTGAATATTGTAAACAGGTTAAATAAAGTCAACCACAGGTCAAGAGGCAGAACAAGCAACCAGTTGATAAGAAAAAATAAAACAGAGATTAAGAGGGAGTCTGGAGGGTGGATAGAGAGATGCACAGGAAGTATAAGGGAGGGACATTGAGTTTGAGGAGTTTTGTTTGAGATGGATAGGAGAAGGGACTTTTTTTCTGGGACATCAGTGGAGGAAGATGGTCAGCCAGGTGCTTTCTCTGCCTCTCTGAGCTAGCAGTTTTCACCCCAGCATCTAGCTCCCAAGTCTTTATTGGTAGAACGGAACGATTGAGATTTAGTCAAAAACAATATACTCCAATGATGAGAAGTGCAATAATAGATGGTGCCTGTGGGTTGTTTCAATAGAGGCAAGCACTTGGTAAAACACAGCAGAGAGCAGATAGGACATAGAATTGGTTTGAGGAAAGAGTACAAGACTGCTGCAATTAGACCAGGTACCATGGACTACCCACATCAGTGGTGTGCAGATACAGCATCCCCTCACTCATTAGCAGATACAAAAGATGAGTTGTAGAGGTAAATAAGGGTTGTATCATATTCAGATCTTTTCTGTTTTGTCTTCCTTTAGAAAAAAATTTCGTGCAATATATTTTTCTACTTTCCTCACTCCAACTACTCCCAGATCCCCTCTACCTGTCTACCTCTCTACCTGTCTACCTGTCTGCCCTCCCAATTTATGTTCTTTCTCCTCCTCTATAAATTAAAACAAATTTGAATTAAATAAAAACAATAAGACAAAACCTACCAAAACAAGACAAAAAAGCACACAATAAACATAGGAGTTGATTTTGTGTTGTCAACTACCTCTGTGCATGGCATGCCCAACAGTGTGGTTGATACACCAGTGTCACTCCAAATTGAGAAAACTGATTTTTCCATTTTCCAGGAGGTACCAATTGCAGGGGTAGGAGTTTTATGTTCACTTCCCGTTCTCCATGCTGGGATTTTGTCTGGCTTGTGAAGATCTTATGCATGCTATAGCAGCTTCTGAATTCATATGTGCATTAGTCCTGTTGTGTCTGAAAGCTGCTTTTTCCTTGGAGTCATCCACTACTCAATTTTCCATCTTGAGGGGAGGGTTTGATAAAGACATCACAGTCAGATCTGAATATTCCAAAGTCTTTTACTCTCTGCACATTGTGAGTCTCCATGTTAATTACCATCTACTGCAAGAAGAAACTTCTCTGATGAGGACTGAGAAAGGTATTTATCTATGGATATTTGTCATTGGGTTATTTGATTAATAAGTTCATTTAACAAAATAATAGCAGTAGGTTTTTCTCTAGGGCCAATGACCTATCTAGTCTCAGGTCTTGGATATTTTAGCAATTTCAGGTATGGGTTCCATCTCATGGAGTGGGTCTTAAATCTAATTTTTAAAAGCCATCGGTTACTTCCATAATGTCTATGCCACTATTTCACCAGTGTATCTTGCAGGCCAATCACTGTTGTAGGTTGCAGGGTTTGTAGCTTAGTGAGTTGATTTTGATCACAGATAGTATTTCAAATTTTTCCTAACCACTAATATTTCTTTATAACACCCAAATTAATACTTAATTTGCTCTTCTAAACTTCTCTTTGAATTTGTGACTGTGCACAGAGAAGCCAACACTGATCTGTCCAGGTTCCCAGTGGAAATCAAGTAAAGGCACACTCTGCTTCTTGTCTCAGCCTTTATATACATACCACTTTTTTGGCTTTTATGTGTCATGTTTTTGTTTATTGTGTTTTGTTTACTTTTTTAGTGGTCTTGCTCTTTTAAGTGGCCCCAGTACATATTGTGTAATTGCTTTCCAGTGTCTATAAGTACAAGTAGACTATAAAGCACTTTATGGAGGAAATAGATACTTTTAATGATGAGCTCCATGCTGGCAAATAAAGAATTATCTTAAATAAAGCCTGTTAAAACAACCCCCTTTTTTTCTTTTGGTGGAATTGGGGTCTGAACTTAAAGACTTATATATACTAACCAGGTGCTGTACCATTGAGTTATGCACCCAGCAGAAAATGTGTATTGGGAGCTACAAAGATGGCTTTGCAGGTAAGAGTGCTTACTGCTCTTCTACAGGACTGTAGTTAGATTCCCAGCACCCATTGTCAGTGGGTTCACAATTGTTTGTAACACCAGCTCCAAGGGATCCACCATATCTTTCCTACAAACTCACCAGCACACATAGCATACCTTTAAAAATGTGTTGATGATCAACAGCTAACAGGGAGCTATCCCTGTATTTCCTCTTAGAATATAGCCAGGAAGGCCGCACTAATTCCACATCGATGTGTCTTACAGAGCATAACCATTTCCAGTAACAGGAGACTTGAAAATAAATGTTAAAAGTTAAGAAATGAATGAAGGATGAAGAGCATTCCAAAGATTTTGTAAACAGGACATAGACTGGAAAGCCAGGAAAGTGTGCATCGTTGAGCCTTTATCCAAGAAGGACAGTATTGTCTCTGTTTTCAAACATTCTTAGGAGATTGAAATCAAAAAAGTTCATTGGATTTGATGAAAACCACATTTTTTTTTTACTTTATTCTGAGCATAGTTTTAGGAAATTATGGTGGAAACTTGACTTATACTGAATTAAGTAGTTTTTAACTAGGAAAATTCTGATTTTAAATGAATAGATTTCAAGAATGTTAAAGAATAAATAAATGAATAGATTATTCTTTCCCAAATTTTTAATTAAAATTTTGTTGGTGGTATTATTCTTTATGCTGAGTCTCAAGGTATAGTTCATGTTGTCCTAAAACTCAAAATCCTCCCACTTTAACGTATGCCACCCAGAAGTTAAGCAACATTATTCATCGCCGGGACTTAACTGATGATACAAATGCAAAACATTTGCTAAGTTTTTCTTGATTATTTTTCTAGGGATGACCCCACTAAAGCTCGTTGTCTGTGGGGCTTTCCACTTCACTCCAATGATGATGGTATAACTTCTCTGCTCCTTGGGGATACAAAGAAAGCAACTGTTTTTAATGCTTTTCTCAGTGACTCCACTTTCTAAAAAACTTGCCTGCTTTTACAATACTTAGGCCACACCCTGAACTCTTTTTCTTTTCTGATAACTCTAAAGGCTTTGGGTATCTTTAGTGTATTACACACTTTGGATCACACAGTGACTATTTTGTTTCTAGACTAATGGAGATTTTCCTTATGAAAATAAAATTCAGGGCTGGAGCTATGGCTCAGTGTTAAATACTGATCTTCCAGAGGACCTGGGTTTGATTCCCAGCACACACACACAGTGACTTACAACTGTCTGTTAACTCCAGTTCCAGGGGATTTGGTGCCTTCTTCTGGCCTCTGTGGGCAACAGGCAAGCAAATAGCTCACAAATAAATAATCAGGTCATATAATTCTTTTGAAAATTTGAATAGTAGTTGACCATTCACATTGTGATATCAAGGTGAAAAAATATAGCAATGAGGAAGTAAATACTTTATTAGTATCTTTACTTTTATAAAGAGATTTTGGTAAGACTAGCATTGATGTGCTGGTGTTTTTCTTTTGCAACTTTAATTTGAAATAACAGACTTAGAAAAAAGATACAAAAATAATACAGAAAAGTTTGTATACATAGCAAGCATGTGTTCTCCAAAAGTCCCACATTTGCATAATTGTTGCCTTGACTTCAAATGGCATGTTTAAAGCGTTTAAATTACATACATGATGTCCCTTAGTCTCTAAAACTGTCAGCATGCATTTCCTAAAGAACAGTCATTGATGAAGTCTATCGAAGTCATCAGAGCCAGGGTTTAATCTGTAAGCCTGTGCCATCACAGTGGCAGTGGCTATGTGTGCTATTTAAACTAATACAATTAGAGATTCAGTCCCTCACACACATTAGCTATGTCTCAAGTACCTCATCATCCAGGGGCTCTTCATTCTAGAGCACACTTAAAAAACTGTGTCCATCACTATAGACGTGATCTAGACATTCAAATCATAGCAGTGCCCCACAAATGTCCTTTATATCAAAGTAAAACTCCCCTGCCTGCTCACATTACATCTAGCTATGCTGTCTCTTGAGTGCCCTTTAACACATGATTGCTTTTCAGAATTAAGATGTCTTTTTTAGGACATTGTTATTTTTAAGAGTCACTGGCCAGTTATTTTCACGAAATGCCCCTCATCTGGAGTTTTGTCTTGGAATATGTCAAGATTACTTTAGTCTCTTGGAATCACTGCTTCATCCTCTGCTGGGCATTACATGCAAAGGCCTGTGAATAGTTTTCCTAGTTACTCTTACTGTCTGGTTTCCCCCAGAGTGAAGTTACAGAAACTATTTTCTTCCTTTAAAGTCCATATCTTTTGAGGAGCTATGCTCTGTAATCATATTGTCTCTGCTATTTCCATCCATGGGGTTTAGAATCTACTGACAACCAATCTTATTTCAAGAAATTATATGGATTTATGAAATAGCATTTTCCTTTTCTTTTTTGATTTTTGAAAATTAATTTAGATTTATAAAACATTTTAAAGAGTTGCATACCCTTCACTGAATTTTTAAATTTAATTCATTCTTTTTGAGAATTTTGTATGTAAATTTTACACCATTTTCTAATTCCCTGTCTTCCCTCCAATTCTTTCTGTGTCTCTCCCACTCTTTAAGTTCATGGCTTTCATTCTTCAATTATAATTGTTACACACACATTTAAGTCCATTAGTGTTACTTATATGTGTTTAGGGCTAATCTCTTGAGATTGGCTAACGTGAGGCTCTTCCCAGAAGACTGATTCTCCTTCTCCCAGAAAACATCAGTTGCCTGCAGTTCTTCTAGGGGTGGAGATCCATGAAAACTCTCCTATCTGTGTTGGCACATCAGTTGGTGGGGTCAGTTTTTAGATCTTGTTTAGGCAACCACATTGTTGAGATTTCTTAGATACAGCTTCCCTGTCATGTATAGAAGATAGCATCTTGCAGCAGATGTCTTACCTTGATCATCTGGCTTTTACAGTCTTCTGCCATCTCTTCAGTGATGTTCCCTGAGCCTTAGATGTAGAGTTTGTGTTGTAGATATACCAACTGAGGTTAGGCACCTTATATCCAAATGTTCTCTGAATTTGACTTGTTGTAGTTTTAATTGTGCTATTTAGAAAATAGCAGCTTGACATGGATATAATGTTGTTGCCTAATTTACATACATTTTTTATATTTTCAACTACTATCTGCCATAGCAAAAGAAACATGTTCAGAGCATTGCCATATGTCCAGCTGGTCTCATTTTAGTCAGAATTTTTTAGCTGTTGTCCTTTTCTTAGTCCCCTTAAGTTTGGGATAATTCTTCAGTCAGTGTTTGTTTAATAACAACGTTGACACCCCCAATCTTAACATTTTATTGCAATCCTAGTCCCTTCTCTTGTATTTACCCACAATTGGAGAAATTCATAGATTCTTTCATTCTGCAGTTAAATTCCATTACTATTAATTCCTTTGTTGCTGTGTTGGCTCAGATTTGATCAATGAGAACCTACTGATTTTGTGGTTCAGTCTGTGAACATGCTGTCTGATAAAAATGGAACAGTGTTGTTTCACATTTGATGTAGCATTTAAAGGTGGCAGTAGTAGAAATACATCCAGTCCTATAATCTCAGCACATGGAAGGATCAGGGGTTCAAAGTATTGCACAACTCCATAGAGAGTTCATGACCAATTTTGGCTACGTGAGACTCTGTTTTAAATTAAAAGTTGCATGAATCATATTTTGTTATTCATTTGAGCTATCTTAAAGGTAAAGTATTTAAATACTTATTTGTATTTCAAAAAGCAAAATTTTTTCATGTAATCACACACACATACACACACACACACACACACACGCACACGCACGCACGCACACGCACGCGCGCGCGCACACACACACACACAATAATCTCTAGATATTATATCTAATGCCAATACTGAGAATAAAATCTCTTAGTAGATAATGGGAATCAAACTCCAGAGCCTGGTGCAGGCCAGGTAGGAGCTCTACCACTGAACTCTGTCTCCAGCTCCAAAAACACTTTCACTAGCTTCTCTGTTACTATTTGTTGTGGATGAACATTCACTATTTCTTTTAAATGATCTTACCATCTAACCACTGTGTTTTTATTGCTGTTACTGACAAGAGCCTCCACTAATGTCAATGCAAAGGCAGGGATATGGACAACATCTGAAAAATGCAAACTCTGTGCCATGTGTCTGTTGTAGTGAGCCACCAGACTCACTTGTGATGCTGACCACACCCATTTGGGCATGATCGCGGGTGCATATTGAGCGTGTTGGATTTGGTCTGGGGTCTGGGACAGGCTTGTTCTCTCTTGGTTCTGGTTGGGTTACCGAGAGCAGCTGGGCATTGATCCTTGGAGCCGGAACTTGTGGGTTATCGTTTTCTCATGTAATCATAGTCCCGTGTATCTTAATCTGTACATCCACAGTCTGTCATTACATGTGGCATGATTAGTGCTCAGTGGATGTTTGTTGGCTGAATGAGCAATGATCAAGGCAGAGCTCACCTCTCTATTTCTTTTATTTCTGAATTCTTTCAGCTTTTTATTTACTTAGCCATTTTTCACATGTGGCTCTGTTTACTTTTGACAGTAATGTCTGAATATTTATAGTTATCAAAACATTTCCAAGTTGTCTTCTGTGGAAAAATATGCAGGTTGCAATTTTCAAAATGAAGAGGGAATTTCATGTATGAAAATCAAGTTGGATTCTTTCTTGTGCCTTGATTATGGAATATTCAATGTCATGTACACTTCAAACCTTTGGAGAATGGCAAGCACCTAGCATTTGAAACTTTCTTAATGATAAAGCCCTTTCCTCAGTTCTAAGGGGCCATGGAACACACTGGGGTAAATGTTTTTTCTGATCTCTGGAAGTTGCTTGTTTTCTTTAGTCTTTGTTATTATTTTTCAGTCTTTTAATCTATTCAACACTCAAAGTGACTGTCCTTTCTCAAGAAGACAGACAGCTTCTACCCCAGGATGTTCATTGATTTCTCAAAAAGCTGAGCTCATGAATTAGAAATGACCTCAAGAAGATTACTCACCTCAACATTTGCCATATGCTTATAAAGTGTATTTAATACAGTTTCTCTAAAATCTCTAAATTCTTGGAGATCCACTCTGTGCATCCTGGTAGGAGATGTTTCATAATCTACTAGGAAAAAAAGTAGTTGAAATTTCAAACATTCAGAGAATGTTGAGTCAGTCGCTTAATGACAAAGTTATACAGAGTAAGAAAGATGTCCATAGAAATAGAAGCAGGAGGAATCTATATAAATAGCAGTGTGAAGAAGAGTGAATTCCTTTTTAGCTGTAACATCACATTTTTTGCATGGTGCACACATTGTTTAGCCGTTTCTAAACCCATTTCCATTTACGTCATTTGTAAAAAACTTCCTAGGCTCATATCCTGGAAAACTGACACAGTTGTAATGAACAGATGCAGATTCCGTGATTGTAATTGGCTTTTACTCTAATTTTCTGGCTCATGCATCATTAATAATTGTTTTTCTCCACGTTTGCCTTATACGTCTGCAAAGCTCTTTCTGAACAGAGGTCTGTTGACTGACTCGTAAGAAGTCAGTCATGATGTGTGGGTTACCAGCACCTTTACTGAGACCTAGAATTTTAAGTGTCTTTTAAATATTTCTGTTGATTTTTAACATTTTAATTTTTTGACTTTCAACTTTTTAATTTCCCCTGTGTATATCCAGAGAAAGAAATTGATTTTAAATATAGTCCCCTTCCCTGTTTTCTTTTTGTCACCGATAATTTCTTGTCTTAAAAATAGGTCTTGTGGGATATAATGTCCAAACTCATGTCTTTCTTAAAAGTGAATAATAAATCTTAGTGGGACCTTAAACAATAACAAAAATATATTTTTTCATTACTTATTTCAGTCTGATAAGATTTTTCTAGGCAGACATTCTACTGCTGAGTTCTGTCTTAATCAAGATTTCTTAATAAAATCATTCAAGTAACCATCACATTCCATAGTGGGATAGATATAGGTCAATCTTTAATGTGTCTTAAAGGGCCAAATACTTCAACCCCATGCATATTGCATGCTCATTTTCAATTGGCATGAAACAGACCTGAAAAAAATCCTAATCTGTGAATAACTCCTATGATAACAGTTGCGATTATTTCTTAATTTTTTTTGTGAATGGAGAGTACAATACTTACTAATGAAAGAATGATTTTTTCTTAAATTGGATCTTTTCATTAAAATACCAAAATACAGAGCAAGGATCTGAATTGTATTGTTTGTTGTAAGGAAAATTTCATAAGCTGTTGTGGAATGTCAGTTGTCATCACTTAAGAGTGCAGATAGATATTTAGAACTGGCCTGTGTGAAAAAATGATACAAAATGAATCAAGAAATTCTAGGGAAAGATTTTTAAATGAGAAAATACCATTTTTTAAGGTATGAACAAGAGATTTAAATATTCTCTTTATTTAAAAATTTTTACTTAACCTTAAATAGCAACTTAATTGAGAACATTAAATTGGTAAAATTATGGAACTTGATCTAGAATAAGAATTAAATAATGTTAGTCAGGGTCTTAGAAGCACAAAATGGCCCAAGCAGTTAGATGATACGACTACAAACTAAATAACCAAGTTTAGAAATAAAATTCTATTGGATTGCTTACAGGAAAGGTTTGAAATTTATAACAAATTCATTTCCACTAACTGTGAAATGTCTTAAAATTTTTGCATCAAAAACAGAAAGTCTTCATATTCCAGTTCTCTATATATTAAGACCTAGCTGTTAACTGAAACTGTGGCTACATTGAAAGCCCAAGGTAAGCAGCCTGATGCACGGGTTTGCAGCATTCAGTGGACTAGCCCCCACCCCTGTGACCTTTTGGTCTTTTTGATCACATGCACAAAAATGACCATCTGCTAATCTTGAGTAACCACTGGCCTGTCCCCATGAGAAGGCAGAACAATTATTTGGTCTCTTGAGTGTTTCTTTTGAACTTTTGTTCTTTTGAAAAATGCTTTTATAAGGAGTTCTTAAAAATAATTTTATAATATTTTAAAATAATGACAATTTTATAGTAAAAAGTAATTTTGAAATAAAAATTAGAATTTTAACATGTATATGTTGCCACAGTTTCATGTTTCTTTTAGATGCCAATAATAATTTTCTGAAAGTCATAAATCTGTATGACTGTTAGATTTGTAACTATACACACACATGTTTTGAATATACAATATGTTGTATTCTTGTTAGCCATGTGGGTGTTTACTTTTTATAAATTGATGTGATATAATTTAGCTGTAACTTTATTAAAATCTGGGTTCTGAGTCAGCAATTGTAAGGAAGACTCTGAGTGTGTCTAAGATCATGAATATTCTGCTACTCAAGGGTTATTAAACATTTTATGTTAAAGATTAGATAATAATATTTTAGGCCTTTTGGGGGAAAAACAAAATTCAGAATATTAGAATGAGAAAATAGAAAAACAAAAACAGTACCCACCAATGATTTATTGATAGAGTTCAACTGATAAAGATACATAAAGTATATTGAAGGGTTTGGAGGGAGAAAAGAGAAACAGGACATGATGCAATTATACTAGCAAAAAATAAAAGAAATAATTTAAAAATATTTTTTGTGGTTTAGTAATACAGTGGAAAGCACTACTTAGCAATAATAAGAAATTATTGACCATAATAGACAACTACAACACACAACCTTTCATGAACATCATGTGAACGAAAGAAACCAACACAAAAGCTACATATTGTGTAACTCCAATTACAAGTTCTGGAAAACAAGATAGTTAACAGTCACAGAAGACTTCATGGTTGCCAGGTACCAGGAGTGGAAGGTGGCAGATGGTAAAGTCACCCAAAGGAACTTTTTGGTGATAAAGATATTCTGTGTGTGGTTGTAACAGTGGTTATACACAGTTTGTGGATTTGTTTTGTTTGCTGTTTTTGTTTACTTGCTTTTTGACTTTTAGCTTACTGAATTTGGGGAAGCCAACTAACATGTTGTGAGGATACTCGGAAAGCTTTATGACAAGATCTGTAAGGCCAGGAACTAAAGCACTAATGTCAAGAGCCAGCACAGAGCAGGTGCCTTCTGTCAAGAACCAAGAGAGTGAGCTGTCTCAACAGCAAATCCTCAGTAGGAAGCCTCCAGATGATATGGCCCTAGCTGAGATTGCTTGCAACTTCTTAGCAGACCTGTGCTCAGTGCTTCCCAACTAAGTTGCTCCTGAGTTCCTGTCCATAGAAACTTATTGTCATTAGTTTATTACACCTCTTGCCTCAATGTAATATTTGTATAGTCACTACAACCCTCTTAATCCATATGTACATGGAAGTACAGGCAGATCATAACACATTAGTGATTAAGGCTGAGTTACCAATGTGCATCAGTGTCACATAGGAAAGAAATGAAAGTACTTCCCCTTGGAGTCATTTAACCATGAGTCTAGCTTTTAATTCTCTATTCTACACTCCCTGCGCCACCTGCCCTCCGTCTGTTGTCTGAGTCTAAATCTGTGCCTACCTGAAGGCTGTCTTGTGAATCTGCTGGTCCTGTGATAGGTGCCTATGCCTATGTGTGTCTGTCTCTGTGTTGAATGAGCTGTATATGTGAGTGGTGTCTATCTGTGAGTGGTCTGACTGTCTGTCCCTAACAAAGGATTTCACTCCATTTATTATTGTACAGCATAGAAATCATCACATGGAGAAGGAATGATATTCTTTTCATAAGTTTTTTTTTTTACAGTTTTACAAGGGATTAAGTAAATGTCTCCAACTGGTCCACATTAAAAAAATCATTGTTTATGAACCAATAGCTATAAATGGTCACTTTCAACCACTGTGGTAGATTTTGGAAAGTTGCCTTCAACTTCTGTATTTGCTGCTTTCAGCAAAGGGTTTACATGTACTTCCCTGGGTCAGGGGCATAGAAGAGTACATGACTTCAAACTGCATCTTTGTATTAGGTAAGGTTGTAAAAGCTGAATACATGGGGAATCCAAGGCAAGTAAGGCTGTTACACTGTTCTCTTAAGGGCAGGATGAACAGTTTGAGTACATGGGAGGAGCCTGGCATTTGTAAATCTTAAGTGACTTCAAAGTGTATTATTAATTTTGTCTGCCATGTGCAATAAAAGTCCTAGTCATTTAGAATGTAAGAGATATTTTCTGACACATATATCATGACACATGTGAGTCCACCCACTGGAGCATGGACAACCTACCAGCAGCTTCTTCCCAAAGAAGAGTGATTCTCTCTAACACAGCAGTTATCAAATACCAAGGTATCCTCAGCTAAGGATGCAGCCCCTTCCCCAGTCTTCTGGGATCTAGACTGGCTTGATCTTGTACAAGTCTTGCATAAGTAATCACAACCACTGAGCTGATATGTGCAGCAGCCTTGTAATGTCAAGAAGTTAACTTTTCACAGCTCAGTCTTCACTGTGTTCCCTAAGCCCTATGTGGGGGTGGAGGGAGACTGATATAGACAACTCTCCAATAGTTTGCAATTACTTACACTCAGCACTTGGTCAGTTATGAGACTCTTCTTTAACTACAGTCCACTGCCACAAAGAAGCTTCTCTGACCATAAGTGCAGCAAAAATCTACAGCTATAACCAAACATGTTAAAAGGAAGTTTGCAGCACAAGCAGGTTTTTGAAATCTGGTTCTACTATTTTAAGCCAGAATAAAAAAAAAACTCCATAAACCATTCATTTAAAAATGCCCTTTAATTTACTACTTTAAATTATTCCAGAATAAGTTTTTTTTTTAATTGTTGAGAGCCATCAGCTAGGATAACATGTAAAATGTACTGTAAATTACAAATCAGTAACCAACTATGTGATCCCTTTAAGTTCTTCCAACAGTCATTACACTGCACACAGAGCAGCTAATAATCTGTATTTTGTGTATTAGGAGATTTTTTTTCTGAAGTTATGCTTGACCAGTGTACAACTAGGATAAAGATTAAATTGTCATCCATTCAAGAATATACCTGGGCATGGGGGCTTGGGAGATGGCTCAGTCACTAAAGTGCTTTCTTTGAAAGCACAAAGACATGAATCCCATGCCTAGAGCCCATCGGAGCCCACCTGAGAAGAGCTGAACATGTAGAGTATGTGTTTGTCCAAGTGAGGGAGGTAGAGACAGGCAAATCCCTAGGCTCACAGGCTGGTCAGCCTAATCTATTGATGTGTCTGGCCTACACCAGTGAGAGAGCCTTCTTTAAAAATATGTATATAAAACCTAAGGAATAACTACCGAGGTTGCCTTCTGACCCTCATGTGAAGCACACACACGAGTGATGAATATGTTTATTTGTGCTTGACAATGAGGGGTCACTTCTGAGCTCATTGCTCTGGGTGACAGGGCATATATATATATATATATATATATATATATATATATATATATATATATATATATATATGCTATTATTAGACATTTAAGAGATAGAGAGAAATGAATTGCAGGATATTAGTTTGGGACTTGGCATCAGGAAGCTAAGAGTCAACTTCTACTCCAGCACTAGTTCACAAAACAATATCTGAAACTCCCTCCAATTAAATACATTTCTTGGAACTTTCTCCACTTTTTCTTCACAAAAATGAACTTTTTGAGCTAGAGGATTGTCTTAGTAGTGTTCTGTTGATGTGAAGAGGCACCATAACTAAGGAAATTCTTTAAAAAAGAAAGAAAGCATTTGACTGGGGCTGACTTAGAGTGCCAGAGGTTCAATATCATCACAGTGGGGAACATGGTGGCACACAGTCAGACATGGTGCTGGAGAGTTCTACATCTGGATCCACAGGCAGCAAGAAGAGAGCAACACTGGACCTGGCTTAAGCTTTTGAAAGCCTCAAAGCCCACCCCCAGTGACACACTTTCTCCAGTAAGGCCACACCTACTCCAACAAGGCAACACCTTCTCCAGTAGTGCCATTCCTCACTGACTAAGCATTCATGTATGAGCCCAGAGAGCCAATTCTTATTGAAACTGCCACAATGGTCTTAAGTTTAAAATTTGTTATTATAAACTAGAAATCTTAACTTATTAAAAAAAACAAAATAGATAGTATAAAGTAGCACAGATGCAGCATCAAAGATACCTCTGTTCCTGATTTTAGATGCATTTGTTTCTCTTATGTGCCTTGAACATGCCAAAAGAAGCTCAGTGAACTACACCAATAAACACAAAATTTTGTTCTGTTTGTTTGCTTAAGACAGGACTTTCTTTGTAACTCATGATGGCCTTGCAATCTTCTTGCTCCACCTCCCAACCACCAGGATGACAGATTATAATCCTGCATGACCATAGTTATGAAGAGAAGGACACAAAGTTCTTTACTTACAATAATCTGCACTCTAACAATTACTAAGGCATAGAAGCAATGTACATTCAACATAAACCATTTTTAAAATTTGGTGTTTTCTGGTATAGTCCATTCGCTACAATAGTCCTATGATGCTGGTCACTGACAGTGAGTGATGCTCCCTAGAAACCACACTATCATATGGCTGAATAGCCCACAATCTATAGTACACTGTTCATAAGCTAGAATGTTCAATAGATAAAGTGCATTTGTTTAATATTTTCAATTTATATCAGGTTTATTGGGCCACAAACCCTCCATAATTTACATAGCATCTTTTTTGTGCTATGTTTGTTACTTTGCTATGCTGTGCTATTCCAGACAGATTCTCAGTACCCCTTCAGATGATTTCCAACTCCCTAGCTCACTCTCCTTTTTTTGGATCAGCTGAAACTAAGTGTATGCCATCACACCTGGGAGCATCTGGGTCTTTTAAAAGAGGGTTTTGGTTTAGCAACCTGTGATGTGGGAAGGTTGGCAAGAGCATTGTCCCATCTGTATCTGATAGAATGGAGATCCTCTGTTTTGCTTGATATGTGCATATGTGCCCATTTTCTGAATATTTTTGTGTACTATTGACTCTTAATAGTCAAACATGGTTTATTATATAGTGCAACATCTTCATAACTGCACAACCTTGAGTCATTATACTAGTTCTTGAAATATTTCTACTTAATCTAGCATTGTTTGTGACTAACTTTGACAAAAAAAAAAAAACCTCTTTCATGTTGAGGAAGCATTGTGCTCTGCCTGTAGACAGATGTAGGTCAGGATAGTCTGCTAGGCAAATGGCCTGAGGTCAGCTGCAGACTCTCAGCCCCAGCATCTCCTCCGCAGCTCAGTAGAATAGTAACCTAGCATGAGAACCAGTGTTTAATAAACACGAAAGAATATTCCAGTCACTATGTCACCATGAAATGACCATTAATGCTTGAATCCTACAAATGTGAAGTTGGCTATGTTTGGTGATTTAAAAAAATGGTGCATGCCTTTAATCCCAGCACTTGGGAAGCAGATGCAGGTGGATCTCTGTGAGTTTGAGGCCAGCCTGATCTACAGAGTGAGTTCCAGAACAGCCAGGGCTACACAAAGAAACCCTATCTTGAAAAACCAAAATAAATAAAATTTCTACAGAATTTTCGAATTTGTTGAAGAAAATCTTTACCTATTTCTGTTATTCAAACGTACATACTTAGTCGATGGTGAATCAATAGTGTCAACTTTATTAAAACTATAGGCATTTGACTCAGTAAGTTTAAGTACTGAGAATCTTCACTGGTTCTGGACAGAAATCGCTTTGTTGAGTTATGTCAGCTTGAATTATTATGTGTACTCCACTGTGTACTGCACTGTGAAGTGGTATACTGACAGGTAATGGGGGATTTAATTAGTCCACAGTTACTGTCAGTTTTTGATAAATCTTATCATGGGCTCTGAAAATGACAAGATTTTATTTTGCCATAGTTTAGGGGACATAAGTAGCTATATAAAATTCTCATTTTCCTTTGCATGGAATCTTTTAGAATGCACATTTGGAGACTGGTTGTCATTACTGCCCCCTGGCTGGCCTGGAACTGGCTTTATAGAGATTCTCCTGTCTCTGCCTCCCAAGTGCTGAAACTAAAGATGTGCACCACCATGTCAGGCACACTGAATTTTCAACTCCAAACAAAAATCCATTACTTCAGAGTAGTAGTAGTAGATTTTCTGCCCTTAAAATAAACACTATTAGTACCTCTTTTGTAGATTTGTGAGTATTAAATGAGTTAATTCATGTAAACCACCTAAACAGCACTTAGCACATACCAAATGTTTGATTCTGATTATCATAACTACAGTGATCATCTTCTTACCGGGACCACAATAGAGCAGTTGCTGGAGATCTCAATATCTCCTCCTCACAGTGAAGCCTCTGCTGATTGGTCAGAGATCTCACTGTCTCCTCCTCACAGTGAAGGCCTTGCTGATTGGCTGGAAATCTCACAATGTCTTCTCACAGTGAAGCCCTTGCTGTTTGGCTGGAGATCTTGCCATGTCTCCTCACAGTGTAGCCCCTGCTGATTGGCTGGCTCTCTCTGTACAAGAAACTTCTGGCAGCTATGCTAACTGAATGCTCCACTGTACTTCCTCTCCCTGCATGAAAGTGTGGGGTCACTGAGGAACTTTCGGGTCTTTCCGCAGTTTCTTTAGAATAGTAAAGCTCAAGAGAAGTGTGTGTCTTCTTCCTCTCTTGCCATCTTTTACTTGGTCAGTCTTAAGTTGCTCCCTTGACTTCAGTAAATGACACCTTAATTTCATTTTCTGTATTTTCATTTTTCAGTCTCTCCATGGAACCATCTTCCCTCTTCATTCCTTTTGTAAGTACTTTGAAAGCAAATTTAAGAGAAAAGTGGATATATTGTCAACCTAATAGCTGTAACCTAATCCCAAAGTAGTTCCCATATACCCTACAAGGAATGAAAGTCTGAAAACATTCATTCTTATTTTAGTCTTGTATCTATACAAACAAATGTAACAAAATAAACTTTATATTTGATTTCTATTTCCCATATATTTCCTAACATTATTTCATAACTTTCTGTCTGTAGCCTAAATCCTTTCTCTTGTCACATTTCCCCAATCTATCATTCTCTGTTTTTTAAATACAAACTGTTTACAGGAAGGCAAAGACACACAAGTCTTTTGAAATGTAATTTTTATACACATATTGGATGCTATTACTCTTTGAGTAATAAATAAATTAAAACCCACCAAAAAAACCAAAAAAAAATCAAATTTGTTTGTTATTGTGTAAAAGGGGTAGTACAAATATCCCCTACATTGAATCTGTGAGTTTGTCCTCCTGTACAGCATCCATGGAGTTTGAGAACCATATTCTTAATTTCCTCATTTAACATGATGAAGTCTGTGATTAAAAAAATAATAAAATAAAATACAAACAATTAAAATACACAGAAGCCTAAACAGCTTATTGACGTCTTCCTTTTTTTCTTACAAGGGTCCATATATATGTGGAAATATTAAATAAGCCTGCATGCTTCTGTGCTGTACTTCTGTTAGCTTTATTTTCTGATTTATCCACAAAATCCAATAGAGTAAAAGAAAGGTGTTCCACCTTGCACAGGAAAGGGGTTTAAAGGGGTACATTTCTTCCTCCACTGTAAGATAGTCAGTGGTACCTCAGGGAGCTGGGGCTTTGCACCCTCCAAAGCAGACCATTTTAGAATTTAAAATGTATTTATTGTTGTTTCTTTGAGTGAGTGCCTAGATCTTAGGAATCAGTGCCATTCTGTGAAGATCTAGGCCATTTATTCTAGGCCACTAATATTTAGCTTTTGAGGTTTCATCTGGCTTCCTACCTGAAATAAACCATAAATGGAGAAAACTCAGTAAAAGAATATTGGTCATGTGAAGCAAGAAGAGTCCCTTCCATGTCTACAGATGTCCTGTTATAGTTTAGTGTCATTCTGAGAAGGGTACATCACTGACACAGGGTGTTGGACTTTAAGCTAATCGCATCTAGATTTACTCCAAAGAGCTCTCACTTGGTTTATTTTTTTTTTGAGTAATAATCTTTATAATTTGCATGCCTCTCCTGGTAAACAAAAGGTACTAAATCCATCCATTATTAGCTCAAATGTGACAAAAGTATCCTTTACAAGCATCTTCTCTAATGATTTTTAACAGCCAAGTGATCAATAGAGAAAAGCTTTTAGACAGCTCCTGATAGATGATCCTGCAAACTAAGTTATTAGCTGCCATGAAAACAATCATTAAGTAGCTGTTCACCTGAGTCATTTATGACTAAATAAAAAAATGTGCTGTGCCAAGTTATGGTAGAACCACATCCTCTACTCTATAATGTATAGGATTTTAGCAAATTTAGCAAATACAATGTATAGGATTATAGCAAAACTTCCTTATGTCTGATGATAACATCTATGAAAAAATAGTTTTGAATAAGGAAAAGTTAACTGGTTCCATTGAAATTAACATTTATCCATCAAAAGATATAAAAAGGTTAAAAGACAAGCCACCATGAAGAGATGTGTATAATATGTCACTAGTGAAGGATTAGTGTCCATAGTGTTTAAAGAGCTCTTGCCAGTGAAGAAAAACGACAGGAAAATTCACAAGAAACATAACAGTTCTCTAGTACTAGAGGTACTAGGAAGAACTGGACAAACACTAAATGCCCAGAATGGATGGATGTACTCTATGCTTTTACATGATAGAATTCTATACATCAGAATTAAAACACACAAATTATAGCTGCATACTAGAACTTGGGTGTGTCTTAGCAATGCCATATTGAATAAAGTAAGAGTGAGAAAAACTATAGTATTCTTGTCTTAATACCAATTGCAGAATGCTCAAGAGTAGCAATAAATTGATTATGGGTGTAACTTTCTGTGGTATAAGAAAATCAAGAAAACAAAATTTAAAATATTGAGAGAAGTAGTCATCTCTGAGAGACTTCCACAATCAGGTTATTTTACCCTTAAACTAAGTGTGTTGTATAAATATATCTTTTATTATACTTTACATGATGCTTAGTTTAAGATTTCAAACATAGTTTTGTAAAAGAAAACATTGTAATTTAACTTGTATAATCTTAAGACATAAAATGAGTTTATAAATTGTGGGGTTTTCCCTCTGAGGTCCTAGTCGCATTTCCTCTAGATCACAAAAAACAAGCAGTCTAGGCAACTCTCATTACATAAGCATGTGGCTGCTTCCAGAATAAAAAAATTAAAAAAAAAACCTAGACTTTGATTTAACAGATCAATTTTTCTTTGACAGCATTCTTTAATGTTCTTTGACTTACTGATTTCTTACCAAAATGGCAGTATTTATACATGTTTGTATTAGAAGTCTTAAGTGTGCTTTAAGTGATTTCTAACCAAATATTTGGAAACTGCCCTTGTTGGATGCTGATGTTTGTGAAAGAGTGCCATGACTGACCCGATCTTAGACCTGCCCGCTGCTCCACTCCTGAGCATCTCGGCCACCTGCAACTGTTTGTCATTTGCTTGGTTTGAGAACACCAGTAGTAATTGTAAACTTAGGAATGTGTGACCAGCTAGCAGCCAGCTGTGTGCAGCCTGACTTTTTCCAGGTGTTAAAATAAATATGACCATTTGGCTTACTTGTAACTCAACAAAGTGCCTCAAGATTCATTAGCTTAAAGCCCATTTATGTTTTGGGATCAGATAATGTTATATTCACTAAAAATGAAAAACGTATATACCCAGAAATACATATGGTATCATTACTTCACATATTAAACAGTCTTTTCATAAAACACAAAGAATTGTAACACTGTGTGAAGTTTTTTAATACTCTTACTGTAGAAAAATACCAGTATTCCACTTCTGCTTATATATCAAAAAGAGTTGTTTTTTAATAACGACTAAAATATTTTTTATTCAGAGTTAAACTTGCCTAAGAAGATCTAAACTTATCTTACATTCTCTTGGTACTGTCATTGAAACATGTCATATGTTGATAGCATTGTGATAGTAATACAATTTGCTGAATGCCGGTTGTGAAATGTTATCACAAGAGACACAGATATCCAAATCTTGCCCTGAGCAAACTACCAATTCTTTTAATGTTCCTTGGGCAGAAAAACTGTGTTTTATAACTGCAAGTGTGAAGTCCAAATCCATTATGTTGCTATGTGTCTGAATCTCTAAACACAGAGAACTGGAATGGAATATGTATCATGAACAGCCTTTTCTTCCCTAAATTAAGTCATCTCAGGACAGTGGGTGTGGTAAAGGTAGCTGACAGAAAATGTTAATAGGTCCCTTGCCTCTTCCACCACACACTATACCTTCTAACATGCAAATTAAAATTAGAAACCCACAGTCAATAGGATCCAAGCATGAAATAGACCAAGAGAATGAAAGGGAAAAACGAAGATTTCCTCCGGCTTTTTCCAGAAAAGAGAGTGAAATATCATAAAGGATCAGATTTCTGACATCAACTGAACTGTTAACCTGTGGTGTTTTTTGAAAAGAACACACTGAGGTAGCCAGTGCTGTCCTTGAGGAAGGCATGCCATGTAGTTAATTGAGAGTTGATGACCAGGTATCACACTTCTCTCTGGTTGTGTCCCTATTATATGTGGCTGCCCTTTATGATGTGATACCAGGCAGGATTACACAGATGCCTTTTTGAGTCAAATATAAGGGCCTATTGGTTAATCTCCAACTCCAGACTGGATAAAATAATTCTCATCAGCTTCCATTTGAATTCAAATTTTCCACTTGAAACAAGGCCAACTTCACACTTCAGACTATATTAGATATTAGAAGTTGACACTAGGGTTTATAATCTTCAACTAATACTCAGAAATGCCCAGACAGTTGCCTTCAGTGGGCCATTTAGCATGTAAGATATATGGGCCACTCAGAGTACGTTCTTTCTTCTCCTTCCTACCAACACTTCCTACAAATTCCAGGCTTATGGAACGGAAAGAGGAGTCTGACTCATGGTACATACTGACATATATATGTGCATGCAATATTGAATCAGGTTAGTGGTCATTACCTAAGAAGTGGGTGTGGAGAGCTAGGAGAAGGCAGAGAGTTCACAGACTCTGCTAAAAGACTATATCTATTGTATCAGACATTACTGTATCTGTTGACTTCAGAATCCAACATCGGTTCTAGTTCACTGGACACAGAGACCTATTGTAAGTAGGGCTACCGCGCTGTAGAGAAAGCAGTTAATGTCTGCAAATAGCCCATGCAGACTCATGCTTTTGAGCCATAGCAAAAATAAAGCATGGAAAGTTTTCCATGGATAGAAGCGTGAACACTCATCAGTATTAAGACAGAAATGTTCTGGCAGGAATGAGACCAAAGGGGAAGAGGGGCTTGAGCACTTTCCTTTGCCCTGTTCTCCACTTTAGAGAGCTATAAATTGGTCTCTCTATTCAAACCTTGTCCCTGTAAATGAATTACATTTGTACTTAGCATGCTGACTAGAAACAGCTTTGAGCACATTAAAGAATTTGGCCATTTATAAGGTGAGTGAGCATTAACTTGAATATCTCAATTATTGTTAACATTTTACAACAAGTTAATGACTTAAAGAGATTAGGATTTCATAATTTTGTCCCTGTTAAGTTTGAGCCTTAAAATTTACACCTTTGAACTAAAAATCCTTTAGTATCAGAATAAACTTTGAACCATAAATACAGTTCATAGAGAGACTGGGAACCTCATTTTCCTGATTCTTTTAAAGCATGTTTTTATATGATTCAATTTTTAGAAAAATAATAAATCTTAACAAACTTATCAAATAATAAGTGGTTAGTCATACCTAGTTAAGTCAGTTTCTCTTAATATCATTAGACCTTGGGAATTTCTAAACCTCAATAATAAAACATACATTGTTCCTTGTCCAATATATCTTAGAATCCTGGTGTTATATTTTTAGTATAGGGAAATAAACTAAAACAAACCATCTTGGAGGCCTGCTGTTGCCTTCTTAGTCTAATAGAAACCTGCTTTTCAGCTGGGCAGTGGTGGCACACATCTTTAATCCCAGCACTGTGAGAAGCCAGCCTGGTCTACAATGCTACACAGAGAAACTCTGTCTTGAAAACCAAAACCAAAACAAAAGAAAAACAAAAAGAAAGAAAGAAAGAAAGGAAGGAAGGAAGGAAGGAAGGAAGGAAGGAAAGAAGGAAGGAAGGAAGGAAGAAAAAAGAAGCCCATTTTTTTAAACAAAAGTTGAATCCAAGTTATGTATATGGTATGCTGTAGCAAATTAAGATTATCTCTACTAGATTTTAATTATCAATCCTTTTGTTACAAGTTTAAGCTAACTTTTCTCCTTGGGTCTTTATAGATTTTTTTTTAACCATACCCTTAATGGTCTTATCCTGAGATTTAAAAGTTTATATTACTATCTTTGCAGTTTACAAAACCAAGGAAAAAATTGGGGGTGGAGAGTGCAGAGAGCCAAACAATTAACCATTAGTAACCTCTACTGGAAATAATTTGCTTCTTGGTTGTTGTTAGGCACATGGGGTATTTCTCCTGGGGTGTTCTGTTTTCCTATCCTTCATCCTGTCACAGAGTCAGGTGGCCAGTCTGACCCAGGAGAAAGGCTTTGGAGAAAGAAAGCATTTAAATAAATATGCTTGGGTCTAGAATGGGCAGGCTAAATCCCATATCCAGAGCTAGCTTTTTCAGTAAGCAGAACAGCATGTGACAATATTTTAATGTTATCCATACCTTAAAGATGTTTGAATCTCTGTAAAACTGAACCCAGTGATCAAAGGGAGGGAATAGAACAAAAAGAGATCAAAGAAGGTACAGAGATAGGGGGGGTTTGGGGGCTTTTTGCTTGTTTTTGTTTTGTTTTTCTAGACAGAGTTTCTCTGAGTAACAGCCGTAGCTGTCCTGGTGCTAGCTCTGTAGACCAGACTGGCCTCAAACTCACAGAGGTCTATCTGCCTCTGCCTCCCCAGTGCTGGGATTAAAGGCAAGAACCACTACTGTCTGGCTGAAATAAGAGATTTTTTTAAGAGCAGAAAAAAGATAGAGAAACCTTGCAGATAATGGGATTTTTTTTTGCATCATTTGCTTGTGTGGTGGCCAAAGTTGTCACAATCTGTGAGAATTTAGAAATCTGATGTCCCATTTTTCTGGCCATTGAGGCTAATGATCTAGTTTTTACTAAGGTCAGTCAATTTGCAGTAAAACACTGTGACTTGATGGAGTTCCAGAAGTCTGAGAACAGAAATAGATTAGCAAAAGCAGGCAAGAGGAGCCGGCAAGTCTAATATGAGCCTATGTTAGCTTATGCTCCAGCAAGCTACTGAGAGAGACAGAAAGCAGAGGGACATATCCAGGAGTTGAACAAGGAGGAAGTAGAGACATTCAGAAAAGGTGCCATAAAATAGGGAGGATCTGCAAGGAGGATCCCAACACCATAGGAACACACAGGGAGAGTAATGGTAAGCACTGTGGGCCAGAGTCCCAATCTAAGGACACCCTGAAGGAAAAAGACTCACCTGAGAGATTCCCTGAATCACAATGCAGATGCATTCCTTCTCACACGATTGCTGCCTAGGAGGGCACAGAGTCTGCCTGACACACCGTCATGACTTTTATTGAACATGTCCCAGCAAGACACAGAGACAGAGCAGGCAGTTACTGCCAAGAGAATAAGTAATAATGTGTGCTAGTTGAAGAAGAGACACAAAATGATTAGAAAATTCTTAGTGAATTTCAAAATAGATAAGAAAAATACAGGGTGGGCAGGACAAATGGAATGGGAAAACAAGATGATGCATATAATTCTGAATTATAATGTACACAAGCTGAATATTTCAACCATGAGACTAGAGCTATGCACTGTGCACACACACACACACACACACACACACACACACTCCTCAAATAAAAGGTCCAGAGAACAAGGCAAAAGCATGCAGATCCTGGACCCTCTCAAACCCTCAGGATAAAGTCTTCCACATGAGAGTATTATCAGATTTGGAGGTTTCTGTCCAAATTTTAAAGATTCAATTAATTAGAAGGATCAGCTGAATTTTTCTAATTTCAATGTTTTAACAAAGTTTATTATATAAGCCATATATATTACACATTTTCTTGCTGCACAGTTACACTTAGGTTCAAAAAGTATGAATATATATTTAAGGCTTTTGAAATCAATTGCACAAACACCATGCACAAAGTGCACATGTGATTTTATCATAAAAGCAACATGATTTATATTTTCACTTTTTTTGCTCACACTCTACTATGAGCTCAATGTTTGTGTATCCTCCAAATTCATGCATTGAAACTTAACCCCCGATGAGGTAGTCTTAAAAGGTCAGACTTTGGGAGACACTAGGTGTTGAGAGTGGAGCCTCATGATTAGGATTAGCGTCCTAATAAAAGAGGTCCCAGAGAGCTGCCTTGCCCTTTTGCCATGTGATGGCAGATGCCTATGAAAGAAGCAGTCCCTCACCAATGCTCCATCTGCTAGCACTTTGGTCTTGGACTCTCCAGTCTCTAGAGCTGTGAGAAACTCATTTCTAGTTAGTGTTAGTTCTCCAGTCTATGATACTCTGTGAGAAACTCATTTCTAGTTAGTGTAAGCTCTCCAGTCTATGATATTCTGTGATAGCCACCTGAACAGACTAAGGGACCTTTACTAAATGTGCCAGCATTTCACAATGCCATCGCCTGTGTTTGTATTTGGATGAGAAAGAAGGGTGGATTATGTGTAGGAAAGAAGGACGAAGGGAAGGAAAAAATGTCCAAACACAAACATTTAAATACTGATTTCTCAGATGCGTGAAAACATGCATTATTCAGCTTTTGAGCCTGGCTTATTTCACTTAGCACAATGCTCTTCAGTTCCATCCATTTTCCTGCAAGTGATACCATTTTATTCTTCATCACTAAGTAAAACTCTCTGATGCATAAGAATCACATTTTTTATCCATCCATCCACTGATTACAGACCTTAGCTGTTACAAGTAGTGCCACAATAAGCATGGATTGCAGGTCATCTCTATAATTGCTGACTTCCCTTTTTTCAGGCATTACCTAGGACTGCTATGGCGGATAATATGGTAGTTCCAGTTTCAGTTTTTAAGGAAACATAATACTTATTTCTACAGCAGCTTCACTAGTTTACATTCCCACCAAATCTCACCAGCATTTGTTGTCATTTGTTTTCTTGATGATGGCCATTCTGACTTGGGTAATCTGGGAATATCAACTCAGTTTTAATTTACTCACCTCTGCTACAAGGGTGGTGTGCACTTTTTTTCATACATTTAATGGCCATTTTATTTTTTTCTTTGAGACCTTTCTATTCAACTTCTTTGTTCATTTATTAACTGAATGACATGGGGTCTGTTGGTAAAACTATGTGATTTTTCTGTATTATATTCCCCCAGTGTCTTCTATTCCTTTAGAACTTACCATACTGTTGTATAGACATTCTTTAATACTACATATTCCTGAATATTTTTGCTAATTTTATAATTAGCAAAATATTAGCAATATGGCAAATTTTGCATGATTTTAAACTTATTGTAAATAGAATATAAAGGTACTTATTCTTTGGCAACTTGCCTTTTTCCAGGTTTTATATGAGTTGTGTATATATTTAAATATTTAACTGTCTTATTTTAACTGCTAAGTTATAGTTTCTGTGCTATTTGAACTTAATTATCTGTTTCTTTTCATTATAGTCATTCAAATTATCTTGAAGGTACGATTTTAGACAATAATGCTATGAATATTTTCCCACATATACACTTATGAAATAGTATATTTCATTTTATGTTTTATAGGTGGAAATAGTGGTTATAGAATAACATAGGCTATTAGTAAATCCTCTTGTGCATATGGACACAGTTCCTGTTCATCAGCCCACAACAGGTTATTTCTTCACATCTTTAGAAACCCTTACTGTTGTAAGAGGCTTAAATTTTTGTCATGATGACAAGTATAACATAATATACCTCTGACTTAAAATTCCATTTTCTTTAGTACTTCTGGTGCTAACCACCTTTTCATTTCACATATTGGTCATTTGGCTATCTTCCTTGATTAATTGCCCTTCATTTTATATTTAATGTTCAACAACAGACTTGAAAACTTATGTACATTTGTTCATTTAGTTAACATTATTTATCATGTTTTCCATATGTCAGTCATTGTACTGGATGGTGGAAATGTAACTGAATGTATTCTTTTAGACAAACTCACCTTGGTAACCATCAACATGAATTCAAATATCTACCTTGGCTTCAGATACCAAGGGGGATTTCAAGAAATACAGTTATTTTGAACTGATGGAACTGATTTACCTCATTTGGATGAGGAAGAGAAGTAAAAAAGACAGTCTCTAACAAACGTGCATGTCTCCACAGAGAGCTATCAATGTTGGCCAACCACATGGAACCTGAGAGTGGCCTCTAAGAGCTGAGAGAGACCTCCAAGTAGTAAGCATTTAAGGAAGGAGATGGTTCAGTCACACGACTTCAAGGACCAGCATTGCACCAGCAAGAGAATGATCTGGCAAGCAGGCTTCCTGAGAAAAACTTAATATGGATGACGACTTCATTACAGACTCTGAGATGGGAACCCCTGTGTAGTACAAATAATAAAAACCCAGAGAAAGATATTAGGGGAAAAGCTGAAAGATCAGAGAAGCAAAGTAGCCAACCACTAGAGAGTTCTTACTTCTACCAAGGCTCAGACCAAAAGGGGCGATCCTGTCCTCTGCATGACTTCAGACTGAATACACTGCACTCCTGCCTCCACCTGCCTTATATTCCTCTCTACTTCTGGGATTAAAGGCATGCACCACCATCACCTGGTCTATATAGTTGGCTATTGTGGCTGCTTGGATTAAGGGTGTGTGCCTCCACTGCCTGGCTTCTATGGCCAACTAGAGTGGCTCGCTTTGCACTCTGATCTTCAGGCAAGGTTTATTTGTTAGATCATAAACAAAATATTACCATACCCCTGGGTGCTGTGACCAACTTCTAGACAGCTCTGAGCTAATGAATGAAAGTAGTTTCAAGCTAGTCAACTTGTAGTAATTTGTCATATAGCAATAGAGAGTAATACAATACAAAAAAGTACAATGACAAACATGTAGACACTGCTAAACATTTACATAAAATAAACTAACAGTTGCATAATTTGAAGTATTTTCAATAAGGTAAGAGGATGATACAGTTTTTTCCATGTTCCAGGATCCATAATGGCCTTGACCAATAAAACAACAGAAGGTGATAAAGAAACAGAAAACAGAACCTTTATGCATGCACTGTAGTATGAAAACTGATGAGGCTACTACGGAAATCAGTATGAAAGTTCCTCAAAAATAAAAATTAAAGCATAACCCATTTACACCACTCTTTAGTATATACATGATGGAATATAAATCAGCATATAACAAGGGATTACATCACTATTCCCAATAGCTAAGTTAGCCTTGGCGCCAACCAACTCATGAATGAATACGGAAAATGTAGCCCATATACACAATGGAGTTAGATGCAGCCATAAGGAAGAAAAAATTTATGTCAGTTTCAAGGAAATGGGTAGAACATAACATCACTATGTTAAATGAAGTGAGTCAAATTCAGAGAAATGTCACACATTTTCTCTTATAAGTAGCATACAGTTTTCCTCAAAAAGACAAAAGTAGAGGAGGACTATTTGATAAGAAGAAAGGGATCAGTGGGAACAGAAGAATCAAGAGATGATAATGGTGTGTATAAGATAGCATATATATGCAGGAAATGTCATAATAAAGCTCATCATTTAATATAACTAATATATAGAATATTAATATATAATTATATAAGCAATATATAGGAGAAAGTAAAAGTAAAATTCTAAGGTCAAAAACTGAATTTGAGCAGAGAATAACTGTGTTTACTATACTATAAGATTCTTATATTTAGAGGCCAGGGATTTGTCTCCAAATATTAATTAGTTTCTTTCCTTGAATAAATTGTATCCAGAGACTACAGTTCTCTGGTCCCATGTGGCTAGATGTGGCCATTTGTCAAACTCTCACCAATGTTTTGAATGATGCCTTTCCTGGACTTATTTTCTTTCCTGATGTTAGGAAAGTGGGTGACATCACCACATTTGACCCTACAAAAGCAGCTCATAGGAAATGACAGTGGGATAGGAATGTGTCCCTGAATGACTAAGTGGATGACAGCCATGTGCCTGATTGCATAGTTCAGGAGTGTTGCAAGAGTCAGAAATTCATGTTATTTAACCCTTTGTATTTTTAGCTCTCTTCTTTAGAGTATTAGCCCTAACCTTAAGTAAATCAGTCCCTGAAACTGGAGTACCACAACCACAGACACTAAAATTTAGAGCATTTGGCTTAGCAGAATTTAGGACTTAGCAGTGCGGCAGTGGAGCTTGTGTTGTTTGGGGTGCAGAAGCAGTTGGCTTTTCCAGGCTGTGAAGCTCAAATTTCTGGATTCTCTCTCCCCTTCCTTCTCTGCTTGCAAATTGGCATATTTTTGCCTTAGCTCATCTTTTTCTTCTAATACCTTGCTAAAAGCAGGAAGAGAAGCCAACACATACTCGATGTTGCTCTTAGTAATGTATGATAAGAAGTAACACAAGAGAAGGCTATGTCTTAAAGCCTCTTCCTAAAGCCTTCTTAAAGAAAGGAAGTCAATTCTTTGAAAAAGATCTAATTAAACATGTCTTCTTCAAACCTAAACCTGTTGGTTTAGATAACCTTGCAGTACTCAACATTAAATTATTAAAGAAGAAGGAAGCCAAGATAGTGAGAAAAAGACAAGCATAGAAACTGTCAAGCCAAAAAGTTTCTTGTCATTACTAATAGTCAGGAAGTAAACACAGTATACACCTACTAACACACTTTGGGAACTGCAAGAAAGCCTGTAAGCAAGATATTAAAATATTCCACTCCCTTACTCCCAGTTTATGTTATCCAAGTTCTATTGAAAGAAAATCAGATATGACCACATTAGATTATGAACCAAGAATAAACTATAATAATAATAATAATAATAATAATAATAATAATAATAATAATAATTCCATAGATGAAAGGGGAATTTTTCTAAGATACTAGACCAGGGTATAACCAAGACACCAACTCTTAGTAATCTTTTCCAGTATGACTTTCAGCATGTCTGTGGATATGTTACTATTCTGTATTTCCCATTCTTCATTTATGAAAAATATTTTCCATCATTGTCAATTAATGGGTGAGCTACAGTTATTAGTATATTGTTCAAGGAATTGTGTTGAGTCCCATATGAAACTGAAGAGTGTAAAAACTGCATCCTTTATATTTCTGGGTTTAGGACTAAAGGAAATCTTAAATTATAGTCCATAGAGGAGGCTGAGTCCTTTCTTTGTGTGTGATGAAAGTGTGAATAGAGATTTGGATAATCAGTTTTCTAGTTATACCAAAAGATCTGTTTTCTTCTCCCTAGGTGGTACCAGCAAATGACTACATTTCCTATTGTAACAGACGATTGCCATGTGACTAACTTCCTTCTGTTGAGTGTAAATTCTGTGTAACTGCTACCTCATTGGTTTATATGAAAATAGATTTACTGCATTTTCTTTCCTTTGCTTCTGTAGAATATAGATATGGTGGGAGTCTACTTTTGATAATACAGATGGAAATCTTTGAATTCATGTTAGTTGAAGATTGTTGAGTTTCTTGGTTTAGATTTCTGCTTTCTTTTTAAAGAGGATTTCAGCATTGTATTCTCATGTGTTTTCTGCCCTTTGACTCCTTCATCTAGGGGGAATTCCATTGTGTGTATGTTATTAGTGAAATCCACTTTTTGGTCTGAATTTTCTTCTGATTTAAGACTGTAATTTCTTTTGGTTCATCAGTAAGTTCTATGTTTTTTTTTTAAATTTTTCCTCTATTTTGAATGTGAGCCCTCATAGTAATTTTAGTTGTACTCTAAAATTCAAGATTTCTACTTCATTCTCTGTGTAAAAAAAAAGAAAAAAGAAATTCTCTGTCCTTTTTGAGAGATTCTTTTCATTAATTCTTTACTATACTTCATTTCTTTGTATGTGGCTTTCTTTAGTTCTTTAAACATATTTACAGGCAACTGCTTTAAAAATCTTTGTGTTTTAGTTCTTCTCTTGCTGCCATGACAAAATAACAAAGCAATTCAAGAGAGAAAGGAGCTATTTTAGCCCACAGTTCAGGTACATTCCACAGTGACTGGCAATTGGTCACATTACAGCCACAATCAGGAAACCCAATGGGGTGAAGTTATTTCACACTGCAACATGGGCATGAGCCCATAAGGATAGGGAATGGAAGATTATGGCTTAAAAGTAAGGTGTTTGGGTGTCAAGTTGACAAGGGACAGAACTGTGGTGGTTAACAGAATCTAAACTCCAGAAACAGAGTAAGAGATGGGCTTCTGGGCATGCCTATGGGAGCTATATTTATTGTCTTGAGCTGGGAAGACCTACTACTGTGGGTGGAGCCATTCCCTTGGTAGGATCCAGGACTGTATAACTGGAAAAAGAGGCTTGAGCAGCGCGTGCGTGTGTGTGTGTGTGTGTGTGTGTGTGTGTGTGTGTGTGTGTGCTTGCATTTGCTCTCTGCCTTCTGGCTGTAGAGGAACTATGACCTCAAACTCCTGTAGCCTTGATTTCCTGCCATGACTGGTCAACCTGGAACTGTGAGCTAGAACAAGCCCTTTCTCAACTTAAGTTGCTTTTGTCAGAGTGTTGTACCACAGCCACAGGAAAAGAATTAAGACACTTTCCTAAATACACCTGGAGCATCTAAGGCTGCTTGGAATCAGATACCTTTAATTGCATTATTTTTTTCTTTGTAAGTAATAACCTTGTGATTTTATTGTATGAAATTATAATTTCAGTGGAAAACTACACATTTCAGGTAATGTAACAGTTTGGAATATCTTCTCCCCACAATAAGCTGTTGTTAGAGGATTTTGTGTCTTTGTTTAGTAACTAGTCTCCCCCTTGTAGGATATTAGCATTACTGTCTCTCTTACTAAAGCTTAAATGTGACTTTCTAGGATGTACCCCTCATCTGTATCACTTAACAATATGCCATTAATAGACAGAGACTATGCTCAAATGCTCCGAGCCAATGAGACTGGTGTCATCTACAGATGGATCTGTGGGGAAGCAGGAGAACACATTAGTCAGTTTTAACACCTGGCCAATTCCCCTTCCCACAGGGCCCTCCTTCCTTCCATATGCACAGGAGAGAGTAACTTGTAACTGTTGCTCCTCCAGCATGTAAGAACAGGATTGCCCGTCTCAGGGCAGCAACCTCAGGTAATAACCATCAGAATTTTTGTCCAGCTAGTTTGCGGAAGTTATTACTGCCAGCAGTGCCTCTGACACAAGCACTGCCCATCGCTGGAAAGTGAGTGAACATCTTTTGAATACAGCAGAGGAGCTTTCAGTCCTCCCACCTGGAAGAACCCTGGCATATAACAAGGATAGAGCATATGGCAAGAGCAACCCCAGGCCCACAGCCAAACATCCTCACTGCTCTTCCTCAGAAGTTCACCAGGTGTACAATCCTATATACTTTTCCAAATGCCACATGCCTCTGTATGTTTTGCAGATGCTGGAATCATTCTTTTGTTCATTTGCCCATATTTGCAGACACTCTTTGGAGAGAAGCCTTGCTTTGTTCATCTCTCAGCCTTGGCCACAGAAATTGCCCCTGGCTTGTCTGAGAACATTTCTTTTTTCCATCTGTCTTTATTGTACTGTTTAATTTTTTATTAATTCTCAATTCTCTTCAGCATGGGGAACTGATGTACACTGTAAAGATTTGTCACTGGTATTAGTTTAATAATGCTGATTGGCTAGCAATCAGGCAGGAAGTATAGGTGGGGCTCCCAGACTAGGAGAATTCTGGGAGGAGGAAGGCAGACAGTGAGTCACCAGCCAGACGCAGAGGAAGCAAGATGAGAATGCCTTACTGAGAAAAGGTACCAAGCCATGTGGCTAAACACAGATAAGAATTATTGGTTAATTTAAGTTGTAAGAGCTTGTTAATAATAATCGTGAGCAATAGGCCAAACAGTTTATGATTAATATAAGCCTCTATGTGTTTATTTGGGACTAAAGTGCTGCAGGACTAGAACTGCCCCTGGAGGGAGCCTTGGTGACTAGGGTTTTTTTTTTTAACTCTCTTTTTTTTATTTATTCTTTGTGTCTTTCGCATCATCATCATGATCCCACCCATCTCCTGCCCCCTCACATCAGCCCTCTACCCCTGTAACCCCCTCATAAAACAAAATAAAACTTAGGATTAGAAAAGAAAAGACAAATTAGGGAAGAAAGGAAAAATCTCATCATTGAAGCTGCAATGTGACACATTGAGTCAGTCATGCAGTAAACCCTTTTATCTATGTATCTTTATATGCAGGTCTTCATCACGAGCAATCATCAGTTTGGTTCATCTCTGTTCTCTGTTACCCTATTGACACTGGGCCCTCGCTGGGATGCTTCCTTGATATCCCATTGGTGCTCTGTCTTATGGAGATACTGTAGCCTTAAGACCATGCCCTGGCCACAGATCACAGATGGGGTGGATCTTGACATACATAGGCCAACAATTAAGCCTGGTTCTGAAGCTGGATAGCTGCAGGGTTGGTCATCCAGCCAGCGCTCCTCTGCCAGCCCTCCCCTGTCTTCACCGCCAGGGTGAGCTCTCCAGCATTGCCCCAGTTAGTTCACCTCTTAAAAGCAATGAGCAAGGTGTGTGGAGAGGTCAGGTCCTCAGGTCTCCATGTCCTCAGGGTTGGTTCTCTCACTTCTACACCATCAAGGCCAGCTCTACTGTGAAGCCCAGTCGAAGTGGAGGGGACACTCTCTTGAGTGCTGCAGCCGATTACAGGCAGGGACAGCCCTCCTGTTCTTCAGACCTCAGGGCCAGCTCTCCCACTTGAGGGGACAGGGATCTCTCTCCTGCCCTCACCACCATAAAGCAGATGAGGGGCAGGACCAGTTCTCCCTACTGTTGCAGCCAGTGAAGGGCCAACTCTGTACAGACCAATCCTCTCTGCCTTTGGTCCAATCAAGGACATTGAACATCAACACAAACCTTGGCTGCATCAGGGCCATCAGGGTAGAGGTTGATGGTCTCAGTTTAGTTGTTCTATCTTAAGAACGTGGAAATGTGTGTATGTGTAAAACAACTGTCACTACAGCTCCATTGCCATCTTCAATGATGTTCTTTATGTAGCTAATAGAAGTTCTCTAGATTTTTATTTTTTTTCCTTAAAAGGAGTCCATGCTTCAAAAGTAGTCAATTACTAGGTATTTTGCAGTATTTATTTAAAAATTTTTTTCTTCATACACAGGAACAAGGATTTTGCATGTTTCTCTTATATATGGAATTTTATTGACTTTATTTAGTTTAAAATTTATGCTGATATTCCAGATGACTGTTTATGACATATGTGCAGTATAAAAATAAATATAATGGCTCATTTTCAAAGATGCCTTGATCCAGTTTAGACCCAGGAACAAGCTAACAGAAAACACTCCATCCCTGTTGGTACCTGCCAGTCTATCTGCCCCCCAACCCAAGCTCTGCTAAGCTATGCTCTATCCAGACCAGAAGTTTAAAGTAAAAACTTACATCCAAACTCTCCTGCAATAGCAAATGCCAGATAAGCTTTAAAATAAACAGGGTGGAAGGCTTAGAGATAAACCCAGGTACAGTTTCTGGTGAGAAAAAGACAAGTGGCAGTGACAGAAAGATAAGCCCTAGATGACATAAAGGATTGCCTTCCATGTTAGCAAGTAACATGGAGAGGGAGGGAGGGGGCTCTCTTGCGTTTGGGTCCAGAAACTTCACTGCCCACTTAGTGCACCTGCCCCAGGCTGATACCTGATATTGCAAAGTTGTGAGATTGTCCTCAGTGCTCTTATCATAAGTGAGATTTCCTCTTTTGTAGATTTTTTTTATTATCTTTAGGTGTGTGTGTGTGTGTGTGTGTGTGTGTGTGTGTGTGTGTGTGTGTGTGTGTTGAGTTCTAATGAATTACAGTTGACTTCGAGACACTTACTCCAAGGCTTAATGTTCTAGTAGAGCTAAAATCTTACATACTAAGGATGGATTTTTTTCATAAGAGTAGAAGAGGACCAGATCAAATCAATGATAATCAGGAGGATTGATTAAACACTGGAAATAATAACATATGGCATCAAAGTGTGTGGGCACATGTGCTATGGCACACATATGGAGATCAGAGGACAGCTTGAGTCCTTTCCAGCAGCCATGTGGGTCCCAGGGACTGAACTCAAGTCACAGGCTCAGTGGTATCTCAATTGTCCCATTTTTATTTTGAAAACATCAGGTAACTGTTTGTACACTTCTGCCCCAACCATGTCTCATTTCTATTCATATGACATGATTACAATTATTTTACCTTAAGCTTTAGGAGGATGGGGACTTTTTACTTCACATGAAAAGGAATGGGGACCTGCACTCATGAGAAGAAGGGAAAGCGAAGAACATTTGATTGCAAACTTTTGAGGTGTGGAGTCTAGCTGGAGGAAGTAGGGTGTGTGGCTCCCCAGGCTCCCTTGCCTCTAGCTATTCTGTTTCTCTCTCTTCTTTCTCTCTGACATATAATGATCAGCTCTCTTCTGCCACATGCTCCTGCCACCAGGACGTTCTACCTGAAGCAATAGAACCAAGTGACCATTGCGCTCTGGGAATGATGACAGTACTGTTTTGAAGATTATTGCTCTGGACCTTACTTCTGCTACAGACCTGAACATGACAGTGGCATGATAGTGATGGTGTTGTCGTTGATCAAACAAGTACATTTTTCAAACCTTAAAGTCATAAGTATTTAAGAATGTGCCAGAGTCCCTTGTCACATTTCTTGGCAATTATTATAATCTTCCATTAACTGAGTCATATCCATTACCAATTTTCACCTGGAAGCAACTTTGTCTTGATCAGGAGATTGGGGAGATGTCTCTGTGGGTAAAATGTTGCTTGTGCAAGCATGAAGACCTGTGTGAGTTCCCAGGACCCACATAAAAAGCCAGAAGTTCATTCTGTGACCCCAGCACTGGAGGGAACAGAGACAAGGGGAGCCTGAGCACCCACTGACCAGGAAATCTAGGTGAAAGTGTGTTCTCCAAGTTTAGTAAGAGACCTGCCTTAAGAATTAAGGTGAAGAACATTAAAGGAAGATACTCAATAGCAACCTGTGGCTGCTACAAGTTCACAGCAGTGAGCGTACCCAACCCCTGATAGCCACCCCACACCAAACAAACAATAAAATCATGCCATGTAAATAGCCTCACACCAGTGATGGGGAATGTACTTCTGTGTATGTTCATCTTATTGATTGTTGAATAAAGTACTGTTTGGCCAATGAGGCAGCAAGTTAGACAAGACTCGGAGTCAAAGAGGATTCTGGGAAATGTAGTAAAGAAGTATTGATCCAGGCAGGAAATGACATAGCAGGGAGACTCATATTTAAGGAAGGACAAGCAGAAAGTGGTCCCTTTTCCCCTCTGCTCTTCCTCCAGATTCTCGAAGTGATCCACCAGCAAGGTAGGGTGCCAATGGAAGGTGTCTGATAAGATAAGTCTTATAAAATATATAGATTTATGATAAATAAGACTGAGCTAACAGATGAGAATCCTAGTCATTGGCCAAGCAGCATTTGTACATAATAGAAGTCTCTGTGTACTATTTAGGGCCCTAACTCAGTGGGCAGAACTCAGGCAGCTGGCAGAGACCGCCCACATGGTGGTAGGGCTCAGGAGGCTTTTGGCGGAAAGATTTATGGTAACACACCAGGTATTAAAGGACATTTCTTTTTCAACCACAAGTGCATTTGTTACTCATAAGCAGCAGCACTCCTTGAGGGTGAGGCAGGGACATCCCACCAGAGTTTTGGCTGGCATGAGATTTACATTAGTCCCTGTCATCCTCTTAGGTATCTCCATTATTGCCCTTTAGTCACTCCCCAGCCATGCTTGGATTGATAGAACATGGGAGATAGATTCCAGAAGGCTGAAAGAGAAGCTCTCAGTCCTCTTAATTCCTAAGGTCAGAAGTAACATATGACATTCTACCTGACTTCAGAAAACAAGCATAGACATCAGTTCATTTAGTCAGTTTCAATGAAAGTGTTACTTCCCCAGTTGCTAAATTTGTTTCTATATTATTCCATTAACACTAACGTTTTAGCTTTATCTGTTGTTTGTTTTGTTTTTAAAAAAAGGATTTCTCTGTGTAGCTCTGGCTGTCCTGGAACTCACTCTGTGGATCAGGCTGGCCACAAACTCATAGAGTTCCACCTGCCTCTGCCTCCCTAGTGTTGGGATTAAAGGTGTACAGCACCACCACTGCCTAGTTTTTAGCTTTATCTTAAACATAAAGCATTTCTATGAGTATTTATTGTACAACTCACCATCCCTGGGAAATACTGGAGATAAGCAGCCTTATGGAGGCTAGGTTTATTTTGATTCATGGGTTCAGAGAGTCAGGTGGCTTTGTTGCTTCTGGGTGAGCTGAGGCAGGGAACCATAGCAAGAACATGAAGCTCATGGCAACTGGCAGAGAGATATACACAGAGACACAGGATCCTGGGGATATTCCAAATCCAAATTGTAGCATTTGCTACACTACTTTTTTAACATTTAAATATGTAATGAACCTGTGGTTTAAGTTTTTCTGTGATGTGACATCAGAGTCAGAATTGATTTTTTTCAGTTGATAGTCCATTGACTGAACACCTATAGCTCAAATAAGCCACTGAATGTGCTACTATGTTGTCACAATATAAACTGAGCTTGATTTCTGAGTTATTCTCTTTAATTTTTCTGATTTTAAGTGGGCAACTTGGTGACATCAGCATATTTAATAGTTTTGCACCAGTCATTACCATCCATTTCCATAATGTTTCCATCTTCCAGGTCTCTCAGGTCTGCATGTCAAGTCTACCTGTCAAATCTGCTGTCCGATTGTGCCTTTTTGGTGTTATCTGTCAATAAACTTTTGCATCTGCTACATGAGAAAACTGCCTACTGGTCAAAATTGTGAAAGGCATGCAAAAGGCCCATGTGGATTGTCAATAAAACACATTTTAATAGACATAAGTCTACTGAAAGGCAAAGATAAATTCTTACTGACTATTATGAAATCACACTCCCAACAGAGAAAGAAGGCCTAGGAGTTTATGAACCAATGAACTAATTCATATACTGAAATTTTTGATGTATTTTAATTCTACTTATACATTTATATGAGTATTTATGAATTTATGTATGTATTTGTTTAGTGTATGTGTGTATGTGACAGCAAACATACCACAACACATAAGGTTAGAAGACGACTTTCAGGAGTCAATTCTCTCTTCCTGCCATGTGAATCCAAGGGATAGAGCTCAGGTCAGGAATGGGCAGCAAGCACTTTGCCCATGGAGCCACCTTGTTGGCCCTAATTCATGTCTTAGCTGATTCATATAACTCTCCTCATTCTCTGAGTAAAGCAAAGAACTGCTTCTTACATTGAATAACACACTTTAACATTTTGATAAATAAGAAGTGAAGCAGTTAGTGTTCCATTATTTAAGAAATAATAAAATATGGATTCTGCCGTTTACTGCTACTTGTCCTTGAGCAGTTATTAACCCCTCCTGTTACGTGCATAGGATATAGAACACTCATCAGTTGGGTTTGTTTGCAGACAGAAGTGCCAAGGCAGTGACCAGCAAACAGTTAGTCTCAAGTCCTCCACTGTTACTGTCTGTGTCTCAAGAGGAGTTTCTTGGGGTCTCCCATATACCTGCTTTCTTGTGTCTGGACTGGAGCTGTTCCTTTATTCTGCTGCTTCATTTGGGTGAGGAATGAATAACTCATGTTGGAGTGGCTGATTGAGGGACCCTTCAGAAGAGAGGCCCTCATCAAAGAAGAGCTGATGCCTTGCCTGAGAATGCTAGAGCAGCCCTGTGATTCTCTTTGGCTAACAACACAAATGGGACAAACAGTTCCAACACAGCTTCATGTACATTGACATTTGAGCAGCTGATCAAGTCAAGTGTATGTATGTATGTATGTATGTATGTATGTATGTATGTATGTATAATTTACATAGGTACTCATCCAATGATTATGTCTACTATTGTCATGTGCAGAATAGTAATGTATGTCTAAAAGATGATACTGTGTTTCTTAACTAGTTCATCCCAAGAGAAAGAGTATCTCTGGTCAGATAACCCAAAGTGTCGAAAGGACTGAGCACAGTGGTCTTCCAGGGTCTCAGTTGTCAATAATAGTGTAGGACATGAAGCAACTTTTACTAAAACAAATAAAATGAGATCATAGAGTAGAAGAGTCAAAGTCCACATGCTATAAGAATATGCAGCATTTTTGTACAACAATACAAATGCTTTATTCAATAGTTTTGGGTCATCATGGGCCAGGTGGTGGACATGCAGGAGCTAGCAGCAAAATCAGCATAATCTCTGAGCCTCTCTTTCTGACTCCAATAGGGTGAGCACATCACGCTCTCAAACGGGGCCTTTGACGTTTCGAAAGATACAGCTGGTGTCACCCATTAATTCCACACTCACCTGTGTGCACTCTCCCTGCGAACCAGTCCTGCCCAATCTTTTGGTTATCCTAGCCAGCTTAATGGGCTGCACACAACTCATGTCTATGATGGCAGCAATCTGATGGAGACAAGAAATAAGCAGCCTTGACAGAATGTATACATATGTCATAGCTTTACAGTAATACTGTGGGATTAATCATTCCGAGGAAAAGTCTTTGTTTTTATTCCAACTTCTTTTTTTATAAGTCAAAATTTTAAATCTATTTTTAATAGAACAATTATTTTTGTTTAAGTGGAACATATTACTAGAAACTTAAGAAAAGCATAGCTGCTTAGAGTTCTTTTGGCACCAGCACACTCCTCTATGATGTATTTACATCCAAAGGTAAATAATGTATATTATTTCCCAATCTATTTTAATTAGTATAATGTAAAGGTAGTGTAATTCTTAACACATTTTTTAACTGAATCATAACTACATCTTTTATGTACTTTTCTGAGAGATTGTCAAAACTCCATCAAAATAAGAGGAAAATAGTGATTTTCCCATTGTACCAGTTCCCCTAAATCTATAAATCTATACCTATTGCTGCCACATTAAGTTCATCATGTCCTCCAGGGGGCACTAGATTTAATAATGAGCAGATGTGATGTGCAGATGCAAATGATAGGTGTGGAGAATAACATGAAGAGCAGCATTCCACATGCATTGGTAATAATATTAGAATCCATCACTGTGGATGGATCCAGACAGATGTGGACATCCTCAGGAACATAGACCAAGCAGTTTAGCTGGGATTCACTTAGAGTCTTGTTTGTTTAGAGAGACCTACAAGATAAGATTTGCAGAGCTAGTATATGCTAGTTTTTCAGAGTATACAGCCCACTCCCCTGTATACAAAGAAACAGATAAAGTCAGATTTTGCATATAGTCTGAGCAGCTATAGCTATACAATGAACACAGATCCTATATAGTACTAACCTGCCCTAGGACTCCTGGGCTGTGACTTAAGCATAAGGGGGCAGATTCTGTTAGGCCACTGGAGACTAAAACACATATGCCAGTTGCACAGGGCCCAGGATTCAGCCTGGATATAAAAGACTTCAGTTTCTCCATACTACTGTATGGTTGACTATAATCTCCATGGTAGTCAAGGAATCCTATATACTATTCTAAATATCAGCTTCTAATCTGGTCCTTTATTAAGTGTGACTGTTAATGTCTTAGTTTTAGGCAAGGTCTGACTGTGTAACCATGATTGACTGGAACTCACTATCTAGACCAGGCTGACCTTGAACTCACAGAGATATACCTGCTTCTGTCTATGTCTATGGAGTACTTGAATTAAAGGTGTACACTACAATACTTGGCAGATCCATGTGTCTCTTATGTTAATGCCAAAGTGAGTTTTTCTAAAATTTCAAAACTCATTGCACTGTTTGCAAATCTTAATTCCTAAGCCATAGACTATTTAGTACAGGAAAAGTTTCAAAATCTTTGTTAGTGGACTAAGAACTTCAGAGTCTTGCTATAGTTGTCTTTGGATCCTTATTTCTTCTTTCCACTCTCCATCTCCCTCCAACTACACCATATTTCCACAATAAGTATTATTTTACATTTTAAAATCCATTTGTACATATTATATTCACCTTTGGTGTCAATGCCTATAAATTTTGACAAATGTATAATTATTTAATTGCAACAGTAATCACATTTTTAAAAGAAATCTCTTATCACCCTAAAAAGTGTTTGTGAGGGACTGGGAAGATGTCTCACTTGGTAAAGCATTTGCCTTGTAAGCACAAGGACCTGAGCTCCCAACACTCATATGAAAACCATGGTGGTGATGCTGAGGCAGGGACAAGAGGAACCTTGGGGTTTCCTGTCAGTCTAGCTCCAGGCCAATGAGAGAACTTGTCTCAGAGGATATGGACACTTTTCCTCAGGATGATACTGCATGTTGTCTTCCAGCCCCACGCATACACACCCACCAACACCCACACCCACACCCACCACACACACACACACACACACACACACACACACACACACACTATTCATGCTCTGTCCTTGTAGACAATTCCTATTCCTATATCTAACTCCTGGTGGATCCTGTTGTGTTTTTAGTCTTAAAATGTTTCCTTGATTGTATGTCAAGTTGGTAGGACCACATGGTCTTTTGAGTCCCTGAAACAGTAGCATGGTTTAAAGATTCCTCACGTTATTGTTATATCATTATGGGTCAACCCTTATATCTACTGAACTGTGAAAGTGGCTCTCTTTAACCCCATGTCTTCATGACCTTGAACAATTTATTCTAGAATGTCTTTGGTACCCTATTGATTACTTTTTTTTTTCAACTCCTTTGTCAATACAGTATGTCCAGGTTAGGCAGACATGGGCATTGCTTTTCCATATTAGTTACTACAGTCCATTGCAGTGATGTGTGGCCTTAGCATCTTCCTGTACTCTGGGGATAGGCAAACTATGCCCTGTGGGAGAGCCATCCACAAATCCATCCATCCAAGTAATCCAAATCCACTTCTTTCCCCATTCCTAGTTTTATGTGGCAGAGACAGTATGTGGCTTGCAAAGCATAAAATATTTATCAAGTATTTTTTAGAGGAAAAAGTCTGAATCTCCTACTTGGGTTTTGGAAGTGTTTGTGTCATGGCAGTGTAGTTCAAGGCAGGAACAGAATCCAAGTCAGGTGTCAATACAGGAGAACTGAGCACAAAAGAACACGATTAGAAGACTAGAAAGTGGCCGGGGGAGCATACAGAAAAGGTGTATTGCTCACAGCGCTGGAGGTCACACTGCTGACCTTGTAGGAACTATCAGAATATCAGCCCGTCTTCCTGTTGCCTTCTAGTCTCTTGCAGCTGCTGAAAATCAGCAGGATTTAACCAGAATCTGCTGGTGACAGTCTGAGAAATTTATTTCTTAAGCCCTAGAGCCCAGGGTAGAAATGGGATGTGGAAGCTGTCATAGGGAAAGTCCATAATCTCAGCCTTTGAGAGGTAGAGGCAGACAAAGGATGAACTGAGCTTAACACGGTGAGTTCTGGGCCAGCCTGGGCTCACTGTGAGAACTTATATCAGGAAAAAGCAAACAAAGAATAGTAAAGAAATGTGAATGTATAGGAATTGAGTGTCGATGGGCACCATCTGGCACTCTGTTGTATAATTGTACTTAGTAGGTGCTCAGTGAAGGCTATTGAATTGAATTGAATTGAATTGAATTAACATTCCAGAGCACTTTGTGCACTACGATGTTTCTGAGTCTCTTGCCTCTAGCTAGTTCCTCTCCTAAGCCAAGAGACTAAAATACAAATTCCCGGCCAGTCTAAACTATAGGAGTTTTAAAGAATAGGAGAAACTTATTATCTCACAATCATGTTAATTTACATAGCAAACATCTTCTTTTTTACATAACAAATACCTCAATTATATTTTTCAATCTGAGTCCAAAATTCCATGATTAGAATTTAAAAGCAGTTTCATTGTTTTACTAAAACACAAATATTTGACTTGATCCTGGAGAAGATAATGTACCTTAGCATTAACTTTATACTCAATACCATTTGTTGAAAGGTAATTAATATTTCTTGCCCCCTAACCCTTGCCCTTCACCCCACATACCACATTGTATTCCAAATCCAAGCCTGGGACATGCGTGAGCAATGCAACACTCTTAATGGAGTCAGTGGCAACCCCAGAGTGGCTTTGTCTTAGCAATCAAACTTGATGGGAGGATTCAGCTGACTGCCTTTTCTCTCATGTTTCACATGCTATATGCTCCTATCCTCTTTGGTAAATGGAAGAGTATTATTAACATTATAACTCTTAGTCAATTTTTAGTTTTCATTTAAGCAGGGGGAATGTTTAGAGCAATTTTAAGTGGTGTCCTTACTTTTAAATTAAGTGACATGCATAAGTCTGCCACAATTAGCACCCAAAATTCGGTGTGACCTTCATGGCAGCTGGTGATATTCTAATATTTCTGACTAGTGTATGAAAGGTGAAAGGGCATATCGCCTTTCAATGTGCATATGTAATTGCAGTAAGTATTAATAGGGGGGCATACTTGTGGGTAATGCTGGAATGTTTATCTGTATTTATAATTAGGAACAGTTATGTGAATTTGATATAAATGTCCGTCATCAGTGGTGCTTGATTATCAATTTCCCTGGTACATTTTGCAAGAACTGTAAGTGAATGGTAACCTACTATATTTGATTTTATGACAAGTAGTGGAATCGTATTTAAAACAGTTCTAAATTCTCTCATGTATAACAATATTTATTCAGAAATTATAAATATGAAAGTATTTTTAAATTTTATTTTCTTATAAAAGCAGGCCTGGCATTGTAGAATCTCAAAATATCATTTTTCATATGAAACTCAATTCTAAACTGTAAGTTTTGATTGTTTTAAGTCAAGGTCTCATGTAGTCTAAGCTAGCCTTAAACTTGCCTGTCTCAGCCTTTCAGATCCCAGAGCTATGGGTGTGTGCCACCATGCCTAGAAACTGTCTTCTAAAAGAAACTCTCATAATAAAGGGTGACTTTTTTATGATTAGCTCTCTGCATAAATTTCCTTTGTTATCATGCTTCCCTTATTTTCTGCTATTTACTTAGCTAAACATATGGGATTCATGTGGAAGATTTTAAGAGGCTTTTCTTTATATGTTTCTTTTTAATTTTTGTTTTAAAATTAAGATATAATTACACAATTTTCCTCTTCCTCCCTCCAACCCCTATCATGTACAAATGGAGCCCCTTACCCTGTGTTCTCTCAAATTCATGGCCTATGGTTATTACACACACATACACACACACACACACACACACACATCTAAATATATAAAGACCGTTTGTTCAGTCCACATAATGTTACATGTATGTATGTATGTATGTATGTATGTATGTATGTATGTATGTATGCATGTTTCTAATCATTTGATGGTTATAAATGTCAAAACAATGAAATTACTGCTTTCATCTTAAGGGAGTGTGTGTGTGTGTGTGTGTGTGTGTGTGTGTGTGTATGTATGTATGCATGCATGCATATGTAATCACATGCTAAACAAAGGCTCTTCCACTATGTCCCCCACTCCATGAAATAAACACAATGATTATTTTGATTCATCAGAAATTATCATGGAATATATATAATATATATATATATATATATATATTAGATTAAAAGATACAGAACATTGATCCAAAAATTCCAGAAGATAACCCAGTAGGGTAAGATGCAAATTGATTGCACCATAGATGAACTTGAACTTTAAATAGTCATCAATGGGAAATTTATCAAGTAAACTATGGTCCCTGTATATAATGGAATCTTATGCACCCATTTAGGCACTCTAGATACATGTTTGTTAATTTGTGAAAGTATAAATGGTATATGGTTGCATGGAGAAGCAAGTTATAATGTGTTTAGAGAGATTCTTTATATCCCAGGTTGGATTTTGCTATGCACAATCAGTTTATGCATGCAGTCTGTGCTTTTCAGCTCTCCTACTGCAGTGCACCAGGTCAGTATAGCCAAACAGCAAAGAAACAGGAAGTCATGCTTTGCTGATCTTCATTTTACAGGGAAAATTCTGTGTATAGATGTTTGGCTGTGCCTATGTGGAGAAAAGAACATGTATCTTTCCAGAAGAATAATGACACATGGATTCTAGTCAATGGCGTCATGTAGGAGATTCCAGCTCAGTTTTGCTTACTGCCTGTGGTTTTTCTGTAGCATATAATTGATATGGACACTAAAAGTACTCACACAAATCATTATCTCATTGAGTCTGTTTACTCTTCATAAAACAGTTCCAGAGTACAACATGCCTGGGTGCACTGAAGTATCTCACCTTAATATGTGTTGATGGGGTAGAGAAATATTTAAACACAGTTTGGTTTTCAGAATCACTGCATTCCTTCATTGTGCTCATAAACTTCTTCTTTCTTTTCTGTGTTTTGTTTTGTTTTTGAGACAGGATTCTGCTGTGTAGCTCTGGCTGACTTGGTATTTAGCATGAACCCAAGCCTGGCTTCCAGCTCATACCACTTTCCTGCCTCGGCCTCCTAAGTGTCGAGACTGTAGGTATGCAGCACCACACCCAACTACATATTTGTTTCTCCAATATTCTGTTTGCATCAAGTTCTTATAGCTCTACCCCATTATATTATATAAACAATTGCCAAATTTACATATGCAATTTATTGAATATATGCATGTATTTATGAATATATAGTATGTATATAATTCTACTGCCTATATTTTGTAAATCTGTCAAAAATATGTAAATAAATGTAGATATACATTTCTTTCTCAGCCTTTCTATTTTCTTTTTTTATGTTTTTTTGTGGTTTTTCTCCATTTTTTATTTGAATTAGAAACAAGATCATTTTACATGTCAATGATCCAGTTCCCTCTCCTTCCCTTCCTCCTCTCCTACCCCCCAACTAAAACCCTACCTATCACATACCCTTTCTGCTCCCCAGGGAGGGTGAGGCCTTCCATAGGGAGTCTTCAGAGTCTGTCATATCCTTTGTGATAGGGCCTAGGCCCACCCCATGTGTTTTGGCTCAGGGATTATCCCTCTATTTGGAATGGGCTCCCAAAGTCCACACCTATGCTAGGGATAAGTACTGATCTACTATAGGAGGACCCAAAGATTTCCAAGATCTCCTCACTGACACCCATATTCCTGGGATCTGAACCAGTCCCATGCTGGTTTCCTAGCTATCAGTCTGGGCACCAAGAGCTCCCCATTGTTCAGGTCAGCTGTTTCTGTGGGTTTCACCAGCCTGGTCTGGATCCCTTTGCTCATCACTCGTCCTTCTCTGCAACTGGATTCCACTTCAATTCAGTGATTAGTTGTGGGTGTCTGCTTCTACTTCCACCAGCTGCTGGATGAAGGCTATAGGATGGCATATAAGTCAGTCATCAATCTCATTATCAGGGGAGGACATTTAAGGTAGCCTCTCCTCTGTTGCTTAGATTGTTAGCTGGTGTAATCTTTGTAGATCTCCAGACCTTTCCCTAGTGCCTAATTTCTCTGTAAACCTAAAATATCTCCCTCTATTATGGTATCTCCATTCTTGTTTTCTTCTATTCTTCCCCATCTCAACCTTTCTGCTCCCGATTTTAGACATAGAGTAAAGGATTACCAGCCTACAATCCACATTGCCAGAGAAGCTAGGAAACAAGGAGGACCCTAAGAGAGACATACACGGTCCCCTAGAGAAGAGGAAAGGGACAAGATCTCCTGAGCAAATTGGGAGCATGGGGGGAGGAGGAGGGAGCTAGGAGAATGAGAAGGGGAGAAGAAGAGGGGTGAGGCAGACAACCTTCCCGTTTTTATGACTGCAGCTCTCTGGTCTTATCTCCTCACTACAGTTGTCCATCAGGAGCTCTTCCTTGGTTTTTTTACTATGTTCCCTCCCTTAACTCACTAATGGGTATGTATGCCACCTCCTGTGAGGATTCATCTGGACACTCACTGAAATGGACAACAAATACCCACTTTCATTTGGAGAATTTACTTACTCTCACACCCATTTGCAGTCAGTTATCCATAGCCCCTTTCAGCTCCTATGTAGGCTTTCCATTTCTACCTACTAGTCCTATATGTGCACCAAATGTGCAGTATGTGGTACAATATGCAGCTTTGTGCATTTGTAGCTGTCCAGTTCTGTGTGGAAACGGCTCTTTGGTGCCCTCTGATATGTATTTGAATAGGGAGAGATATAAACAAAGAGAAGCAGTCCTACTTTCATTACATAGGCAAAATATGGTGGTTCCCAAGTGACTAACTTGGGACAGAAATAAAGTGGAGTAGACAAATGCATTCTGGGATTTAGAGAAAACAATTCAACAATGTTTAGTCATGAAGGAGTGTAGCAATAAGTCTTTCCATCAAGCAGCCTGAGCCCTGCTGCCACGTGGGCACTTTCCACCAAGCCACCCAAGTTCTGCCCGCTACCACGTTATGGTCCCAAGTAGCACAGAAACTTATATTAGGTACAAATGCTGCTTGGCCAATGACTAGGATTTCTCATCTGCTAGCTCAGTCTTAATTATCATAAATCTATATATTTTATAAGACTTATCAGACACCAGCAGAAGTGTCCTGTCTTCCCAGGCTCACATGGTGACTCTTCGCTTTCTTCTACCTTTCCCAGAATCCTCCTTCTTCTAGTCCCACCTATCTTGTTTTCCTATTGGCCAAGAGTACTTTATTTATCAACCAATAAGACAATCATATACACAGAAGAACCTCCCCCATTAGATGAGACTTGGAGAGGTGATAAGCAGAGCTCATCAAAGAGAATACAGTCTTCAGGCTTGCGCAAAAAGGGAAGATGACTCCATTTTCCCCTAGAAGACTGTCATCTGTTGAGAAACGGAAGGGAGTTGGCAGAAGTTGAGGACTTTGCTAGTTAAAGAGGGGACAGGGAACATTAACAAATGCTCGGAGATGTGGAAATAGTTACTATTATCTGGAAATTGTGAGCATTCTCATCCAGAGTGTGGAGTAGGAAAGGGAAATAGAAGTAAGTATGGACAGGCAAGGGAACCCCTGAATGTGACAGGGATGTGGATGCCTTCCTAATTTATATAACATACTTTTGTAATTCAGGTGTTCCCAGATATGATCCATAGAACCGCTGAGATTTTACTGCTCTCTGATTCACAAGTGCTCACTTTTTTATTTAAATTCTTTAATTACTACTCATATTTACATATCCATCCCCCCCATTCCCTTGCCCTCCCATCTTCCCTACCAACCCCCCAACCCGTCCCCCCAACTCCTCCCTAGGGATAGTGAGACCCTCCACCAGGGACCTTCAAAATCTGTCACATCGTTTGGGGGAGGGCCTAGGCCCTCTTTGCTGTATCTGGGCTGCAATAGTATCCTTCCATAGGGAATGGGCTCCCAAAGTCCATTGTGCTCTAGGGATAAACACTGGCTCCACTGTTAGAGGCCCCATAGACTGTCATGGCTTCCTAGCTGGCACCCACATCCAGATGGCTTGGTTTGCTTCAATGCTGCTTCCCCAGCTTTATGACTAGGGTCTCCATGCTATCAGTAGGTCGGGTCCACTGTTTCTGCAGGTCTCTCCAGCCCCATCTTGGCTCCTTTGCTCATCCCTCCTCCCTCTCCACAACTGAATTCCAGTAGTATGGTTCAGTGCTTAGCTGTGGGTGTCTGTTTCTGCTTTGAACAGCAACTGGATGAAGGCTCTCTTTCCTCTCCCTGCACCCAGACTCCCACTTTGGTCAGGGGTTCTTGTCCCCATCCCCTTCTTTGAAGGACTATGCAATCTTCTCTTGGGGTCCTCCTTGTTTCCTCGCTCCTCTGGCAGTGTGGATTGTAGACTAGTGATCCTTTGCTCTATGTATAAAAATAAAAAATGAGTGAGTACATACCATGTTTATCTTTTTGTGATTGGGTTACCTCACTCAGGATGGTTTCTTCGAGTTCCATCTATTTGCCTAGGAATTTCAAGAAACCATTGTTTTTTTACACTGAGTAGTACTCCATTGTGTAAATATACCACATTTTCTCTATCCATTCTTCAGTTGAGGGGCATCTAGGTTGTTTCCAGGTTCTGGCTATTACAAATAAGGCTGCTATGAACATAGTTGAACATATGTCCTTATTGTATGAGTGTGCATTCTTTGGGTATAAGCCCAAGAGAGGAATTGCTGGATCTTGAGGTAGACTGATTCCAATTTTCCTGAGAAGCCGCCATACTGATTTCCAAAGTGATTGTGCAAGTTTGCACTCCCACCAGCAATGGAGGAGAGTTCCTCTTTCTCTACATCCTCTCCAGCATAGATTGTCATTGGTGTTATTGATTTTAGTCATTCTGAGATAGTATATCAGAGTGGTTTTCAGTTGCATTTCCCTGATGGCAAAGGATGTTGAGCACTTTCTCAAGTGTCTTTCAGCCATTTTGGATTCCTCTGTTGAGAATTCTCTATTTAGTTCTGCACTCCACCTTTTAATTGCATTGTTTGGTATTTTGGTGGCTAGCTTTTTGAGTTCATTATATATTTTGGTGCGAAGTGCCCACCAAATATTAAAGGAATAAAGAAATCCATTATCTTACTTAAAATATCAGAGGTCTCTTAAAAGACTTAATTTTGAACTTAAATTTGGTGCAATATAAAGTCTAGCCTCAATATAGAAATCCTCATAATTGTCAGAACTTTGGTTTTTAATTAATGAAGAATTACTGAAAATTAGTAAACACTAAACTTGCACTTCAGTGGAGGATCTCAGGAGCTGCTTACTCAACTTCAACACCTTAGACAAACAGCCACAAATCACCAGTCAAGTGGAAAGCTTGAGCAATGAAGATCAGCCATAGCAGCATTGCTGAGCCTTACCATCTGATAAGCGCTTGAAAGGGCTTGGCAAAGGGCCGCTCTTGCAGTGTCCTGGAGAGAATAATGATTTATGTTTCGTAAACAGGACAAATGCAGGCTCTGCTTCTTTTAATTTGTATTTTCTAAAGAACTTGGAACTTGTATGTGAGTTTTCGAATTGTATAATTTATAATTTATGATTCTTGTTTCTAAATATTAGCCTTGGGTGTGTATTGTTGAAGGAATTAAAAAAAATATTTCATTTGTGTATGTTTCAAAACATCCATCAATGCTCTGGAAATTACATATAAGATTCAATGTAATAATGTTAATTTCCCAAATAGTCTCTCACTCTTCCGAAGCATTAGCTGCCACTTTCCCTTTATAGTTCATTGTTTAGAGTTTTCTGTTAAGGAAATATGGAAAATGGAATGGTAGGCATTTTCTCGTTTATAGGAATTGCACATTTACAGGAATTTTAAGAATCATACTGGCATTGACCTAACTCTAAATTATATTAAAGGAAACTAAAGAACATATAAATCATGCCAAAAATACTTAGGATTGGGAGGGTGAGATGCCTCAGGGAATTGGTAATTTGACCCAAAGCCTGTCACCTGTTAAAATTTATCCCGGGTCAGAAGTGACTGAGAAAGAACATCAGCATCTGACAGGTGTTCAGGATCGTGTGTAGACTGAAGTGGTGGCCTCAGGACCATTCTTGCGTGACACGTGTGTGCACTGCTGGACCCTCCCCCAATATTAATTGATAACTATGCTGGAAATCTTGATTGAGGTGCCAAGGTCTAATTGGCCTGAACTCTTTTCACCCCTCCTAATGTGCCTTTTAAAATAGGTTCAAGTGTGCTGGGCCATAGGAAACTGTGTGTGTGTGTGTGTGTGTTCTTTAACTAGGTTACTGTTAAATCTGCACATTCCTGTCTTTTCACAGCAGAATCCCTCATTGTAACACCTGAGTTTTTTCCCCTGGAGTACTCTTTTGTCTGTCAAGTGAATTATCAAATAATGAGAAGCATTAAGCAGTGACAACTTATGCACAGGGATACCTGGTCCAATCTCCTAAAGTATTCTTTCCCTGAAATTTAATTTACAAGTTTCGGGGTATCCTTAAATATGTAAGAGCATCATTTTTTAAATTTTTTTTATTAGTTCAAATTAGGAACTAGCTTGTTTCACATGTCAATCCCTTCTCCCTCTCCCTCCCCCCACCCCATCCCTCCTCCCCCACCCCCAACCTACCCCCCACCCCATCCACAAGAGCATCATTTATAATGCAAAAAGTGCTGAAAATTACTTTTTTTTATTTTTGTTGATGTTCTTTTAAAAAAAAAAAAACAACAACCCTGTTGCTTTATATATTAGAGAGTCAAAATGAAGTTGAAGCAATCTTCACTTGGTGTCCAGAAGTGAGGAAAACAAAACAAACAGAAATAAAGAACATTAAAGGATCACGAGAGCATTCAGATCTGTAAACACGAATTTATCCCATCCATGCGAGTGATGTGCTTTTTGACAGGTCACGGGAGGCATACCATAAGCAGCAAAGTTGCAGCTTCGTGAACTGCGTGTGCCCTGGCTGCTATTCCTCAGGTGGAATGTGCTCATGCTGCTTCCAAAAGGACTAGTCATTGATTAGTAAGCGTATAATCTTTTCAAACTAGTAATCACTCTCCATTTCTCAAGGTCCTTCCAGGAGACCAGGAAGAACTGGAAAGGAGCTCGAATGTGCCTGTAAGATTAGTAAAAATAACGATGTCCTGAAGTTTAAACTGAGTAAGAGCAGGGATTCGCAGAGCGTTGCCTTGTGGTTAACAGAACACATTTGTCAATGTTGGCTGAGAGTTATGGGCAAGTCTGTTTTATCTGTTCTCAGGGTTCACTCATGACCTCATTACCAAGATGTATTTGTAAACCAAACACTTCAGACTGGATATCACAGATCTGTAGATTCTAAATGAACTTGGGTACTTCGTACGTCCATTCTAGACATTATCTATAAGTCTGTATGACACTTTAGCTCCATAGCATCCTTTATTCTCTCCTTTTCCCTATTCTTTATTCACACTTTTTTATTGGCTGGGTCAACTTTAAATACAACTTTCCAGCCCTGGACCATCTGCAGATCCTTACCATTTCTTCCCACTGTTCTAGACCATATTCTTGTACTTCCCAGTACTGTTGTGGCTGCTTTATCTGTACTCACTGGCAGTTTTGGTGTGTTCAATGTGTTATAGACATTTGGAGGTGTTTAATGACTGAATAAATTATTACAGCTTCCTTCTTTTTATTTTTACTGTATTTTAATAAATACTGCATGCCTAAATAAGTTCTTAAAATTCTAGACAAATATCCACAGATTCTTTTAAACATATTTTACTTCTAATAAACTTGATTTTTGTAAGTCCTGAGCATAATGTTATCAACTATACATTTATGTTTTAATTAGGATATATTAATTATACATAATAATCGACATTTTCATACATTCATATACTAACTCCTTCTTATATTTTTAGTTGTGAGCCTAACCTTTCATGGCTGAGCCATCTCTCTAGCCCGATATACTAGCTCCTTCTGTCTGTCTGCCTTGTGGCCCATGAAATCATTGGGATTGCTTAAAAAAGCTTGAGTGAGAGGTTATTTACAGGACCATAGGCACCTTATCATTGGTCATACCAGTGAAGAAAATGTTTCTTGCTTCCCCAGCAACCATTAACTGCCTCATGATCACCTCCTTTCTATATGGCAGGATGTTGATGAGCCAAATTTTATGCAGTTCTTGTACACATAATCACAGATGCTGTGAGTTTAAGAGTATAATGAGCATGCAATGCCCAGAAAGCAGTTTTCCATGCCTCTTCTCCTAGCTGTCAAATTCTTTCCAGCTCCCTTGATGTACTATGCACTGAACGTTGGGTGTGGGAGGGGCATATAGATGATGCCCCATTTATGATGACATTCAACAGTCATCCACTCTCATTGTTTTGATCAGCTATGAGATTCTGCAGTCACTGCTACCCTCTGCGAAAAGAAGTTGTTCTGATCAAAGTTGATAACAGTGGGCACAAACACAAACATGGAAAGGGTAATTTTATGGGACACATAATGTGTTCACTTAATAAAATAATAGTAGTCGCTTACCTACCCTAGCCTATGACCTCCCCAGCCACAGATTTTTGAGCAGATTTATAGTCATGATTTCCCCACTGCAGAGCAAGCCTCACATCAAATGAGAAAGCAATTGGTTTCCTCACCAGATTTGCCACTACTGCATGACATGCCTGGCTGGTCAGTTACTGCACACAGAAGCCACGGCCGAGTGAGACTTGGCAATTCTCTCTCAGCTGACTGCAGAGCATTTTCTGGTGATGAGATGGCTAGCAAGCAGGAAGGAAATTTCTACTTGGCTCCAGTCTTGTGACCATGGTGTGTGGTATCTTCAACAATAGAGTCTCACCATTTAGTTCTGGTTAGCAATCAACAACAATGGAAATCATTGGTGTTATTTGTGGGGAATTTGTGGAGCTTCCCTGACCAAGCACTTGTAGGGAAGTAGCCTACTCCTTGCTCTGAGATTTTTGTTAATAACCTATAGCTTCTAGAAGCAGCTTCGTCCATGTATGCAGAGCGCCTCCCTTCAAACTCAACTTTTCATTTTAAGGCAGCTTAAATTGTTGTTAGTTTCTATAAATACACTGAAAACATAAGTAATGGACTTCTAAAAATTATTTATTTTATGAAAATTCCATAAAGTTTATATTTTAATCTGGGGAAAAGGCAGACAGGGCAGGATGGATAAAGAGCTATAAATGGCTCATGCCTAAAAGTGTATTGTGCAAAAATACAACTGAATCAGGATTAAGAATACTAAAAATGATACAAGAGTGATTCAGGGACTCTTCATTAACCCATCATCCAGGTTTGACCATTGTCACCCATAGTTAGCTTTGTTCCTTCTGTCCCCTAGCCCATCATGCCTGATCCACACTATTTCTAAAGCAGACTTTATAGAAAATATGACACACAATTTATAATTGTAAAAATAGAATTGGAACAACTCACTAAAATATTCAATTTATACAATTTTTTTCTCATAATGTACTGGGAGTGTAGTTCAGGGGTAGAGCTTTGCCTAGCATGTGTGAGGCCCTGAGTGCAAACCCTAGAACCACTAAAGTTGTTTTCTCATGAAACCGCTTTGTAATTTCTTTTACCTACCCACTCTCATCACCCCTTACATACACACACACACACACCCGAGAGCCACCAACTTACTTTATTTTTAGTGTGATATTTTATTTAGACTTTGAGAACTTCCTACAAACATTGTACTCGATCATATCTACCCCTCCTCCTCCTCCTCTTCTTCTTCTTCTTCCTGAGCCCATTTATATTGCCCATATGGGCATGGGTGTGCCATCCACTAGAGCATAGGCAACTTTCCTGTGGCCACAATCCCAAAGAGAAATGGCTCTTCTAGAGCAGTTATCAGTTGTCCATAGCTCCTTATTTAAAGTCAGGGCCTTGTGATTTGTCTCCCATCCATGCTGGAATTTTAACTGGCTTCTGTGAGTTCCTAAGTGCAGTGCCCATGTCATTTCCAGAAGACATTATGTCACAGCACTGCTATTAATCCTTGAGCTCTTATATCCTTCCACCAGCTCTACCATGATTCTCCCTGGGAGCCTGTGAGTAGGAGGTTATGTATCTCATTAGGGCTGGGCACTCACAGTCACTTATTCTTAGCACTTTGATCAATTTTGAGTCTCTGCATTAACTGCTGCCCACAGCAAAAAGAAGCTTGTCTGGCCGAGGCTGAGAGAAGTAGTTATGAGCACAAACATAAATACTGAGGAAGCATTTTGATAGCATGATCATTCAGCAAAACAATAATGACCCCACCTCCCCCAGGCATAGGCCTTTGGCCAGTTACCACACCAGGCATAAATTCCTTCCTGTGGAGCTGTCTTCAAATCTAATAAGAAGGCAGTTGGTTATCTCCAAAGAGTCATGCCACTGTTGCAGCACTAGGTCCATCTTTCCTGTCACTATGGCATGCAGGGCCCAGTGCTGAGGAAGACCATAGATATCTTTTCTTCTGCAGCAGCCTTGCACAGCACCTGTTGATACCATGGAAGGAAGCCAGCAGAGAGGAAGTTTCCCCCCACTGATTTGCTTCTGTTCCTAGAGTTCAGATGTTTCTGGAATGTCATTTAATAGTGAGTTCGAACAGAATATATTCTTTTTGTTTGAATTCTACTTTTTAAAAACATTTCTGAGACTCATCCATGGTATTATGTGTATTATTAATTCATTCCTTATTCCTTTAAAAATTATTCAGTTGTATTGGGTTTTCTAGGTGCCTCACAAATTTATCTATTCAACATGTGCTAGGCATTTAGACAGTATTTACAATGTTGCCTGTTGATAACATTATAAGTGAAACAATTCTGAACATTGAAAACATTTATTTAGATGTGTGTGTTTACTTTTCTTGAGTATGAATACCTACATGTGGACTTGCTAGGTCATAGGATGAATGTATTTATTTATTTTTTTACAATAAATGGCCAAATTCTTTTCCAAAATTGTATACTGTTTCAGTAAAAAGTTCTATTCTATGTGAAACTTTGCAATAAGAAAAATTTGCTCGAATACTTTTAAGTTTGTGCTACTAATAAATCTTTGTTCTAAAGGGTTTGGTTTCTTCTGTTGTCCAAAGCAGTAAGACTCACTGAGGCAACTATCAAGACAACTTGCTACTGCTTGCTGGCCAGACCCTGGCTAGAGTTCTCTTGGACAGACAGCTATGCAGCCTTGCCAACTATGTGCTCCCAAAATCACAATGTGGCTTTGGGCCACGGCACAGTACAGCTGACTCAATCTTTACAGCATGTTTGGATTTAGGAAAGTCAAGACTAAGTCAGCCTGTGCCTTACAAAGTTGCAGATCCCAGAATAATCACTTTCTTTCCTGATCAAATCAAACTCTTCCTATAGGGACTTGAAATACACTGAGAGAAAGAAGATAAAGTTGAGTGGGTGGGGAAGCAGGGAGGATCTGGGAGGAGTAGGGGGAGGGGAAACCATGATCAAAATACACTGTGTGAAAAATTCAATAATAAAGAAAATTAAGTATTATGGCCCGTTAAATATTCTGGAACAAAAGTATTAAAAACTGGTACCCTAGGCATATTGTCCATTGACCTAGTAAAATAATATGATTGAGTAAGAAATTACAGAGTTTAACAATATCTTTTTACTCAGAATTTTGAGAGATCTTGATATTAATTTTGTGGTGTGGTTTCAATTATACTATAAAACTTCCTTTATTTGTCTTTACATGATGTAGACATGTATACAATAATTAACAATTCTCTTTTGACCTCCATTACTGGGATCCATAGTGAGGCCCTTTCTAGATACTCAATGTGCCCCTTAAGCACAACAGGTGAGACCCAGTGTTCTGGGAAGGCAGATCAAATATTAGAAGAACATGGACACAACCTTCTTCAAGCAAGGTGCAAGTATTGCTTGAATGTGTGTTATAAATGAATAGAAGTTACTCTGAGTGCTAGTAAGCAAATTTTGACAAATTATACAAGAAGACATGTATTATAACCATATTTGAAATTTACACAATAAAATAAACTATAAATTAAGAAATCTGATGATATATATATATATATATATATATATATATATATATATATCCAAATGGCTTCTTGATAGTGATGAGGTTGGTTTCTTGGCCCCAAGGGATCCTTGAAATCTCCCTCTGGGCCCTGGTTTCTTTTAGCTTTATAAAACCTGAACTGATCTTTGCCATAGCTAACCAGACAGAAAGATGGACACAATCTCATGAAAAATACACATTTGTATCAAATGCCATACCCATTCAGAAGCTATTAGAAGCCTGACAATTTAAATGCAGCATGCATCTGCATCACAGGTTCGTCATAATCCTAGACAGTCAAGCCATCCTGAGGCCAGGGCCAGGAACTTGGGAGGAAAGTGGTATACAGAGTGCAAAGAACATCATTACTTTATGAATTTTCAAGTACTGGAACTTTCAGATGAGAAGGCACAAACAACTCCGATCTTAAAGGCAGTGACCTGGAATGTATTTCTAGAACAGAGTCTATATCCAGGATAGAAAGAGTGCATCTAGTTTGTAATGTGGAAGTCAAGAACAGTTGACAGAGGCTTTGAAAACAATAGTTGGCTTTGCAAGAGACATGGCTCAACTACTGCCTATTTTGCCTTTGCCTGGAGCCAGAGCTAATGACCTCCCCCCCTTTTTTAGGACCCATGGTGCTACCTCACTTCCACTGGGATGAGCTGGAATCCCAAACTAGCTGATGAAATATAGCTTTTGCTGTTTTCTTTAAATAGATCACATCTTACTTTTAAAATTCTCCTCCTTATGAGCTTGCTGATACCATGGTCTGTTCTGACAATTAAAATCATAGGTGGCAGAGTTCTGGAGACTTGCTGTACCACAATATAAGTGAAGTTGACACAGCTGATGTTTACATTTAAAATCATTGAGATGGTAGATGTTGTCATTTACTTTTACTACAATTAAAAATCAATGAGAAGTGTTAAGGGTCTTGACTACTGCCTCACAGTCGCCCCACTTCTCTCTCAGCGGTTTTCTAGAGAAATCTGGGGTAGAAAGGATGACTGACTCTTGCAGCCTTCCAAACAGTTCTCTGGCCTTCCTGGCTTGCTGCTTGAAATCCAGGTCATGGGTTTCATTTAGGCATTTTCGTGTGCATGTGTTCTTATGCTTTGCTTTACTTTAGCCCCATCCAAGTGGCCTCCCATATCCTCCTGATGATGACAAGAACTAGAAACTGGTTAGGTACATTTAGGGACAGAAAACCCTAAAAATATTAGTTCTATTCTTGACCTTGGCCAGAATCAGAGAATGTACTGTCTTGGCCAGAAGCCAGGAATGCCACAATGGTGCTTTGCTTTCTGATATGAACATTGTTGTCTGTAGGCCATGTGAGGCTGTGTTGACAACGCCAGTCCAGACACAAGGCCTTTCTGATGAGCAGCTTTGGACTGGATCGCTGGATTTTCATGACGGGATGAGTTGTATCTATTCTCTAATTCCAGTCCACTTTCTAAAAGATTTTAGGATCTCTACTTCTGAGGTAGGAATGTCACAGTAGCCTTGGAGACCATTGGGAATAAACACCCTGTCTCTAAACTTTGGATCCCCTCCTCTCATTTTTCCGCTAACACTAGAAAGGTAAACATATCGGAAGCATGGACACACTTTCCCTGGCTCTGGGCTTCTCCTTCTTTCTCGGAAGTTCTTCCTTCCTTGTGCTATGTGGCTGTTTGCCGGAGCCACTGCTGGGCTTGATTGTTCTCTTGGCCATGAAGGGAGTGGCCTCTTCGTCTTCATTTTCTTCATCGAATCCTCTGGGCAGGTCCTGAGATTTATAGTTTGCCGACTCAGTTGTTTTTCTGTTAAACTCTAGGCACATTGTTCTCAAGCTTCCTGCTGAGTCCATTTTAAATCCTTTTGTTAATGAGACTATGACCCAAAAGAGGGACCCCAGATTCCCCATCAACGTGGAATCTTCTGGTCATACTCTCTGCCCTTTTGTTCATCTTCTTTCTCCCAAGTGATAACAGCTTTTTAAAAATTTCCGAGTCTGGATCATTTCATGTAATATAAATATTTCTAATTACATCCATTTTGGCACCTACTTTTGATGACCAAACTGCTACCTGCATCTATGCTATCTCCACATTCCATCATCCACAGATAAGCCTAGCAGACCATAAAGCAACTCATCCAATGGTCTACCCTTAGGAGGATCTCTTCTCAGACCTTCTTTGAAGCCATTGAGAGCTCAGGATCCAGTGTGTTGTCCTTGGACTAGGAATCTACTCATTTCATTTCTACCCAGTCACCCTGGTATCCAGAAGCAGAACTTTGTCAAGAATTTTCTTAAGCCTCTGAGTCTGTGTGATGCAGATGACAGAGTATGAGTTCCAGTATTCTTGGATGTTCTCAGGCAGTTTGTATTTTCTATCTACCTATCTCCATCAAGCCAAATTTGGCACACACACCCCAAATTGAAAAGTCATCAAGGACACTTGAATGCTATCTTTTAGTTCTCCATTGCCTTTCTCAAACGTAGCCGAAATAATCATTATCATTATACCCCATATCCTACATGGTATTTCCTTTTTCTTTCTTTTAAAAATATTTTTATTAGTTATAGTGACATCTTGCTTTGCCAGTGAACTTGCAGTGGTGGTCACATCCTATGGGCATGGCTTCAGGTGTGCAGATGTGACCCTGTCCCAACCTGCAGGACATCAACCTGGGGCAAGAGAGTCAGGGATAGGGAATGGGGACAAGAGACACAGAAAGAATGACCACAAGACAGGATTCTGATCAAGTCAAGCTTTACTTTTCTCAGGCTAGCTTATATAGTCAGGATATGGGGAGGGGCAAAATGGGTTGTCTGTGCACCTGGTGTTGGTATAGGCAGAATATTAGGAAGCCACAAAGAGGATGTTTGGCAGGGTAAAGAGTTCATGAGTAAGAGGTTCAGGAAAGGGTTGCCTACGTGACTGAGCCTGTGGGTGGAGGACTGGGTTAAGTAGTTTCTTTTCTTGAGCTGAGGTTCTAAGGAGCTGCTATGTAAAGGTTAACTATGTGGCCTGCCAAGCATGGCCAAGCATGGATCTCATGCCAAACTCTGAGATTTGGCTCCCAACATGACTCCTTCTAAGGAAGAGGAGGAGCTGGCTCAATCTATAGGGTTGTGATAAGAGCATCCAAAGGGCAGAGACTGCATCTTCTGGAGCAGAAAGACCGAAGCAGTTATTTACAATTATTTGTGTAAGTGCTTCCCTAATAAATACCTATTTATCATCTATTTTGGGTCTGGTGGACTCATTTAAACCCCACCTTCAATTAGTCCTTGGAGAATTTTGCACATATTTTGATGATATCCACAAACCCCAACTTTGCCCAGACCCTTCTCACCCAACTTCGTGTCTTTTTTTTTTAATCCATCAAAAACCAATAGTGCTGCTTAAATATTCTTGGATGTGTGGGGCCTTGGTTCAAGAAAGGTTAAAGTACCATATTAAAAGTGAATTTCAGAAGAGGGTACATACCCATATGCTTCTTCCTTTTAAATATTTCTCTGGCTTTCATTGCTGGCAGCTTTAAGAAAGGATTACCCCAGGTATGGATCTACCTACTGTCCCCTGAATACCACTTACGGCCCAAGGCCTATCCCTCCAGCCCTTGGTAATTCTCCTCAGGGCTGGGAAGGTGCCCTGTTCTCTCTGCCTGCCTTCATGTGTATGTTTGTTTGGTAACTCTCTCCCCTCCCTGTTTTCTCTGTCCTTACTAGTCCACAACACTTGTTACATTATTACAGACATTGTGGTGACCACATCTACTTTTGAGCTTCTCCATGCCCTCCTCTGGTGTGAAGTGTTTTTCTTCCTCTCTATATAAGGATCACATAGCAGCCATGGCAATGTCCAACCAATGCCATTTGTCCCATTATGTTGAAGGGCTTACTCTGCTGATTGCGTTTCTGATCTTGCTCAACTGTGAATTTCTTGCAGGAGGGCAATGATTGGGTCTTCTGCTCTCTCTCCACAGATCTTGCAGCCTAGAACTCAGTGAAAAATAAAAAGTGGTAGCACACAGATAGGAATAATCATTTGTTTATTATTTCACAGGAAAACTACCAGAGACCTTCTAAAGTTTTCCCACCCCTCTGAAAAGAGTGGACTCTTTGAAAGGCTAAATGCTATATTTGGTGGCACTAGTCAGAGTGTGACCGGGAAAAAGCTTTGTGGCTTTTGAACAGAGATGTGTATTACTCTTTCCTCAGAGTCACAGGCAAAACACAGGTAGGGTATCGTCTCCTGAAAGATCTGCCCATTATGGTGCAACATCTCCAAGCAGAATCAAAATACAATAGGGACTCCCTGAAGGTTTTGATGGAATAAAGTCATATGAGCAGGGACACACCTGTTGCTTCGGACTAGCTAGGAACCCAGTTATATCAAATATCCCACTGCTCACTCATTCATCTCTACAAGAGTATTCCCATTCTTTCCCAGAATTGACCAAAGTCTGTAAAATTAACTTTTTGAATCAATGAATATGTGATTGCTAAGTAAGGCTACACTGAGTACAATTCCACATTTGAAGTCAGCAGAGGACAGATAGTAATGATGATGACCACAAGGTCAGACAAACAAAAATAAATTGATTCCTACTCACACACAAAGTAGAGTTGAGATGAACTGAGGATTTTAAATAAAGTAAATAAGAAAGCCATACAAGTACTAAAAAGTAAGGTGCAATTTAGTTATAAACATTGTTGAAAAGGTATTTTAAGTATGGCAAAAATTAGAGGACATACGGGCCAATTTGTGTGATAGAATACAATGTTTTTTGGAAATTTTTAATTAAAAAAGTGGAGATATAAATCAGTGGTAACATGTTTGATTGGCATACATAAAGCTATGTGTGGTTGGTTCTAACCCTGCAAAACAAAACAAAGTCACAAAATCAATGGGCAAATGCTATTGGGAATTTGGGGAAAAGCAGACCCTTACACATTCCTAAAGGGACTGCAAATTAATTCAACCTCCAAAACCTAGACAATCATATGATCTGGCTATGCTACTATGGGTATATATGCTTTACATGCTACAGACACACCTGCACACCATATTTACTGCACCATTATACACACAACAGTCAAGCTATGGGAATTAGACTGGGTGTCTACCAACAGATGACTAGAGGGAAAAAATGTGGATATATACAAATAGAGTTTTGTTCGGCCATAAAGAAAACTGAACTTATGCCAGTTGAAAGAAAGTGGAGGGAGAAAAGCATGTTAAGTTTTAAAAAAGGCCAGATTCAGAAAGAAAAATATGTATTTGCTTTCATAAGAAGAATCCAGATTTCTTTTTTAAAGCATGGAAGTAGAAGGGAAATTGCTTGGGAAAAGGCAAGGACAGCATGAGGAGGTAGGCAGTCTCTTACCTTATTACTGGAAATATTCAGTGATAAGTGGACATCTTATAATCTGCAGTAGCCATCTTGAAACCATACAACAGTCCAAGAGCCACACAAGGCACAAAGAGAAGAAAGAGATGGAAATAATCCGGGGCTCCCTATTATTACTGAGCTACTGACTTCCTGGTACCCAGAGCTGTATTACATCTGGGCTTACATGAGACAATACATATTTGCATCATTAAAGACAGGCTTGAATTGGGAGTTATTGGCAACTAAAACTCTTCTAAATAAATGCAAGTATAACATATATAGATATAGATATAGATATAGATATAGATATAGATATAGATATAGAGAGAAGGAGAGCAATGTATAAGTCTGCATACAAATAATGATGTATACAAATTTAAATTTGAATATACTATTAAAATATGTTATAACTATTTCTCTATGTTTGGAATATGTTGATATGTTGGTTCCAACTTTTAAAATATTACATAATACCTATGAAACGAATCAGCAGTTAGGAGCACTGGCTGCTCCTGTAGAAGAACCAGGTTTGATTGCCAGCACCCATACAGAAGCTCACAATCACCTATTCACTCCAGTCCCCGGGTGTCCAGCATCCTCTTCTGGTCTCTTGGTACATAGCCATTGTACCATTGCTACACAGGAATGCATGTGGGCAAACACTCTTACACATATAAATAAAATAATAATTAAAGAGTAAAAATAATATATAACTATGGTTGTACATAGATCTAAATGTTTTTATTTGCTCTCTTCATATAACATTCTAGGAGCAAAATCAAGAGGAACCAACTCTGGACAAACTAAACAGAATTTATTTGTACCAGGCAGACCTCAGAACCAGAAGACGGTCAGAGAGCTGTGAATGAGGGAAAGGGTATTTACAAACAGAAACATGAAGTGATGTGCAGAGCCCTTGACTGGTCCCTCTTTTATCTTTACATATATTTGGGCATTGTCTTATCAATTAGCGCCATTGGCTACAAAATACACCCTTGAATTTAGTTCTTCACATCCTAAGTTAAGGTCGGTTCAATTAAGACACCAAGAATTAGCCCCAGGCAAAATTTTGCTTAATTTAGCATTCCAAATTGGAAGCACCTGTCTGGTCCAGTCTTTTCTACAGGTAGTGCATAGAGTCTTCATTTCCATCACCCTTAGAAATGGCACTAGATACTAACATCACATTTTAATGCACCTGTTAACAAAAATACCAATTTTCACTTTTATTGTTAGCGGGAATCAACAATGTCAGTTGTTAGATTATTTTTCCAGTGAGTGCTCGTCTAATCAAAATAACAGAGAGAAGAAAATACATCATTTGCTTAGCTTTTAACTTAAGCTTAGGCTTAGTTACCAAGTATAAAGAAGTAATAAATAGATTGAGTCAGAAAGTAGCTCACTGACATCTTCTCATGGAAAGATCCCATGAACTGATCATGGCTGAGAATTTGTTGATGAGAAAGATGCTTAAGATGCTGGTGGGATTTGTTTTTTATGCTCAACACATACAAAGGCTGAGCTGGATGTAAGGAAGGACAGACATGCTACACCTCTTCTTTAAATCGGGTTTTTTGAGAAGAGATGAGTGTTTTCTGAGGGAGTTGCAAAGAGAAGATACATATCATTCCAGTACTTCTCAATGGTGCCATGTCCATAAAGCACCAAGGATGATACAGCTTGAGAAAGCTTGAGGTTACAAGCTGAAATCAGTTTTGAAAGAACACTTTTGTTTCTTTTTACATCTCAGTTAATGTTTTGCAAAATTGTCCCACTACAGTTGTATTTGCATTCTGCCACAATGTATACACCACCTGGCTTGGTCACTGCCGCCTTTTAGTCACGAGTCTTTTTGAGCTTCAAACACCTCATTTTGAAAATGAGGATAATATGTATTTCTCCTGTAAGCACACCTTCATATGTCTTGCCCAAGACCCTATGGGTAGTTTATTTCTGCCAAGTTGAACAAGCTACACAAGGCCCAAGCACACTAACAAGATAATACAGCAGACAAGGTTGTGTCAGTACATATGGCCAAATCGCAGCCTCTGTCAAGTCCCTCCCTGAAGTGATCCTGTTTTGTTTTGTTTGGACCAGAACCAAGATTTTTGGTCAAATGTCTGCTCAAGCTGGGAAGAGCTGACTGTTTGGAGGGAGGCAGCTTTGCTGGCTCTTCGGTGGCTGTTGTGCCCATTAGTCTCCTACTCGGTGCAATTTGCTTTGATGATAGGGACACAGCCTAGCCCATGAGTGGGTAGAAATGTAACTTTCAACTTTCCTTAAATTCTGACTTTGAGATGCTAAGGCATTGTTCACTCCAGGTCACAGTTCCTGGTACATTCTAGATTTGCAAACAGTTTCACTGGCTTCCAATACATAACTGCAAGCAGAAGGTTGGCTGCTGCCCTTCTCTGTCATCATGTATAGGCTATGACACTTGGCCATGTTCAAGCCTCCAACAGCCTGGGATTTTCTCCATCATCCTTCATCTATGGTGCAGTTAGTCACATAACTCACTCCACCAGAAGTACTGCAGAAGTATGCAGCTTTTCAAGAAGATATTCTTGGGGCATGAAGCCAGACAGTTGCCTCGGTAACCTTCCAAATGTTTCCACTAACAATACAGATTTTTCTCTCAAAACCTTTTTAGCATACTCAGAAGACTAGTGGTTTTCATTTGAGTCCTGCCTTCTTAATTCAGTGACAGTATTGTCAGGGTCTGGTGACATCATGTTGTCCCATTTTCCTGTGTTGATACATTGTTTTGGCTGGTTGAAGGTAATGCCCAAATCCAGAGGTCCTTGGGAACAACAGAGCCAAGAGACATTCAGCTACTTAGCCGGAGTTGATGTCCGTGGGAGCAGATCTGGGAAATGCTGTGGTGGGTCTGTGGCCAAAACCACATCATCAAATCATGTTGTGAATAAGGCCTTTCACAAGACACTAGGAAAAACACAACATAACACTTGTAGTGAAAGTTTTAACAGAATAGTCTTGACCCATTAGGAAGACAAAGGGGTAAATTAGAAAGGTAACTTTTTAAATTTTGGTTTGAAGTTACTTTTAAAATTAATCAAATCAGGTAATTGCTTTTCACAGTAGAACTTTCAACAAGTATCTTTATTATACAAATCTGAGCTTATTTACTATACATTATTTCTTTTTTATTTTAAAACAATCTTTGCTCATTTTACATACCAATCCCATTTCCCACTCCCCCCCTCCTGCTCCCTTCCTACCCCCATCTACTCCTCAGAGAGCATAAGGCTTTTCATGGGGAGTCAACAAAGTCTGGCACATCACTTTGAGATAGGATCAAAGCCCCCCCCCCCATAGCTAGGCCAAGCAGGGTATCCCTCCAAAGAGAATGGGATCCACAAAGCCAGTTCAATCACTAGGGATAAATCCTGGTTCCATTGCCAGTGACTTCACAGACTGCCCAAGCATACAACCCTCACCCACATTCAGAGGGCTTAGTTTGGTACTATGCCAGTTCCCCCGCTGTCATTCCAGAGTCAGTGAGCTCCCACTAGCTCGGCTCAGCTGTTTCTGTGGGTATCCCCAAAATTGTCTTGACCCCATTGCCTATGTTATTGCTCCTCCCTCTCTTCAACTGGACTCTGAGAGCTCAGACCAGTGCTTAGCTGTGGATCTCTGCATCTGCTTCCAACAGTTGATGGATGAAGGTTCTATGATGACAATTCAGGGGAAGGCCAGTTCAGACACCTCTCCGCTAACGCTTACGGTCTTAGCTGGTGTCATCCTTGTGGATTCCTGGGACTTTCTTTAGTGCCAGGCTTCTCACTAGCCCCATAACAACTCCTTCAATCAGGATATCTCTTTCCTTGCTCTCCCTCTCTATCCTTCTGTTATGCTTGTCTTGAGTGCTTAGATTTAATACAAGGAAAATGGACTGAGGTCAGTTTTTAGGAAAATACAGATATGATGTGTGCTCAATTAAAATCTCACCCTGTTACAAATGTAAAGCCATCTTTATTATAGTAATGTAAAGATGAGAGTAATGAAGCAGAATGTATGCCTGCTCTGTTACAAGCCATGCATTTCTAAATCAAGAATACTTAATATAACGTAACGGCTGGTGTGAACTATCAAACCTTTGCCTACCATTGTTACAAGTACGTTTTGTGTCTGTCATATAAACTGGGCAGCCTCATAGGGAGGAGTACTGCAGTAAAGAACATCCTGCATTTTCCAGAGGATAGCATACTCACTGAAGTATTTTGATATGTAAAGCAGTAGATTATATTTTAATTTTCTACCTAACTATAGTTTTAATTGGCAACAAACATAAATTTGCTACCAAACATCCATTATAATGCACTTTTCCCAAAGACTGTCCAAGATCCTTAGACACAAATAAACTAAATTGAGTACCATTTCACTGCTTGACACCACACTCAAGGATGGACAAAAAGGTCACATTTCCTTTTATGTTTTGCAGTGTATTTCTTAGAACTCAATAGCCATAAAAATGAGATTCAACATTATGTCACATTCCAGGCAAACCACAGTTCATCCATCACTATTCAAAGCTTGATTTCCTAGTTATCAGACTGGTAATAATCATGTCTTATGTTTTAAAAATAGTTCTTTGGTTATTTTAATCAACTTTTATCATGTCATAATTTTAATAATTGCTGTTAGGATGAGTGACAGAGAAAGTGTCATGTGTTGAAACTTAGATTTCTATTTCTTATGCATTAATATCAAGATGGAAATTACTAAAGTTGTATTTGTGTACATTATGACTTGTTTACTCAGAAATAATAGCATAATAGAATTTTAGTCACCTCACCATTAAACTTGAGTCACTGCGTTAGGGGTAAATCCCTAAACTCTTCAAATAGAGGAAAGGGATTGCTTCAGATATATGCCTGTATAGTGGCACACAAGGATTTCCAAGTCATTTAAAATCACTTTGCTATTTAATTTGAAAATCAGTGCCTCCAGTGCTCAGAAAAATGTACATTAACTGTTAGGGAAGAGCTGTGGACCTCCTATGTCCCTGAAATTTCAGGAGAACCTGTTACCCTGGGACTGTATACCACTGCCAATTGCAATGTGTTTGAGCTCGAGCCTATGAAATAAACAGATTTTAGGTCAAGATAGAAAGAAATGGAACAGAAGACACTATTCTACTTTTGCATATCTACAGCAAATTCACTGGGAATTTCACTCAGAACTAGTGTAGCATGTCTTAAGTTGCTAAATCAAGTTTTTGTGTTAAGTCATTAAACCTTGATATAAAGATTCAAAACCACACAATTAATCATTATAACAAAACTGTGATGCCTTTCAAAAATGTGAAAACACTTTAATATAATTTATAGTTTCTACACATTTTATGTAAGAAATAATTTCATTTAGCTTTAAGTACAATACATTAGGTCAACAAAATTCCATTTTACAAAATTGAAGTAAATAAATGAAGAAATATATTCATTGTCAAATTATAAAATAAAAGTAGCTGTTCTTATTGAGACACCATGTTTGGTTTTCTTTAGGTACTGGAGTTAATTATTTTGGTATGTTTGGTAATGTTTATAATATTTAAAATAGTGGAGCATTGAGATTTGGATACAATAACAGGAAACCACTGAAACCTCACATTCATAGGTACAGCCACCATGAATCCATAAGTGAGTGTTGGTATTATAAAAAATATAAAATGATTGTAATATAACCATCTTACCTTAACATACAGAGTTTTAAGACCACTATTGAATCTTGCTAATTTGCTTTGAATTAGAAGCAGTCACTTTTCTGTGATACATGACATGTCTTTGTACCTTAATAATTTGAAATTTCATTAGTGTAAAAATATACCAAAGTAAATAAAAAAGGAGACGCTTATTTACAAAACAATATTGTATACATATTATATAAATGCAATTGTTTCAGAGTCTTTTATACAATATTGATAGAATCAGTCATTTCCATTATTTCACCAGGAAACTGCAATGTGACAAAGGCAGGCTGTGATTATGAATTTTGATAAAAATGAATACTCGGCTGCCCTTGAAAAGAAAGCAGTTTCTCCCACTGCACTGGAGAATTGAAAGTTGGCCTCAAAAAAAAAAAAAGTTGTCTTTCCTTAAAGAAAATGCATCCCCACTCAGTGCTGTATGGAAATGCACCTAAAAGGGGGAGGATCTTATTTTACAGAGTGTACTCTGTTTGAGGAACCTGGTAGTAGCCATTCAGCCCATGGCATTAGCACCATTGGCATGGGTTTTTAATACACCGTCCAATTAGGGTAGGAATGGAAACATATGTAGAAGGTATCATTCTGATTTTGTGGAATTTTATCATACCAAGTATACAATACAAATAAAAATGTATATAAATGTTTTAAATGATAACAATCCTGCACTTTACAAAGGCTATATATAGATTTTCTGTAAATATTAAGTGAAACGGTTAAGAGTTAAGACTTTATCCTTAAAGCATACCCCTTTAATTGAGCAGATCACAAGAAGTGCTGTCATTTCCTTGCCTAGATTGCAGTTGTGATATATATATTTGCATATATATATATACATGAACATAAATGTAATTTGATCTCCTCCTAGTTCAAAAACTCTGGAAATCATAAAATGTTCTATTCTATGGTTTATTTTGATGGTTAAATGCCAACCATTGCATATATTCTCTTTTTTAGTTCATAAACTGTAGCTTGTATTTAAGTTACTATAGCATACTCAAGGCCCAAGCCTGTGGTACATAATTTCACAGTTTCAAAATTGAGGGGAAGACCTTCCATGATTTAGGAAGTTCTGAACTCAATGCAAAGCTCATGAACACCCACACCGGTCTACTACCATGGCTGGAATTTTTCCATATATTATCTGTTCTTTGCCATTAAAATATAGCATATTAATGGGAGACATTTTTGTAGGCGTGCAGCAAGGGCCTGCTGAGCCTCTGGGGTTTGCTTGGTGCACAAGATGAGTATGGGGATATTTTTGTAAAAACACAAATTCACACTCTCCGGAGCAGTAATTGGCTTTATATCTTTTGGGTGCAATAATCCAATCCCATCCAAATGCTTCAAAATCCACTGTGAGGGGATAGCGGCAGCATCGGGATTCTGTGGAGTGCTCGTCACAGTCAAGACCAAAGTCTCTTCGGGACCTTTTGGGTGTGTCTGTTACTTTGACCTCTAAAAAGGGATTCTGTGTAAAGAGGAAAGAGCAATTGTGTTATCAAAACCTGAGATCCTTCCCACCTTAAAATCACTTCTAGAGGAAACATCATTCTTATGCTACCTATTATTTTAAGAAGTGCAATATGAAAGAATTTTTTAATTCACACTAGGCTTCAGTTTTCCTCTCATATCCACAAGGATGTAACAGCAGAAGCAGACATTTCCGTGTGGTCACCTCACTCTGCCTTTTAAACTTCGGCTTCTTTCATTACATTGTTAGACAATAGCGTAATAGATGCTTTGGAATCCGTATGAGATGAAAGAGGAGGGAGGGTGGGGGAAGTGGGAAGCCATCTTTTCGTCGCTGTTGATTACTCATCAGCTGCAGACTCTACAGGAGATGAGTACCCATCTGTCTCTCTTCCCTAGATCTCTTCTCCGAGAAATGTGCGTATTAAAGTCAGAGGAAAACAGCCACCTCTGAGTTTTATGTGGATCATAATGGGAGGAAGGAAGTCAGGGTGACAACAGGAGCTGTATGTACATTGTGTTGAAAGAAAATCCCTAAAGGAGCAAAGAGGACACTGATGGGAAGTGATGACGCGGGTACTAATGTAGCATGGTGGAAGAGAGTTTGCCTCTCATGTGAAAGGTGCTGGGTTCAATCCCAGGGTCCCAGCAGAAAGAGACAGAGGATGGAGGGGAGAAGAATTGTCTGGCTGTGACAGCTTCTGTCTTCCAGCACATTTGAGACCATTTCCTTTTAGAGGGAAAACTCTAAGGAATATCGTATTAACCACCCTTTAAATAATTAAAACCTAACCCATTAGAAACCTTGATAATTAAAATACTATCTATGAAAGAGCACAATTTTCTCTTACATCATGAAAACAGGCCTGAGTATTGTCAAAAGGAACATCGTTTGAGGAATATGTATAAAGAAAATAGATAGATCACTTAGGAAGCTGTAGTACTTCAAACAATTACATTTCACTAATAACAGATATGATTTCTGAACTACATATTCCCAAGTTCAAAGCATTAAAAAGCTAACTTTTTATGTTTTATGTTTATTTTTTCTAAGTATAATATTCTGATGTAAATTCTGACAAGGGATGAAAATAAAAATATGTTCATCAAGTTTTTGAAAGCAGAAGTAAATAAAAGCCCCAGTAAAACATAATAGTAACTAGGGTTTAAGTGGGAATTAATTTTTTTTAATTTTCATAGTGTATGAGGTCTTGTATCATTGGCTTGCTATTCAGGTCATTGGAAATACCTATGTAAATTATTATGCAAGGATGCTAAAGTAGTTCAGAAATAAGCTAAGGGTCAAAGGTTAGCTAGATTGGAAATTACAGTTTTCTTAACACTATTCTAAAAGTAATCTACACACATATCATGGCTTCATCATTCTGTAAGTACTGAATATATAGGGGACGCTAAGTATAACATATTTAATTGAGTAAATCTATGCAGATAAATGTATTGTAATTAGAATTTTAATATTTTTTTTACTTTATGTGAAGCCAACATTTTTCAATGTATTGAGAAGAAAAAAGCAGGAAGGAGGAAAGTTTTAATTTGTTGGGTAGATATTAGAATCTGTAGTTATACAGTGATATCATAATTTTATGCATGTGTTATGTATCCGACAATAAAAAGAACATTACATCCCATCCCCAAGAAGGAACTCCTTATGAAATTATGAACTATGATGCAACTGATTTTCAGTCTTCATGCATAGTGAGAGCATCAAGGGAGTGCTTCACAGGACATGTGATTGCCCCTACTTTTGGGGGCCACAGACCTACTTGGTGTAAGATAATTTTGTCTGGTTTATTAGCATAGAACATAGTAGTTATTTTTCAGTATTATTCTTCATATCAGGAATGAAAATACAACATGTTATTAGAACATTATTTTCAGTTATCACTTACCAGCCCATCTTCCCCTGGTCCCGGGAAGGTTACAGCAAGATCATGGCCATTCTCATCCAAAGCTTTGATTTCAATGCCTAAGTTGGATTCAGGCTGTTTGAGCCAATTTTGCAACACTGTCTTCACATCAATACTCTGCCAAATGCCAGTGCCTGGGCTCATGTCGAGTTTCAGAGATCGGATTCCAGTGTACCTTGTACCGTCTTTCATGGGTTTGATGAGCCTCAGAATCTGCACAAACACTGTTGTGGGAGTCTTGACTGGTCTCAGATGGATCCACAGCTGGGCTTTCACTACTTTGTTGTACTGGATTTTAGAGCTAAATTTAAAAAAGCAACATTTGGGTTTTCCATCCACTTGCATTAGAAAATCAGCTACAAATGAATAAGAAAAGAATGATTGACATTAGGTCCCATGAAAACATGAATAAAATCACTCCTTAATAATAGATGCTGGGAAAATGTGTACATATGTGGTCTTTCAAAATAAAATATTATGAGGAACTTCATTCATGATTCAGAAGAAATGTCAGAAAATAATTGCTCTAGCATGTCAGAGTTTTCTTAGATGTCTGTATTTTCACCTATTTATCGGGGATCTACTCCCTTCCAGAGAACTATGGGCTAAGGGATATTTTGTGAAAGAATGAGCAGTAGATGAAATTTGCAAATGATGATGATTAGAGAGAACAAGAGACAGCGTGGAGGAACGTCCACTTAGAATTCCTTGGGAATTTGAGTAGTTACGCTCACTGAGCAGCTGTACCAGTCAGTCTGGAGGAAGGAACCCTTCCCCCAGGCCTCAATTACCTGGGGACTGAGCCTCCGAAATGACAGAGAATAGAGTATACATCTGTGACTCTTGGGATCTGCAATAGCCTTTCAAAGGAACAACACGAAGCCAGTAATTAGCACAAAAACTCAGATGTCATTCTCAAACTATCTCAAAAGACAGAAAGCAGTGGCCTTGGAGCCAGGCTTTTACTGCAAGTTCAGCACACTAACAACTATTTTTCTTTTGGGTTTTCCAAACCACTTGTAAATAGGGAAGCCTTCTCCTGAACTGTTTGATCCAAAAGTCATAAATGAAAATTATTTGCTGTGTCGTAACCTGATTATTTAATGAAGGACTGACTTGAAACCGTGTCGTGTCTGGTTTTAAGTGTTTAAGGCATGGTATTAAAGCAAGATCTGAGACACATGGCATAGAACTCTTGCATGTCCTCCAGCTCTGTCAAGCCACCTGTCTTCATTTTGAGAGTACTGAAGCAGGGACTGCCTGAAATGGACTAGCTCCCAGAAGCAATGCTGTTCTTATGGGTAACAGTCCTCGCCTCACAGGGAATAAAATATTCCTATCAGCCACTGTTGCTGTGGAAGTACACAGCCAGGGCAGTCTCAGCACTAGGCTGTGGGCAAAGCACAAGCAGGCATTTATAGCATAACCTCCCGATTATAACGCTCATTTCCTGAACGTTTTCCAATACTAGGTCATGAGTATCATTTTGCTACGTCTGCTTCACCATTACTCTTGCTAATGCATTGAATATTTAACTTCTTTAACTCTGTAGTGTAATAGCTTTCTCAATTAAGTAGTTCATAAAAGCTCTCAACTGACAGTTTTAAATAACACAAGTGTAGAACAGTGTTCAAATAAATACTCAGCAAATTTCTTCCTATAGTGTTAGTGGGGAAAAAAAAACTAATGCATATTTTAGACAAACAGATGCAATTGTAAATTTCACCTAAGTTTTAACATTGCTTATAGTATCTCACAGTCCTTGCCTTGCTAGTGTTAGGCACTCAACACATAAGCATTCTACATTTTCCATATAAAATTACATACTATTAAAGCTGGGCCGGAACATTAACTTTGAGCTATTTGGCACCGTAAGGAAACAAGCAAGGCAGATTTCATTGTCAATATGTTTCTCAGGAAATTGTGAAGGAAAAAAGAAATCTCTTTTCTCTCCTACTTACATACAAGCCAACAGCTTGTTAAAAGCCTGAAAATAGATCTGTTTCTCATAAACACTGGGGCAGCCGTCAGCAGAACTGTTGATATACTCTAAGAGCTACTTACACTCTGTAGGCATGGTAATGATTGTTTCCGTTGTAGCGTGATAGTCGTCATCTTCCAGAGAACCATCACTGCTATCATCCCTCTGGACGTCGTACTGATCGATCAGTTCTCGGAGTGGAGGAGCTCGGGGAAGAAGTTGTCTTATAGCATCTTTGCTGATGTTTGGAGCTGTTTCCAGACGGAGTTTGCTGAGGATTTGGATTTTTATGGCTTCTATTCTGGAGTACCTTGTGTTTTGTCTCCACACACATGCATTGCACAGCCCCTCTTTTTCCACGTTTTCTTCTCGCTCACTGCCCTCATTTAGATCCACTGGGCCAGCAGCAATCAGCATAAACAGGTAAATATAAACACACATTTGCAGTTTTTGCATCATTTTCAAAATCAGCACAATCTTTTTTTTTTTCTCCTTGCTCTTATTTCTTCCTTTTGCTTTTGAGTAATGCTAAGCAAAATCTTAGTGCATGTCCGGTGTGAGAGACAACCTGCCACGCCAGTGAGTCCTGTATACTGTATTCCAAGTGGCTTTTTATATTCTGACTTAGATGAGACAAGTGTCGTCAGGATCTATGATTGGCTCCTGCTCCACAATGAATCTCGCTGTCAGAGGTTAAAACCCTGTCTGTCACAAGTCACCAAGCAGTATTTTGTTACAGTCCAGGGCAAGCTGATTCATTTGACTACTTCATAAATGAAATAAATCCCCATATCATGAAATATATATGTGACATTTGACAGATTAAAGTTTGTGTAATAATATAAGCTATCGTGAAGGCTTCTTAAACTTTGTGAAACTCTTGCTGTAATTTAAATTAGTAAGTTTTAATTTATCCTTCATGTTTAAAATATAAAATGTCAATCCTCTAAGAATTGGGTGTTATTTGTTGTTAAAGCAAATATTTAATATTAAAAAAAATTGTATCAAGTGCTGAGTAATTAGAGAACTAAAAATTAGGAAGAGATGACTAAATTAAAAGAAAGTTAAAGGTTATAGCCCTGGTGGAAAGTCGCATCAGTAATTTGAGAAGTTTGTTTTCATGACTTATTTGTTAGTACATATTAGAAATCAGCCTTACTATGTTACAGTGTACATGAACTTAATTCTGATAGCTTAATGTCTTTTACTAACATGAAAACTATGCATAATTTCACCTAATTAGTATAGTTATTTTCTATCAAAAAGATAGAGATTAAATCATAAGTGCTTCTTTATTGTTTATTACCAACAGGGCAAAGTTAACTAGGAGGTCTATTTCTGCACTTAGAATAAGTAAATAATGGATTTTTGTAAGTGGCACTGGAGCATTAGTACAGTGTATCTCAGACATCTAGTGCTGAAAGTAAAAGTGCAATCTGTTCTCTATGAATTATGTCAGGTTCTGTGAGCACACACACAAAGAGAACGTGGCATGTAGAGGGTGCCCTTTGTTGTGTCCCAATACTGTCATAGGTTAGCACCCCTTTGCCAGTGTCTCATTTTGACCAGAGGGCAGACACCTGGCAGGGATCTGGGGCAGAGTCTGGGGCAGAGAATAGTGCTTTTTGTTCTCTGAGTTTAAGTGGCCTCTATAGGGATCAAGCTCTCACCCTTGGCTTTAGGAGCCATAAGATATAATGGGGTGAACTCTTAAAGAGCTGAACAAACACAGCAGCAGCAACAGAGAACATTTCCAGGCCACAGATTTCCTCCTCCTTCTGGGGAAGCTAGGACTCTTTAGAGTTTTAATCGCTTACTCCCCCCACCCCGAGAGAATACGGCGGTTTATATCAAATATTTATTTTTAGGTCACCGCCATCCTTGCACAGTGTACATCCATTTACTGCCTCGGTGCACTAAGATGAAACCCAGTAGCTTGAAAAGTTAATGCATTTTCATCAAATTCTTAAGAGGCACCTCCATCTCTTGAGGAAAAAAAAATGTGGCCTTCCATAATGCACTGAATTTGCCCATCATTAAAGATTAAGGAAAACCAGACAGCCTGAGGTGTTCAGATTCACTTTGTACAAGACAACAGGCTTATAAAGTTTAATTTGTCTGGAAAATTCTCTTTCAAGGTAGAATTCTTTGTGGTGTTGTAATTATCACAACACAGGCTGCTATACTCTGAGTCATTCAACCCTGTTTCGTAACTTGCTTCAAACCACACTGCAGTTGTGAACTCAGGCTGTGGAGCCAGACAAATTTGAGTTCGAATCTCAATTTTGCCTGTTCTAACTCTATGACAGAAATGGTCAGTACTTAATTTCTCATACCCTTAGTTTCCTCGAAGGGGTTTGAGGCCTATAATTTAGCAATCAGTTGCTACTAACTCGTGGGGCAGGAGTTTGCTCTTTGTTTCATGCCCTTTTCATCACATTGTCCTCAACTGCTCCGCATGAAAGTGAGGGATAACCGTCTCACATGGTAGCCCATTAGGCCCAAGGAACAAGCCCAGGTACATGCTTCGGTTCATTTTTATTACCTGGAATAAAGCAAGCAAAGGTCGTCATTTGCCATATAGTCAAATTTCATCATTTGTGGATTCCATTTTTGCAATTTGCCTACTTACTAAACTTTATTTCTGAAACTCAATGCTCTTGGTAGTTTTACGATTACTCACTGCCATTCACTGAGCAGCAAAATACAAATAACAAGGACAGAGGATTGGGCCAGCTGCACAGTTTCCCAGCTGAGGCTAAGCAGAGCGGGGCTGCATCACTCAGTCAGCTCTCAGGCTAGGAACAGTATCCATATGTTGTTTACTTTTCTGTGATTTTGTCTGTCCTTGCTGTCTGTTGCTTTTTGATAACGGCTTTGAAACAGTGCTGCTCTGGGGCAGCATCCTTGAGCTCAGAAGGCTGTGGGGGAAAGGAGAATGGGGTCGCCAGGGGTCATCGTGGTGAGTAGTCACTGCTTAATAGCTACAGCCGTCCCGTTTGGAAGAGGAAAACCTCCAGATAGATAGAGCTGTAGAGACTGAGCAACATTCCCCTGGACTCCACTCAACTTAGGACTTTAAAATGGCTAAAGCAGCAACAACTTTACCGTTATAACCTTTTTTTTTTTTTCTTCAGAATGCTGTGATTTGCCTCATGGGAAGAAAAGAAAGTTCCTAATGAGAAAACACACGAGTTGGACAAATTATCCAGGCCTGAGTTTGTTGCTTCTGAGTGTGGCTTCAGTGGTGATGGATGAATGGATGCTGTCTGTTGAGTGTGATGCTTTTCCACAGAAACACACACACAAGGCAATACATTCATCAAATGATGAACAGTCAGGACCCCACGGCTAATCACCCTGCATGTTCTCTAGAACAGCAGCAAGCATCAGAATTCAGCGTTGGCAATGTCTTTCAGAGGTAAATGGTAAACACTGACTACAGCTAACCAAGTTTTCCGAGGCCTCGCTCTCTCCTCAGTGCACGGGTGAAGAACTATTCAGTTTCAAGAATGTCTGTTCCTTCTCTAATGGCAATGACCACCATCTTCCCAAGACCCTGTGACACAGAGTCGGGGTTAGGAAGAGGGGATGGAGGTGAGGAGTGGGAGAAGTGAGGGGTGTCTTCTTATTGTGACTTCTTAGAGTGGAGGGGCTGCTCTCACAATGGAGACAGAGCAGCATAACATTGGGATTAGTAAAGAGAATTTCTTCCACTTGCCCAGGAGAGCTTGGTCTTCCAGCTTGTTGGCTTTGTCTTAGTCACTACCTTTGAAAACAGTTTCTCAGGAGGGTCAGACCATAGAAGAAAGGCATGCTTCCAGGACTTGCATTAGTCTTTGTGCTGGTGGCTTTTGTGAGCCTCTTCCTTTCTGTGTTTATCATAAGGCAGCAAGCATGCTTCTCTGACGTCTAGTTCAAACTCCACAGATGGCCTCACAATACACAGGAGAGTATATAATATTGACCAACAAACAAACAAACAAACAAACAAACAAACAAAAAACAACAACATGATTTTACTCTTTCCAGATTCTGAGAACTACTAACCTGCAAGAACTTTCAAAAAACAGAGAAAGAGGCAGATAGGAATTTGGATGAGGATGTTTGTGAAAAATGCAACTGTTTTGGGAAAACACATTTTATATTTCCTTCAGGTCATGTTTAGTAGTTTACAGTCAGAAAAAAACACCTACAGGGTACTCAAACCTGCCACACGAGAAAGAGGGACCCCACACTGAGGACACCTGATTGCCAGTTTTTTATAGATTACCAGACAAAAATTAACCTAACGTGCTGTTGAACTCAGTAGTTCAAAGTGGAGGAATAGAAGACAGGAGACAGAAACAAGGCTTTGTTTTGCAGCTGGTGCTTTATACTCTCGAATAAGTCAATTAACAGTCTTCGTTTATGAATATAGCATCTGAATTCACGAATTTATCATCTATGGAATATGTCTTCTGTGTCCTTGGTGCTAATGTTTGATTATGAAGATAAAACACTGAACCAAATACAATCACTAGACCCTGTGGTCTAGTTTCTTCATATAAAAATTTGAGTAGGTGTGCTTGCCATTTCAACTGAGATCTATCCCCTAAGTTAGTGATCCTTAAAATTTCTTTCTCACAGTGTCTTTACATTTCTAAAACTATTAAGGTTCCCACAAATCTTTTGTATGTGTAGATCATATTGATCAATATTTTATGTAATTCAAAACTGAAAAATTTTAGTGTAGAGGCATAAGCAGACATACAATGAATCTGTTGACACATTTTTTCTAATATTGTACATATGTTTGTATGAGAGAGAGAGACAGAGAGAGAGAGAGAGTGAGTTTATGTGCATTACATGCATGTAAGGGCACACTGAGATAGAGACAGGTCCCCTGGAACTGGAGTTATGAGCTGCCTGATGTGGGTGCTGGGAACTGAACCTAGGTCTTTTGCCAGAGAGGGTGACTTTTACACAGTATTCACAATTCCCTTCTCTTTCCACCTTAAAAAATCTGCATTTCTCAAACTTAGGATTCTTCAAGTAATATTCCTTTTTTAAAGACAGGGTCTCATTTTTTCAGATCAAATTGGAAGAGACCAGATCAGACTGGAGCACCTTCTGCCTTCCCTGCCCCAGTGTTTGGATCACACACATGTAACACCACAACCAGCTTCCAGAGATTGTTTTAATTCTATCAAAAGTCACTAAAGTCCTTTGCCCTAAGGTCATGACTTGGGTATAACTAAAGTCTATGTCTTGTTTATTTATGTTACTGGAAATAAAATTTGTGTTTCTGTTGCTGATACAGGGATGAGACGGCAAGCAAGAATATTGAGGTTGCTGCCTCACATAGACCCCACCAGACTTTGTTTGCACCCAGACTTCCATGAGCCCATTGTTGCCGTTAGTCTCTACATGACCATACTGTTCCCCACTTCCATGGGTTAAGAAAGCTTAAATTTCTGCTTAGAACTGTAAATTTTCTGCCAGAAAAGGAATGAAGTTAAACTTCAAAAGTCTCCAAATGAAAAACTGGGTATACTTAGTTGGTTTTCATTGTATCTGATGACTAGTTTCCTCTTGATGTCCTAGTTTGCTTTAGAACAAACACCTAGCCTGCAGAGCAGATGACAAAGGTGGAATTGGCAAAGGCCTGCTTTAGTTTTCCTATCTTGGCCCCTGCCATTATTAAGGGTTAGCTCTTAATGATGCCTCCGAGTCTCAAAGTTTTGTTTTTAGAAACGTTGGGTCCTATTGACCTAATTGCAGAATATATTTTTGCAAATAAATGCTTTAAACTAATATTTTTATTTTGGAAATTAGAACATAATTGCATTATTTTCCCCTTCTGCTTACTTCCTCAAACCCCTCCCATGTACCCCCTCTTTGCTTCTTCTCTCTTAAATTCAAGACAAACACTTCTTTATGTTAAGATTTTAAATATTCTAGAATTAGTGGGGTCAATACTTGTTTCCCAGGCTAATGATGGGATGGTATGTGTTCCTAGTCCCAGGTCACTGTTCTGACTTTACAGTTGAAGACCCAGTGGTTTTCTGTGGTAATCAGGAAAGGGCTATAATATCTACTGACCAAAAACGCTTTGGAAGCCCATTTGAGTCAGCCTTGTATTATAGAACATCATCATCAGCCTGTTTTTCAATATTTCAAATTATATTTATTACATTCTTTAACTTTAAAATTACTGAGCCTGTCCTTTCAGTAATTTTAACATGAAAGAGTTATCTTTGATTTTCCAATTTGTTTAAAAACAGAATCCTGAATTATGGTAAATCTTTACTGTCATATAATTAGATTTCACATGGACATTCTGCCCTCTGCTGGGAACACTGAGAACTGCAGCATGTGTTCTGTCTAAAGGCATGACAAAATTTAACACCAACCATTTATTAAATGAAATCTGTAACTAAGTCACCACAGTAGCTAACTCTAAACTGACAGTAAATTTGGACATCTTCACACAATACATGAGTTTAAATTTCCAGTACTATAAAAATTTGCCCTTCAAAAGTTTAAATATGCATAAATCTAATTTTTTTTCATTTAAATTCACAAGTCAGTAGGAGAAACAGGGGACATTCAAATACTTGATTCTTGATAAAGAATGACCTGGCAAATACTTAGTAGAATTTAATCTCATCAAATACCTATTAACTCTCACTGTTTGGTGTGGGTAAGCCTTGAATATATTTATACAAAATATTGTCCTAACCTCAGTATAGGCCGGTTACCTCCTATAAAAGAAAAAGAACACTGCGACAAGTCAGAAACTATGAGGTGGAGTTTGGATTGCCCTAGAATAAGCTAAGTTTTTTCGCTGCTGTGGTTGATAGGATTTGGGAGTGGAAGACAGAGAGCCTAGAAACTGGATTATAAAGCCTCCCAACTCGAAACCTGTGAATAGTCAAGACCTTTGTCCAGGCAGCCTCTTAAAGCTCCTGGACTTGGTGCAAAGCAGTTTCATACCTGCAAAGTGGAAATACCAGCAAGGCTGTGAGGCCTAACGGAGATTATAATAAAGAACTTGGTATGGAGTGGGACCTTCATAAACATTAAATATCACCGTTTCAATTCATAATAATAATGGCAGTAGTCATTAGCACCTTGTTAATATTCATTTGTATTATAAATCATTATAACATTGAAGATTTAATAAGTTCAAAATTTTTTTTAGAGTGAATGATTGTTGTGATCTACAAAAGTGGATAATGTCAAACAAGATGGCCAGAAAAGTAGAAAGAAAAGTGGAAAGGGCATGTCAGATAAATTGTTAACAGAAAGACAAACAAGGCCCTGGCATTAGTCACAGACAGAATTGAACTTGAGACAAATGATATAAAGCAAGCTGGAGAAAGAAATATTGTAATAATAAGAGGACACAATCTACAGGGAGTGCATGCCTCTCTAATCCTGTCAAGCATTTCATGTCAAAATAAAAATAAGAAAAACTGCTAAACTACAAGTAAAAATTAGAGCAAATAAACTGCTAACAACAGGATTTCTTTTCAGACATTAACAAGGATAAAAACGAAGTCAGTGAGGTTGATGAGCAGAATAAGCATTGAGCCCCAGATCCTTGTTATGAAAAAGAAACCCTGTTCACAGAGGCCAATGAACTATTTTAAACGAAGTTGGTTCACTATTGACCTATAAAAGCCCCTTGGTGGATCCACAGATTAGAAGGACTGAGACTATAGTCTCCAAATAAAGCCCAGTGGTGCAAGAAGGAATGACCAAAGTAGAAATCAATATTACTTCTACTACTTGCAAATACAAGGCCTTTGTTACAGAGAGAAACAAAGCTGATCCTACAGCATGTGAAAGAATGGTTTAACTGCCACAAATGGAAACCCACAGAACAAATGCTATTGTGTTCAGCAAGTAGCTTAGCTTCAAATGTGTATCCAGAGAAGGTAGTATGAAAGCCATCCACTATGTAGCTGAAAATGACTACAAACCAAGTTTAGTTTACAAACTAACCTTAAAACAGCAGAGAGATACAATTATCAAGTAAGTCAGAGAAAGAATGGGCTTCAGAAGGGAAATTTATGATGTTTCTCATAGAAGAGAACTCCTTAATTAACCGCTACAAAAAAAAAAAAAAAGGAAAAAGATTCTTAACTAGGAAAGAGAAATCATGTATAGATACTGTGAAAAAATAAAAGATTTAAAATGTGAAAGTATGAAAATAAATTTGAAAATCTGAAATTAATATATGTGGCTTTTCTAGGAAAGACACACCAAAGAAAATAGTGGGATCTCTCTGTAAACTGCCTTCTAATGCTGATTGTTCCAAAGACCCCTAGGACAGCTAGCATTTGGGTGGTAGGACGGTGGCACACACTGCACTCCCAGCACTTAGAAGGTGGAGAGGGGAGGATAGGGAGTTCAGGTTCATCCTCCACTGCAGAGGAAGTTGGAAGTGAACCTGGGCTACATGAGACTCTGTCTATAAATGCAAACAGACCAAGGAGGCATGAACTCAGTGTAAAGACAGATGCGGTGTGAGATTTTTATGTCAGTGCACATTAGAAGCTGTGTTTCTCCCCGTGTATACAATAAAAAAAATACCTAGAAACCACTGTTTCAGAGCAAAAAGAAATTGAAAGAGGTTCAGCTGTTCAGCATGGGTCCTGTGAGGCAGAATGCAGATCAAACAAGTCCTTACTTTAAAAAAAAATGTTCTGTTGATATACTTTCATCTTTTGCATCATTGGTATTATTTTCTTACCACTAGTCTTTTGGGCATCATGAGTCTGGAAACTTATTTTTCCCCTAAATGAGAAGGTCACTAATGTCCCTTCATGCCTATTAGCACCAGTGCCAGCATTAATCTTTCAGGCACCTTGCTGCCTTCAAGCTTCTGCGGGGTGTTACTGTTACTGCCTAAGGAGTCTTGATCAGGTTCATTTTCTCTGCCAGATAAAAATTAAAAGTCAGGAAAAATAAATCTCTAGAACTGCAGTTAGCAGCTGAGATATCATGAACACAGCAGAGTAGCAGGCCTTTATTAGGGAAGAGAAAACACACACATACACACACACACACACACAACACACATACACACAGTAGACACACACACACACAGTAGACACACACACACACAGTAGACACACAGAGAGAGAGAGAGAGAGAGAGAGAGAGAGAGAGAGAGAAGACACCTACAGTATACACACACACAACGGACACACAGAGAGAAAAGGCCCTCCACAACCCCTGGAGGCTTGGGAAACTGAGGCCCAGGGTCTCCTCAAGGGCTGAAGGGTCTTAACACCCCTAACATAGAGTTGGTCAGTTTGAATAAAGACAGGATGGCTGATTGGCCCACAGCTGTATGCAAACATGTCCCCATTGGCCTTGAGCTTATTGAGCCACAGAGAAAGAGCCCAGGAGGTGTAACATGAAAAATAAAAGATCCAGAGACTGATATCTTACTCTACTTCAGAGCTTGTAGCCCAGGTTCACTTCCAGCTTCCTATGCAGTGGAGGATATCTCTCAAGTTCTGGCTAGAGTAGTCTGTGAGGCTGGATCATCTCAGCTAGCCACCTTAACATTGTTCTGAGAAGTGTCTGTAAGACTGGATCATTTCCACTGGCCACCTCAAAATTGTTCTGAACAGATTTTAGTCCAAAGTCCAAATTTTTAGTTGGAGTTGTTCAGGTTAATGGTGTTGTCATAGTCCTGGAGAAATTGTCATTGTGGGCTTCTATCTTGTTCTTTTTATTCTTTCTTTCTTTCTTTCTTTCTTTCTTTCTTTCTTTCTTTCTTTCTTTCTTTCTTCCTTCCTTCCTTCCTTCCTTTCTTTCTTTTTTCTTGTTTGTTTTGTTTTTTTGAGACAGGGTTTCTCTGTAGACCAGGCTTGACTCAAAGTTATTGTTATCTTCATGCGTCTGCCACCCAAGTGGTGATATTAAAGGTGTGTGTGTGTGTGTGTGTGTGTGTGAGAGAGAGAGAGAGAGAGAGAGAGAGAGAGAGAGAGAGAGAGAGAGAAAGAGATATCCACCTGTATTTGATTAAATCTTCCTTTTAGAGACTTCAGAGATCACATTAGGTCAGATTGTTTCTTTTCTTGGTAGTTTTTTCTCAGAAGTTTTCCCTTTTTTCTTTTTGGAGACTTCAAAGGTTGCTGTTAGATGTGGTCATGATTCACTGTAGAAAACAGGTAGAGACTCAAACCTGAAATCATGTACAGGAAGGTAGATGAATCCTTTTTCTAGAACTAGTTAATATTCTATATGACCATTAATATTATGACAAAAACTTTGAAATACACATATATATATATATTAATCTTACAAAATTTTATATAAATATAATATTTATGCTTTAAGAAAAGCTGTTAAAAGTCAATATAAAGACCATGCTGGAGAAACCCACAGAAACAGCTGACCTGAATGAGGGGGAGCTCATGGACCCCAGACTGATAGCCAGGAAACCAGCATAGGACTCTTCCAGACTCCATGAACATGGGTGTCAGTTAGGAGGTGTGGGCAATCTATGGGGCATCTGGTAGTGGATCAGTATTTATCCCTAGCACACGAATGGACTTTGGGAGCCCATTCTACATGGATGGATACTCTCTCAGCCTAGACACACGGGGGAGGGCCTAGGCCTGGTTCCAAATGATGTGACAGTCTTTGAAGATCCCCATGGAAGGCCTCACCCTCCCTGGGGAGCAGAAAGGGGATGGGATGTGGGGTCAGGGGAGGAGGGAAGGGAGAGGGAACTGGGATTGACATGTAAAACAAGCTTGTCTCTAATTTAAATAAAAAAAAATCTGGGGAAAAAACCAAAGGATTAAGAAATTAGTGAGCAACAAGCGTTGGTGGTGCACGCCTTTAATCCCAGCACTCGGGAGGCAGAGGTGGGAGGATCTCTGTGAGTTCGAGGCCAGCCTGGTCTCCAGAGCAAGTGCCAGGATAGGCTCCAAAGCTACACAGAGAAACCCTGTCTCGAAAAACCAAAAAAGAGAAAAAAGAAAAAAGAAAGAAAGAAAGAAAAGAAATTAGTGGGCAACACAGTAATCCTTAAGCATTTGTTTTTCTTCTGTTCCATATCAGGTGGCTCTTCTGACATGAGTGAGAGATTCTGGCTTTTTCTTTAACAAGCATGCTTCAGTTTAGAGAAGGAGAGAGCCACACTCCAACTCCAATGCCAGCTTTAATCGTTAATTGGACCAGGACTACAAAATAACCATTTGCATTATGTTTGTAGAGAAAAGCAGAAACAAACATTTGGGAAGAGTTTTGGAATTTTATCCTGTTTGAAATATGATATACCAATAGGTCAATTCACTCCTTTTCTTGGGATTATCTGTCCCTTTTCTTCAGATGTCTTAATTGTGCAGTGGCCTCTGGATTCTTTAGATGGATACATTTATTCTCCTGAAAAGACAAAAATAAAACCCTAAGTTTTGGGGAGGTTCTCCTTTGACAACTTATATCTGATCAAATTAAAAACATTTGTTAGTTTTATAGGTTAGTTTAGATTAAACGGCCACACTGCTTGATGAACTATACCTCAGCTCAGACCAAAGAGGTGATCCTCAAATTGCTCCAACTTCACTGCTCCTCAGATCCACTCAGACTGTTATGCTCTCCTCAACTTAGCTAGAGACTAACTCTCAGACTGAATGGCTTTCTATCTTCAATGTGGCTGGAGAATGAATCCCAACTCTGAGACCATGTTCCTGTCTTAAACACCTCTCATGAGTCCTAGGACTAAAGGTATGTACTGCCATGGCCTAGATCTCTAGAGCTTAAGGCTGACTTTGCTTTCTGAATCCTCAAGCAAGATTTAATAAATCATAAATATTATAACACCACAAGGAGGCCTTTGTTTTAGGTTGCCAGGTTTTGTCTCAGGTCAGGAGGGTGAGCAAGAAGCTAGACATCTTAGAAGTCTGTCACCTCTGTTGAGCAGCCATGGTCCCTCTCCTGATCTGTCTATCGGGAATCTAACTTCTAGTCCCTCTACTACTACACCTTTCAGACTCTGGTTCCTAACCAAGCTGTTCTCTGCTAGTGGAGGGCTGGTTTTCTGACATGAAATTGCAATCTACTTAAGAACAGTAAGAAACTTTGATGCAATGAAACTGTAATGAAGATTATAGACGCAAATATTTAAAACATATCATTGCCTTGTTGGGGACCAAAGAGGTCGGAAAAGTACTGATTATTACTCAAAATGTGGCTTCCCAAGAGTGAAGGTTATTCTCTGAAAAAAAAAGAAAAGAGTTTGGTCCATAAAGGTGACCCTTGTAGAGCCAGGAATGGGAGATATTGCTGCTGTGCCCTTTGGGGCTGAACATGTCCAGCTCTGGGAGTCAGTGTTTCAGTCTCACACAAAAGCCCAGCATGAGACACCGTGTGCACCATGCAAAAGCCCCTTAATCCTCTCCAACTTTAATGACACTCAGGATCCTCCTGTGAATTTTAAGTTTCATACACTCACGTTCACCTATTTAGTTTATTGAAACCCCACTCTCTGAAACAATTAGAAAAGGTAGTGAATTAAAAATCAAATAAAAACCAAATCAAAGAACAAACACGAATAAGGAAAATTTATAGCAACACTAGCTACTATAACATCACTGCTAAGATCTGGTGTTGAGAGCGAAAAGGAATGTTGATTTCGATTTTTTAATTTTAACAACTAGATCTCTGCAACTTTTAAAGAGCTATATAATTAGCAAGATTAGTCATTCTAGTTATGCAAATATGATTCTGAATCAAAATCTATTAATATCTAATAACATACTAAGGGGTGAAAGGGAAGAAGGAACATTAATGAATCCTTAATGAATTTCTGTGATACATTTGGCATAATTTAAGTAGGAGTTCTCTAGCACTGTTTGTTATTTTTTAAAAGTCTTTCATAAGCATGACTAATGCTGTCTTGAAGTGGTAGACCACCATTGTGTTTAAATGATGTAGCTAGCATAGGCATCTTGGGAAAATCCGAAGGATGCTAAGAATGTCCTCAGCCAAAACTGGTGTTTATGTCTATGGAAGTATTAATAAGAGCTATAAATAGTGAAATAAGAGGTAAAGAAAAGGCAAATTTGTTGTCTGTACAAAAGGTGTAATTTTAAGCCTGTAACAGGCTGTAAAAGAGTATGAAGCAAAGCAAGACGGACTGTTACAAAATCAATGCACTCTGATATAACGGACTTTATTTTTGCAAAATGTGATTAACTAGGAAATATAATGAAGAAAAAAACTGAATGAAACCTGATCAACCATTCAAGGAGCTCATCTAGGAAGCTCCAAAGCTGCCTGGGGTTGAGCTCACAATAACCATGGAGTGCCTTTGCTCCCCCTGAGCCCACATATATCCGTGCATGTGGCCAGGATGCCTGCAGATTTGTAATCAAAGGGTCTTGTGTTCAATGGGGGAAAAGAATCACTTCTCCATATAAAGAGAGTTTACTTTGTTTTATTTTTTCTTTTTTGACGAAGGATGGCCTTTAATTCATGTTCCTCATGTCTCTTCCTATTTTGTGCTAGAATTAAAGATATGCACTAGATTCGAAGAAAATATGAAAATTCAAACTGTGGATTGAAAGACATACTATTTTCTGGACAGAAAGACTCAATATTGAGCCAGGTGTTGGTGGCACACGCCTTTAGTCCCATCACTCGGGAGGCAGAGGCAGGCAGATCTCTGTGAGTTCGAGGCCAGGCTGGTCTCCAGAGCGAGTGCCAGGATAGGCTCCAAAGCTACACAGAGAAACCCTGTCTCGAAAAACCAAAAAAAAAAAAAAAAGATTCAATATTGTAGAAAGCCATTCTCTTTATTCTATAAATGCAAAGTAATCTTCAGTTAAAATATTAATAGTTTTAAATCTTTTTATACTTTCTACCAATAGATGTTTTTAAAAATAATACTAAGTAAATATTAATAAGTAAATTAGTATTAATGAATATTAAAATCTTTTAAGATATTATCATTTAAAATAGTATAGTACTGGCAGGAAAATGAAGAGAGAGAGAGAGAGAGAGAGAGAGAGAGAGAGAGAGAGAGAGAGAGACCCAAACATGTAATACACAAATGATAGACATGTAATTTAAAGTTAATTCGTTAACAATAAATGGAACAAGGACAGAGAAATAGCCCAGTGGAGTTCTGGCCTGTAGACTATGAACTTTACATGATTTTATATTTCCCCAAAAATCTAAGCTGGGCATAGTGCCCCACATGGTCATCCCTGCACATGAGAGGCAAAAGAAGGAGAATCAGGAGTTTAAGGTCATCTTGAGCTGTGTAGTAAGTTAAAGGCCAGCTTAGGCTACATGAGACCCTGTCTCAAAAAAACAAAAAGCAAAATTTTTAATATTGAAAAATTAAACCACAATGGAAGAAATTGTGAATAGCTGTGTGTAATGACATTATCTTTGCCATGATTTCAATGACTACACAGCAAATGGTACAGCTTAATGAATGGTTCATGAGCACTTGAAAATCTGTATTCCATTGTTGGTTTTGCATTGCAACCCCATAGATGTCACTAAGTCTAGTAAGTGTAAGGTCTACATACTATAACTTACTTTCTATCTGTTCAACCTATTCATACAAGAGAGACGCTAGAGTGTCCAGTCATAATAATGAATTTAACTGCTTTCCTTTTCAATTCTGACAGATTTGACTTCATTTATTTCTATGCTCTACACCTTGACATTCCACATAGTAGTGCTTTCATGGCTGTGTGTTTCACTAGTATGTCTGCACAGACAACTTTCTGAGAAGAATTATTTAGTTTGCCTTATGGTTTTAGGGAAAACATAGGTAGTTCACATCTTAACAGGCAGGTAGCAGAGAGATGGGATTCAGGAGGAAATAGACCAAGCAATAGTGATTCACTTCCTCCACCTAAGCCCCATCCTGCCTTTCACTACATTGAAATAGTGCCAAGATGTTATGAGTCCATCAAAAGATTGGTGTGTTCATTAGGTCAAAGCCCTCATGGTCTAATTATCTCTGGAAAGGCCGTCACAAGCCACTCCATGAAATACATGTCTCAGTCTAATCGTGTTGAAAAGATTAACCATTACAATGTGAATCAAATTAATTCTTCAGCATTGTGAAGTGGTCCTGTTTGTCACTTCATTTGGAAATCTGCCTCATTTGGTCTTTCAATTTTGATTTTGTATGTATATGCTTTTGGTCTGCATGCCTATCTGCAGAGTGCCCAGGAGGCCGCAAGAGAGCACTGGGACCTCCCAGAACTGTGGTTGCTGGGATCCAATGCAGGTTCTCCAGAAGAGCAGCCAGGGTTCTAACCCATGAGCATCTCCCCTTCCCCACCTCTCCAGCTTCCTTCAGATTTATGCTTATATGTCTTTCCCATCCATTATATACAACCAATCTATGTCTTTATTTTCAAATAGGTTCCTTGAAAACCACATTAAGTTAGAGCCTGCTCTTTCCCATGCCTGTGCATTCTGCCTTTTAACTGGTGTGTTTAGACTATTAAATATAATGTGATTGTTAACACAATTTAAGTCTAATGCATTAATATCTGTTATGCACTTCTTCCATCTGGTCTTCATTCATTTTTCTTCTTTTTATATCTTTTTGGGTTAGGCATCATTTCATTTTATATCAATTATTGATTTATTCATTATGTGTGATTGTTTTTATTTATGTGGCTGTTGTTCTAGAGTTTAATATATAAAACTGTCACTAACTACATCTACAATATAAAACCCCGAAGCAATGCACTTCCCTGTCTCTGTGCTCATGCTCTGTGTAGCTGCTCTCACCTATTTTACTTCTACCCTGTAAAACCATCTAAACTGTTATCATTTCAGCTCAAACAATTTTTCTATTAGAAATCATTCAGTTATGAATGTTTATAACTTTCCATGTTCTTCATTGTCTTATTAATCAGTATCTCCCAACCTCAGTACTGAGGACAGGAGAGATGGCTCAGTGCTCTGGGCAATGGGTAGAGTACATCTTTAATCCCAGCACTCAGGAGGCAGAGGCAGTTGGATCTCTGTGAGTTCAAGGCCAGCCTGGTCTAAGAATGAGTTTCAGGACAACCAGGGCTGTTACACAAAGAAATTCTGACTCAAAAAAGAAAAAATAAAGTGCATCCTGCTCCTGTAGAAGAGGCAAGATGACTTCCCAGCCCCACATGGGGGAATTCATAACCACCTATAACTCCAGATCCAGAGCATCCAAGGCCCTCTTTGGCTCCCTGGACACTGAATTCACATCTCCAACCTCACACACAGACACACATTGCTAGCCAAGCAAAACTCACTGAAAACCTCTTCAAATATTGGAAAATGTCCTGTAGGAAGTAAACAGTCCCGAGTTGAGGATAACAGTCCCTTAGGCCTGAAAAGTTTCCGTTAGAATTTCTTTTAGTTTATGTCGCTACCTCCATCACCTCCTCCTTCTTCCTCTAGTGCTAGGGATTGAGCCAAAGGCCTCACATATGCTAAGCAAGTACTTTTCCATATTTCCCAGATGTTTGTTATGATATACTCTATATAGTGTTTATTGATCCTTTGTGTTTGGGAATTTATTAAGCTTTCTAGATTTAGAGGTATATAATTTACATCAAATTTGGGGGGGAACGTACCCATTTTCCCACAAATTTTCTCTCTCCATCATTTCCTAGTATTGTGATCTTAAACAGTTTAACAGTGTCACACAAACCACAGGCTTTGTCCTTGTTACTTTTCAGCTCCTTCTTCCTATGTTGGTTCTGATAGTGTCCAGCGCGCTGCCTTTTGGTACACTAATTTTTTCTGTAATGTATCTCACAAATCTTATTAAACATGAAATGTCCTCTAGACTCATGTTTGAACACCTGGTCCCCAAGATGGTACTGTTTCTGGAGCTCTTAGAACAAGTTGTGTCACTGAGATTAGGTCACTAGGGCAGACCTTTGAGGTTGTTGATAAGCCTCAGGCCAGGCCAAGCCTACTCCTTCCTGATTCGTGAGGACTTGACAAAGCTGCCCCACAGTTCTCACCACCACAGCCAAACTCCCCCATCTACCAGTTCTTCTCCCCCATGACAGACTGGTCCTGACACAGAACTAAAGCAAGTCCTTCCTCCCTCAAATTCTGTCAACTATTGTCATAGAAATAAGAAGTAATACAAACCTTATCAAGTGGGTTTTTCATTTCAGCTGTTATAGTTTTATTCCTCTAAAATCCACATTTTATATTTTTCCTTGTCATGGTCATGTTTTCTGGTAAAATAATAAACATTTTTATAATTGTATGGGTTTTGTTATGGTCCACATCTGAAAATTTTATCACTTGTTACTCATTTTATTTGTCAATTGCTATCAACTGGTTTCCCTGATTACAAATTTCCTTGCTTTGTTTGATCCACGAAGGTTCACTCTACATTTCATGTATAACTGGCTTCCAACTTTAGGGACCCTGCAGAGTCCCAGTCACTGTGCACATTACTCCCTTTCTTAGTGTGTACGTATCTGAGCCTCCACAGGTGTTGGTCTCTACTGCCTTGATCTAGCAAGATTTATATAGTTGCCTGACTTCCTCTTTGTATTATGGTCCAAAATGTATCTCTAGGACAACTTTGAGACTACAGCACTTTTTTTGTTAGTTTTCCATCTCTTAGGTATCAAGGTATGATGCTATAGTGGCTAATTTCTTAAAATAGCCATCATATTATATTGTGTTCTGTTCTGATGGTTTACAACAGCAAGGCACATATAGTACCAGCCAATCAAACACTACATCAAATAGAAGACCCTGAGCATCCAAACACAGAAGGGAAGAGGATGGGGGGAAATACCAGATTTCTTCCTGCCTTTAAATCAGAACTCTTGAAAATAATAGTCAACCCAATAGAAAAAACAGATGAAAAAATATATATTTCTAGTAAAGCTATGAAAACATGTTTAACCCCATAATCAAATAAGAGCAATATAAAATTATCAGGAAAACAAGTTTCTCCATGACCTGTTTAGGTGGAAGTAGAAAAAAAATGCTCTCTCCCTCCTGGTGAGTGCTGAGGTTGGAACATACACTTCCACATGGTGTTTTGTCTTGTCAGATGCTCAAAGCAATGGGCCTCCTGATCTTGGATTGAAACCTCTAGAAATGTGTGCTAAATATACCTTTTTCCTCTTAAGTTAGTTGTCTCATATATTTCATTTTATTGATAGAAAAAATGAGTAAGACTGTAGGAATGTAAATTTTTACATTTTATCTCTTTGAGGGTATGTGTGTTCACAGGTGTGTGGAAATGTGGAGGTCAGAGGTCAACCCTTGGTGTCAGTTGTCTTCCTTCATCACTCTACATCATTTGTTGTTTGTTTGTTTTGTTACTATGGATCTCCCACCGAAACTGGAGCTTAGCGTGTTGGCTAGACAGCAGGACAGGCAGCTCTGTCTCATGAGAGTCAGACAGCTTGCTGCCACTCCTGGCTTTATGTGGGTGCTGGGGATATGAACACAGGCCTTCACGCAGAGCAAGCTCTCTGCTCACTGAGCCATCTTTCCAGCTCTTGATATTTTGAATTTTAAACATCCCCTGGCTTTTGACACAGAAAGATCTATGTTAAGATCTATGTTAAGAAGAAGAGGGGGAATTTAACCCTTTGATCAAATATTGAAAATCCCAAAGATCTACACAAACCTTGTAATGGAGAAAGTTGGAAATGATCCCACAATTGGGACCAATTAAATAATTGATGATATCTCTGGGCAAAGTTATATGTGCTAATATAAAATGATAAATATAGTGAATGAAACTTGGAAACAGAAAGGCAAAGTCTAGGACAAAACGATATCATTCTAAAGAGAAGTTACACCTCACAATAGCCAGGAGGGGAGGGGACCTCTGTAACACCTTCAGGAATAAGTTCCCACCGTCCCACCTCTGGATTGCACTATAGGCTGGTAAAACAAGCCCTTAGCATATGAACTGTTGAGACTCATTTAAGATACTCTCTACCACAGGCTAGCAAGGTGCAGTGTGATAGTCTTGCAGTGCCAGGCAGCAACAGTGGCAACAAGCCACAGGCCAGTCACACAGTCACAGAAGTAAACAGCAACCCTCCACAGGGTTCTACAGCTAAGTGAGCCCATTTGGTAGGCTGCATGGATCACATGTGGTTTTCACTTGTTACTTTTAATGCATGGTGGACTTTGTCAGAATGGTACCTTGATGTAAGGTGAGCAACATCTGTATTTAGTTGAATTTGTGGGTGGTAACACTTCAGAGAAAATGAACTCCCTCCCTCTCTCTCTCTCTCTCTCTCTCTCTCTCTCTCTCTCTCTCTCTCTGTGTGTGTGTGTGTGTGTGTGTGTGTGTGTGTGTGTGTGTGTGTGTGTGTTAGGATTACCACGTGCGCCCAGAGATGAACTATAGTCCGTGATGGTAAGATTTCTTTATTCAAGAAAGCCCCAGGGCAAAACGCAGGCCAGAGCGAGGTCACAGGAACCAAGCTAGCGGGGCCAGAGAGAAGGGGCCAGGGTCTCCACGTGCAGCCCTTAAGAAACTTCCCTTACATCACCCCGGCTTTCCTTCACCACGCCCTTATGGGCGAGTCCCGGGTCCACCTGGCACCTGTCCTGGAACTATTGGGCGGGGCTCGGGTGTCTCCCTACAGTGTGTGTGTGTGTGTGTGTGTGTGTGTGTGTGTGTGTGTGTGTGTGTGTGTAAGTCTATCCATGGTTTGTTTTGTTACAGGCTTTTGGACCTGCCAGCACATGGTTGCCAGGTAAAATAGATATCCTGAGAACATGATTCTGGTTGCACAATAGGTACTAGTGTATGCATGTTAGGCACCTCCTATAAGTTGCTAGATAGCGAAGCTGACATGTGAGAATAGAGAACTCATTGCCCCTCCTTATTTACAGAAAAATATTAGCTGACTTTATGCCTATAAGGATAAAGTTCTCTGAATAAATGCATTAAATGTGACTTGTTCGTTAGTCAGCAAAATTACAAGAGTGCTTTTAAAACTGGCTTGACTGGTTCCAAGTTAAGTCTCACTAAAAAAAAAAAAATTAATAAAGGCATGATGACCTCACATTCCAGTATGGGAGACTGGTAAGCAGATATGCTCAAGTTGACTGTGGTAAGTCTTCTGATGGCTGAGCAAAGAGCTGTCAGTGAAAGGCACAGGGAACTTTGTTGGAGACAGTCAAGAAGGTTTAACAGAACAGGTGACATTTGAGCTACATCTTGAAGGATGGACAGGAGTTTGCCAAGTGGATGAGGTGATCTCTATATACAGTGCCTAGTACAGGGCCAGGCACTTTGTGAGACTGAGTAAATGTTAACATCTAGTTCCAATCAAGGAAGTGTTCCTGGAAGAGGACACCAGTCCGTTCAGCTCAAGGAACACTTATTGAGTATCTTGTGTATGGCAGGCACAGTTCCAGGTTCTTCAATCCTACGTGCCAAGCACAGCCTGTGAAGACAGATAATTATACAAGGGGCTGGTGTGAGCCATGTTCAGATCTACTATTTATAGAGTTAGTTCTCCAGATGGAGCAGGGATGTTTGTTTTAACACTGCTGACGCATTCCCTCTTGATTGCAACCCCCCCTACTACAGCCCTGATAGCCCTAAGAAGCAGGTAGCTCATGCCTATTGCAGACTTGATTTCACAAGGCATTGGCAACAGTGTGGCCTGCCTACTCCCATCCCTGTGCTCTGGGCTACCTTGCACCATTCTTGGGGTCAGGTCTAGGCAGCAGCTCTCCCTCACAACAGGGTGGAGGATGCCTGATGATGTATCTGCCTTCAGCTCACTGACCTAGAAAGTTCAACTTTCTTTTCAACCTGCCTGCCCACAAAATCATGATGTTTAATTGTATGCTATAACACGGTAGAATATAAAAGAGTATAGACGGACCCCTGAGAATGGGAAGGGGCAGGATTTCCTGAGCTAATTGGGAGCATGAGGGTAGGGGAGAGGGAGCTGCCAGAATGCGAGCAGGAGAAGAGGAGGGAAGAGGAGGAAATGGAGTAGCAGAAATGTTGAGTTGGGGGAAGAATAGAGGAGAGCAGAATGAGAGATACCATATTAGAGGGAGCCATTATAGGTCCAAGGAGAGATCTGGCACTAGGGAGATTTCCAAAGATCTACAAGGATGACACGAACTGACAATCTAGGCAATGGTGGAGAGGATAACCTAAATGTCCTTCCCCTATAATGAGACTGATGACTATTTTTTATGTCTTCCTAGAGCCCTCATCTAGTGGCTGATGGAAGCAGAGGCAGACACCCACAGATATGCACTGAACTGAACTCTGGAACCTAGTTGCAGAGAGGGAGGAATGAAGATCAAAGGGGTTGGTACCAGGCTGGTGAAACCCACAGAAACAGTTGGCCTGAACAAGGGGGAGAACATGAACCTCAGACTGCTTTCTGGGAGGCCAGCATGGAACTGATCCAGACCCCTGAATATGGATGTCAATGAGGAGGCCTCTGCACTCTAGGGGGCCCCTAGTAGTGGATTAGTATTTTTCCCTGGTGTAAGAAGGGACTTTGAGAGCCCATCCCATGTCTCAGCCTGGACACATGGCGGAGGTCCTAGGCCTGGCCCAGGATGATGTGGTGGACTTTGGGGAGCCCCAGTTGAGGGCCCTACCCAGCTTGGGGAGTGGAGGTGGATGGGGTGGGGGTCAGGTGGGAGGTTGGGGGTAGGGGAGGGAGAAGGGATTGACATGTGAAGCAAGCTTGTTCCTAATTTGAACTAATAAAAAATTACAAAAAATAAGAGTATAGACACCACATTAACTATACAATGTATTATTATGATCACAGAGCCTATACAGCCTATACCTACTGCAGAGGGAAGACACTATATTGGAGTGGATATTTCTGCCACATAAACAGAATATAAAGTTAAAGACATATATAGAAATGATTTCTGATTTGATTTTAAAGGCAAATTAAGACTTCGCCAACTGACTGGAAAAGATCCAGCAGAAATTATAGTACCTTTAACTAATGAGGAAATTTCCTCCTTGTGGAAGGATAATGAATATTGGCAAATAGCTCTTACTGACTTTTTGGGAACAATTAGCAACAACTATCCCAAAACTGACAGAATTAAATTCATAAAAAACACAGTCTGGATTCTTCCATGCATTGTAAGGCAAACTCCCAATTCTGGAGTTCTTACCTTCTATACTGATGCCAACAAATCAAATAAGGCAGGTTATAAAGCAGGTGAGGTAAGTAAAATAGTTCAAAGTCCATATACATCTGTATAGAAGGCAGAATTATATGCAATTCTCATGGTACTTATGGATTTTACAGAACCTCTTAATATAGTTACTGATTCTCAATATGCAGAGAGAGTCATGTTACACATTGAGACTGCAGAATTTGTTGCTGATAATACATAATTAACCTCATTGTTTTTACAATTACAGGAAACAATCAGAAACAGAAGCAATCCTATATACATTATACATATCAGATATCAGATCCCATACGAGTCTGCCAGGCCCACTAGCACAAGGAAATGATGATATTGATTGTTTATTAATTGGAAGTGTCCTAGAAGCCTCAGAATTTCATAAGAAACATCATGTAAATAGCAAAGGTTTGAAAAAGGACTTCTCCATTACTTGGCAACAAGCCAAGGAGATAGTCAGAAACTGTCCTACTTGTTCCTTTTATAATCAAACTCCATTGCCAGCAGGTTGTAATCATAAGGGCATTCGGAGAAATGAGGTTTGGCAGATGGATGTCTTTCACTTTGCAGAATTTGGAAATTTGAAGTATGTGCATCATACTATAGACACATTCTCAGGGTTCCAATGGGCTACTTACTGCTCTTAACTCTGAAAAAGCTGATTCTGTTATTACACACCTGCTAGAGGTGATGGCAGTTATGGGTGTACCTGCACAAATAAAAACTGACAATGTTCTAGCATATGTCTCCACAAAACTGGAACAGTTTTTCAAATATTATAACATAAAGCATGTTACCGGTATACCACACAATCCTACAGGACAAGCAGTGGTTGAGAGATCTAATAGAACACTTAAGGAGATGCTCAACAAACAAGCTTGGAAGACTAAACCCCCCAAACATAGGTTGCATAATGCTTTATTAACACTAAACTTTCTTAATGCCAATGAGAAAGGACAAACAGCTGCAGAAAGACACTGGACTACGGAAAAAACTGCTGAACTCAATCAACCGGTATACTTCAAAGATGTACTAACCTCTGTATGGAAACCAGGACATGTGCTACGTTGGGGTAGGGGTTTTGCATTGGTTTCCACAGGAGAAGAAAAACTTTGGATACCATCAAAGTTGATCAAGATTCGAGTGGAAAAGGAAAAACCTCTCGACGAGGACAAATGACAGGTATTCTACTAAGGTATGTCTTATAAACTAAATAGAAACCTCCCAAAGGAAAGGGAAGTGTTTTGCTTTTATCTTCACAGAAAAACTCATCTCCAGAAGGCAAAGGACACTGCATGGGTAGATACTTAAGAAGAGAAGGTAGCTATAACCTTCAAACAAAAGGAAGGTGCCATACGGTAAACTTTACAACTGTCTCTCAGATAACTCTATTTCTCTTTATTTCCTAGTCCCTATTCAATTAAACCAATGCTGGATTTAGAGGTGGATTTGGCTTTCCTCCTCTAAAATCCAAGCACTTGCTTAACTAAACTTTAGAGTTTCTGTATTGTATCAAGAAACCAATTGATGTAATACAGAATAAGAGAAGAATTTGGGGAGTGTCTTTGTCTTTTCTTGGCTCCTTCTTTCAAGGTGTACACCCTCTCATAATCATTATTCTCCCATGGTTGCCTTTCCCAGTATGTGTACATCACAAGCAAACATTTCTCTGCTGTTTATGTTTGAGTCCCACACAGCCAAAGAAGACCTGCCTTACAGCAATCTCTGGACACTGGAAAGAAAATGGGCCACACCTCTTCGACTGCACTGGATCCAACTTGTTCCATTTCAACTGACACTCCGGCCAGAGCTTCGGGTACTGACTTCAATCAAGTTGAGGATTTCAATCGAGATCTTCAATCAAGCAAATCCCATCTAACATGGACTGGATACAATTCATTCAAGACTTTTACTATACTAACATTTTCTTCCTACAGGACCCCACAAGGATGTCATCGTCCCATTAAAGCAGGAAGTAACTTGGAGGATGCTACGCCCCCCTTTCCCCATTGTTGTCACTTAGGATAGTGTATATACCTAGTTAGGGATAGCTTCCTATTGTTTATGGTTGGGATTGGAAGGAGGTGTTCAGGCTTGGACACCTCTTTCAGATGACTTTAGGGTTTAGTTAAAATAGATAGTTAGGATGTGACATTAGCAGATTGTTGTGTCTTCTTATATTTCACCTTTATGATTGTTAATTTTGGATACTTTACACTGTTAAGTCTTAATCCTCTTTTAGACTAAAAGGGGAATTGTAGGGGAAGCTGCAGCCATGCCTACTTAGGGGCTGGCTACAGATGTGACTGACCTGGTGTCCCATACAGTAGGCAATATGAGGTTTCAAAATATTATACATTTTCTAATGATCAAATCATGGTAGTTAACATGTGCATTACCTCACACATCTATGTGTGTGGTGAGAACGTGTGCAATCACATGTACATAGGCAGTGTGTTATTGATCCCCACTTTATGTCCAAGGTTGATACGCTGATGCCCATTTTTTGTTTACATACACACACACACACACACACACACACACACACACACACACACACACACCACACCACACCAACCATGAGTGTGCATTAGAAAAAATAGGAGAGATTTGCCCTCAGAGAGCCTAGTTGTCCAGGAGAGCCCACATGACTTTTAAACTTCCAGGTGACTTTATAATCAGGATTGATTGCTAATTGTCATTTCAGTTGCATTAAGAGCATATGGTGAAAGAACAACCTGGAATTTTCTAGTGTTTCTTATAAGAATTATTCTTCACTTGACTATAAGAGCACTGCATCATGGGACTGGAAGTAAGAGCTTGTGGATAAAACAAAAAGACTAAAACAATAGAACCACAACCACTTCTACATTTTGGTTCTTAGCTAAATACTCACTCCAGCTATGAATATATGTAGTTGATGGCTCACAGAATCTATTCTAACTGTGGGGCAGCTTCACAGTCTCATGTGACAACATAAATAAATGATAAATAATTCATTCCACCATTATATCTTTCTGTAGTAATGAGACAGTCCCTCCAGATCATTGTTAAATGAGGCTCCTTCATCAGATACAGTATTTAAGAAATTCCATAGTAGTTAGAGCAGGCTGACACTGCAGGGATCAGAAGAGATGTAAGAGGGAAAGAAGGCAAGTTGTTTTAGTTATTTTTCTCTCTGTGGTGATACAACTCTAGTGCAATCCATCTGTCACTGGGTATCAGACAAGGCCTGGGAGTGATGCCACCACAGTGACTTAGTGTTGGTTTCTGTTTCGTGAAAGGGGCACTCACCAGTGGCAGCAGGCCAAACAGCCTTGCTGAAGGGCAGTCTATCTTCTAAAGACATATGTAACAAGCTTGCTTTACCCACAACTGTGTGTTCATAAATCAACTGTACAAGTACCAGGTAGTCAAGGAGAGGAGCCGGCACCTCAGCAGAGGCCATATGGAGTGGCCCATTTGATTCGTGAAAGTCTCATTCACAGTTATTGTAGCAGTGATGTTCCCGGGACAGGAATCCCCTGACTCTGCCCACTCAGAAGTCCACCCTGAAAATGCTCTTTATTCAGTTTCTGAAGGTGCCTCCAAGTTCTTACTCATTTGCCAATCAAATGCTTGCCCGAGAATTAATACGGAACCCAACTTGCAACATTTTGTCTGCCAGGTGAAAAGAGAAGTCAGGTGAAGCCATGCACCCTCCTTAGTGGCAGCCTCGGGTGTGCTTGATAGTATTGACCTTGGAGAAACCTCTGCAACCAGCTTTCCAGTCTGAGCACTACAAGCAGACACACTTCTATCATGTCTTTACTTAAGCCTTCCTCTGCTATCTGCAAAGATGAAAACACTATCTTTTCTTTAAAACCTGTTAACTTCTGTGTTCCCTTCACACAGGGTCAGGAGAGAGAGAGAGAGAGAGAGAGAGAGAGAGAGAGAGAGAGAGAGAGAGAGAGAGAGAGAGAGAGAGAGAGAGGTAAAAAGAAAAAGAAGCTAGGCACATATTTGCATACTTAGAGTGGGGAAATGGTATGGAAGTTGTCACTGCCACAGTGCAAAATAAGCACAGTTGGCATTTTTATCCCAAATTATCCCAAGTTGTAAAAAGTGCAATGGGGAAGTGTTAGGGCCAAAAAGGGGACCACTTTCTGGAGACACACCCTGCAGAGTCACTCACAGGATGCAAGTCCGATGCAAAAGCAAAAGGATTTTATTCCAACTCGTTGGGGTCTTTTTCTGAGAAGAGATAGACCCCCAGTTTCTAAAGCAAGCAGTTTTTATATCTTTTTGGTCACTAGGCAGGAGTGTGACAACATATTGATTGGCTATAACATACATGAGTCATTTACTGATTGATTGGGAACTGAACTTACAATTTTGCCCACCAGGGGTTTGGAATGTTATTTTGGTTTTTACACCTGCAAGGCCATGGGACAGCTAGTGGTTTTTCCAGGAACAGAGCGACTTACATTTATTTTCAAAACTTGGGTGGGAATGACTCTCTGGAACAGAGTAACCCATAACAATTTTTAGAAACCAGACAGTTGTTGAGGATAATAACATTTCTTGGAAACTAGTAATAATAACAATTTCCAGAGACTGGTCATCACGACCGACCATTTCATGTGTTCTTTTCCCCAGAGTTGTGTGTGTAGCCAGAGTGATTTTCAAATACATGCTGGTGGGTATCAGGCTGGGTTTGAGTTGGGGTCTTTCAGAAGGAGTGTGTGCTTTGTGAAATCTTCACCTTCTGGTGCTGAGACAGAGTGATGAATCACACACTCTTGCCCCCCACGATGTGTGTGGGGAAGTAAGGTGTATGGAGTAGAAGAGAAATGCTAATTGGTGGAAGGAAGTTGGAGAACTCCCTGGTGGATGGGTGAGCCCTGAGCACTGAGTATAGGGCAGGCATCAGAACACATAAGGAGAGGGACCAGCTTTGTCATTTCCTTTCAGCCTTGTTTGTAGTGCATCACCACTGAGGGGTAGGAGTAGAGGGAAGGAAAACACTTAATATCATACTTGCACCCAAAGAACTGTTTCAAAAACATGAACATAGCAGAAGAGAGAAAACAGAGCCCTAAGTGAGGATGAGTAACACACATGGGAAATTGAAGTGCTGTCAGCCAGGTAAGAGTGGTGTGCTTTTGAGAGGACATGCAATCTCACTGTTTTATTACTGATTCTTTGTGGATTTTATGTCATGCATTCTGATCCCACGTATCTTACAGTCCCCTCACATCTGCCCTCTTCCCTTGCAACCTCGTCCCAAAACAAAACCAAATTTAAAAGAAAAACAAAAAGAGCAAAAACAAGCTAACAAACAAACAAAAAAGAAGAATCTTAAAGAATCTTGTCATGCAATCTGTGGTGTTACCCATTGAGTCACAGTTTGCCCTTTAGTCCGTTCATCTTTACTTGCAAGTGTTCATTACCATGAGTCATTGGACTGACTTGAGGCCTTAGTTTCTGCTAATCCACCAATAATGGGCTCTCACTGAGCACCTCTTGGATATCCTGCTGTTGTCTTGTGACATGGAGATCCTGTTGTGGTATAATATTTGTACCTGTGAAGATATGTCTTTGCCAAGGCACCTTCTGATTGGTTTAATTAAGATCTGAATGGCCAATAGCTAGGTGGGGGAGAGTAGACAGCACCTCCAGGGAGAGAGAGGAACTGAAGATGAAGCTAGGTGTGCAGAAGACACCAGGGAGACACGGAATAAAAGAGAGGTAATAAGTCATGACAGAATACAGATGAATAGAAACAGGTTAATTTAAGTTCTAAGTACTAGTGGGACAAATCTAAGCTAAGGACAAGATTTCATAATTAATAATAAGCCTCTGTGTCCTTATTTGGGGCCAGTGGTCTCAACATGAAAGTACTACTACATTTAGTACTCAGTAAAATAGAAGCAGTCCTCAAAAGTCTCCCAACCAAAAATAGCCCAAGGCCAGATGGCTTCAGTGCAGAATTCTACCAGAAATTCAAAGAAGAGTTAATACCAGTACTCCTCAAAATGTTCCACACAATAGAAGTAGAAGGTTCATTGCCAAACTCTTTTTACAAGGCTACAATTACTTTGGTGTCCAAGCCACACAAAGACACAACTAAGAAAGAGAACTACAGACCAATAGCCCTCATGAACATTGATGCAAAAATACTCAATAAAATACTGGCAAACCAAATCCAAGAACATATCAAAAAAATCATCCACCATGATCATGTATGTTTCATTCCTGGGATGCAGTGTTGGTTCAACATATGAAAATCTATCAATGTAATCCACCATATAAACAAACTAAAAAAGAAAAACCACATGATCATCTCACTAGATGCCAAAAAAGCCTTTGACAAAATGCAACAGCCCATCATGATAAAAGTCCTGGAGAGATCGGGGGTAACAGGAACATACCTGAACATAATAAAAACAATATACAGTAAACCAATAGCCAACATCAAACTAAATGGAGAGAAACTCAAAGCAATTCCTCTAAAATCAGGAACAAGACAAGGTGGTCCACTGTCTCCATATCTCTTCAGTATTGTACTTGAAGTTCTATCTAGAGTAATAAGACAACAAAAGGAGATCAAGGGGATACAAATTAGAAAGGAAGAAGTCAAACTTTCACTATTTGCAGATGATATGATAGTTTACATAAGTGACCTAAAAAACTCTACCAGGGAACTCCTATAGCTGATAAACACCTTCAGCAATGTGGCAGGATACAAGATTAACTCAAAAAAATCAGTAGCCCTACTATATATAAACAATAAATGGGCTGAGAAAGAAATCAGAGAAACATCACCCTTTACAATAGCCACAAACAACATAAAATATCTTAAGGTAACACTAACCAAACAAGTGAAAGACCTGAATAGCATATCTTTGAGTCTTTAAAGAAAGAAATTAAAGAAGATATCAGAAAATGGAAAGATCTCCCATGCTCTTTGATAGGTAGGATCAACATAGTAAAAATGGCAATCTTGCCAAAAGCAATCTACAGATTCAATGCAATCCCCATCAAAATCCCAACACAATTATTCACAGACCTTGAAAGAACAATTCTCAAGTTTATGTGGAAAAACAAAAGACCCAGGATAGCCAAAGCAACCCTGTACAATAAAGGAACTTCTGGAGGCATCACCATCCCTGACTTCAAGCTCTATTATAGAGCTATAGTCCTAAAAACAGCTTGGTATTGGCACAAATATAAACAGGTAGACCAATGGAATCAAATTGAAAACCCTGATACTAACCATATACCTATAAAAACCTGATTTTTGACAAAGAAGCTAAAGTTATACAATGGAAAAAAGAAAACATCTTCAACAAATGGCGCTGGCATAACTGAATGCTGGCATGCAGAAGACTGCAGAAGGATCCATGTTTGTCGACATGCACACAACTGAAGTCCAAATGGATCAAAGACCTCAACATAAATCCAGCCACACTGAACCTATTAGAAGAGAAGGTAGGTGGTACCCTTGAACCAACTGGTACAGGAGACCTCTTCCTGAACATAAAACACCAATAGCACAGACACTGAGATTGACAATTAATAAATGGGACCTCCTGAAATGGAGAAGCTTCTGTAAGGCAAAGGAGACAGTAAGCAAGACAAAACGACAGCCTACAGACTGGAAAAAGATATTCACCAACCCCACATCTGACAGAGGGCTGATCTCCAAAATATACAAAGAACTCAAGAAGCTAGTCTCCAAAACACCAACTAATCACATTTAAACAGTGGGGTATAGAACTAAATAGAGAATTCTCAATAGAGGAATCTAAAATGGCTGAAAGACACCTAAGAAAGTGTTCAACATCCTTAGCCATCAGGGAAATGCAAATCAAAACAACTCTGAGATACCATCTTACCCCAGTCAGAATGGCTAAAATCAAAAACACCAATGACAGTTTATGCTGGAGAGGATGTAAAGAAAGGGGAACACTCCTCCACTGCTGGTGGGAGTGACAACGCCTACAGCTACTTTGGAAATCGGTATGGCGATTCCTCAGGAAAATGGGAATGAGTCTACCACAAGATCCAGCAATTCCACTCTTAGACATATACCCAAAAGAAGTACATTCATACAACAAGGACATCTGTTCAACGATATTCATAGCAGCATTATTTTTAATAGCCAGAAACTGGAAGCAGCTTAGATGCCCTTCAGCTGAAGAATGGATAGAGAAAATGTGGTACATTTACACAATGGAGTACTACTCAGCAGAAAAAAAAAAAAAGCAATGGAATGTTGAAATTCCCAGGCAAATGGATGGAACTAGAAGAAACCATCCTGTGTGAGGTAACCCACTCACAAAAAGACAAACATGGTATGTACTCACTCATATATGGATTTTAGACATAGAGCAAAGGATTACCAGCCTACAATCCACAGTGCCAGAGAAGCTAGGAAACAAGGAGGACCCAAAAGAGACACATACAGTCCTCTGGAGAATGGGAAAGGGACAAGATCTCCTCAGCAAATTGGAAGCATGCGGGGAGGGGAGAGGGAGCTAGGAGAATGAGAAGTAGAGAAGAGGAGGGGTGAGGAGGACATGAGGGATCAGGAAGGTTTACTGGGGGGGGGGATAGAGGAGAGCAAGGTAAGAGATACTATAATAGAGGGAGCCATTATAGGTTTAAAGAGAAATCAGACACTAGGGAAATATCCAGAGATCTACAAGGATGACACCAACGAACAATCTAAGCAACAGTGGAGAGGCTACCTTAAATGCCCTCCCCTGATAATGAGATTGATGACTAATACATATGCCATCCTAGAGCTTTCATCCAGCAGCTGATGGAAGTAGAAGCAGACACCCACAGCTAAACACTGAACTGAACTGGAATCCAGTTGCAGAGAGGGAGGAGTGATAGCAAAGGGGTCAAGACCAGGCTGGAGAAACCCACAGAAACAGCTGACCTGATCAAGGGGGAGCTCATAGTCCCCAGACTGATAAGCTATGAAACCAGTATAGAACTGATCCAGATCCCCTGAACATGAGTGTCAGTGAGGACGCCTCGAAAATCTATGGGGCCTCTTGTAGTGGATCAGTACTTATCCCTAACAGGAATGGATTTTGGGAGCCCATTCCACATAGAGGGATATTCTCTCAGCCTAGACACACAGGGAAGAGCCTAGGCCCTATCCTAAAGGATGGACAGACTCTGAAGATTTCCCATGGAAGGTCTCACCTTCCCTGGGGAGCAGAAAGGATATGTGATAGGTAGGGTATTAGTGGGGGGCAGGGGAAGAGGGGAGGGAGAGGGAACTGGGATTGACATGTAAAACAATCTTGTTTCTAATTTAAATTAAAAAAAAGAAATATCATAAAAAAGAAAGAAATATAAGATAGGGTCCAGCAGGGGTCACTATTGTCACACCAATTCCTAAATGTAGTGTCCTTTTGTGTGTTGGGCCTGTGTCAACAACAGGTCTGTTCTTCATTTACCTTGACTGACACTAAGGAGACTTTCTCTGTTCCCATATTGCTTTCTAAAGGGACTTGGGAATTCCCTTCCTGGCTGTCGTGTTCTGCTGTTCCCTGATCTGGTTTATCTATTCACTCTCTCAAGCCTGACATCAGAGACTATATACCTCCACTGATGTTGGTACTTTGGGAGAATTTATTCCACTTGACACACAATGTTCTTCTTTTTTCTTTTTTCTTCCTTGGAAGAATTATGCTGAGGGTGTTTCTTTTACATATAAGAAACACTTTTTTTTAGAGACACAAAGCTCAATTATGTTTGATTTTTTTTTCTTTTAAAATATTCCCCAAAATGTATTCACCTCCCTTAAGGTCCAGAAACTGTTATATTATCCCTGAGGAATCTATTATTCTATAGTCTGGTTGATGGTTTATTCTCCCCATAGTATACCTGCTACATAGATGAAGCCAGAAATGGACTGGGTCTAATATGCAATTGAAAGATGTGGGTTCTGTAGCAGTTCCAAGTTCAACATTCTATTTGGATTCTAAAAATACAGTGAATAAACATACAACATAGAGTCAGCACTATCTGTGTCTGTGATGCTGAAAGGGAGGGCACTAGCAAGCCAGTAATGCTCCTGGGAGATCATAGGCCTCCCACAGTCCTGTATTAACAAAAGCTATGCCCTCAGTCTCAGTGACTCAGTCTACCCTAAGTCCTTTGCCCAGAACTCACAACCTCACAATGAATGGTTCTGTTGCATCAGGAGCTAGGAAATTAATTCCTATACCATGAAGAGTGGCTTCCAGTCCTTAGCAGACTTCTATAAATCTTCCTTCTTCTCTCTTATTATATAGAGACTCAACCCTATCAGTGGCAACTTTACATAAGGAGACTTGTTCAAATGGCACAGCTGATTGGTTTCTCAGAGCTCTAACTTGTCCAGTCATTTGTGGCTGGGGTTGGAGCAACAGCGCAGATATGGCTGTGGTGCAGAGTGGAGGAGACTGCCCAGATAGAGGTCCTTCATGTGAGTTCTGTGCTGTCACTTCCTAATCTCCCCTCCCATTAGGGCCTCTTTTATTGGAGTGGTTACCATACTATAAGTGCCTGCACCTTCTCTTTTATAAATCCATTCTACTCTACAGGCTCCTACAGGGCTAGACTCTTGACTTATTACAGAAGTATTCCTAGTGTCTGGCACAATGCCTGACACACAGTAAGTAGTCGCAACAACAACAAAGAAAAGATCCTGTACTAAAGTGTAACATTTATGAAAAGGCTATGCTATTTTAACTGCATGGTTGCTACTGGAGTCAAAGGTCACCTCACACCCACACAAGTAGTGAACTTCACTACCTGTCAATTAATATTCTGCTTAATGTTTACAAGCACATGGGATGGCCGTGAAGATCAATAATGTGTTGACTTAAAAGAGAACTCTTTCAAAGCTGTTTACATAGGACAACTCGCCCCTGGTGCCTGTCTGCCCTCAGAGACAGAAACAGAAATTTATCCCAGGTTTGCTTTTAAAAGAGTGAAAAAATTACTATATTTTATATATAATCATATTTCAGGAAGTGTGTCATCTCACAGGAATTTCAACATTATGATATTTTGCTAATAATTCTAAAGGATGTGTTCAATTTGTACTGGAGTATATTATGAATGGATTACTTTTCAAAGTATAAAAGTTTTCTCACTTTCTTTAAGAGATAATTTTTAGCAAAGTGGAATTTATCCTCTATATTTGAGGGAAAAAAACCTCTAGTGACATAAATAAAAATATCTTGAGAACAAACGAAGCCATAATTTACATTGGTGATTTCAAAAGCTTAACTGATTTTATAAATTGCAATTCAAATTCCTAGAGAATCTAGATTTGCAACACAATGTGCCTGTGATTGCTTTCAACTACAAAGTCTCATGATTACAGTTTAAATGTATGTGTATGAATGTGTATATATGTGTATGACTATATACACACACATATACATATATGTGATATGTGTGTGTGTGTGTGCGTGTGTGTGCATGTGTGTGTGTATGTGTGATTAAACTATGTGGCTCTAAGCAGACAGCATAGCTCACACCTAGAATCCTAACACTTGAGAAGCCAATCAGGAGTCCAAGGCTGCATAGTGAGCTCTCAAAAATCAAACAACCCCCCAAATCTATTTATAAAATAACCTTTAATATTGATAGATTTTGGTACAAAGTAATGTATATATGCATATATATAGATATAGATATATATATTCCAGAGAAATTAATAAGCATAGAAAGCAGAAAGACTAAACAAAAAAATCATTTCTAATACTTTCCTTCAGAAATAATTATTGTCAATGTTTACTCTTGTCTACTCTAAAAAAACTAAACTTGGCAAATGCAAATACTTTGTCATTAGATAATTTTATTTAATGAGCTGGGAAATGTTTGGGGGGCAGAGTGGGGGTTGGGATGGGTGGGATCAAGATATAATGTTTATATGTTGAACTCGTTGAAGAATTAATAAAATATGCTTTAAAGTATTTAATATATTATTAATGACTATAGAATTGTGTCATTAATATTTGACAGGTTAGATAATTAATATTCTATTTATGCTATAGAACATTTAGATTTTTCAAAATTTTGTTCATTTACTTCAAAATGTATCCTTGCTGGTAAATATCTTTGGGAATACACACACACACACACACACACACACACACACACACACATAATATATAAACACACACTTTAATACACACAAACATGTATGTATGTATTAAGAATCTGAGTCACTTTTCCAAGTTAGCATAAAAATATATTGATTTAGAAGTCAAACATTTAGAAGTCGACAATTACTAATTCCTTCCCAAACCCTTGCCAACCCAGAGTAAAAAGCTTTTAAGAAATCATTGTTGAAAGAGAAGAAAGAGAGAGGGAGGGAAGAAGGAGAGAAGGAGGAAGGGAGGGGAGGGGAGGGGAGGGGAGGGGAGGAGAAAAGAAACCATTGTCCAACCACGTATACTGGTTGGACACATGGATAATCCTAAACCTTAGGAGGTAGAGGCAGGAGGGTCAGGAGTTCCTCCTGGGTTATGTCATGAATTTGAGTCCAGCCTGGGCTACAGAAGACCCTGTCTCAAAAACAGAACTAAAGAACAAAATCATTGTCCTTCTAACTGTCAAGAGTACTGTCTATTTTTAGCACAGATAGAAGACTGGCTACTAAAATCAGAGTTCTGTTCAATTCAAACTTCTTTGAATAGAGTTCTACTTGTGTCATGCCCATTACTTAAAGCAGAAGAAAAAGATAGTACTAGAATTATTTCATCATAACTTTTCCATTTTTAGGAATATAATAATGTATTAATAAATGCAATACTACATTTCTAAAGAAAGTCAATTCCATAAGTAGAAAGCATTTGTGGTACAGATAAAAGGAAGAGGGTAGTAGATGAATGTTTATAATTAAAAAACCATTAGATATTACTAAAATAGTATGTGACACAAACCAGCAAATGAGCACTTAGATGCCTGAGAACAGAAGCAAGGAACAAATAATATAAGGTTGCTGACGTTTTTAAGCTGTTTAAACTATTGCCTCGCATGGAAAAATATACTTCCATGCCATCTTGTATTCATCCTTAGTTTTCCTTCATTGTTGAGTCTGTGTGACCACTTCATGTCCAGTCAGTCTTTGGTGGCTGTGAGTCCTATAGTGTTAAGGTCAGGCTTGGCTGGGTGTGAAATTGTTTAATGTTTACAGATTCCAAAACTGGTGTTCTGTTGTTTGATGTTGTTAACAGATTTCAAACACAGCTGCTATTGTGTTTGTTCCTTGAGAAGTCACTGGTTTGGCAGCCTGACTGTGGGAAATCAGAGTCCAGGTGAAAAACAAGTTAGAGGCAGTCAGGAAAAAGCCATTTACTCACCGAGCTTTCTTTGCCTCCTGTCCTGCAACCATGCACTTGGAGCAATTGCTGGGGCAGTCGCTTTCTGTCGAGGCCCAGTGCCTTAGCTTTATGAAAAAGCCCTCACCCCTTGTCAAGACCTTCCGTGTTTCCCCAGCAACGAAGCAGGCAAGCTCCTATGTTGCTTAGTTTGTGCTCCAAAAGTGTTTCGTGTATGTGGGACATATGCATCTGTAGGGATTTTGCAGGTCATTGTTACAGTGAGGCCTGAAGCATGGGAGGCGGGGCCTGTGGAGCATTTTTAAATGAACCTACCAAGGGGAAGTATGTGTGATTGGACATCACATTGGGGCCTCGGTGGAACAAAGTTTGTATGCTATTTCTCATCTCTTCAGCAAATCTGTTAGCTGATTACTGACATTTAGAAGACCAGAAAGCTGAGCAATAGAGAAGTTAAGTCCTGGGCCCAAAGCCACAGGATCATGATCCAAACACAGGCCTGCTTACCAAATCCTTCATTCGTTCCATCCGGCTAAAGCTCTGTTTAAAAGGGTCAGGGAGACTAGAATTCTAAGTTTACAAGAGTTGTTCCTGGGCTCCTGTCTGACTATGAATCATTACTTCCCTTTTTCTTTTGAACCGTGTTTCTCAGCAATCAAAAGATTTATTATTGCAGGATGTTTCCTGCCAGCGAAGTCTATTGAGCTGAATTACAAACATCGCCTTGCCTTCTGTTACTGTTCATATTTACTCATGGGTGGTTGTATCCTTGTTAGTATTCTATCCGAGCAAATGCATTTAAATTGGGAGGATATTGAGGGAGGTGGGGGAAGGTATTTTATAGCTGGCTGTAAGTGAGAAGCAAATGATGCCTACATCAGAAATATGAGTCTAGTCCCTGATGGTTTAAGAAATAGAAGGCAAAAGTAAGCGACCAGGCCAATCAACCATGAAAAACACAAATATAATTGCTTCAAATCACAAAAAAACAGAAATAATATCAGATGATATGAGTGCAGCAGATACATTTTTTATCTCTACCTTCATCAAACACATATGCTGGAGTCCTAATCCTAAATGAGATGGCGTGTGAGATGGGACCTTTGGCTTGAATGGCCTTCTTCCAAAACAGGTCCCAGAGAGCTGCATGTCTCTTTCTAACATGTGAGAAACACATGAGAAGAAGGCAGTCTGCAGCCCAGAAGAAATCACTCATCAGAAACCAACCACACTGACAGAGATTTAGTTCCAGTCTCCAGAGACAGGTGTGAAGGAAAGTAAGGGAAAGAAAGGCAACTTAACTCTAAAATCCCATCTGCACCTGGCCCCTCCTTTCTTCCTTCCCTCACATTAGAGTGTTGTCTTTCCTATCCAAGGTCAATTCTTGCTCCTCTACCTGCAATACTTGGAAATATTTGCTGTGGGCAAATAACCTTTCCTCTCTACCATAACTTCAGTCTTTCTGTGTGGCATCCTGCCCATCCATCAGTAATAGGTCCTCAGGGGGTAGAGGGTGGGAGGTGTCACCTTGATCCCACCTCTTCTCCAGCTGCTCTGTCATTGTAACTCTCTTGGCTGGGTATTCCTTCTCCCAGGATTACCTGATGGAACTCCTCAAAGTAAGCCCTAAGTTCTTCTTTCTGTTCTAACATCACTCTTTGGAAGACTCTGCTTTTACAGTCTGAGGCTCTAATCCAAATAGCCTCCTGCTGTCTCCATGGCTCCACTGGGATGTCTCCCAGCAGCCCTCAGCCCAACATGTTCCAAATTGAATGCAAGATACTGTTTTTTCAGATTTTTTTATTTGAATTACAAACAAGATTGTTTCACATGACAATCCCAGTTCCCTTCTCCCTCCCATCCCCCCCACCACCCCTCTCCCCAACTAAAACCCTACCTATCACATATCCTTTCTGCTCCCTCCCCCTGGATGGTGAGGCCTTCCATAGGATGTCATCAGAGTCTATCATATTCTTTGGGATAGGGCCTAGGCCCATCCCCATGTGTCTTGGCTCAGGAAGTATTCCTCTATGTGGAATGGGCTCCCAAATTCCACACCTATGCTAGGGATAAGTACTGAACTACTACAGCAGGTCCCATAGATTTCCAAGGTTTCCTCACTGAAACCCATGTTCCTGGGGTCTGGATCAGTCCCATGCTGATATCCCGGCTCTCAGTCTGGGGAGCAAGAGTTTTCCCGATATTCAGGTCAGATGTTCTGTGGGTTTCACCAGCCTGGTATGGACCCCTTTGCTCTTCACTCATCCTTCTGTGCATCTGGATTCCAGTTCAGTTCAGTGGTTAGTTGTGGGTGTCTGCTTCTACTTCCACCAGCTGCTGGATGAGGGCTATTGGGTGGTATATAAGTCAGTCATCAATCTCATTATCAGGGGAGGGCATTTAAGGTAGCCTCTCCACTGTTGCTTAGATTGTTAGCTGGTGTCATCTTTGTAGATCTCCAGACATTTCCCTAGTGCTTCATTTCTCTGTAAACCTAAAATGTTTCTCTCTGTTATGGTATCTCCTTTCTTGTTATCTTCTATTCTTCGCCTGAATCAACCTTTCTGCTCCCTCATGTCCTCTGCATCCCTCCTCTTCCCCTCTTCTCATTCTCTTAGCTGCTTCCCCCCTCTTCCTGTGCTCCCAATTTGCTCAGGGGATTTTGACCCTCGCTCCTTCTCCAGGGGAACATGGATGTCTCTCTTAGGATCCTCGTTGTTTACTAGCTTCTCTGGCATTGTGGATTGTAGGTTGGTAATACTTTATTCTATGTCTAAAATCTGCATATGAGTGAGAACATACCATTTTTGTCGTTTTGTGACTGGGTTACCTTGCTCAGAATGGTTTCTTCAAGTTCCATCCATTTCCCTGCTAATTTCAAGATTCCATTGTTTATTCCCACTGAGTAGTACTCCATTGTTTAAATGTACCACATTTTCTCTATCCATTCTTCAGCTGAAGGGCATCTAAGCTGCTTCCAGTTTCTGGCTATTACAAATAGTGCTGCTATGAACATCATTGAATAGATGTCCTTGTTGTGCTTCTTTTGGGTATATGCCTAAGAATGGAATTGCTGGATCTTGTGGTAGACTGATTCCCATTTTCTTGAGGAGTCACCATACTGATTTCCAAAGTGACTGTACAAGTTGGCACTCCCACCAGCAGTGGAGAAGTGTTCCCCTTTCTTTACATCCTCTCCAGCATAAATTGTCATTGGTGTTTTTAATTTTAGCCATTCTGACTGGAGTAAGATGGTATCTCAGAGTTGTTTTGATTTGCATCTCCCTGATGGCTAAGGATGTTGAACACTTTCTTATGTGTCTTTCAGCCATTTTAGATTCCTCTATTGAGAATTCTCTATTTAGTTCTGTACCCCACCTTTTAATAGGATTGTTTAGTGTTTTGGAGACTAGCTTCTTGAGTTCTTTGTATATTTTGGAGATCAGCCCTCTGTCAGATGTGGGGTTGGTGAATATCTTTTTCCAGTCTGTGGGCTGTCGTTTTGTCTTACTGACTGTGTCCTTTGCCTTACAGAAGCTTTTCCATTTCAGGAGGTCCCATTTATTAATTGTTGATCTCAGTGTCTGTGCTACTGGTGTAATGTTCAGGAAGTGGTCTCCTGTACCAATTAATTCAAAAGTATTTCTCACTTTATCTTCTAATAGGTTCAGTGTGGCTGGGTTTATGTTGAGGTCTTTGGTCCATTTTGACTTAAGTTTTGTGCATGGCAATAGGCTTGGGTCTATCTGCAGTCTTCTACATGTCCACATCCAGTTACGCCAGCACCATTTGTTGAAGATGTTCTCTTTGTCCCATCGTATAAATTTGAATTGTTTGTCAAAAATCAGGTGTTCGTAAGTGTGTGTGTTAATATCAAGGTTTTCAACTCTATTCCATTGGTCTACCTGTCTATTTTTGTGCCAATACCAAGCTGTTTTCAGGACTATAGCTCTGTAATAGAGCTTGAAGTCAGGGATGGTGATGCCTCCAGAAGTTCCTTTATTGCACAGTGTTGTTTTGGCTATCCTGGGTCTTTTGTTTCTCCATATAAAGTTGAAAATTGTTCTTTCAAGGTCTGTGAATAATTGTGTCGGGATTTTGATGGGGATTTCATTGAATCTGTAGATTGCTTTTGGCAAGATTGCCATTTTTACTATGTTGATCCTACCTATTCAAGAGCATGGGAGATCTTTCCAATTTCTGGTCTCTTCTTTAATTTCTTTAGAGACTCAAAATTCTTATGGTACAGGTCTTTCACTTTTTTGGTTAGTGTTACTCCAAGGTATTTTATGTTGTTTGTGGCAATTGTAAAGGGTAATGTTTCTGTGATTTCTTTCTCCACCAATGTGTCATCGGTATATAGTAGGGCTAAAGTTTTTTTTGAGTTAATCTTGTATCCTGCCACATTGCTGAAGGTGTTTATCAGCTGTAGGAGTTCCCTGGTAGAGTTTTTTTTTTTTTTCGTCACTTATGTAGACGATCATATCATCTGCAAATAGTGAGAGTTTGACTTCTTCCTCTTTTGATTTGTATTCCCTGGATCTCCTTTTGTTGTCTTATTACTCTAGCTAGAACTTCAAGGACAATATTGAAGAGGTATGGAGAGAGTGGACAGCCTTGTCTTTTCCCCGATTTTAGAGGAACTGTATTGAGTTTCTCTCCATTTAATTTGATGTTGGCTGTTGGCTTGCTATATATTGCTTTTATTATGTTGACGTATGTTCCTGTTATCCCTGATTTCTCGGTGTTGGATTTTGTCAAAGGCTTTTTTGGCATCTAGTGAGATGATCATGTGTTTTTTTTTTTTTTCCTCAGTTCATTTATATGTTAGATTACATTGATGGATTCTTGTATGTTGAACCATCCTTGCATCCCTGGGATGAAGCCTACTTGATCATGGTGGATGGTTTCTCTGATGTGTTCTTGGGTTTGATTTCCCAGTAATTTATTGAGAATTTTTGCATAAATGTTCATGAGGGATATTGATCTATAGTTCTTTTTCTTAGTTGTGTCTTTGTGTGGCTTGGGTATCAAGCTTATTGAAGCCTCCTAAAAAGAGTATGGCAATGACCCTTCTGCTTCTATTGTGTGGAATACTTTGAGGAGAATTGGTATTAGCTGTTCCTGGAATTTCTGGTAGAATTCTGCACTGAAGCCATTTGGCCCTGTGCTTTTTTCAGTTGGGAGACTTCTGATGACTTCTTTTATTTCATTAGGGGTTATAGGTCTATTCAAGTTGCTTATCTATTCTTGATTTAATTTTGGCAATTGAAATCTTTCCAGAAAATTGTCCATTTGCTTTAGATTTTCAAATTTTGAGGAATATAGGTTTTTGCAGTATGACCTGATGATTCTCTGAATTTCCTCTGTGTCTGTTGTTATGTCCCCCTTTTCATTCCTGATTTTATTAATTTGCATGTTCACTCTCTGCTGTTTGGTAAGTTTGGATAAAGGTTTGTCTATCTTGTTGATTTTCTGGAAGAACCAACTCTTCGTTATATTGATTCTTTGTTTTGTTCTCCTAGTTTCCACTTAATTGATTTCAGCCTTCAATTTGATTATTTCCTGCCGTCTGCTCCTCCAGGGTGTATTGGCTTCTTTGTTTTCTAAAGCTTTCAGTTGTGCTGTTAATTCTCGAGTGTGATTATTCTCCTGTTTCTTCATGTGGGCACTTAGCGTTATGAACTTTCCTCTTAGCACTGCTTTCAAAGTATCTCATAGGTTTTGATATGTTGTGTCCGAGTTCTCATCAAATTCTAGGAAATCTTTAATTTCTTTTTTTATTTCTTCCTCGACCCAGGAATTGTGCAATTGGGTGTTACTTAATTTCCATGAGTTTGTAGGTTTTCTGTAATTCGTGTTGTTGAATTCTAACTTTAAAGCATGGTGGTCTGATAAGATATAGGGGGTTATTTCAATTTTTTGTACCTGTTGAGGTTTGCTATTTTGCCAAGTATGTGGTCGATTTTAGAGAAGGTTCCATGTGGCACTGAGAAGAAGGTAAATTGTTTTGTATTTGAATGGAATGTCATATATATATGTATATATATCTGTTAAGCCCAATTGCACTGTAACTTCTATTAGTTCTTTTGTTTCTTTGTTAAGTTTCTGTCTGGTGTTACTGTCCAGTGGTGAGAGTGGGGTGTTGAAGTCTCCCACTATAATTGTGTGCCGTTTTATGTGTGATTTGAGTTTTAGTAATGTTTCTTTTACGAACAAGGATGCCTTTGTATTTGGGGAATAAATGTTCAGAATTGAGACTTCATCCTGATGGATTTCTCCTGTGATGAGTAGGATGTGACCTCCTTCATCTCTTTTGATTGATTGTAGTTTAAACTTCAATTTGTTGGATATTAGGATTGCTACCCCCACTTGTTTCTTGGGTCCATTTGATTGGAAAAATCTTTTCCCAACCTTTAATTATTAGGTACCATCTGTCTTTAAGGTTGAGGTGTGTTTCTTGTATGCAGCAGATGGATGGATTCTGTCTTCTTATCCATTCTGTTAATCTGTGTCTTTTTATAGGCGAGTTAAGACCATTAATGTTGAGGGATATTAATGACCATTGATTTTTTTCATTCTTGTTTGTTTTTGATTTGGTGATGGTGGTGAAATTGTGTGAGGGATTCTATTCCTTTTTCCTTTTGAATGTTGGTAAAGTGGGATTATCTATTGCCTAATTTTTTCTGGTTGTAGTTAACTTCCTTGGGTTGCAGTTTTCCTTCCAGAACTTTCTGTAGGGCTGGGTTGGTGGATATGTATTACTTGAATCTAGTTTTGTCATGGAATATCTTGTTTTCTCCATCTATACTGATTGAAGGCTTTGTTGGGTATAGTAGTCAGGGCTGGCATCTATGGTTTCTTAGTGTAGGTAGAATATCTATCCAGGACCTTCTGGCTTTCAGAGTTTCCATGGAAAAGTCAGGTGTAATTCTGATAGGTTTGCCTTTATATGTTACTTGACCTTTTCCCTTTGCTGCTCTTAATATTTTCTCTTTATTCTGTATGTTTGATGTTTTGATTATTATGTGGCGAGGAGACCTTTTTTTGGTTCAGTCTATTTGGTGTTATGTAGGCTTCTTATATTTTCATTGGCATATCTTTCTTTAGGTTGGGAAAGTTTTCTTCTATGATTTTGTTGAATATGCTTTCTGTGCCTTTGAGTTGGATTCCTTCACCTTCTTCTATACCTATTATTCTTAGGTTTGGTCTTTTCATGGTATCCCATATTTCCTGGATGTTTTGTGTTAGGGATTTGTTGGACTTAAGATTTTCTTGGTTGATGAGTCTATTTCTCCTAGTGTATCTTCAACTCCTGAGATTCTCTCTTCCATCTCTTGTATTCTGTTGGTTATGCTTGTGTCTATAGGTCCTGATCGTTTACCCAGCTTTTCTGTTTCTGGCATTCCCTCAGATTTTGCTTTCTTTATTGTCTCTATTTCAGCTTTTAGGTCTTGAACTGTTTCCTTGAGAGATTTGTTGATATCTTGTATATTTTGGTTTGTTTTTTCTTACATTTCTTTAAGGGATTTTCTCATGTCCTCTTTGAGGTCCTCTATCATTTTCATGAAGATGTTTTTAAGGTCATTTTCTTCTGCTTCATCTGCATTGTGATGTTCATGTCTTGCTGGTGTATGGTTCCTAGTCTTTGGTGGTGTCATATTGGGTTTTCTGTTGTTGGATGTGCTTTTACACTGTCCTCTTCTCATCCTTTCTTCTGATGGGTGTAGCAGGAGTCTCTTCCTTTCCTGGTGGGTATGTGACCAAGGTTCCCTTCTGGTAGATGCAAACAGTTCCAAAACTCTGATGTCTGTCCTTTTATGGATCGAGGTGGCACTGTTACTGGGGCCTTGGCAGTGTCCGGGTGTGTAGGATCCTGCTGCCAAGTGCTGATCTAGCGAGTGGCGTCAGATGCCTCCCAGCAGGGCCACTTACCCGGGAACGCAAGATATTTATCATTACATTTTCTCCCTCCCCTTGTTCTGTCTTGTTAAATAGTCTTAGCAACCTCTCAGACAAGCCTTCCAAATACCTGAGTATAAACTTTGACTTAGCAATGTCCCTTTCCAAGTCACTTTGTAGGCAGAAGTCATTAAATATATCTTAAATCCATTCACTTTTACCCAGCCCCACTGGCTTTGCTTCGTTTCCAGCCAGCAACACAACTGTACTGCTGTGCACTTCTTCCATGTCTACCCTGTTTGTGATCCAATGTGCTCTGCAGTCTATATTTTAAAAATGGAATTTATCTTTAAAATAGTTCTTTTGGGGGATGGTTTGTATGGATGTGTAGGGAGTGAGACAGGGGAGTGGGGGGGCTATCACCATGCAGCAGCCCCAGCAGGCATCACAGAGGGTGTGGTCGAAGAGGTCCTGAAAACTTTAGAAGAAAATGAGGAACTTTACATATGACTATTCAGAGAGATGTCCTGTGTCATTTTTCAAAATAAATTGTCTGTTTGCTTTCTTTTTTTTCAAGACTGACCTCTCTGTGTAGCTTTGGCTGTCCTGGAACTCACACTATAGACCAGGCTGGCCTCAAACTCACAGAGATCTGCTTGCCTTTGCCCCCTGGGTGCTGGGTTTAAAGGTGTGTGTTACCACCACCCAGCTATAGTTTATTTTTTTATTATTTTGTTCATTTATATGTTATTCCTTTCTTGAGACAGGGTTTACATAGCCCAGGCTGGCTCAAACTCACCATGTAGTAGAGTCTGACCTTTAACTCACATTTATTTAGTTACTTATTAACAATCTTATATACATGTAATATAGCTTGATCTTATTCTCCATTTTCCTCCCTTATTGTTTTCCCCCCACACCAAATGGCCTTTTTTCCCCAACAAATTTCCCTCCTACTTCCATCTTCTTTTCTTCTTTTGAGAGAGAGAGAGAGAGAGAGAGAGAGAGAGAGAGAGAGAGAGACTGCATTTAACTAGGGCTGCCTGCATGAGTGGGTGGCATGAGTGGGTGGGAGGCATTTACCTGAGCAATGGCAACTTGGCAGTGACCACACTACTCAGGAATCTAAAATATTTCAAAAGCTGTTCTTTGCTCTGAAAATTTACCTAGATTCCTAATATGACCTGCACAGCTCTTCATACACCCACCTTGTCACGTCCCTCACTTCCCTTTCTTTTGACCCCTTATTGGTCCTCTAAGTGTCTCGAAATCATAAGAATACTTTAAATGTTTATTGTGATGAGTGGTTTTTAAACAGACGTTCATAATAATTGTCATAATAAATAATACAATTATAAGAAAGGTCCCTAGACTCTTTTGTCATAAACACAGAAAAATATGATTAAAATTGAAGCATATAAGCTGAGCATGAAATCAAGGAGGTGTCCCCATACAATCAGAGTTAAGGAGGGGGTGAGTGAATGTGGAGTGGTATGCCCCAGCTCATAGACTTGTTGCTTCCAGATAGAGGCCTCAAAACCTGAGGGGTATTCTAAAACCCTCTCTGGAAGGAAAGCTTGGGCTGAGATATTTAGGTAAATCTAGGAGTCAGAAAGGGTTGTGGAAACTTTGAAATGGAGACTAAGGGAATTCTGCCCATCGTCCCAGGTAAACAACAAGAAAGTTTATTATTATACCGGATCCTCAAAGTGAAAATTTGACCTGCAGGAAATCAAAATCGACATCTACACCATGCACAAAGAAATCTAAAGTCACATTGCCTGTGTGGAGAGTCCTGAAGCTGAGGAGTTGGTCTGGAAAAGGATCCAATTCTTTTCTAAAGCTGAGACAAGAGACAAGCACTGTGTGGGCTCCTTCCTCACACGGAACACTCTTCTACTGAGATACTCAGAATCGAAAATCGTACCAGAAAACAAGCGTGTGTGGATGTCGGCAGAGGAAAGCAGTAGGACCCAGTTTGGAATCACATGAAACAGATATTCACACATTCTGTCCAGAGTGTTCAAAAGAATGAGAGAAGGAATGCAGGTCACAGATGAAAACAAGAACAATGGAGTAGAGAGATTCTGAGGGAAATCTAGAAAATCATTTAGAAACAAAGTTCTGTCTGAATCTGTCCACTGGCACCTTGCTGCTTCTGCCCACCATCCTCGCCATCCTTCCAGCCTTATTCAGATGTCATTTCCTAGGGCATCCCTTGGCCAACCTCTGAGAGGACCAGGTTTCCTCTGTTAGAAACTCCCGTGGCTCCTCCCTTCTTTCCTGAAATTCTCAGCACAAGTCTACTTTCTTGCACGTCTTTGCCATATAGCTGGAGTGGAGGGCACAGGTCTGCCTTGATTCCCACCTCCTCAGTGCCAAGCTAAATGCTCAGCACATGGAATACTGACAGGGCAACTATATCCCTTGTCATTCTTGCTTACTTTTGCTACCTCTGGTAATTATTAAACACCTCTTCCACCCCTCTGCGCACAATTTGAGCAGTAAGTTTTATCAATGCTCTTAACACTGGCTGATAAATTTACTGAAACAAAATACCTAATTTGCTCTCTCCCTCCATTCCTGTTCCTCAGATCTCACAAAGGCCCTGGTTTTCTTTGTTCCCTCTTCCTTCTTTCTGATTTACACATTTCCTCCAGCCTTCATTCCACCTTATTTTTTATCTAGCTAGTTTAGAAGGAACTATTTCTTTCAAAATACTTTATTATACTATCTGTATTCATCCTTGCTTCATACTTATTCATGAAATAATTCTCTTAGTTTCTTAGCTTCTTTGAGTTTATTTTGTGATGCCTTTGTTCTAGGAGCAGGCATGTTGACACAGTTTCAGATTTATTGCTTCTAGTTTCAGCCAGGCCCTCTGGGTGCCTGGTAATGTTCTGGTGCCGTTCCTAACCTCATAGTTCCTCACAGCCCAGCCCTAGCATTGACCACACTGCATCAGGTTTGTGCTTATAAATCAGTTTGCCTCGTGAATTGCCTCTAGCTTTTTATTCCAATAGACTTTCACAGATATTCACATTGTGTAACAACTTTAGCACCTTAAAACTTTTACAAACATAACAAAAGAAGTCAATATACTTTATTCTTTTGAGATATGCAAGGCATGATAATAATTCAAACTATTGGTGCTTTACAATAGAATTCATCAATATTTTTATATTTGTATCTAATTGGCCTCGTGTGCCTTTCTAGTACCTGTTCTAAGAAGTCACAGTGGCACACTCCTGTGATCCTACTACCACTTGGTAGACAGAGGCATGAAGATTGTGTTGAAGGCCATTGTGACCTTCGTGATAGTCTTGTCACTTTAAGGCACCAGTTTACGTGTCCCTACATTGTTCTCAGCCTTAGCCTTTCATTTTCATCAAGTTTTCTTAACTGGGTCCTCATTACCCTCCCCATGTTGCCCCATGCCACCTCTGCTCGCTTCCTTCTTAGTGGTTGACAAGCTCTTGGCTACTGGTAGTTTTAAATCTTTCCTTTCGCTTATTAGCTAGATTTCTAGCTGCTTCTGGCAACCTGGAGCCTTTATCTCTTCAATGCAGATTAATTCTTGTCTGTGTAAATCCACTCACAAGCCAAGTGAGGTGTTGAACAGGAACAATAATCACCCAGGAAGTGCAACAGATTCTACCAGATTTTCTAAACAATGGTATTATTTGTCTCTGATTCAAGAATCTGAAAGATCCTAAAAAGGACTAAGAGCTTCTCTAAAACTTACTTACTTTCCCCTTGGAATTTAGAGAGAACAGTTATCAGCAAATGAAGAAGTGCTGTTGCAATGTTAAGTGGCGACATCACTGAGGAACAGCTTAAATTCACCCAACTGAGGAGATTCTATTCCTAGATCCTACAATTCTGCCAGCAAGAAACATAAGCTGGAAAGAAGAGTTGAAATTGGAGACTGCCAAGCCATCTTTGGCGACCATGTGGGCTCCATCTAGGTATACAGAAAGAAGAGCCACATTTATACGCAATGGGGTTCTTCTTACTCAACGGTCTAGGCTACTCTACTTTGGCACTTTACCAGGAAGCCTTCATTACCCCATCTAAACTGTGAGGGTCGGCTGATGTACTGAGAGAGACATTGGGAGTGACCAGGCTTGGAATTAATTCTGCTCTTTACCAAGTTAACCTGCATCTGTGTCTTCATCTGTGAAGTGAGAACACACACCTCACTGAGTTAAGATGAAGAATAACACAGTTACAGTAGCTGCCAGGACATCTGATATAAAATCAGCGTCATGGAAAGCAAGTTTCATGAAAACTGTCATTCCATTATTTGTTTCTTTTTCCCCCTCATTTTGTCTTCCTATTTCTTCACACATGTTGGATATCAGCACTTCAAATAGGAACCAAATAAAAACAGGTTTTAAATTTTAGTTTAAAAATTATGGGAACGGGCTGGTTTATTGACAGAAGTAGGCTGTTTCCATGCATCTATTTGATTTCAGGATGGTATCCAGCCTCATTCTTCAGCACCCTGAGTACCAAGGTTCATAAAGGGCACTCCTGAAAGAACAGAGTCCAGCCAAGTCAGTGGCTGCTTCAGTACACCAACAGCAGGACACGGTGGTGGGAACATGGTCACCCAGTAACATAGATTGCCCTTCACGGCAAAGACACACAGATCAGCATGTGAAGGGGGCAAAGAGAAGACAAATAACAGAGCCTTGACCATGCAGATATGCATGCCCACACTACCAGGATACTAGAAAATGGTTAGATATCAGACCTATAATGCCTTCATTTCATGGATAAAGGAACTGACTCTGGGAAGTGAGGAACTCGCTGAAGTTAGCACAGCCAGATCTCTCTACTGGGGCTCAGTGCGCTTGCCCTGGAAAATTCTAGGGACAGAATTTGTGCTTCATGTAGACATGCAGGGGGAGCATGGCCAAGGCACACAAAAGCTGTAAGTCAATGTAATCACTTCCAGTGTTGTAAAGAATGTTGGATTCACTATTAATCTTTTCTTATAAAAGTGTTTGAGAAGCCCACAAGTTGTGTACAGGACTATGCGCCTATCTTCTGGAGTTCCCCCTGGGAAAGAATTTTAGTGATACATTTTATTCTCTATAATTAGGTTTAGAATGGCAAACTCTCCTTGTAGAATATATACATTCCAGGAGTGAATGCTGATCAAAATCTTGGTAGCTCATATATAAAACCCTCAAGAAGTATATGAGTGGCCTACTAGAATCCTGAAAAGAATAAGGAGTGCAAATACAGAGCAGTAGATGTGCTCTCCAGCCCACATGTGATGGTATTTCTAAAGACATAGGAAGGCATCTGTAGCTTTTGGGAATCTGAGGCAAGAGGATCTTAGGTTCAAGGCTAGCTAAGAGGCTGTCTCAAAAACCAAACAAATAAAAATAATAGAGGAAAGGAAAATATTTCCATCTAAAATTTTAAACATTGTATTAAATTTTTCAGAAGAAAGTTAATGAAATCTAATAGTTAAGACAAAAAAAAATTGTAATTTCTCAAATTCTTCCTGAAGATACTCATCTGTAGCTCTCAAAATTCTTATATGGAATGTCTGATATCTCTACTTTCTGATTACATCATAGGTGCTAGCTTGTAATTTTGTAGGAAAAATGAAGAAAGTGTCTATATTAATAAAATGTACTTTTATAATATCCTTACCTGTGAAATATTTTTCTGTCATTTATCATATATTTTTATATATGTTATCATAGGGCAATGGCATTTATACTATGAGATACAGGAAAGCTGGGCAATCAGGAGAATTATAGTCAGTAAACTACAGGTAACACGCTTGTGGAACAAGGCCCCTTGGCAGATGCAGATAATCCATATGGTTTATGGGCATAGTGTTTATCTGTAATGTCAATATTACCATTGCTCTCAGCCCAGCCTTCTGGGTGGGTACTGTTGTTTGTAAGGGTGTTTCTGAGATCATCATAAGGATTGTCAGACTCCTTCTTCATAGGATCCCCATGTTTCTGCTCACAGTGACCTCAAAAGATCCTCACGGCCACATGGCTGCCCTACCACCCACCAGCATCTAGGGAGGAGCCAGCTTTACATGGCCACTTTATCTGGCCCAGATACGGATACACATTTTTTGTTCTTCTCCAAGGCCTAAGAAGTCCAGAGAGAGAGAGAGAGAGAGAGAGAGAGAGAGAGAGAGAGAGAGAGAGAGAGAAATATTCTCTAATGACTTGCAAGGCACAACATTGTCTTAAGACCCAATTGCGATGGGTGGTGTGCCGCATACCTTTAATCGCAGCACTCGGGAGGTGGAGGCAGGTGGATCTCTATGAATTCAAGGCCAGCCTCGAATAACTACAAAGTTAATTTTGGGACAGCCAGGATTGTCACACACACACACACACACACACACACACACACACACACACACACACACACACTCACACACACAAAACAAAACCTGTCTAAAAAACAAAACAAAACAAAACAAACAAACAAAAGACCTAATTGCTTCCTTCCAGTGTTTGTTTCAAAGAAATGTTCATTTACTTCCAAAGAACCCTGTAATTTCAAGATGTGGACTTGCCCTAAATTCCTAAGGAAAATGGGGCACATGTAACAAAGGTAAATCATCCAGTATCAGAAAGCCTGGTTCACTTTGCTATCCACAGTGGCAGCTAGTAGGGTGTGGCTGGCTTTGGACAGTGGTTTTCCAGCTTTAGCACTTGAAGTATTAAAAAAGAGCCTACAGGGCCAAGAACCACATTTTTAAAACTAGTGGAAGGGCATAGACCTAGGGAAAACATGACAAACTTCAACACCAGTCCATCTGATCCCACAGGTATCACGTGGTGAGGGCATACTGGCCCAGGAAATGCTACATTGCAATAAAAGGAAAATTGCTTTTATCTTAAAAATCTAGCAGTGTTCCAGATAAAATATCACTGTATGAAATGATGCTCAAATTTGCCAAAATTTCTCATGACATCAACTGAATTCAGATTTTCACAGAGAATAAAGAGTATAGTTTGCCAGACCCTTCTTAAAAGAGTAGCCTTTGTTCCTGTTTTCATATCTACCTGCTCTTGGGACAGCATGGATGGATCGAGGTTTGGTTTTTTTTTTTTTTTTTTTTTCTTTCACACCCTCTTCTGATGACTAGTTCTGTATTTATTTCAGGTTCTGCTAAGATGAAAGTTAGAGTGAGAGCTATATAGAGATAATGAGCAGGAGCGTTGTAGAACAAGCTGAATGACCACATTAGATAAAAGACCAGTAAAAAAGTTAACAAAACAAAATATCTTCCTCTTTTGGTAGGATGATTACTACATGTAGACTGCATCACAATCGTCAAAACTCTGCTTCCCCAAATTGTGACGTTGTAAACCATGGTCCCTAGGAAGATGACACTTGAAGCACAAACACTCCTGCCCATGACCTATTGCTGGCATTGGATGCCGGCCCTTTCTGCTGCCCTGACAGTCAGGCCTACCATAAGAAAGAGTGCAAGTCTCACTCCAGAAAGGCAGAGAATTCTTTGTGTGTTCCAGATACTCTTGTGGCTCTTCAAAACTTACAGGCAGGTGCAAACTCAGAAAATTTCTTCATAAATGATGTCTTTCTTTTTAGAAATGTTTGCTTGTCTGTTTACTTCTTTATATGTGTGTGCATTTATATACTGGTGGTGGTGGTGGTGGTGGTGGTGGTGGTGGTGTGTGTGTGTGTGTGTGTGTGTGTGTGTGTGTGTGCTCCTGTAGAGGCCAATGTTGACACTGTATGTCTTCCTCTATCACTGTCCACTTTATTTTTTGAGAAAGAGTTACTTATTGAACCTGAATCCCATCGATTTGACTGAACTGGCTGGCCAACAAGTCCCTGGGAAACTCCTGTCTCTGACTCAACCCTGGGATTTCGGGTGCACTCCACCATGCCCAGCTTTTTACATGGGCACTTGGGATTGGAACTCAGGTCCTCATGTTTTCACAGCAAATGCTTTCATGTCTTCATCCCTGCTATACCTAAGAGAGATTGGTAAACATCAATATGAATAATGCCACATAAGCCTCTAGAAGAGCAAGGAGCTACTTTGGGAACAAAGGAAGTTCTGATTATAAATAGGCACCACAGGATGGTTGGTAATGTCAAGGAGTTTACAGATGCAAATGGTTACTGGCCTGTGACCCCAACATCTCACCGAAAGGCCTACTTCCAAAACCAAACTTGAGGTTGAGTTTATCCATTGCTTTTCTATTTTCTACCTCAGAAATGAAACCAGATTCCTCCTCATAGCTGAGCCCCAATACTTGTAATCAAATTACTGAGTAGTTCATCGTCTCAAACACAAGACAACCTCAGAGTGCCCAGTGTCCATTAGCCATCAAGTGATACTGCATTAATAAACTCAAGCAGAGGTATGATATTACACTGTAAATGCATCTGGAGGAGCTGTATTATCATTCTAACCCAGTCCATGTGCCAACATCATTTCTTTTAACCCTAGGTGGACTAAGCTAAGTATTTACACATTAAGCCTTTCAGGAGCAGCCTAAGTTACCATGTAAAGCTCTTGAGAAGTTAGTAATAAACCTCCCTAGGTCTTCAGTGTTTGTATGTAAGAATGAAACAGATAAAGAGGGAATAGAGAGGCAGTCTTCATGTGTGCACACAAACAAACATAAACCCTCAAAGCATAATAACTTCTGTGTTTGTTTACACATTTTACAGAAATTCACTTTTGCTTAATCAGCACGTTTAAAAATTTCCCCTTGTTGCTACATTTATGACAATTACTTCCTTTCTACTTCTGCATATTAAGACATGGCATATCCCCCCAGGCTATATTTGAAAGTTTTAGTAGGATTTTATATAGGAGGTTATTAATATCCATTACTATATAAACCCATTTTCCCTTGCTTTTACAGACAAACTGACTTCAGGAACCCATTTCCCATGGAGGGATACTCTCTTAGCCTAGATACACAGGGGAGGGCCTAGGCCCTGTCCCAAATAACTTGACAGATTTTAATGATTCCCTCATGGAAGGCTCACCACACGTGGGGAATGGATGAGTGATGGGATGGGGGAGTCGTTGGGGGTTATGGGAGGGAGAGGGAACTGGGATTGATAGGTAAAATAAGATTGTTTCTAATTTAAATAAAATTTATATAAAATTTTAAAAAGGAGGGAGAGATCACACTCTAAAACAGGAAGCCAGAGAGACTGTGGGGAGCCAGTTTTAATCTTTGTATAAACTGTGTGTGTGTGTGTGTGTGTGTGTGTGTGTGTGTGTGTGGGGTGGGTGGTGTGTGTGTGTGTGCCTGTCCGTGTACCCTTATGTGTATTAAGTTGCCTTAGGTTTAGATAACAAAATGCTGCATTTATTTTATTTTAATTAATTTAATTAATTAATCAATGTTTCCCTGCCCAATCAGAATTCTCCTCTTCCTAGTATCTCCCCATGTTCCCCTCTTCTCTCTCCCCATCTACTACTTCTCTTTTCTTTTCAGAAAAAGGCAGGCTTCCCATGTATATCAGCCAGCCATGGTGTATCAAGTTACAATGAGACTAGGCACCTCTTGCCTATTGAGTCTGTACGAGGCAACCACTAGGAGCAACGGGTCCCAAAAGCAGGTAGCAGAGTCAGAGATATTGCCTACTCCCACTGTTAGGAGTTCCACAAAAAGACCAAGCTACACAACTGTAATATAGGTAGAGAGGGCCTAGGTCAGTTCAATGGAAGTTCTTTGGTTGTTGGTTCAGTCTCTGTGAGCCCCTATTGTAAGACCCCCGGAAGCTCAGGCCTCCAGAATCTTTTCCCAGGACTGCGGCTACCCCAACCACCAGGGAGGAGGCAGAAACTTGATGCAAACAGCAAGAGGCTTTAATGAAAGGTAGACGTTTGTACAAATGGGCTCTCTCAGCATGCAGGCTAGAGAGCAGCCCTGTCCCCCAGGCACAGGCGTTTTTAAAGGCAAAATCCGTAAGCTTAGGGAGGGGCCTCGACTCTCTGTCCATTGAATACGTGACCAGAGTCATGGGTTCCTAGGAAGCCCTTTGTCTTGAGGGGAGGCCTGGGAATCAGATGGCCTCCTGACCCCACCAGTTGTAAAACCTGCAGACCTCAGGATGTGCTAACTAATGGTAGCTATCTCTCTGTTTCACAGGGACCCTTAATTGTTTATGATTGACACATTGGCCAGTGGGGCAATCTGTTTCCTTCATGAGCCCCTCAGGTAGGGTGGCCATCTGGGAATTCTTGGTACCCAGTTATCTTATGGCCTTGTAAGGGAGTAATTGCTGGTGGCTGGCAAATTCCAGGCACTAAGTCATAGTAGTAGCCTTGGTCAGTTTCTGGGCTATATTTCTTTGCTAATTTTTAAGTCTTTCACTATGAGCCTAGGTTAGTTGATTCTGGGGGGTGGAGGGTTTAGCTAAGCAACAATCTATGAGTATAGCAGAAAATCATTAGGGATCATTTCATTGACTTTCTTTTTCTTTTTTGCTAGTCATGTTTGGTTCTATCCTATATCTCTGGACTATCCATACTCTGGGTCCTGGCCCCTCTAGGCAGTGTCAAGGATGGGCTCCCTTTCATAGTATGGATCTCAAGCTGGACCAGTCATTGGTTGGCCACTCCCATAATATCTGTGCCACCTGTATCCTAGAATATCTTGTAGGCAGAACAAATTGTCAATCAGAGTTTATATGGATGGGTTGGGGTCCCAGTCCCTCCACTGGAAGTCTTGCCTGATTACAGGAGATAGCCGGTGTTGTGGGACAATCTTTTTGTACACTGTGAAGATGTGTCTCTGTTTAACATCATCTGCCAAGGCATCTTCTGATTGGTTTAATAAAGAACTGACTGGCCAATTGCTAGACAGAAGAGGCTAGGTGGGACTTCTGGGGAGAGAGGAGAACTCAGGAAGAATCTGAGAGGTGGGGATTTGCTAGTGAGATTCGGAAGAAGTTGGATGTACAGTATGGAGGAGAGGTGTCGTGACCCGGCATGTCTCAGCTCCAAGCCACGACAGCCGTGAAGTTCTGCCTGAGTAGGGGTGTGTGGACCTGGAAACTCCCAGCAACCCAGCATCTATAAAGACCAAACACAGGCATCTTGTCATGTTTAGAGAGCTCTCAGTTCCATAGTGTAAAACTAGAATCTTTTCTTTATTTACCATCTTTTTGACTGTTTCTTAGCCATCCTTCCATGGCCACGAAGAGATCACTTCTTTCCTTCTCTTCTCCTCTCTCTTAGATTGCTCCTCACCCTCTGTCCTCCTTGTTACTTACACACCTAGCACCTCTGCCCAGGTGCAGGTCTATTCAGATGCTTAGGCCCATAGAGATGCAAACTAGGAGACATTCCCCACTGAGGCCATGTCATTCAATAGCAAATCAGTTAGCATCCTCTATTCAATGCAGACAGGAGCTCCTGGTTCCTGGAACCCCTGGAAATCACTCCCTACAGAGAAGTAATGAGTCACGTGGCAGAGTATAAACTAATATAAGGAGGCTGTAAGAGCTAGTTGGGAACTAGCTTAAGCTAAGGCCAACCTTTCATAATTAATAAGAAGTCTCTACCTCATTATTTGGGAGCTAGTGGTCAAAAGAAAGTCTAACTACAGGCCAGTTCTAGCTAAGTATCTCCCATTGCTAGGAGTCTTAGCTAGTATCACCCTCATAGATCCCTGGAAATTTGCATTGTATTAGATTGCTGGTCTTTGAGACACCTGCCTCCAGCGGTAATGGAGAAACTTGGGTATGGCTAACTGTATATGGACTGGCTTCTAACTGGCTTCTGTCACTTTTTAATAGATTCGGATAAAATATACCCTTCTCAGATCTCTGAAATATTAATGGTTGTCAACTTGGCAGCATGAGACAGTCAAATCCACTATAGATTCTAGTCAGCATGTTAGCTGATAAAGTAGTGACTACCTATTTGTTCAGGCACAAGCTCAAGGTTTTCAAGTTTATTTTGGTTGTCATCTAAGTACAAACATAAAGGGCTTTTCATCAGGCCAAAGGCACCTCTGTCCAGTCCATACCTGGCTCTCTGGACAGAAGAAAAATGTACATGCTTATAGCCCAAATCTGTAGTTTTTGCTAGGACTCAAAGTTATAAATATGTTCCTGCTGTTTGAACAGATATCCAGATATCTGCTTTTTCTGCACTGTGGGCTTCAGTAAATAAGTTTTAAACCTCTGTTCCTAGTTTAAACATGTCTTAAACAGGTTTCTGCTTCTGGCAGACATCTGAGTATCAGTCGATGACTACAGGCTGTTCTAAGTAGACTGCGAGCCCTGGACTTGCCGTGGATGTAAACCAGTCCAGCTGATGTGGACAACCCCTGTCTCTGCAACAGTCTACCAAAAGCCCCTGATGAATTCCCCATTGCCTAAATTCCTTTTTTTTTTTGCTTTTGACTAGCATTTCAACCTTCTGGGGTCCCTAACTTCGGCCCAAAATCAGCAGGAAGTAGTTTGGTAAAGAATTTGACGTCCATTTTCCCTGGTTAAAATGCTAAGTCAGGAGGGACTCTCTTGCATGGGGATGCCAATATCTCTCACTCCCTGATGGGGGCGCTAGAGAGACAGCAATTCCATGATTGGAATTTCCAAAAAAGAAAATGGGGAAATGAAGGGACCTGCTCCCCTTTCGGCAGCCATAACAGCCAAACACGTGCTTGCCATGAACTTGCCTTGGTCACTTAGAGGTCAGATGCCTGGTCTCGTGACAAGGAACCCATCAGAAGTTAGTCACTAGAAAGTCAGATGCCTGCCTCATGACAAGGAACCAATCAGAACTTAGCTGGTGGCGCTATGCTTTATGACTCTGGGTGTGCTTTACAGACAAGCACACAGCAATGACGTAGAGAGCATAGCAAGCACCCTGGGAGGGCCTATGGACCATAATAGCCAGTTGACCAATCAACACAGGGCAAGCCCTCCATGCCTGGAGGCACACCAATAGTGAGCCTCCAGACACTAGACACTCCCCTTACACTGTCCTATAAGATCTCTTGGGAGGCCCTAGGAGCCGTCTTTTGCTAGCCATCTGCCATGGCAGGTGGGTGAAAGACCGGAGCTAACATGGGGTTAGCTCGTTAAATTACAATAAAGCCTCGTGCAGTTTGCAGCAAGCTCTCAAATCTGCCTCGTGATTGGGGTGACCGCAGTCGTGGCCTGGGACCCTGGATACTTGAGTTTTCAGGGGTCTAACAGTTTCTAGCTCATCCCAGAGATGCCCCTGATTCCAGTTGTCTTTCCCAGTATTCTCTCCTTCCATCCTCCCCCAATGTGTTCCCTCCTGTTCCCATGCTCACCCCCCCATCCAGACCTCTCCCTTCGTCCACCTGTGATGTCTATTCTATTTCCCCTTCACAGAAAGATTAATGTGTCCCCATTGAACCTTCTTAGTTACTTAGCTTCTGTGGATTATAGCATGGCTGTATTTTATTTATGGTTAATATCTACCTATAATGTAGTGAATACCAACTTTTTCTTTCTGGGTATGGGTTGTGGGCTCCCAAACAAGATAGGGGATGGTAGAGCTATCCCCTACTCTCTCTTCTATCATGTTCAGTGTATCTGGTTTTATGCTGAGTTCTTTAATCCACTTGGACTTGAGTTTCATGCAGAGTGATAGATATGGATCTATTTGCATTCTTCTACATGCTGGCATCCAATTAGACCAGCATCATTTGTTGAAGATGCTCTTTTTCCATGGTATATATCTGGCTTCTTTATAAAAAATGACGTGTCCATAGGTATGTGGATTTATGTCTGGGTCTTAGATTCAGTTCCATTGATCAACCTGTCTGTTTTTATGCAAATACCATGCAGTTTTTGTTACAGATCTATATTACAGCTTGAAATCAGGGATGGTGATACATCCAGACATTCTTTTATTGTACGGGATTATTTTAGCTATTGTGGGTTTTTGTTGTTGTTGTTGTTGTTTTGTTTTGCCATATGAAGTTGAGTATTGTTCTTTCAAGTTCTGTAAAGAATCAAGTTGGAATTTTGATGGGAATTATGTTGAATCTGTAGATTGATTTTAGTAAGATGGCTATTTGTTCTGTTAATCCTACCAGTCCTTGAGCATGGGAGATCTTTCCATCTCTTGATATCTTCTTCAATGACTTGAAGTTTTTGCCATATAGGTCTTTCACTTGTTTGGTTATATGTTACCAACATGTTTTATATTGTTTATAGCTATTTTGAAAGCGTTGTTTCCCTGATTCCTTTCTCAGCCCTTTTATCATTTATCATTTGTATATAGGAAGGCTACTGGTTCTTTTTTTTTTTAGTTTATTTTGTATCCAGATACTTCACTGAAGGTGTTTATCAGTTGTAGGAGCTCCCTGATAGAATTTTTGGTGTTACTTTATGTATACTATCATATCTTCTGCAAATAGTAGTACTTTGACATCCTCATTTCCAATTTGTATCCCCTTGATCTCCTTTAGCTGTTTTATTGCTAGCTAGAACTTCAAGTACTATATTGACTAGATATGGAAAGAATGGTCATCTTTATCTTGTCCCAGATTTCAGAGATTTATAATGTTTTTATTTGTGTGTGTGTGTGTGTGTGTGTGTGTGTGTCTGTCTGTCTGTCTGTATGTATGTATGTGTACTTGTATGAGAGCCCATGTGTGCTACGCAGGGAAATGGAAGTCTCTTTCCACCATGTGGACCCTAGGGATCAAACCCAGGTCATCAGGCTTGGTAACAAATGCCTTTACCTGATGAACCATATGGACCTTCTGGAAAACAAAGATTTTGGTTTTTTTTTTTTTTATTACGATTTTATGTGTGTAAGTGTTTTGCCTACATGTGCACCAGCACCATGTGCATGAAAATACTCATAGAAGTGAGATGCCCTAGAACTGTACTTACCAAAGGCTGTGGGCTTGTAGGTGCTGGGAATTGAAGCTTGGTCCTCTAGAAGAGCAGCCAGTGGTCTTACTGAGCCATCTCTCCATCCAACAATGAAGACTTTCTACCATCTACCAGTTTTTACCATGTCTACCATTCCTCTAGGTAAGCAGCAAGCCAATTACTTTAATCAAATTAGAAACAAGATAAAAGACATAAATCTAATAACTTGAAGCTATAAAAGTCCTTGCACGTGTATCTGTGTAAAACAGAGCAAGTAGATTTAATGAAGTATTATAGTAGAAGCACGATTCAAAGTGGAAACATGTGCGGGTAGTACTCAATCTGATGTGCAAAATACTGTTTTCTCTAACAAAGAAACCCTGCTTCTTGGTGTGGATAATCAGTTATATCTTGTTATAGTTTGCATCTTAATTGTGGCCTAAAGACTAGGTTTCCAGGAAGGAGCTTTTGGGAAGTTTTGGAGACTTAAAAGAACGGGCCCAGTGAGCTGGCTTTAGGTCACTTGGAGAGTGCCCTTGAGGAAGGTTGGGGGACCTGTCATTCACCCCTGCCTTGCTTTTTTTTTCAAGCTTTACTTGATAAGGATTTCAGAGACCCCAAATAAAGTTCTATAAAACTTCCATGCAAATTGGCATCCACTTCTCTTCTGAAAGAGACATCAGCTCCACTGAAGGAAAAAAAGACATGTAGCTTCTGTCACTCTAACAAAATACCTGGGACAATCAACTTATAAGGGAAGGGAGTTTACTTAGCTTACAGATGGGGGTTTTAGACCATGATTGATTGGCCTTGGCAGGGCCATCCACGGAAACACCAAAGAAAGAACAGATTAGTCTAAAACGCATAAAATGCTTAAAATTTACAGAAAATGTTTTCACAGTGAAATCAAACATGGTAATAGCCAAAGCAGTTGGGTAGTTATAGACAAATTGATGATAAGCCTATTCTGAAACAATAGAATCTGCCCAGCTTCTACCCAGCTAACCCACTATCCTTGTCAAGAGTGGAATGAGGCTAAGATGGGAGGGTATCATTAAGTAGCTTGAGTTATCCTGTGCTGGCTCTGCCAAGCTTGGCCATGTGACCTAGCAACCTGTGGGAGTTAGGGTACTTCATTTGTATGAGTAAAACATGCTTATGATTTCACTGTCTTCAAAAGAATGCCTTTGATGTATGACTGCTGTCCCTACTACATAAATTGCTTGACAAAGACACCTAGTTTACTTATATATGTGCTATGAATATGTATATATGTATTTATAATACATATATGCATACACATATACCATGCACATAACTTTTGTGATACCAGCACTGCTAAACACACGGCAAGGAAAGTTTCCTAATAACATAATCACTCTCATCTTGTGGGGATGCCATCCAAGAGATGCTGCAGCCTATGCATGGTATCTCCTGGAGTCCTGCAGAAAACAGCTGGCATGTATGCAGTTCTATTTCTGGACGTGGACATTCATCTTTTAACCTGAGGACACGAAGACATCAATATCATTCTTCACAGCTGTGGTCAGGTATCACACAATGTTCTGCAGTTGGTGTGTGTTACTTTTGTCTGTGGAGCCAGTCTGTGCTTATCTTAGGCAGCACCAGTTTTCCTTCAATATAAATCGGTGTGCATCTGCCCCACTTTGTAGGAGCTGAAGAGAAGCCCATCTTACGTGTCTTGTAATTTAACTAGTCCCTTACTTACAGATTTCTGAATTACAGCTAACTTTTTGTTAGAGTATGTGGTTGCCCAGTGAAAGGCTATCATTTCTTTTATACTGAAAGATTTTCATTGGAAATCAAATCCATTGATTAGTTTTGTAACTAAGATATATTGACAAAATACAAATTATTATTTGAATATCTTTATTAGTTGTTTGACAGACACTCACATCCAGCCCTAAACATGTGTTTTTAAAAGCCAGTAAATACTTGCTATATGCCAGGATAATCCTTTAACTACAAAAGCCTGTTTCAGATGGTTAGACTTTCTTCTTTAACACCATCAGTCAAAACTGGTTTTCAATATGAAAGACAAAAGGAGATTCTGAAGTGATGAGAAAAAAAAAGGAATTCATATTTGCAGTTATTCTAATTTTGGTACTTGGTAGGAAGCAACATCTGTTAAAAAAGAAAATAGGGCCACCCTGTCAGCAAGAAACAGAAGCTGACTAGTAAATGAGGAGGCAGGGAGAGGTGTGCTGTGCAAGCCCCTACATCCAAAAGACCCATGTGCTAGCAAGGTTGTGAGGGCACCTCCACAAATAGTCTGGTAGCAGGAGTGAGACCCTGGAGCAGGGAACCTGGGGACAGAGCTTCCTCTTCCTCCAGGTGGTATGGCTTCTCATCCTACCTTGGAAAATGTGTTCTTTCTGGCCATCAATGTCCTTCCTGGGACTTTCTTCTACCCTTTCACTGGTATTTGGTTTTTTAGACTCAGCTGGGGTTTGGGACCTTGAGATTTGAAGAGTTAAACACAAAGTGATTTCTTGAACCAGTTTTTAGACCATCTGAAACCAAGGAAAGGTTAAGTGACTTATCCCCAGACACAGAGATTTTACAAGCTATTGTGTGGCTAGTATAGTATCTTGTTTCTCACCTCTCCAGCTAATGACACAGCAAAATGACAGAAGCTGTGTTTACTGATTGACTTATGGAGCTGGTTCAGGGCTGGTATCAGAGAGCTTCGTGAATTTCAAGTGAGGAAAATGCTTTTAGTTTGAGAGTTTTCCAATACTGGGATTTAGATGCTGGCGACAAGAGCATTTCGGATGAAGACCACTGGGCCCTTGCGTTGTCTCTTCTTCTTCTTCTTCTTCTTCTTCTTCTTCTTCTTCTTCTTCTTCTTCTTCTTCTTCTTCTTCTTCTTCTTCTTCTTCTTCCCCTTCTCCTTCTTCTCCTCCTCCTTCTCCTCCTCCTCCGCCACCCTCCTCTCTCTTTCTGGTTTTGTCAAGACAGGGTTTCTCTGTATAATAGTCCTGGCTGTCCTGGAACTCACTCTGTAGACCAGTCTGGCCTTACACTCACAGACATCCTCCTGCCTCTGCCTGAGTCTTGGGATTAAAGATGTGTGTCACCACTGCTTGGTCAGGCCGGCCACTCTCAAATATATCTTGGTTATAGCAAAGACTCTAATTTGGTTCTAGTATTTCAGTTTATGATTATGGAGGCCATGATGGAGAGATGAGGCCATGTAGGAGGTGGGCTCCCTGACACACCCTTATACACCTTTGTGAATATCTTTGTTTGAATCATGGTGACACTCTTAGTATATGGTGGGCCATGTGGCCTTCACAGAGTCTTTTAATAGCAAGCTGTTAGATGAAATATTTAACACTGTGGCCTAACCAGAGTGTGCAAAGTGTGGGTGTGAGGGTTTTCATTAACTTTATCTGACCTAATGTATTGGGACCTCTTAGCATGGGGCCCAGTGGACAACTTGCTCCATATCTGATTCATCAGCTCTAACTTCCAGACATAGATAGGACCCAGAAAATCTAGAAGAGTCAGAATGAAGACAAGAATCTACTATTTGAGTAAGCCAAGAGTAAAGTGAATTCTACAGAGCTCTCCACCTCTCTGTGCCCTCTCTCTGCTTCTTGACAAAGGTCATGCCCATTATTGAACAGCACTAAAACATGGTACAGAGAAGGAATGAGGATCTTTTCCTACAGAAATCTTTTACAGAATTTACAAGGGAAGAAGTTACTTTACTGAATCCTATCGACCCAGAATTGCACTCAAAACTGCAAACAGATGTTATCAACCTATATCCACATGTTGCTTCCAACAGTTATAGTGGCTATTTGTTTTCAAGTTTGCTTTCAACACACTGGCTGCTTTCAGTGAAATTTGTTAGACTTAGTTATCACACACCTCCCACCACTACAGTATTCTGGATCAGGGACATGGACAATGAACATAGTTTAAGATTAAAGCTGTGTATTCAGCTTAGCTTGTAAAAGCTGATTACATGGGAAGTTCAAAGTGCAGTCAGGTTTGTTGTGGAATATTATTTTAACTTGGCAAAGATACATTACACTTTTTTATGCTGCAGAATATTTAACTGGGCAAGGGTGTGTTACATTTATGCTGCATTTGTTTAACAATATAAAGATGTGTGTTTAATTATGTAAAGATGTGTTACATTTGTTTCACCTTGCCTGCCTAAGGCACCTTATTGGCCTAATAAAAAGCTGAATGGCCAATAGCTAGGCAGGAGAGGGATAGGTGGGGCTGAGGGCAGAGAGAATAAATAGGAGGGGAAATCTAGGCAAGAGAGGAGAGAGAGAAAGAGAGAGGGGGAGGAGGAGAGGACGAGAAGAAAGAGAAGAGAACCAGGAGAAAGAGGGCGCACTCCTGGGGCCAAAAGCCAGGCAGCCACCAGCCAGATAGACAGGAGAAGCAGTGACAGTAAGATATGCAGAAGGAAAGAAAACTAAAAAGCCCCGAGGCAAGAGGTAGATAGAGATTAAGAGGTTACTTTAAGTTAAAAGAGCTATCCAGAAACAAGCCTAAGCTAGGCTGAGCATTCAAAACTAATAATAAATCTGTGTCATGATTTGGGAGCTGGTTGATGGCCCAAAAGAAAAAGCCCCAAAGAAAGGCTCGTTACAGTTTTCTTAACGACAATTTAAATTAGGGACCTGGGGTTGGTATGTAAAATAAAAAAAATAAAAATTTTTAAATAAAAAGCATGGGAGTGTTTATGTGGATGCATAATTGAAAGGCCTGGGAGAGTTTATCCAATAATAAATTACTTTTTAAGTTTGTAAGCTATTTGAGGCTCCCAGTATCAAGAGTTACTGCTGGATGTTAAAAAACTATCATTCTTCATATATCTGAACCATACATATAACTAAACCATTTATGTGCATATTTTTTAAAATGTTACGTGTTTTAGTAAACTTAGGAGAATAATTTATGTCTCAGGATTTCAAAGCACATACCCTTAAGATTTTAGTACTAATTATTCATCCAATATTTTCCTTAAGCACAGTTTTCTCTTAGGGATTTATATCAGATTAGTTTTATTGGAAAGTTATAAACAAGGGGAAACAGAAATCATTGATTGCTCTTGGTATTTTATTTAAAATATGAACTTCTTTACCCTTTTTTCATAAAAGTATATTCTTACTCAGGGAACCATTTAGCCTCACCTGAGAGGAAAAGAAGTTTGTAATTTGGTATACAGTTATTTCAGAATATAAAATATGAAGTAAAAGGATGAAATAAAAAGGATGTACTTGATAGAATGATCTAGATCTCCCTCCAGATATGATCTTTCAAGCTGCTGAAGTTGCCAGACATAATCAGCATTGCTCATATTACTATTTTTCTTCAAGCATTTCTATTAAATGGACCTCTGCTATTCTGAGTGAAAGTTTTGGCACTGGTCAGCTTCTATTTTTATACATTGCTCTTTGCTTTTGTGTTTAGCAGAAGTCCTGAGCTAAAGATTCACTTTTATTCTTTTACCATATCTTAGCTCTTCTACCTGCCTATTGAGTTTCTTTTTTTTTATTCCAATTAATCTTTAGACCTAGAAGTCATCATTTGTTTCTGCTTTTGTATAAATTTGTGTTCTCTCTTCTTGCTCTAGAATGAAGTACTTTAAAAATGAGGTCTTGTTACCAGTATCAAAATGCATTTTCTTTTGCCCTATGACTCTCATTTTGTGACAGTGATTTCTCGGTGACCATTCCGAAGATGATATCATCTTGGTAACATCAGTTCCTGCTACATTTACCATTGCCTTTGTGTCCCCACCCATGGGTGGGTGGGGGAGTGCGGAGTTTGCATGTGAGAAAGGTGGTAAAATGCGACTCTCGGCTGCACATTATCACCTGGGTACCCTCTCTTCATCCAGAACATGGCCAGGTATTTATGTCAGCTGTCACCTCTTCTAGTGTCATGCCCACCTGGAGATGAACACTGTTATTACAGGCTGTTGATTATAAAGCATCCTTGATTTTATTGCTGTTATTGTCTTTTTGCTAGTGGTTTTGGTGGGGGGGGGAGTTGCACAGCCCCAGACAGCATCCATTGTCACCCATTCTGCTAATGATTTCTCTCCAGTCCTTTGCTCGCCAAGGTTGGGTTGAGCATTTATATAACCTGCCTTGTTGTTAAGAATGTTTAATCCACCATAAACCTCATTTTAAAAGATAAAAAGTAAGAAACATTTCCCCCTAGCTGTACCATACGTCAGGACACAAAATGTCTATACAAGTTTAAGAAAGGTAAAATCATATCAAATATTTTTCCCAACCACAAAACTATGAAACTAGAAAGCAACTATAGGACAGTGGGAATATATTTCAATGGTAAGGCACTAGCCTAGGATAAGAAATGCCCAAGAAATGCTCTCTCCCTGACAGGGAGAAAAAGAGAAGCAATAACAGAATGAAAGAAAGAGGAAATGGGAGGGAGAAAGGGGAGAAGGAAACCAGAAAAGTTGCTTATTCCTGAACATCCAGTTTCTGGGTCAGAAACTCAAAGGGGAAATGAAGAAGTATCTTGAGACAAATGACAATGAAAAGAAAGCATGTCAAACCTGTGGCAGATCCAAGAAGGAACTGAACAATCAGAAATGCTTCCATCAAAAAGAAACTCTCTTTCCCATATGTATCACAAATTTCAGACTGTCTGCTAGTGTTGCTCCAAATCCACATAAATAAAATGAAGTTTGTTGGGGTTTGTTGTTGTTTTCTGTGAATCACTAGAGATCTTAAAGGATAATCTGTCTCCATTCCATCATTCCATCCTAGTCCTTGGGCACCATTTACATTCAGCCTGAAAACAGTGAAGAGTGGAGGGAACATGGAGCTTCCAGGCTTTGACGAAGTACTTCAGGACCTAGATGGCAGAGATTTTCACCTTCCCATCCAGGAAAACAGCCTAGCACAATCCATCTTCCAGGGAACTCTTAGTCACTCTAGGCAATGGTTTACCAGTAACTTTTAATGAAATGGGAGCAGAAAAAAATGATTGAGAAGTGGTCTGTGTGTTATCATAATACTGCTCATTGGGTGAAAATTGCATTTGTGAGCAAATCTGGCACTGCCTAGCAACTGTCTCCAGGCAGAAGGGGCTGGGACCCAGCTGCCACTGCCTTTCCAGGAGCCAGCAGCCTGTTTGCTTGCGAACACTGACAGGGTATCTGTTTTGGGAAGCTGGAATTCCAGTGTTAAGGTACAGTCCTCAGCAACTCTTAATTCTAAATATTTTTGTTTGTTGAACAGTATTAACTACATTCTATCCGTCTCTGTATAAATATAAGATTTTGAAATAGAGCACAATGTCTGAAGGTAAGGTTGTAGTATTTTTTAAACATGGCAATTCCTTTTCAGCCTAAACTGTCACTTTCTTAAGAGGTCTAGGACTCTATTTCATTCACACATACTTTTGCTAGCACGGGGTGTGATATTAAATATGCCACCAGACTCCTCACAAAACTCCAAATAACCAGTCCCCAGCCTTCCTGAGTAACCACTACTTCCACTCTGGTGGTGACCTTCACTTCAGCTTTACCCTTGCTTCAGGACCTAGCTAAGTTGACAGCAGTGATTCAGAAGTTAGAAAGAAGACTGTGGGAGGAGTAGAATTCTCTCTATGGAGAATAGTACTTAGAAATTTAGAGGCATTTAGTCAATACTGTAGCCTCCAACTGGTTGGGTACTTTTGAGCAGTCAGCCTCTCTGGTGCTTTAAAAATGTTTTATTCTTTGAGAATTTCATACACATCTTCAATGTGTTTCTGGCATGTCATGTCAAATTCCCATTTCCCTGCCACCTCTCAGAATCTCCTCTACCGTATCTCCTTCCCAGCTTCAAGTCTCTCTCTCTCTCTCTCTCTCTCTCTCTCTCTCTATCTCTCTCTATCTCTCTCCTCTCCTCTCCTCTCCTCTCCTTCTCCTCTCCTCTCCTCTCCTCTCCTCTCCTCTCCTCTCCTCTCCTCTCCTCTCCTCTCTTCCTCTTTCTCTCCAAACCACTTTAAATAACTCCAGTATGCCTGTATGCACATGGGTGTAGGACATGGACAACCTACCAGGGGTCACTCCCCTGAAGAACACTACTCTACATCCCCAGCTGTCATCAACCACCAAGAGCTACTCAGCTAGGGGTGGAGCCAGGCGAGCCCCTACTCTACTCACATTGAAGTTTTGCTGACTCCAACTTGTACCACATTTATTTACTTAGTTAATTAAGTGATAGTCCATGTGACCTTGCTCCTCAATATTTGAATATCTGACACCTAAATCACACTCCTCTACCTCATACTCTTGCCACTACCCTTTGATCATCTCAGCCAACATTTCCGTGCCAGATTTCTGTTGTAATGTCCATAACTTCAGAGCCCATCTTTCTAGCTCCTCTTGACTGGCTCCTAAATTTTATCTCTTAATACTTTTAAAAATCTTTACTAAACTGTGTTGTTTCAGCTTGTACACAGAAGACAGGTTTGTTTTATGACAAAAGCATACATTGTGTCGTGTACATAAACACTAAAATCCTTTATGCTCTACTGGCCAAAACAGAGTTACATGGCTGAGTCTGGATACAAAGAGAGGAGAAGCATAATTCTTAGGGAGAAATTTTAAACTGCTCTGTCCATTGGGTGGGTGTCCTGCCAGCTCCCAAACAATGACACAGAGATTTCTTATTAATTATGAAAGCTCAGCCTATAGCTTATGCTTTTTTTCTAACTAGCTCTTATAACTTAAATTCCCCCATTTATATTAATCTGTGTTCTGCCATGTGACTAGTGTCTGTTACCTCTCCTCCTGCACATCCTGCTTGCTTTTCATCTCCCTGGAGTCTTTGCCTTTCTCCTCCAACTCTTTGTCCCCACAAGTCCTGCCTAACCTCTTCCTGCCTAGCTGTTGGCCACTCAGCGTTTTATTAAACCAATCAGAAGGCACCTTGGCAAAGACACATCTTCACAGAGTGCACAAATATCCCACAGCAGGTGAGACAGAATCTACTCCAAACACGGGGATCCCTGCCTGTGTAAGATCTAAAGAAACATGTCTGCAGGTATATCTTCCACTTAAGAGAAATACACTAAAGGGAGACTCTTCTCACCATTTCCAGGCTCACTTAAGAAGCACACATGAACTGAAAGAGAAATCCCTCATTGTGACGTATATTTCTGAGAACATGCATGGCTTTTCAGTGTTAACTACCACAGGGACAGCCAACACAAAGGGCAATACAAGGAAGCAGGCATTTTTCTACCCCAGTTTCTTATGATTTGCTCCCAATAAAGAAGAAGTAGAGAGTCAGAAAGTTCCTGGAAACTACTATGGCCATTCTTTCTCATTCTAAGCCACAGAGTTTTTCTTTTTTTTTATTTGAATTGGAAACAAGACTATTTTACATGCCAATCCCAGTTCCCTCTCCCTTCCCTCCTCCCTTACCACCCCTCCCACAACTAAAACCCTACCTAGCACATATCCTTAGAGCTCCCCAGGGAGGGTGAGGCCTTCCATAAAGGGTCATCAGACTCTATCATATCCTTTGGGATAGGGCCTAGGCCCACCCCTATGTGTCTTGGCTCAGGGAGTATCCCTCTATGTGGAATGGGCTCCCAAAGTACATACCTATGCTAGGGATAATACTGATCTACTACAAGAGGCCCCATAGTTTTCTGAGATCTCCTCACTGAAACCCATGTTCCTGGGGTCTGGATCAGTCCCATTGTGGTTTCCCAACTATCAGTCTGGGGACCAAGACCTCCCTGTTGTTCAGGTCAGCTGTTTCTATGGGTTTCACGAGCCTGGTCTGGACCCCTTTGCTCATCACTCATCCTTCTCTGCAACTGGATTCCAGTTCAGTGATTAGTTGTGGGTGTCTGCTTCTACTTCCACTAGCTTCTGGATGAAGGCTATAGGACGACATATAAGTTAGTCATCAATCTCATTATCAGGGGAGGGCATTCAAGGTAGCTTCTCCTCTGTTGCTTAGATTGTTAGTTGGTGTCATCTTTGTAGATCTCCAGACATTTCCCTAGTGCCTGATTTCTCTTTAAACCTAAAATGTCTCCCTCTATTATGGTATCTCCATTCTTGTTTTCTTCTATTCTTCTCTCGACTCAACCTTTCTGTTCCCTCATGTCCTCCTCACCCCTCCAGAGTTTTTCTTAAGGAAGAAAAAGTGAGGAACTAGTGGTTGGAATAACTGAATGGCTGTGAACTCTCTCCATGTTGTTAAAGAAGAATCTACAACACAAAGATTTAAGAGCAAGATGGAAGAAAGAAATAGAGGTGGGGAAGTCCAGCAGGGAGGGGGAAAGGTGACAATAGTGTATATCAAGTAGATTGGAATAAAGGGAGCATCCCTAGTATTAGTTGAAAGAGCTTGAGATGTCAGTAGAACCCGAATGCCAGAAGGGAAGGTTATCTAGAATAAGTATGGAAAGAGGTTGTATAGACAGGAACCTAGAAAGCTGATAATGGTGGGGCTTTTTTGGGGGAGGTATTTGTTATTTTCTTGTGGCTGTGACAAAGTATCTGACAAAAGCCACTTTTAAGGAAGGGTTTAATTGGTTTACAGTTTGAACATTCAGTCCATCATGGCAGGAAAGGCATGGCCAGGAGCATGAGGCAGCTGTTCACATTACATCTACACTCCGGAAGGAGACAGCCACCAATGCTAGTGCTTGGCTCACTTCCTCCTTTCTGTTCAATCCGGGACCCCAGCTCATAGAATGGTGCTGTCCACATTTCATGTGAATCTTCCTACTTCTGTTAACTCAGTTTGGAGATTCTTTCAGAGATATGCCTAGAGGTTTGTCTTATATATGATTTTATATCCTATCAAGCTGACAGAATTAGCCATCACAAGTCTACCCTTTTTTAATGTGCATCCACATGTATGCACCGCTGACCATCAAAAGTAAATAAGTAAACACAAGTTCCGTGCATCCAGCATGAAATGACACAGAATAAATACCGCCACGACAAAAGGAAGGATAGGGACACAGCAAGGAATGATGGGACCAACCAAGGAAAAATCAGAACCCAACAGGGTAGATACCAAGTCCTGTAGTTTCACAGCTAGCATCTGGGGCTCATTATAGGAATCATCCTGGCTCCAACAGTCTTGGGCTGTCCCACCCAGAAGGGAATAAATTACTGGGTTTGTACAAAAAAAAAAGATAATAAAAAAGATAGAAAAAAATTAAGGATTATCAGAAAAAATACTAAATGTTACAAAAGAAAATTAAGTAATAGGTTTTTAGATAAATGTAATGGAACAAAAATATGAATCATTTCTCAAGTGAGTAAATATAGAACAACTCAGTTTTAATTTGCAGTTTGAGAGAGGTTGGATAAAGTGATTTTTAAAGTTATGCAGAATGGCTCCCATGAGAGGAGACTGAGGAGTGGCCTCCTCCTTAGACTGCAGCATACCATGACCTCCTTATTGGCTTTGATTTGGGCTTAAATCAAAGAACAGAGAACTAGATTCTATTTCTGAGTTGCATGTAGGTATTTGATCTATAACAAAATGGTATTTTAGTAAAAAGGACATGATGGGCTATTTTTAAAATGCTACTGGTTCAATGTTCCAATAATTTGGAGAGAATATACTTTAAAATAATTTACACACTGATTAAAGAAAAGGAAAACAAAGAATTTGTTTATGTATAAACAATATTTTTCAACTGGACTAAGCTAGATAGCCCATGAATGCTATTAACTGAAGAAATAAATATTTTTAAACCCTGTATAACCAAGAATTAAGTATAAAAAATAAAAGGAAATGAATGTATTGACAGAAACTTAGCCTTAAAAGGGAGATGACAAATAGCAGGAATTTTCTGAACACATGATAGAGAAGAGCCCAAGGACACAGAAGTCCTTACAGGGGATGAGCCAGACATAACAACACAAGAAGGGGCAGTAAGGTTTGAAGAAAAGGCATATCCCAGTGGCTGGTAAGTATGAGAGCACACTCAACTTAGCTAGGAGTTAAGGACAGGCAAGAATCCAGAAGCAACCATCACTTCACTGACTTTCCATTGGGAAAAGCTCAATAGGAAACTCCGTGCTGCTGAAGAGCTTGGGGAGAAGGGTCCTTTCACACATGCGGACGTGTTTCAGCCTTTTGGAATTCACAGTTCTCCCTCGTGTATTAACAATTTCTTTCAGTGTGTGCACGTGTATGTGTGCCTATGTGTGAACAGGAGAGCACCAACCTTGTGTGTCATCCTCAGAAACTGTATGCACCACTTTTGACACAGGGTCTCTCCCTCACCTGGCATGCATCACCCAGGATAGATTGGCTGGCCAGTAATGAACCCCAAGATTCCACTGAATTTTGCCTCCCAGCAGTGGGGTTGCTGGTGTGCACACTATGCCTGGCATTTTTATGTGGGTTCTGGGGGGTCTATCTCCAGTCCTCATGCTTGCAAGGCAAGTGCCTTGCCTGCTATGTTACTCCCTCAGGCCTTTGCTTTCTCTACTAACTTATGTATGTTGAGTTCCTACTGAGTATCATACAATTATCTAGGAGTTAAGAATGCCTAATGACATCATCCTTCCATTTGCATGAGGACACATAAATACAAAATATTCATTACAATATAGTATTTATTACAGGCACATTTGTGAAATGTAAAGGAAGAATGAGAACAAATCTAAACCCGTTAGAGCATCAGGTTTTGGGCAATAACTGAATGACTCATTTTTGTATGTTTTTCCAGAAAGAATTTTCAAGATTAAAATAACTACATGAATTCAGTAATAACATTATATTCCACATATTCTTGCATTTTGTGATTATATAACTTTTTATGCTGCTACTTTTTAGGATTAGCATTGCAGCTATTTAAATCTTTTGCCAAATATTTTAATATATGTTAACGAAAAAACAGTCATATCATTTCCCCCTTCCCTTTCTTACCTTCAACTTCCCCCTGCCTCACTCAAATCCTCTGAAACTGGTGGCCTCTTTTCATATAGATGCAACCTGCTGAGTCTGCTTTTGTTGTTCACGTGTATATTGTCTCAGGGCTGAACACTTTGTGTTGGATAATTTTAAGGGGCTCATCCCGAGTAGAGGCTAATTTTTCTTCCTTCAGCAGTCATTAGTTGTCCATAGATTTTTGTCTAGAGGTGGACCCTATAAGATTTTCTCCAATCCACATTAGCACGACTATTGATATTGGAATTGTCCAGGTCTTGTTTAGGCAGCTATTTCTAGGAGACAATCTCACAGCAGACTTTCTGGTCCTCTGGCTCTTCCCATCTTCATGTTCCCTCTTCCATGATTTCCTGGAAGCTTACATGCAGGAGGTGTGTTATAGATGTATTTGGTGAGGCTGGGCTCCCCTGACCTATTGATCTCTGCATTGTATCCAGTTGTGGTGCAGCTGTTAGGTCCTTAAGGAGAAAGCATGGTTGGTATTGACGTGGACACAGAACCTTGGGTCTACTCTGTCTTCCCCTGGGAGGCTGGTGATGATGTGTTAAGTTGTTTTCTGTTGTAGTATGGAATATGTTACTTGCTGACTTGTAGGGCATTCACACTGAATTCATTTGTTTTAAAGACATATCCATTTGAGACACTTAGTTCTACAATACAATAGGAAAATAGACTTATCTAGAGGCAATAAGCATATACACATTTACACTAAAAGTTCTAATTTATGTCATCTTAAAATATTGATAGTTAAGTAAAATAACTTTTTAGTCATAAGCTCTAGCATGAATTTTTAACAACAGTTGAAGTAAGAGTCAATATTATTAATTATTTTAAGACAGGGTCTCATTATATACCCAACCTGGCCTGGCACTCATAGAGCCTCTGAAATCAAAATCACCCATGTTCCTATGGATTTCATCCATACTAAATCTGTACACCTAGGGACAGCCAATCATACCATATATTTATATTTAGCACTGTTTAGTTTAATAACAAACATTGACCAAAGTAAAGCTTTGGCATTTCCAAGGTTTCCTCACATGATAGTGCCAGTGTCTCTTCATTCTGATGTTTAGTCCTATTATAACTTGGTGATATAGGGGGATTTGATCTTAATTTGCACTTCTGGTGTGAGCACCTTTTCTCTTATTTATTGGACATTTATATGTACTATTTTGTAAAGCATTTATTAGAGTTTTATACATTCAGGAAGGCCTTTTCCAAGGTGATGTTTGAGTCAGGACATGAAAGATATGAAGAGGACAGCCAAGTGCAACAGTAGGAAATGGGGAGGAAATAAAGGTGTGAAGGCTTTTGGGGTAGAGCTAGTGTGAGGAGTTGGCTGTATGAAATGAGACTTGAGAGGTAGCCCTGGTGACAATTAGTGAGCCATACAGTGGGAAGAACTTGTGTAAGTAGGGAAATCCAAAAGTGACTCTTGAGTTTCTCACTTTTGCCACCAGTTACCATTTGAACTGGAGAAATCAGAAACAGAAGAATGCCTATAAATGATCACCAAAAGCTCTAGCTTTTTGTGAGTGTGGTGGGATTTGCCTGTATCCCCAAATCCTTAGAAGACTAAGGTGGAAATGTGAGCCTATGATGCAAGGCCAGTCATAGTGAGAATTTTTCTAAAAAAAAAAATAATAAAGCATGAGTTTGGTAGTTGTTAACACAAAGGTGATCAGAAAGCAATGCAAACAGATAAGCTTGCCTGAGAATCTGAAAAAAAAATTATAAATTTAAAAAGGCATGACCTTGGACCTGGTGGAATTAGCACAAGAGAGGGCACATCAAGGTGTAAGAAGTAGGCCAGAAGCTTCCATGTTCGTGTGAGCTAAGTGGGGAGCAGATGAAGAAAAAACAAGAAATAAACACAGACTGGGAGTGACAGCCTAAGACGTGCCAGGTGACACAGAAAGCACTGGTGGCTTCAGTGAGGATAAGCAAGCTAGAGTAGTAGGTGTGGAACCCAGAGGGGGTGCCAGAAAATAAGAAGGCAGCCTTTGTTTTTGCAAAATGTGGAGTGAACTAATACACACTTCGGTACTCTATAAATACTCAAGGAAGATGAATTTGAAGGATATTTTTTATAGTAGCCTCACAAGGAACAAACAAACATGGTTCTCTGCCTGCTTTCCAGACACATTTCTGCTTTGGAGATGAGGCTGAACCCAGACCAGAGGGAGAAATATGCAAACTGTTGCAGCTTTGGGGTCATCTTTCAGTGTCCTCTAAGGGACGTTTGCTGTCTGTTCATCCATGTCAGAGACATACAGTGGCTAGTTAGCTTCATCTTGTAAGAATCAGACCACTGATTATATTTTCTTAAATAAAACATATAAGACCACATATAATCTAACTCATTTCATAAAACTTATCAGAGCAGTAATCAAATACAGGAGAAGTGATTTAAAATTATAGGCCAATAGATAGCATTCATAAATGTAACTGAAAGGTACCATGAAAATAGATGCACAAACCAAATCAACCAGTGTTAACCAAGTTTTTTATTCTAAAAATGAACATAAAGTAATTTAATGTTTGAAAATCACAAAATAGATCAAAATGATGAAACTGATTATCTTAACAGATAGGAGGAAAGCATTTTTAAAAATGAATTGCTCATTTATATATAAAAATTCTTTAAAATGATGAATAAGAAGTTTCCTTAATTTAATTTAAAAATAAAAACTGGAGGGATATTTCAGTGGGTAAGTGTGCTTATGGTGTAATCATGAGGACCCGAGTTCAAATCCTGGAATAGCCCAGCATGGTTGCCAAATGTCTGGAATCCCAGTGCTGTGGACAACAGAGACAGGGTTGCTGAATATCTGGAACCCCAGTGCTGTGGAGAACAGAGACAGGGTTGTTGAGCTTGCTGACCTTCAGCCCAGCTTCAGCTGTCCTGACTTACCCTGTTTCAAGGGACTAAGGCAGAGCATGATAGAGCAGAACACGTGATGTTCCTCTGTGCTATGCACACACCTGTGCACTTGAAACATATACCACAGGTGGGGGGGGAGTGGTGGTGATACTGTAGTCTGGGGTGTGGCTCAGCTGGTAGCATGCTTGCCTAGCATGCCCAAGGCCCTGGGCTCTATTCCCTGAACGGCATAGTGCACATAGTAGTGCCTGTCTATAATCCAAGCACTCTGGAGGTGGGGGAAGGATGATCAGAACTTCAAGGCCAGCCTCAGCTACACAGAGAGTCTGAGGCCAGCCTGGGATATGTGACACTGTCAAAAAAAGGAAGGAAGGAAGGAAGGAAGGAAGGAAGGAAGGAAGGAAGGAAGGAAGGAAGGAAGGAAGGAAGGGAAAAAGAAAAAATACTATGCTAAAGCAAAACCAATCCTTTTCATATCAGGAAGAATGCCCCTATTGCTATTTCTGTTTAGTTACAGTGGACAAGAAAAAACAACATACCAAGTCATGGATAAGTTGTACTCTCTCTCAAACCTTTACAACATATGTGAGGTGGTTTGAATGTGAGGGGCTATCTCACCAGGAACAGGAAATGTTCTAATAACGGTGAGAAGATTAGGGCCTGACCTCACTTTCACTGGGAGCAGAGTGACTAATCAACACTTGCTGGGATTTACAGCTCAGGGAGAGGTCTGAGGTCTAAACATTGGAGACACGGAAAGCTAGCCTCCAATGAGCAGATACAGTACAAAATCTGAGTGGGATAACTTTCATTATCTGTCCTTGCCCATTGAGAGCACAAACGTACGGAATGTGGCCTGCTACTTGCTCTGTGAGGTCATACACATTTTCTTCTTGGGGCTGCTATTAACATGACTCCACCTGGCAACACTACTGAGACCTAGCTTGTTTGAGCCAAGATACAACATATTAGCTGGATGCTCTCAAAAGAGGGCAGATTTTTCCCTCCTCTATGGTAGGCTGCTATCACATGAGGCTCTATGGAAGAAATTTGGACAACCTTAAAATTGTATGGCTCGTTTTGAACTAAGCCAAGGCTCTCATGATATATTTTGTCTTTGAAGATGAGAAGACAAGACAGGAACTATTATAAGGTATTCACAAAAGTCTTTGTCTTGGTTAAGTTTACTATAACAACAGCAAAAACAGGATACCATAGACTCATGAATTAAATAACTAAGTGATTTCTCTCTCTTCTGGAGGGGTCTGATATAAGGTGGCGGCATGGTCAGGTTCTGGTGGGGACACTTTTTGAGTTGTGGGTTGCTGTCTTCTGTCCTCCAAAAGTGGGGAAAGAAAAGGCTGAACAAGCTTCCTAGTGCTTTTATAAGGACACTGTCTTAGTTTTGTTTCCTATGCTATGGTAAAATACCATGACAAAACTCAACTCAAGGGAGAAAGGGTACATTCAGCTCATAGTTCAAGATTACGGCCCATCACAACATGGAAGCCATGGTAGCAGGAGCTTGAAGCAACTGGTCACAGTCCTTTCACAGTTGGAAAAGAGTGATGAGTGTATACATTTATACCCAGCTTGCTTCCAGTTATACAGTCCAGGATCTCCTAAGGGATGATCCCACCCACAGTGGGCAGTTCTTCCTGCCTCAATTAAGGTAATTAAGGCAATCCCTATTGGGTACTTTCAGAGGCTAACCTTATCTAAACAATTCCCCACAGGTGTGTCTAGAGGCCTGCCTCCTAGGTATCTAACCCCCACAACTTTATCCCTTTTTATTCATTTGTTTGTTCTGAGAGTCAGGGTTTCTCTGTGTAGCCATGGCTGTCCTGGAACTTGCTCTGCAGACCAGGCTAGCCTCTAACTCAGGCTGCCTGTCTTCCAAGTGCTGGGGTTAAAGGTGTGAACCACCACCACCCAGCCGAACACATCACTTTTAACCCACAACCTTCTACCACTTGGCCCCATACGCTTATAACAGATTTATACCTTAAAAACATACGTATTACAACTTTAAAGTCCCCATAGCCCATCTTTAAATACTCCCATAGTCATTAGTAGTTCCAAAACTTTAAAAGTCCAAAGCCTCTTAACTATGAATGAACTCCTATACAATAAAAAAAAGTTACATATTTCCAACATATAATGTCACACAGTAAACATTCTTATTCCAAAACAGAAGACTAGGAGCATAGACAGAATTAAAAAAAACTCCAAAGCAAAACTAAACTCCAACAGGGCAAACATGAAAACCTACAGCTCTTTGCCCACCATCTGCAGCTTGTGACATAATCAGCTGAGTCCCAAGAGGATCTGGCAGCCTTCCTCTTCCATCCTTGCCACCCAGGGCACAGGCAGCTTTTGTCTTAGGTTTAGGTCCTCTCTGTTTCGTACTTGCAGCTCTCCTTGGCAGACATTCAGTGAACCTTGCATCTCCAATATTCTGGGGTCTCCACTGCCACTTAGACATCATTTTCACACAGTGTCAGGGCCTCTCCTTGGGGTTTACAGCTCTCTCACACAGTGCCTGGTCTCAGCTGGTCTCCATGACCCCCTTAATTTTGGATCTTTCATGCCCTCAAAACCAACACCTCATGATGACATTGCCAGTTTCTGCTGCCAGCTTGAAATCAGCCCGGCCCTTAGGTGGCAGCTGCATTAGCTCCCATGTTCTACCCAGGAAAACACCTTGCTGTTGTTCCAAGGACCAGCACCAGGCTCCTCCTGAATTTCTTAGTTATTGATGTTTGTAAATTCTTTGGTTTTTGCACCCTCCTTGTCTATAACTTTAACCTTTACCATCTGCCTTTCCTCCACCCAACAAATTAGTTCATCATCTTTAAATTTAACTTCTTTTACATTATTAGGACATGAACAGAATAAAGATAGATTCCTGGCCACAGTGTCACACAAACAGGCCGCTAGCCAAGTTCATCATGGAGTCCTGGTTACCCCTTTGAAACCTCGTGAGCCAGACCGCCACTGTCCACATTTCTCTGTGAGATGTTGTCTTCTGAGATGCTACAAGAGCATTCCGTTGAACCCTGTTTACAATATCCAGTGGCTTTCTATCCCAGACTCCTCTACATTCCTCCACAAAACAGTCACAAAGGCCCAAAAGCCACATGGTCTGGTGTGTCACACAGCAGCAACCACTCTCACTGCCAGTTTCTTTCTGTCTCGGCTTCTTTTCCTGTGCCTTGGATAAAAGACCCTGTCAAAGCCAACTTAGGGTAGAAAGGCTTTATTTATCTCATGGTTGCAGGTTACATTCCCCCATGGCATGGAAGTCATGTGTGGCAGGAGCTTGAAATAGCTGGTTACATCACATAAACAGTCATAAGAGAGTAACAAATGCATCTATGCATGCTAACTTGCTTTCACCATTCATACAGTCGAGGATCCCATGCCTAGGGAATGGCCCCATCCATAGTGGGAAGTCTTCCCACCTCAACATAATAAAGACAACCATTTATAGACCCTCAGAAACTAGCCTTAGTCTAGATAATCTCTTACAGGTATGCCCAGAGGTGTGGTGGTATCTTGCTTGTACAAATAAAACCTGTCTGAAGGTCAAGAGAATGGAGTTTGCCACTAGCTAATTAACTAGCTAATCATAGAGGTCTGGAGGTCTGTACAGACAGACAGGAAGTGACGTAGCTGGGCAAAAACAGGATATAAGCAGGGTAACGGGAACTCGCTCTCTTGTGTGCTGTGACTTGTTCCTTGCCCCTGATCTCTCAGCATTTCCCTCAATATCTGACTCAGGGTTTTTAATTGAGTAGACCAATTAGGAACTCTATTTACACACAGGTCTGTCAGGTTAACAATGTAACTATCATAACTATTAATTCTATCATGGAAGTTTTATTCTCACGACCTACTTTACCCTGCAAAGTCCTCATGTCCCAATGCCATACACTAATTTCAACACCCGAGCTTACAGGGTGAGTACAATCATTCAGGCCATGCAGTCCTACAAAGCTGAATCCTGGCTGGGGAATTTATTGGAATCACATTTCATGACTTTCTCTTCACAATTGTGCACTGCCAAGAGCTTTAGAACTGGACAAAGACATATTTAGGCCCTGTTTTCGAGAGTGCTTACATGTGTGCATGTGTGCACATATGTGTGTGTCTTATGCTAGTATTATTTCCACTCATTCTTGTGCCTTTTCACTCCCTTCTCTGTCTGCTCTCAGCCACAATGCCTAAATATTTGGGAAGACTGGTGGGGTTCATTTTTTTTCTTCGGAAATGTAATTAATAACGACTGAGACAGATCCATGTGTATTTTATAAAAAGAGCAATCTGGTTCCTCTGTCCATCGTGTCAGGAGGATGGTGAGATCGTAGTGGAGATGTTCCGGTGAACTCATTAGAGTCATTGCTTCCTGATTGCTTTACTTCAATTAGATGTCTGGTGGCCAGTCTCAAATCAGAGGTCAGGCTGGTTGGGAACCTAATATGTTGATAAGAAACTAAATTGAATTTCTTGTTCACAAAAGCACAGTGGTTCCACATCAGATAAAGCCGAAATTTGCTGGTAACTGAACTCTCTTTGGAATTCAGCCATTTTTTAGGGACGGAATTTTAGTCTAAATATCCATGCTCATCAGTGGCTGTCCTTAATTTTGAGACTGGTCCCTAAATTGAGATGGTGATTTAGTTCAGAACCAGAAAGGTTTTAGGAAGTTCTTAGGAATCGGGTCCTTAAGGAACTTCTGGGGGGCCAGGCCACAGAAGTGAAGCACTGTGTCCCCTTAATAGAGGTGAAGCAATGTGTCACCTTGTTAAGCACAAGATCACACATATGTCACCTCATACAGCAACTGTTCCAATAAGAATGCTGCAGAACCTTATACTACCTAAAATATTGTACAGAAGGTCAGATGAGAAAACCAGATGAGGAGACCAAAAGAGGGGAAAAGCAATGGCAGGGGCTTGCTCCCTCCCAAACCCTTCTTAATACAGCCCTGGCCTTTCAGAGGCAGTCCAAGGAAACACATTTAATTTATTCTGATTTAAAATATAATTAATGTTCACTGTAGCATGGTTTTTGTTTTAATTAGTGTGTGTGTGTGGTGTATATGTGTGTGTGAAAATGTGTGGGTGCACACATGTCCTCATGCATATGGAGGCTAGAGTTCACATTAGGTATCTTTTTGTTTCTAACATTCTCCACCTTATTTTTTGGGACAGGGTCTCACTGAATGTGGAGCTCACAATTTTGCAAGATGGGCTGGCCAGAGATCCCCATCACTGGTATTACGGGTGTGAGCTACCACCTGAGTCTTTTTTTTTTTTTTTTAAAGACAGCTGCTTGGCAGAAACAGGATATAAGCAGGGAGAAATAGGAACTCACTCTCTGGTCTGCTGAGACTCTAAGGAGGTGAGGTGTGGTGGTGGCTTGCTTCTCTCTGATCTCTCAGCATTTTCCTCTATATCTGATTCCAGGTTTTTATTATCTTGACCAATTAAGAACTCCATTTACAAGGAAAAGCATCACCATGCATTTTCTCCCAGGCCACAGTGCTTTGGGTGGGATTTCCATGGTATGATTGGTTTGGGCCACTAACCATATAATCATGCCCAGCACTGCCCTATTAACTATAAATCCATCTAGTCAAGAACAACTTTTTATTACACTGTTTTTGTAATGTAGGGTCTTTCTGGGAATGTCTGTTATCATCTTAACAAGTCACCTACCATGGTGCTCATGGCTTTGTAACTTAGATTCGCTTTCTTCTGATGAAGATGTGGTTCATACCTTGCCCGTCCCCAGCTCTTTAGCACAGGCTATATACACTTCTTCCCTTCTTCAACAACTGAGATATTTGTTCCATGGTCTGATCAGAGCTTTCTCACTTCTCACTGACCATGCATCATTATTTTTATTCCTGTTAGACATCTGACCATTAATTTCCTTAACTTGGCCAGGAGTTATTGCCCATGTGAGCGGAGGGACTAGTAGCTAGATGGGAGTGACTGTTGCTTAGACCCAAGGCCTGATTTAACAGGTCACTAAGAGGATAGCTGAGGCCTTGGAAAGCAACATAAAGCAAAAAAGAAGCATTGGCTTTGGTAATCCCAAAGATGGGAGGAGAAAGACCACCAACCAAAATCATCATGGCCAAATTAATTAAAGCATTTTGTTTTCATTCTTGTATATGGGCTTTCTCTCCCTAAGGCAGGGTTTGAGAGTTCCGCATTGAATGTGAGGAAGACAAGGTTTTTAAAGCTCAGGGGTAGGGGATTTTCAAATGGGAGATTTGATGGGCAAAATGGGCAGGGTTACAGGAGCAGGACATAAGCATGACAAGTTAGTCTCTCCTAAAACAATGGCATATTTATAGCAAGGTAGTCATAACAACAGGTAGTCATAACAAGGTAGTCATAGGTAGTCATAAAAACAAAGGTAGGGTTACAAGGTGGTTGTAAACATCTTTTTGAAACAAAGATACAATTGCCATTCCTGGAAGAGGCAGTACAGAACCATTTGTAGTTAGGCTTACAGGTGGGACATAGCCTAATCCTTGAGAAATAGAGGTTTAATCATAAACAGGGGTGAAACTAGTTTACCTTTACCCATGGCTTTTAAGCCCAAGATGGAAGCAAACTGGTTCTTCAGTTTTGGACTCACGCCAGGATTGAAATTTAAGTTCAACCACACATCAGAAGTTTCCTTGTGTTTCCCATTCTCTCCTATTTGAAACAAAACGATACACACTTCACAGGGCTATTATAAAGGTTAGATGAGATAGCTTATAGAAGGCTATTGTGGCTCCTGACTTATAGCTGCTCAGTGACTAGTAACTGTCATTAGTAAGGAACTACAAAAATGATCCCTGAAAGTATAGTCTTGACTAGTAACTATTCTCTCTGTTAAAGTAACTCATTTTCCATCAGAGGTTAGCAACTAAGTGACAAATCCTAAACCATAAGGTGTTTCTAAATATGCAAAGTTTCTTATGCTGAATTACCTGAAATTAACATACCAATTTATTAAATATTTGGCAGTTTATTTGATTTCTGAGGAGAAATCTTTAATAGAATGGAAATAGTTTTCTTAACCAATGGCCACAGTGAGACTCACCCTGTCTTCGCACAGGGCACAGACAAGAACAAAATTCCAAGGAGAGACTCAATTATTTTGATAACATCAGACAAATTGTTTTTTTGGTTTTTTTTTGTTTTTTTTTTTTTACCACTGCAGGCAGTGAGATAATGGAAATTGAATCATATTAAAAAACACATATGCCACAAGAAAAGCACAAAACATGTAACACAATGAGACATCTGGGTAATGTTTGGCAACAATGATCATTTTAATACTTGTTTGGTGTTAGTAATGTCTCATATCCATAGCACGAGCACGCACGCACACACACACACACACACAAACACACACACACACACACACACACACACACACACACACCCTTATTAAATATCGGGTAAAGTGATGTTTTGGTTTTTGATTCTGTGAACATGTTAGACAAGTCTCTCACAGCCATGTGATTAAGGCTGATGTTGAGATTTGAAGCCTCTCTGGGCACAGCGTCAATTGGGAGGACTGGGATGAATGTTAAAGTTTTCAGGAAGAAAGAATAGATGGCATCTTTACCCCCACAGCTAGTTCCTCATGGAGAAGCATTATTAGATGTCTTGGAGTGGAGAGAAAGCTCAGCAGCTGAGCGCACAGGCTGCTGTTGCAGAGACGAGTTCTATAGCCGCTCACAACTGTCTGCAACCCCAGTCTCAGGGGATCTGGTCTCCTCTTCTAGACACCAGGTATACTTGTGGTGCACAGGCATATATGCAGGCAAAACATCCATGTCATTAAAAATAAATATATTTAAAGGATCAGCACCATTTCTCCTTCTGAGCTGTAAAGTTTTGCATCACAAAACCCTGGTCTAGTACTAAACACAGTAGTGTTTAGTGTCTGTCACCTACTCACAGAAGGTATCTGGGTCTCTCCTCCAAATCTGAATAAAATCTTGGTGCAAATAAGAAGGGGAGAGGGGAGGAGAACAAGAGGACTGAGACAGGGGAGGAATAGAGGAGTGCAAGAAAGGAGATGCCTTGAGAGAGGGAGACAGTACCGGTATGCAGAGAGGTCTGGCACAGGGGAAATGTTAGGGGATTCACCGGGATGACCCCAACTAAGAATCCAGGCAGTGGTATAGAGGATGCCACTGATGCCCTTCCCCTATAATGAGATTGGTGTATACCTTGGTTACCATTCCTAGAACCTTCATCCAGTAGCTGTTCCAAGCAGAGACAGGTACCCACCGCTAAGCACTTGAACCATACTCCTGGAATCCAGTTGTGGAGATGGAGGAGGGATGAACAAAGGAGCCAAGACAGTGCTAGAGAAACCCACAGAAACAGTTGACCTGATCTACTGAGAGCATGGAGATCCTAGTCATAAAGCTGGGAAAATAGCATTGGACTGAACCAGGCCCTCTGATTGTGGGTGCCAGCTAGGAGGCCAAGGCAGTCTATGGGACTCTAACAGTGGAGCCAGCATTTATCCATAGAGTACAAATGGACTTTGGGAGCCCATTCCCTATGGAGGGATACTATTGCAGGCCAGATACAGGAAGGAGGGCCTAGGCCCTCCCCCAAATTATATGATGGTCTTTGAAGGTCCCCTGTGGAGGGCCTCACTATCCCTCCACAGGGTGGGGTTGGGGAGGTTAGGGGGAACATGGGAGGATGAGAGGGTGAGGGAATGGGGGGGATGGATATATAAATATGAGTAGTAATCAAAGAATTTAAATTAAAAAGAAAAGTTCACAGCTAGAGACCACTTTATCCTGACTATCCTCCAGTCTCAGCAGCAGAGGGCGCCATATTCTCCTCTGTTATCTGGGTCTTTTCCATTCATCATATTGACCAAAGACAATCAACAGGAGTTAGGTTCTTTCAGTCAAGACTGCCTTGGAATTGGGTTTCTGGATGTGAGGAAGGCAGAAAAAGAACAGGGTTGTGCCAAGAAGACTGGCTGTGTTAAACCCTGGGGAGCCTTGGGACTGTCTCCCAGGCACTGGCACAAGCCCTAAGACAAACTCTTTCTTGGTTGTCCCTACCTCATCTAACCTGGGCCGGTTCTTGCCAGATTGAATAGGCTCTGGATAGGGGAGGAAGATTTCTGAATCTCACACAGTGTGGTGACAGATCTTGCTCCTCCAGTTGTCAGCTTCATTCTTAGACCAGAGGTTAAGTGTGGATGACTCTTAATAAAGATGGGACTGGTAACATAGTGATGGGGAAAGTGCTTACTATGCAAGCATGAAACCTGAGTTGGGATCCTGAGCACCATGTAAAAATTCAGGTGTGGCAGTGTGCCTGCAACCTCAGTGCTGGGGGCTGAAGATAGAAGCAAGCCTAGGGCTTGCTGACAAGTCAGTCTAGCCAATTCCTCCAGCTCCAGATTCAGTGAAAGACCCTGTGTCAAAACAGATGATGGAGACAGCAGCGGTGACATGTGACACAGACCTTTGTTACTTATACGAAGTCATGGGTACACACACACACACACACACACACACACACACACACACACCAACTTGGTACACTCACACACATAAAAAGAAATCATTGTGAGTGTGTGTGTCTGGAGTTCCTTTGTAATGGAGGCTAGAGACCATCCTTATCCAGAACAAAAACAAACAAAAACAAACAAACAAACAAACAACAACAACAACAACAACAACAAAAACACCCCTGATTCACTTAAAGCTGAGCTAGACCTGGCAGGGTTTCCCAAACCCTCTGCTCTTAAGAGTTGATTCTTTATTGAACTGGACCTTCAAAGAGCCTGGCTAGTGTTAGCCTATAGGCTTCAGGCTTGTGTGTGTGTGTGTGTGTGTGGTAGGGAGGGGAGTGCTGGGGGGTTGGTGTGGGGTGCAGGAGTGTGCACATGCTGAGGCCAGAATAAGCCCTTGGGCGGTGTCTTCAACTGCTCTTGACCTTATTCCCTTGAGACAGGGTCTCTGAAGTACCCTTTGGATGGCTTGTGGACTCCTAGGAACCCACCTATTTCTGTATGCTCCCCGCTTCCTAAGGCAGGACTCAGCCTCACCATCTTCTGTCCCATCAAGGAGTCAGAGTTATCACTGAGGTTCTTTGGGGCATGAGTTTTGCATTGACAATCCATTGTAGAACTGGATGAAATAATGGTTCTTTTGTTATTCTCTTGGGGCTGTTAACATTCTCTCGGGAATCATGCAGACAGATGCAGGCATCACATGGAACGAGTGACAGCAAGGTCTAACTGAATAATGGCCCTGTTTGGAGGCCCCTGCTTCTTTAAAGAGTAAGAAAAAAATCCTTCGGGATGTTTTGTTTTGAGAAACAAGCGTCTCGATTGTTCTGTATGGGAGGGTAAAAAAGTGCAAGATGGGATGCATTATCAAATCCGTAAGTACTTCGGGGCACTTTTGCTCTGCATGCTCACAGTGCCAAGTACTTGGTCGGGCGGAGTCTGCCCGGTGGAGCTGCGAGGTGTGGCGCTTGGGGTCAAATCAGGTTTGTCTGCTAAGCCAGCACCAGAACAGCGGAGCCTTCTCCCGGAGAGCCAGGGCCAGGCTGCAGGAGGTCACCTGCGGAGTCCGGCGCCACGCTGCAGCACCGGCAGAGACGCGCCTGCTCCCACGCGCCCGGAGATCAGGTGATGTCGCAGCCCAGGTGGCTCCGGGGAGGTGGGGCAGGAGAATGGGGCGGCTAGCTCACTTAGCTTTCACACCCGGTGGTCTACATCTCTCTAGGGAGGTTGCGCCTGGTGGATAGCGTGCAGGGGATGGGTGTGCAAGCGGTGGCTCTATTCTTTAGATCTCTCTGGCTGTGCCTGGGATTCAACTGGGTGGAGAGCCCCTGGCGGTGCCAACGCTGAGGGCGTGCTCGGTAGCCGCGCCAAATCTTGCCTCCACCTTCCGGGGACCATTGACCCGGGCGCGAGCCACGAACCCGCGAGCAGGGTAGGGCGGGCGGGCTGCAGGAGGAGGAGCCGAGAGCACGGCCAAAGGACGCCGGCCCTCCGGGAGCCGCCACTAACTTGACCCAGCTGGTGTTCGCAAGACAGCGGAGACGCTGCCCCTGCAGCCCGGCCACGCTGCGCTCGCTCGTTCAGGCTGTGGCTCCCGCCCTGCCAGCGCCCTCCCCTAGCTGCGCCCTCCGGGAACAGCTCCCGCCCCGGGAGCTCCGGCTGCGGCTGTGGCCAGGGCCATGAGGCCCGCTCAGCACCCACACCGAGGCCATGCAGACTTGTGATGGCTGCGCAGCTGCCCCGCCACTGTGTAGGGTAAGTGAACATCTGGGAGGTGGGGGTCCTGCTCAGTTGCTGTAACCTTTTGACTTTCCAACCCAGAAAAGCTGGAGTTGCAGGAGTTAATTGTATCTAACATTTCACAGCCAGCTGTCCTGGATACAGTCTCATGTGCTAGGTCCCTTAATTGAACCATTACCTCCACCCTCCCGATCTTATTCCGAGCCCTCAAAGTATTCCATTGTGAGCCTTCCCACCTGAAGAGTGAATGAAGGCTTTCAGGTAAAGGACACTACATGCGCATGCCAACCTGTCAGGCTTGTGCTGAGTGGCACACGATGAGCAGAGTGTTGGTGTCTGTACTCTTGGAAGCCATGGGAGGCTGAATCTTGAAGGGAAATGATGCAAATGAGAAAGAAATGAAAGAGTAGACGGGTGGGATTCTCAGCCGCTAGAGAAGGCTCTGAGAAGCAGGTAGTTTCTCTCTGTCTCCGGTCTGACCCCTCCCCATCCTTTACTGGAGGTAATAAAACACTGTAAACTAGTGAATAGCCACACAAACTGCTGCCTGTATGTATCAGATGCAGATTTTTAGGTAAAACTTCAGGGGATTAAAGACTCTACTTCTATTATGGCAAATTGTCCAGCATCGAGTGGACAATCTGTTTATAGTTCCTGATATAGCTATCCCGTATGCATAGATGGAGAACGATGTTATTTAAGTATAGCAGAATGGTTCTGGAAAAAATAGTGACTTCAGATTTTACCTTCTTCTGTCTTTCTTAATAACTTTAAGAGCATAATTGGATAACAGAAGGGTACTTTAATTCCGTGGTCTGCCCTCCAGTCAATTTCAATGTACTGTCCTCATCCCACTTCTGGCAGAAGCCAGGTTTGATTGGTCACTTGAGTGTCAGGAAGTTCCCTGTGTTTGGAGGTAACATCCTGTGTCTGTCAGCAAGACCATGTTTACACTGAGCTGACAATGGCTTCTTGAGACCTGTGCCTCATTAGTCCTGCCCTAGCCAACAACCCTTCCAACTTCTGAGATCACATGCAAGAATTCTTTTTTGCAAAGGAAATCTAAAACTTTCATCTGGAGCCCATCCCACTCACTCGTCCTCCCCTAAATAAAGAAAAGAAAGAGAGAAAGAAAGAAGACAGTAAATAAATGAAAGGTTTGAAGGGAGTTTTCGTCTGTTTCCTGGCTGCTGGGAGGATGAAATCGTTAATCCCCGAAGAGCACATACAAGAACACATAGATGCTCAGAAGACACCGCATACTTTTCCTTAGTGAGTAACCAAAACCGAGACAAACACATCACTTGACTGAAAAGGTCACAGACACCCTTTATTTGTTGTCAGGCAGACTTTATTAATCTTTATTGTGCAGCTTCGTGCTTCGTGAGTGGAACTCTTTCTCTTTTGGTTTATATTACTTTAAACCTCTAATTTCCACTTCAATAGATATACTTCAACTTTGATTCTGACATTCATTGTGTTAATTCTTCACATTTGAGAATGCCCAGCACAGGTCCTTTTGTGCTGAAGGCTGCACTGTTGGTTAGGAGTCTGTGGCATGGCAGAAATGATGCATAGTTAGGAGCCCATGGCATGGTAGAAGTGGCTCTGGGAGGTTGAAGTTTGAAGCCTGGTACGTACTCCGTTATGGATCAGTAAAATAAGGTCAATGCCAGCCACTTTCAGGGTGACTGTTGAGCTTCAAAGTACTGAAAAAGCCAAGCACAATAGTGGCTGGAAATCTAGTTGGTCCCTCGTAGATATTAGTGAACCAGATGAATTTGGCCCTTGAATTGTAATTTGTTGGTCTTTTCTGTAAGATTTTAGGAAAGTTTACTCAAGTGCCTTGCTGGAAACAGACTGGTTCAATTCCTGAAGTGACCAGTCAGCTTCCAGCTCCTAGAAATATAGACCACGGCCCCTGCCAAGCCTTGCCCACTCACATGTTTAATTTTACCTGAGAATTACGTCAAACTGGTCTATAGGAGTTGGGATTCTAATTCACTTTCTCCCATATTTAGTATTAGAAATTAACACTGGGATAAAGTTGTGTGGGTGACTGTAGCTTTGAGACCTTCCCATAGGTTTTCGGGAGATTCTCGGGATATTCCAATGTTCACAACTGCAGGTTCTCTTGGATGCTCAAGTCTGAGTGATTGGAATGGGAAGGCATAGGCAGTTTACCCCTTCAGCTTCTCCTTTAGTTCTCTCTCATCTTTCCATCCTTTTCAACTTGATGCTCCTAAGGCAGGAAGACAGTTGCTTTCCTTCTCTAATTAATAACACACCATCTGCCTTTGGATTCTAGGAGTCTGTTAACTTGTGCCCCAGGTCCGTAGCAAATACACAATGAAGAATATGCACCAAATTGGTGTATCATACATAATGTTGATAAGTTCAAAGTTTTGGCAATAGTAAATAACGCTAGCTAGCATGTGGTATGGAAACACTATATTTTAAGAGTTCATTTCTTAAAATGAAGAGTGGAGAAATCACACATTTTCCACAAGGGGCTGAAAGTAAACAGATCTATGAAGCTAGATGGCAAAGACACAGGGATGCCATGGAGTCCTTTGAAGTAGAGGCATATGTCCTCTCTGGGGGTATCTTCATCAGAACATTGTAAATATTAATCTGGCCCAACTCTCCAACTCTCCAGCAGCCTTTGTATGCAAACAGACTGAACAAAGAGAATAATGTTAAACCTACTGCTTATGCCAGCATCTAACACACTGAAGACACACAGGTTTCTGGAGGGTGGTCACACTTTAATAAACATTTGTGACATGCTTTGACACAGGGAAATGTCCTGCGCCAAAGAAAAGAAAAATGACTGCTCCACGTGAGGAATGTTCTCAGCGGTCCTCACTTCATTAACAACATAGACAGATTCAATAGTCTAAACACCAGCACATGAGGATTCTAGAGAAGAGTCAGAGGAATTCTGGGAAGTCTGTAGAAAGGAGATGGGGCTTCCCCATCCTTGAAGATAGCCTTTGGTGTAAGTAGGGGAGAGGGTTGGGATGCAGATTAAGGAGTAGATATGGGGTGTTTCAAGTTAAGGAAGGACTAGAAGAAGGAGATGGACATGGCTGTTTAAAGCAGTCCAGCACTAAAGAGGAGATGCCCTGGCATGAGTGAGAAATCCAGAGCTTTTATGTAAGTCTCAGTGAACCTCCACCCCCACCCCGCCACCATGCAGCACTGTCCCACCAGCCACAGGCAGCAGATGTAATAACTCCTTAGGAAAGATGTAGAGAGTATGGCATCATGAAAGCATTCTTAAGCTTTAAATAGCAAAATTTTCTGAGTTCTTGGTCTCTGACCTAGAGTCCAAATGCATTTGAATTCTGAGTTCTCGGTGTCTCTGCATGAGAGTGGCGCTGTGCTCAGTGTTCAGATCTAGATATACTGCTGCTGGAAGTTCATTTAATGCTCAGCACTTAATCCCCTCCTATTATTTGCACCTCCTACTTGTTCTAAAGTATCTGAATTGGCTTCACTGTGTAACATAATGCCTAAATTGAATTTAGAGGAAAGAAAAGCAGTTCTTTGCCTGCCCTATGTCAGTGACTACAGAATCACTTGAGAATTCAACTGCTAAAAAGCATTGGGATTGAAAATGAACTTAATCACATGTATAAGCCACACATGGGATACAATGAGCCCTTAGAATTGGATCTGAGGTTCTAGATCATTCTTTCTTAACTAATTGATGTCTCACTTTGCTCCAGAACGTATTTATAATGCTGGAGGAACTAAGGCAGGCTGAAGTTCAGTATTTGTCCCCATCAGTAAGTGGCCAGGTAAAGCCTGCAAGGGCTAAGGCAGACAATGCTGCTTGAATGGCATGACACGTGAGAGAGGTTTCCAGCCAATGAAAGACACATCACAATTCTAACTTGCAACTCCAGAATTACAGCCTTGTATTATAAGTCTTTTCATAACTATAATCTTAATATGTAAATCACTTAAAATAACAAATAATTGGGTGTTTCTTGGTTTAGGAGACACTCCAGACAAAAAGGGAAAGAGAGTTACATAGAACAGCTCTGTTCCAAGAGTTCTAGATCCTTCACACAAAGGAAGTCACTTGATTTTCATCATGTCTGTGGTAGATCCTTGTTGGTTTACACATAAAACCAAACCACCTGGTTCCCAAGGATCAGGCTTCCAAGAATCTCAAGCGTCATCCTTGCACTTAGCGATGCCATCTTCTCTACCATGCATTGAGAAACTGGCGTCAAGTGTGAGTGTATAGGAGCTGGTTGGTGGATAGCCACATGCTGCATGCATCCCTGGAGCCAGATGAGGAAACTATGGAGTGTTCTGTTGGTGACCTTTAGATAGATCAAGATTGGATATGCACGTTATAGTTTTTGCTTTTTGGTGAGAAGGAACATTAAGTGGAGTCGGCTTGTTTAACCATGCCATTTGATTCTCTTGTAAATTCATAGTCCAAGTGAGTGATTCTCAATGTATTTCCAGAACGAAGACACCATTTAATACTCAGTTTTCATGGGTCCTTACCAAAAAAAGACAATGGAATTTTGGGGTACATTTTTAGAGGACAAATAATGACAAATACGCTATTACAAACTCAGTGACATATTTTTTTTTAAAAAAATAAAAGGTATTTTGCATTCCTCTGTCTTGGGGGGAAGAGTAGTGTGTGTGTGTGTGTGTGTGTGTGTGTGTGTGTGCGCGCGCGCGCGCGCGCGCATGCGTTCGTGTGCTAGAGATAGAAACTGTATCTCTTCTCCAGTCATTTCCCATCTTATTTTTTGAGACAGTTTCTCACTGAGCCAGGAGCTCACTGGTTCAACTAGACTGACTGCCCAGCAAGCCCCAGAAACTTTCCTGTCCCTGCCACCCCAGTGCCAGGGTTCTAGATGCACCTTTATCTTTCCCTCCTTTGTTAAGTATGTGGTACTGGGAGTTGAACTCAGATCCTTGGGCTTGCATGGCAAGCACTTTTCTGAGCTATCTCCATAAGTATGCTTTTTAATGAATTAGCATTTTATTAAGTATATCTACATTGAAACTGATACTGCATAAATACAGGTGTACAAGACCTGTGTGTGAGAGAGAGTGTGTGTAGATTTGCACTAATTCAAGGCAGAGCCCATTTTATAGTTTTGGTTGTGAGACTAGCCTTTAACGGCTGAGCCATCTCTCCAGCCTGGCAGAGCCCATTTTAAAGCCAGAATGTGAAGCAGATAACTTCATAGAAACCTGTGACTGTGTTGTGAAACAAGCCACTTAATAAACCCAAACTTGAGTTTAAGGTGGGCTTTCAGCTACTCTAGGCCTGTTTATCTACCTGACGCATTTGAGTTGTGGTTTCTTTTTTATTGTTTTTCAAGACAGAGTTTCTCTGTGTAACTGCCCTGACTGTTCTGGAACTTGCTTTGTAGACCAGGCTGGCCTTGAACTCACAGAGATTCGACTACCTCTGCCTCCCAAGTGCTGCAATTAAAGGCATGCACCACCACGCATGGCTGAGTTCTGTGTTGTTGTTTTTTTATAATTATTGTTTTTAAGATAACTTTTCCTTGAGTGTAGCCCATAACAGCTTCCAACTTCTGGATCCTGCTTTGTTTCCTGAGCCATGAATTTTAGGCACCTGTCACTGTGCTCGGTTTTATTATGTCACTTTAAACAAACAGCACGGTTGCTTTGGCTATTGATTTCTGCCCTTTTCTCTATCATTCTGTCCTTCTTGGAATTAATTTTTATTTTTTAATTTAAGGTGAAAATTGGATGACTAATTTAAACTTTGTTGTTACAGGATTCAAATCTACATAATTTCTTTTACATTTAAAGATTCATTTCAGAAAAAGCTGAAAATATATTTAATTCCTTTACAGTCTTAACTTGACTTAACAATGATTACATTCCAAATATTTGGGACTTTTCTGGATATTTTATTATTTTTAAAATGTTAATAGCAGGGCAACTGGCAAATATATTCTGTGGAATTTCAAGCCCTGAAATCTGTTAGACTCTCCCATACTCAGTCCTCTATGGTGAGTTTCCCTTCAGCTCATGACAGGAATGTCCTCATTGTTAAGTCTCAGTTCAGTGATGACTGACTCAGTCTGGACTGTGTTTAAAATGTAGATTCTTCATTTTGTCTCTTGATAATCCATTCCTTCTTAAGCAATATAAATCTCCCCACTGTAGCTTATTTCTCCTTCTAGTTCTTCCAAGTTTCCTGTATTTTCAAACTATCAGTCACATATGAATTTATGTTTAAACTGCACCTCTTATAGACAGGTTATAGTTAGTATTTTTTCTGAAAGACACTTCAGGATGAGTTTTAGGTTCACGGAATAATTAAGCAGGAGGTACAGAGTCCTCAGACATCATGACTACATTCATTTACTTCCCAAACTATGGGTGACATGGAGTGACACATGTGTTTCACAAGATGCAACTGTTTTGCTACATCAGGACCACCTAAAGTCCACACTTTATATTAGGGTTCACTCTTGCCTTTATATAATTCATGGTTTTTGACACGTGTATAATAATCACGTATACCAATCATTATAGCAACATATAAAATGCTTTCACTGCCTTGAATATCATGTGTTCACCTGTCCATCCTACTACCCACCTCCATAATTCCTGTAAGCCTGCCTTTTTATTTTCTCCATAGCTTTGCCTTTTCTAAGATGTCATAGAGTTGGAGTCATATAGTACATAGTCCTTTCAGGCTGACTTGATAACTCATTTCTTTTTAACGCTGAATACTATCCCATTACCTAGATGTGTATTCATTCATCAACTGGAAGCTGTCCTGGTTGTTTCCAAGTTGTAGAAGTTATGAAAAGGACACTGGACTGTAGAATTTTACATGGGCCTACATTTCCATTTGGGTGAATGCCAACCAGTGGGATTGCTGGATCGTGTTGAAAGAGTATGTTCAGTATGTGAGGAGGTGAGGGACTGTTGTCCAAAGGGACCACATCACTTTGTTTTATCACCTGCAAAGCACAGGATTCTGTTCCACAATGCTCTGCATTTGGTGCTGTTTGGACTGTTTACTATTCTATCGGGTTATGCTGTATCTCCATGCAGTTGTAACATGCAATTTCCTCGTGCCATACATTGATGGTGATTTCTTTAAATGCTTAGCTGCTTTCTGTGTCTTCCTCATTGAGGTGATATTCTGCACATTTTTAATCAGATTCTTCAGTTTTATTATTGAGTTTTTAGAGTTCTTTGTATATTTGGATTATAGTTTTTTTTAAAAAATTGTATTTTATGCATGAGTGTTCTGCATGTATACTTGCATCCCAGAAGACGTTAAAAGATCCTATTATAGATGATTGAGCCACCGTGTGGTTGCTGGGAATTGAACTCCGGACTACTGGAAGAGCAGTCAGTGCTCTTAACCTCTGAGCCATCTCTCCAGCCCCGGGCTTATAGTTTTTATCAAAGCTTTTATGGTGTTTTCTCCAAGTCAGTACTTGGTCTTCTCATTAAGAGCAGAGCTTTTAATTCTGTTGAGACCAAACCATCTTTTTATGGGTGATGCTTTTGGTGTTATACCTAAAATGGTCACCACCAAACCTGAAGTTATATATTGGTCTTTTTGTTGTTTGTTTAGTGTGTCTCTCTGTGTGTTGTGCTATAGAAGTGTTAGGTTGTGAGTCTATAAACTATGTGAGTTCGTCTTATTGTGTTTCTTTGCATGTGTACATTCACTTCTCAGACCAAAAGTGGGAGACTGCTTCCTCCACTTTCTGCCTTGACTTCAAATCAGTTGACTATATTTGCTTAATTTGTCATCCATTTATTTGGAGAATACTAGTTTTTCATTTGTGAGTGGTTATCAATTGGAGCTTCTGGGTCTGGGATGGGGTTTGTGTCCTCTTCTTTCAGTGCTGGGATCCCATGTGGTACAGATCTGTGTGGGCCTGTGCATGCTGCCTCAGTCTCTGAGAGTTCATATGTGTGTCACTCAGTCATGCAGTGTTCAGAAGGCCTTGTTTCCTTGAATTTTATTTTTGACTAACTCTCTAATTTGTAATTGTCTATTTTCTTCTTAGTGGTGTTTTTATATGGAAGGTTATCATCTCTCCTCTCTGTGTTCTAACTGTCCTTTTGAATTTGTGGTGCTGGAGGTTGAACTGCTCATATATTAGTCAAAACTACCACAGAGCTGTACCTCCAGCCCTTTTCATTTTATATGACCTTTTAAAGACAAGGTGTAAGCTTCCTAGGCAGGGGGAAAACCTAGCATCATCTTTGCACTGCCTCCTGAGTAGCTGAAAGTGCAAGGCCTGGCTCACTTTCATTTATAGTATTCTTTTTTTGTCTTCTATGCTCCCCCTTGCCTGCCTTCTGAGTCTAAGGCATGTCATTCTTCACAGCCTGGATATTGAATGATTTTTGATTTTTAAATTTTTCCCTCTTATTTTTTTAGATTTAAGTAACTCAATGAATAACTTATTTTAGATGTTAAACCACTTTGTTCCTGCATTTATATTTTCTTTTAACTGTACAATGTCAATTTTGCTGATGAGATTGTTTAATCGTCATAATCATTTTTCCTTTACATCCTTGAATATAATTATTTGTAAGTTTGAATAAGTTCTATTAAATTCTGTTAATTATCAAATACTGGGTAATTTGGGGGTCTAGCAGTGTGCTGGATAGTTGTATGTCAACTTGACACAACCTAAAGTCATTTTCAAGGAGGGGAACTTCAACAGAGAAAATCCTTCCATACGATCTGACTGTAGGTAATCCCATAGGGCATTTTCTAAATTAGTGATTGGTGGGGGAGGGGACAGGCTACTGTGGAAGGTGCCATCCCTGGGCTGGTGGCCATGGCTTCTGCATCAGCTCCTGCCTCCAGGTTCCTGCCCTGTTTGAGTTCCTGTCCAGACCTCAATGATGAACTACAATGTGGAAGTGTAAGCCCAATAAACCCTTTCCTCCCCAACTTAACTTTTGATCATGGTGTTTCATCATAGCAATAATGACCCTTACTAGGACAAATAGCTATCTTTTTGCTTGACTTAGGTCATTCTCATTTCTCTGCATGACTTGTAATCTTTTTTGTTTGTTTAAACAGGATGTTGCATATTGTGAATACTTTGGATTATATCATCTGTTTTTTTTTTTTGTTGTTGTTGTTGTTTTGTTTTGTTTTTTGGTTTGTCGAGACAGGGTTTCTCTGTGTAGCTTTGGAGCCTATCCTGGCACTCGCCCTGGAGACCAGGCTGGTCATGAACTCACAGAGATCCACCTGCCTCTGCCTCCCGAGTGCTGGGATTAAAGGCGTGCACCACCAACGCCCGGCTGTCATTTTTGTTTTAATGGCAAATTTTATTCTGTAAGTGAGAATACTTCTGTTTTGCCCATGCCCATGCTTGACTGCCTTTTTTTTTAGAATTGAATGTCTTCCTGGAATGTGACTTTCTCACTTATTTATGTGTTGTCTGCGGCTGTTTCTGTGCTATGATCACAGAAGTGAGTACTTGCAACATATGTTGTATGTGTGTTTCAGTCTGTTCAGACTGCTTCAATGAAATACCATGGGCTGGTTACAAACAACAGGAACACACTTCTTATGGTCATGTGCTGGAAAGTCCAGTTCAGCCCAGACACCAGCAGATTCAAAGTCTGGAATCAAAGAGCCCTGATCCATAGGTGATGCATCCTGACACTGAAGCGCAGGGATTTGGAGTTGTTTTTTTTTTTTTTTATAACGTCAGTATTACGCTAATACTATTTCCCAGAGTTCCCACTTTAAATACTGTCATGTGAGGATTAAATATCAATATGGTATTGGGGGAATGGGCAAAATTATTTAGAGTGATGGCTCAGAAGTCTAAGCCACATACCATCTAGTTCTTTAAGACCTTGGCCAAACCTCGTTCTTGTTATTTTTATTTTCTCTCTAGTTTCCTTTCCTTTCCCTTTCTTTCTTTCTTTCTTTCTTTCTTTCTTTCTTTCTTTCTTTCTTTCTTTCTTTCTTTCTTTCTTTCCAAGTCCCAGGCCCATTCTTTAAAATGGGTCACTTGTTCTTTCCTCTTCTATCTCTTCCTTCCTTCCTTCCTTCCTTCCTTCCTTCCTTCCTTCCTTCCTTCCTTCCTTCCTTCCTTTTACTTCTGTGTTCTGCTATTAACCCTGTCAGATGTGTAGCTGACAAAGATTTGCTCCTACTCTATGGCCTTCCTCTTCACTCGTCTGTTTCCTTAGCTGTGCAGAGCTCTTTAGTTTTATGAGGTCCTGCTTGTCAACTGATTACCTTAATTCCTGGGCAAATGGAGCCCTACTCAGAAAGTCCTTTTCTACACTTATATCTTGCATGATAATGCCTAGGTTTTCTTCTAACAGATTTTAGCATTTCAGGTTTCAAACTGGGATACTTGATCCACTTGAAGCTAATTTTTATGCGAGTGATAGATACTGGTCTTGTTTATTGATGCTTCTGCCTTTTCTCCAGTGTATGTTTTTGGCCTCTTTGTCAATGATCAGATGGCTATAGGTATATATACCCATATTTGGGTCTTCTATTTTCTACACTGATCTAAATGTATGTTTTTGTGCTAGTACCATGCTGGTTTTTGTTTTGTTTTATTGCTTTTTGAGACAGGGCTTCCCTGTGTAACTTTGGGGCCTGTCCTGGAACTAGCTCTTGTAGACTAGGCTGGTCTCAAACTCAGAGATCTGCCTACCTCTGCCTCCCAAGTGCAGGGATAAAAGGCATGTGCCACCACTGCCATGCTGTTTTTATTACTATAGCTCTATAATATATCTTGAAATCTGGAATGGTAAATCCCTCTAGCACTATTAGTTTTGGTCAGGATCGCTTTGGCTATCTGGGGTCTTCCCTGATTCTGTATAAATTTTTGGATGCTTTTTATTTCTGTGAAGACTGTTACATGTATTTTGACTGGGATTGCATTGAATCTATAGATGGTCATTTTCACATTAATCCTAATAATCCATGAATATGAGATCCTTCCATTTTCTAATGTCTTCAGTGATTTGAAGTTTTCATTGTAGAGGTACTTTACCTCCTTGGTTAGTTTTAACCAAAATACTTGTCTTTGAGGCTATTATAAATCAGAGTGTTCCCATGATCTCTTTCTTGGCGTATTTGTTGGAGGAGTAGATAAAGGTGTTACAGTTTTTTCTAAGTTGATTTTGTATCCTATCACTTCCATGAATTGTTGTTTCTAGAAAGTTTCTTTTTAAAATTTAAATAATGGCTGTAGATCTTTGAAAGTCAAAGTTGGAGAGATAGCTGTTTTTAATTCTTTTGGCCTATGCTTGTTTTTTGTTTTTGGTCAGAGGCTTATTATTACTGTCTCAGTCTACTCATTTGTTGTGTTTGGGTTATTAATCTCTTCTTGGTTTAACTTTGGTATTTCAATGCTTCTAGAATTCCAACTTGATGGAGTGCAGGTTTTAAAAGTATTCCCTTATAATATTCTGAATTTTTTAGTGTCTGTTGTCAATGTTTAATTGTTCATTTGTTAGTTTGGAGCCTCTCCTTCTTTCTTTTGGTAAGCTGGGCCAAGAATATGTCAATCTTGTTTATCATTTCAAAGAACCAGCTCTTAGACTCATCAATTCTTTATATTGTTATCTCATTAATTTTTGCTTTTTTATTTCCTGCTGTCTACTGGATTTGGGTTTGTCTTTTATTTTTCTAAATTCTTGAGTTGTATCATTGTCATTTATTTGTGCTCCTTCTGGTTTTGTCTTGTTTAGAATGTAGGTACATAGAGCTATGACGGTACCTTCAAGAACTGATGTTTTGATGCATCCCAAAGGTATTGTTGTGTTTTCATTTAATTATATAAACTTTGAAAAAATTATCTTGATTTCTTTTTTGGAAAGTTCATTGTCCACTAATGAGTTGTTTGATCTTCATGAATTTTGCACATAATAGAAATTTGCTTGCTCTCAGTTTTAAGTTTCATTGCATAACAGCCAAATAGAACACATCAAATTATCTCAATTTTTTTCTGAATTTAAGATTTGTTTTGCATCCTAGGATGTGGTCTATTTTAGAGAAGCTTCCATGGGCTGTTCAATAGAACATATATTCTTTGGTGTTTGGGTGGAATATTCTGTAGATATCTATTAGGTCCTTTTGATGTAAAATGTCCAAGGTTTCCTCATTTTTGTCCAGACATCTATTGGAGAAAGTGAATTATTGAAATTATCTACTGTTATTGTGTTGGTGGTATTAATCTATCTTTAATTTCAGTGGTATATTTTTTTATGAAATTGGGTGCACCAGAGTTTGGTACATGTATGTTAAGTATTGTAATATTATCTTGGTTAATTATTGCCTTGATTAGGAATGAAGTGCCCTTCTTTGTCTCTTCTATTTAACTTTAGTTTGAAGTTTAATTTTGTCAGATATTTAGTTGGCAACTCATGCTTCCTTTCAGTCCTATTTTCTTGGAATACTTTTTTCATCCTTTCAATTTAAAGTGGTGCCTAAAAGCAAGTTTCCTGTAGATAACAAAAAGAAGAATTTTGTTTCTCAATCCACTCACCTTGCCTATGTCTTTTGATTGGAGAATTTAGTCCATTAGTTTTTGAAGTTATTATTCAAAGGTGTGTATGCTGCAGTAATTTTGTCGGCTTTTTTGCTGTTTCTTAGTCATGCTTTGTGTTTAATTATAGCTTCATTTGTTCTCTTCTTAGAGGCTCTTGGCCATGTGTATTCCTCTCTTCAATCTGAAGTACTGCTTCCAGTATTCTATAGGATCATTTTGGTAGACATGAAAGTATTTTGACTGTTTATATCACGAAAAGTTATTTTTTTTCTCCTACCATTATGTTAAATAGCTTTCCTAGGTACAATGTTGAAGGTTGGCCATCATCGTCTTTTAGAACTTAGAATACATTGCTTCAGGCTCCCCTAGCTTACAAAGTTTCCAATGAGAAATTAGCTGTTATTCTGGGTGGTTTGTCTTTCTGTGACATGTGCTTTTTCTCTTGTAGCTTTCAGCACTTCTCCTTATGTATATTTTAGTGTTTTAAGTGTGATATCTCATGAGTAGTTTCTTTTCTGGTCTTGTCTCATTGATGTTCTGTATGCTTCTTGTATCTGCATATCTTTTCTTGGTTTGAGGAAGTCTGTTTTTATATTCTTGCTTAAGATTTGGTCTATGCCATGACTTAGGATTTTTTCTTTCTCATCTATGCCTTTAATTAGAAGATGCTGTCTTATCATGGTATCCCACAGTTCCTGCATGTTCTTTTCCTGTGTTTAATTTTTTTCATGTTCTTTGCTTCTGTGGTCTAATTCCTTTGCCTTCAAGACCTGATACTCTACCTTCTACTTAAACCATTCTGTCTTCATTTTAGTTTGGGTCTCTTCAATGCTTCTGTCTCTTTATTGAATGTCCTTTTCAAATCCTACAAACTATTAAGAGTGAGTAGACATACAGTAGCTTTTACTTCCAGGGATCAGTTGTCTCAGAAACAATATCCTTCATTTATGACATTTTAGGGTTCCTTCTAAGATCAAATCGGGTACTGTGGACAGGAATTGTTGACTTCATCTGTGCTGCCATGTGGCTGCATCTCCCTAATGTAGTCACTTATATAAACCCTAAAGTCCCATCTTAAGACAATGCATTCAACAACACTCATTTAAGATGCAAATGCATGCCACAGAGCACAGCCTACTTCACGTTTAAACACCAGTAAGAGTAGGATGGGGAAAATTTGATATAAGAAACATTTACTTTAAAATAATTTCATAGGGAGTATTTCATTCAGAAGAAAAAAACAAACCAGGTGGCTTCTGGATGTCTGTGCTATCCAGAGCACACACAGATATGAAGGGCATCATTCTCTTCCCACCCTAAGTTGTAAATATCTGGCCAGGGTACAAAGTCTTATTTGAACATCGGCCTCAGATGTGTGGACTCATGGGTTGGTGGCAGGAGCACACTTTGCTTCATCTTTCCTAATAGTGAGTATCAGAAATCAGCAAACACTTCCTGCCAAGGACCAAAAAGCATTCATTTTAGACTTTGTGGGCACCATCTGTCCTAACTATCCAGTCTCACTATTGTTAGCAAAAACCATCCCCACACTATACATAAACAAATGAGTCCTGTGCTGGAAAACTTTCATTATAGAAACACATTTTTCTTTTGTTTTGTTCTGTTTTTGTTTTTTGACCTTTTGGAAGCAGTAGTGATGGCCAAAGCCGGCACAGCTTTGGGCATGTGGCAGTGGGGGATGAAGAAATGGCAGACACGTGTACAGAAAAGCTGGGATTATGTGGGATATTTTCTGTGCACACTGCTAACATCCATACTCCAACCGGAGGAAGACCTTGCCATTTTCAAGTGTTTGAAGCACTGGGTTCCTAGACAGCAAGGCTCATGGCGGGAATGCTCATTTATACAGGGGTGCATTTGCTGCCCAAAGATGGCACTGCCAAGTAAAATGCTGATGAATAAAAGTGCCCAAATTTCAATTTTTTTAAAGGATTGACTTTAAAACTGCCAAATTAAATGCTATGGGACACCCACCCACCATGGAGGGAAACAGCAGAGGGAGAGAGGGAAGAATAGATAAACAGCAGCAGAAAACACAGAAAGAGGGTGACTTGGGGGGATCTTGTGGTTTGATGGTATGAGTGAGGAGTAAGCGGATAATAGGGAGACTATGAGCAAAGTATGCTATATATCTGTGTATGGAATTGTGAAGGAATAAAGAAAAACATGGTTGGAATTCAGTTCAAGAATGATCACTTGTTAGTATAAAGTTTTACTCCATTTACTTTTATAAAATTTTCAAGAGCTCAAAGCAGTGTTTGATGAATGTCCTGTCATCCCCACTGGGTGATTTCTCCAGCTTTGGCTGATATGGTTGTTTGTTGGGAACCCCACTTTTCTTTCAAGGAACCTAGGGCTTCCACATCACCACATCATCAAAATTTCACAGTGAAAACTCCCTTCTCTTGGCAGGTAAACATAAGACGTGAAGAATACTAAAAGGGACCAGTGGCTACCACAGTGGCCTGAGAGGAAGCCCGGTCAACATCGTGTGAACAATCCTGCATTGTTTTCCAAAGATGCTGTTGAAACCGTCTTAATTAACACAGCTTGCCTCCACTCTACCAAAGCTCTTCATCATGGGCTGCATGAAATCAAAGCAAACATTCCCTTTTCCTAACACATTAGACAAGCTACATGAGAGTGAAGAAACCTTTATGCCAGATGATAGCTGTCAACATAGGACCCCTTCTCCAGGTAAACCTGGAGACCAAGAGGAAGCGAAGAAACTCCCAGAGGCCAGTCCTGTGGTCCTTGAATTTGCAGAGCGTCTGGCCAAGGAAATCGTGCAGGATGCCTTGCAGCAGTGGGCATGCGAAAACATCAAGTACTACAACATCCCATACATCGAGAGTGAGGGCTCTGACACCACTATTGGATGATGCCACTTTGCTGTGCTCTGAATGTAGTTGGTGCTAGCTTAAATACATGAAATAAGTTTGAAAACTCCAACTGGATGTAAAACCATGTCTATGATAATATTAGTGTAGGACACTTATGATGGAATATAATTTTAAGCAGTCCTATGTTAACATCCATGCATATCTGCTTGATCTCAAATTTGGGTCACAGAATGGATAGGCAGAGGTCTTGTGGCACCCAGCAACCAGCTGTCTGTCATAGCATGCTCTTCCTCAAACAGTAATGGCATCACCAAAGAAAATGTTGAATCAAAAGTGCCCAAGTTCCAAATGGTTATTTTAAGGGACTGACTTTAAAATAACTATTTCTGTTATTCTACACCAAAAATAAGCCCAGAACATGAGTTTCCTTAAAATGCTTTGAAAAGGAATGGATCTCCAGCCATAGTGACCCACAGCCTGTCAGATTGTCAACACCATTTGAATCAGGGACTGCCCACTCACTTCCTGCTGCCTCTAACCTACAATTAGAAAACCATCAGGGAAGAGGGTCTCCTTGAAGGTTGTTGCTCTTTGGAGGAAGCTGAATTTGTAATTGAAAAGGATAACTATCACACTGAGCCTCAGGGTCATGTCACAGCTGTTACTGGATGATTTAAACTTTGCACATTACAGCCATCTGTAAAGGATAATTTATAGAAGTCATGACATTACTTTATGACATTGAAATAAGTTCTTCAGTACCTTTTATCCAGTAAGTCTTAAAAATGACAGAAGTCTAGTCTGCAGGGTGAAAATCTGAGCCTAGTGTCATGGCTAACCATGGGTAAAGCCTCCCTGCAGTGCTGGTACAGGGATGTAGGAACAGACATTCAGGGAGCTGTAATTTTCCTGCATTACAGAGCGCAATAGAACACTCCTCCCAAGGGGACAACCTATGTGGGATTTAGATGTCACTCGTGCTTATAGGGCACTTTTAGCCATTAGTCTCCTCCTGAATGGAGCACCTGTGTGAGATTTAGCAGTCCCAAGGTACTCTTAACCATATATTATAGAGAGTTTTCTATCGTAAGTACACACTTTTTTTTTTTTTATTTTTAAAGAACTCAACCATATAAAGCTCAACAGTAAGATAAGGCTTAGTACAAAGTCAGTAGCAGAATGGAGCTGAGTGTCTAGAACTGTCACCAAGCTGTGCTAAACACTGAGTTTAACTAGACAGGAAAACAGGCCCATCTGCACCAGCCCTTCAGTGACACTGTTTATCAACATACTTGAAATCCAAAACCATTGGAGAAAGGCTTTTGGTATTGCTAATGAGATAAACAGGTACTTGACTGTCAATAGTGAGAAACGCTGCCTCTAGTTTTAACATTAATATGTTGAAATACAAGCCAAATAGTGTGAATCCTCCAAGTTTCAGCATTAAAGGGGTCATTATAGTGAGTGACAGGCCATCTTTCAATTTGCTTTCAGACACCTGATCTACCATTCTGCTAATTTCACTAAGCCCTGGGAATCACAGCACTCCACTGCACTTGTAGTCCAACAGCTCACAGAGCTACAAGCAACCACTCTGATTCTACAGCACACTGCACATAAGTCCCAATGTAGAGCACTTTCCATAAGTACAACCTCTAGTTCATGAAGCAGCATAGTTTCCAATGTCTGTACTGATGATTCAGGCAAAAGTCTAGGTCATGAGTTTTTCACTCATTTGTTTTTCATATGAGGACAGCTATTGCAAGAATTTTTGTTATTTAAAATATATAATTAAATATATAAAATAGTATGTATGTTGTTCAGAACATGGCACAATCTACACAGGGATAATGGCAAGAGGGTTTGGTTATATGTGAGTATTTCAACTTCAGGTTTCTTCTTTGTCCCATGTTGATTCCCCAAGGGTAGAACAGGGGTGTCTGCCAGGTCCACATCTAGGTAGAGGTCTGCTGCCTGCTGATACACCCTTTCAGGAACTATAATGAAAGGGTTAACATGGAGCAAGCTCTGTGCTCTTACCCTGAGTCAGGCTTTGTATGTCAGCCCATGAACAAGGAACAAGAAAGAGTTGAACAAACGTAATACCACACTGGATAGTTATCAGGATATAGTTTGGACTTCATGAGACATCTCTGATAAAGAATCTGCCTTATTCATGCCTTTATACGAAAACATCTAATCCTCTTTGAGGTCTTTCATTGAGGAGGAGATGACTGAGGAGGATGAGGGACTCAGAAAGATGGATGACTCATTAGCTACTGGACAGGGACATGTGGGACATCAGTGCAAGGGCAGAGGGACTGCCACCAGCATGCGGCCTCCCAGTGGCAACTGCAGAAACACATCAGTGAGGGAAACAAATGTGCCAATTCTTTCCTTACTAAAACTCTCAAAATGCCACAGTATTTTTCACTACCCCCCTGTTGTCTCTTTGGTACTGTTGCCTTTGATCCTACAATTCTCCCATCTTAGTTGCCTTATCAGTTGTTTATTATCACTTAAAGCACAATTTTCAAGGGGAAAAACATGATTATCTTAAGCCCAAAGGAATTTGTACTAAACTGTCTCATAAGCACCAAAAATAAATGCACAGAAATAACATGATATGCACATACTATTAATTACCATTGGCATTTGGTGAGATGGGACAGTACGTTCTACATTTTATTATTTTAGAAATCAGAAGCTAGACATGTATAAATGATGTCAAGAAACAGTAATGCATATGTAATGTCTATACAAATATAGTATCTATGTGAAATGACCCAGCAAGCCATGTGTTTTTTCCTAGGAGCCACAAAAGCTAGCTCTAAAGAATTAGCTGCTACTTTACTCACAAACCCAAGTTTTGTTAGCAAATTCCCCTCACTGTAGGAGTTAACTCTGAAGTGATATATATTTCCCCAAATATTTTTGTGAAAATGTTTTCTTTGTAACTATAATAAAAGTCCAATTGCAATTAGCTGTCAGTACTTACTTAATTGAAGCAAATACTTGTTGATGTGGTCCACTGATGTTGCACATAAAGACTTCTATTCTATTCTGTATTGCTAACACGCACCAAGTGAATGAAAGTACATTACACAGGCAAGCTCTTGGGTTACTAAGGTCTAATTTAGGAGCTTTAAGAACATAAATGTAAAACATGGTCAATACCATGGTACTAGTTCAGACATGTTCTGTGTTCTGAACTGTCAGGATGGAAAGTCCTGCATGTTAAATAGATTAAGAGCTGAGAAAATGTAAAGCAATACCCTGTGGCTGGAGCCTCCTCCTCCGTGGGAACATGGCAGACATTGGGCCCAATGTGAGCCCAATGCAAGTCCAACTTGAGCCCAATGCTCTTGTCAGTTGTGTTGGTTTTGTTCTTACCTCACATTCTCCTAGTTTTTTCAGGAGCCTCGGATGGAGGAGAAATTATAACAAGATACAAAATAAATGATTAGCTGATTCTAATATAAAATTATTCTGACTTAAACCTGTCAGGGGTTAGAGAGCTGGCTCAGTAGTTTAGAGCACTGGCTGCTCTTCCAGAGGACCAGGGTTCAGTTCCCAGCACCCACATGGTAGCTCATAATTGTCTTTAACTCCAGATCCAGGGATCCAGCCATTTCTTATGGCTCTGCAGGCAAAATATGCATACACAAAAAATATTTGAAAAATTCTGCTGACTTCCAATTACTAAAGATGTTTCTATTTTAAATTGCTTCTAACTTTTCATATAAAGGTTTGATGTATCTTATAAAAAGCAAGGCCGTGTCTTTCTTAGAGATGAGTTTAATTCCTTATTTTTCCCAGGTTAGCAAATACTGCACATAACAAGAAAAATGCTTTCATTTCTGCTGGGGAGGTATGTTCTGATGACCCAGGGAAGGCTGAGTTAGTAGTGTTCTGGAGTTGGAACTTTATGCAATCTTTTTCTTTTCGAATAAAGTTTTTCCTGTTTACAAAGTAACTCTTCTGCTACAGTGTTCTTTTAAATTCACTCACATTTTTTAAAGAAATGTTTATAAAAAATTAACATACCCCCTCCAAATTTCAGTGTCTTTATTTTTGATAAACTATACATAATTTGATTAACATATAAACTGCCACTGGAAGCTAAAGTCACTATTTTAATGAGAGATAATAACTCAAGACTCTCTGGAGCTCTTGAGAATTTCCCATCTTTTGAACCAGGACCCAGCAAACCATTTCTGAAGATCACAGTAGACACTTAAGGCTTTGAAGGCCATACAGTATTCATCATGGTGTCTTAATGTTTCTATTCCTGTGAAGAGACACTTGGACTATAGCAACTCTTATAAAGGAAAACATTTAATTGGAGCTGGTTTACAGTTCAGAGGTTTAGTCCATTATCATAATGGTGGGAAGCAAGGCAGACATGGTGCTGGAGAAGGAGCTTAGAGTTCCACATCTTGATCCCAGGTAGCAGATGCAAATGTGTTTCACTGAGCTTAGCATGAGCCTAGGAGACCTCAAAGCCCACCCACACTTCCTCCAACAAGGCCACACCTCCTAATAGTGCCACTCCCTATGGGGGCCATTTTCTTTTAAACTATCCATGGCCACTTCCAATAGCCATAGATGACAACAAGTACGGCTATGGAGTAAAGTTCTATAAACATTAGTGTTTGAGCTAACTGTTGTCTCATGAAACACAAACACTGGTGTTTAAACTTCAGGTGACCATCGTATCATAAAATGTTAGTCTTTTCATTTCATTTTCAATAATTTAGAAGTCAGAAAACTATTTCCTGTTTGCAGGCTGGATGAATATGGGCCTCAGAATTTCAAATCACTGCTTCCCAGAGATTTAAAATAACTATTCAAATCTTCATCAGTAACTTCATTTAAATTGGCTGGTTTCCACTTTGGACTCTGGTCTTTGTCAACAAGAACTGTCAAAAGAAGGCAAAGACGTTAGCACATCTTTTTCTGTTAGTATCAGATTTAACTACTGAACTGGTAACTGTGTCTTACTAGGCACGGTTTTCTATAGCGCATTTTTCTGCAAGGTTTATGCATTTAGTAAAACCTAGTGAAATAATCTGACAGCTTAATCATATTAGAGACCGCTAAATCCAATATTGGTACAGATGGGAGGGGAGGCAATGGAGGGCAGAGGGCCCAGGCTTTGAGAGGAAAATTAGTACTTGAGGTAAAGGAAAGGAAACTATAAACATAATTAAATGTAGATGTCATTTTACCAAATCCTGTAGTATAGATAGCTTTGCATTAAAAAAAAAAAAGAATCAGACCACTATCAGATAATCACAACACCTTCTACTCCTATTTCATTACAGACATCACTCAAGGTAGCCACATAGGATTCTAAACACTTCAGAAAATAAATAGAGAATGCTTATTTTCTGGCGTTGGTGCACTCAGTTACACATATGCTATTCAGGGTCCTGGATGGAGGGAGCTCCATATTGTTTGTGACAAGCACATGACAATCTATAATTGCAAACAGTTAAAAAAGCATGGTTATGGTAGCAAATCTCAGCCATGCCTAACGTATATAACTTTAACAAAGAATGGAAGTGGGGGGGTGGGGGAAGATCCATGTTTGCTCTGTTGCGGCTGTTTGGTGGTGACAGTACAAGAAGTGAACCTTAGGCAAGCATTCTGTCATTAGCCTACATTCCTAGTCTTAAATATATAAGCTCTATAGAAAAACCCAAATTAAGTACAGTTGGAGCAACAGTCTGGGGACCAAGGAAGAAGGATGCCTTTTATTGCACGGATAAAGTTTTATGTACAATTAAATGTAGACACTGGAGATGTGTCTGTTTTTAATTTTGTTCTGAGATGGGAGTTTCAGGTAGCTGGGGACTATAGGCATGCAGTCAGCTTTGTACTGGAGGCATGCATCTGTCTACTGTGGGAAGCAGGTCAGAAATGTCTGTGATCCCTCCTGTCTGAAAGCTTCCATTTCCTAGTCAGTGAAAGACTAGTCCTGGGGCATCCTTTCCTCCCACAAGGCTCCCTCCATTAAGAGGCTGGCTGGTACTATCCACCTCCTTGGGTAGAAGGGCACAGGAATAAGCACTAATCAGATCTGGCTTCGTTCCTGCAAGACAGAAAGTCCTGCCCATTCAGGAGGCTAGGCTCGTGGGAAGGGGAGCTTCTAGCCCTTAGCTTTGCTGGCAGGGTTCACTTTTATCTTCTGTAACCAAAAGGGACTTCATCCTAGATGTTAAGATTAAGGATGTTTAACAATCATCTCCCTAATTTGCTGACACAGTGTTATAGTTGTAAATCGCAGCAAGAATACAAAACAGTCTTACTCCAGCAGATGCTACTAAGAGTCTAGGCTGAAACAGGAGGCAACTGTGCTGTCTCACTATGCAGCTAGGCCTGGTCATACCAACACTCAGGAAGCTGAGGCAGCAAGATGACAGGTTTCAGACTAGCCTGAACTACACAGTAGAAGGCCCTTTTTCAATTTTAGATACAAAAGTAGTTTGATAAGCAACTGCTTTGGTTTTGTTGTTATTGTTGATGGGTTTTATATTGTTTTGGAGACAGGGTCTCTCTATGGTTATGGCTGGTCTGGTAGATCAGGCTGGTCTGGAACTCACAGAGATCCGCCTGCCTCTGCCTCTGCCTCTGCCTCTGCCTCTGCCTCTGCCTCTGCCTCTGCCCTGGGATTAAAGGCGGCACCACCACACCTGCCAAGCACTTGCTTTGTGATTCAACATTCTGATGTTGACTAACTTCAACTCCATTTTCATAAAGTAACTGAAAATATTTATCTAAAACATCTAAAAATGTCTTGCATTTGCAAAGGGACCATGATAATATTTAACAAATACTTTGGTAACAACTCTAAAGCAGTATGCCCCAGAGTGGATTCTGATCTGTGTGCACGAAGAACTGCAATTAATAGGAAAGATGCACACTTGTTTTAATTACACAGCCACCCATGCAGACCCAAGCCCACGTGTCTCCCAAAATGGCCTACACCTTATGCTTAGTTATGATACGTCATACTACAAATGAGAATTCTACAACAACAGAAATTTACCAAGTCTCAGGGTGTAGAAAACATCACCTTGTACTCAGAGAAGTATTTCTGGGGTTGAAGAATATAGGTAAGTGGTAGAGCAGTAACACTACCACACACACACACACACACACACACACACACACACACACACACACACACACCCCACACACACACAGTGTTCGTGCTCTACTAAAATAATTAATAAAAACAAGAAAATTGGCTGGGTATGGTATGTTTGAGAGACAGAGGCAGGAAAAGACATGAAAAATTTATGCAGAAGGAAACAACTCATTTTATATATGGAACAACAGCTCTTTATGAACACAAGAACTACACATAAAAGGAATGGCTACAAGTTTGCTAGAGGAAAACAACATAAGCTTTTTCTAAATGTGCTGCCTTGAGATGAGTGAAAACATAACATACATGCTCTCCAGTGATGCTACCTGCTGAGACACCAGGAGGTGGGCAGTGGGTGCAGACACTACCCGTTCATAAGGGGACAGTACAGGGAAGGAGGAACAGCTGAGGGCTTCTAGTCAAGAATTGATACCCCTTTCAAAAGCAGCGGGGCATGTTGACAAGTTCATAGGGTAGGCCCTGTGAACAGAGGGGGCCTGGTCTGACACATGCATCAGAGAACAGTTCCCATGAGCACAGAGATGGGGTCTGACATACACATCAGAGAACAGTGCCAAGATGTGAATTCGAAACATTGGTTTTGGAGACACATTCCCATATGAGATACACACACACTAAAACAGCCACTGAAGGTAACTGAGAATCCACAAATCCTCTTCCTGAAAGTCAAGAAGGGAGTACAGATACCTGTCACTTACCTGCTCTAACGCCTTCATGAAAGTCATGACCTTCCTGAAAGAAAGTCAAGAATGAGTGGAGTAACTCTGGCACCCTTTTCCTATGTCCCTTGCTCTTCCACCTACCTCAGCCCTTCATTCCTATGGCTACAACCTTGACCATGGTACTCAGAGACTGCACCCCTCCAGGTAGCCCCCCTCAGACCACCTCCCAAATCCATTGGCTCAGGCAAGCCCACTGAGGCACATCTTAGCTCCTCCTCAGGTCAGTGCAGCCTATAGCTCACCCCACCTGTGCTGCCTTTCTGGTGCTCTTTCTCCAGACCAGTCTCATGAAGCCACTGATATGGCCACTTGGTCTGGAAAATGTTCTCAGCCCTCAAACCTTTATACTATTGCAACAAATTCCCTACACTAGCTGCATCCTCAGCTACCTACTGAAAAATCATAGGAATGTGAGGAATTTCATAATTCACGATTTATAATCATAAGTCTCACAGGCACAGAAAACAGCCCATGATCCATGACCTCTCCTCATTGTCAAGGTAATGTTCAAAACTATTTTTGCCTTCTCAACTTCTTCTAACTCACTCACTTTATCTCCTCCACTGACATGAGACCCCGCAACACACACACACACACACACACACACACACACACACACACACACACACACACACACACACACAGGTTCTCTGAGGCTGATACAGACTCCAGGCTTTTCTCTCCCTTTCAAACCAGGAGGGGGAGGGGATATCTCCCTTTGGAGGGCCAGTCATGCCTGCATTCCATTCCACATCTCTCCCCTGGCATCACTGCTGGAGGCCACAGGACTAAGTGGCTGAGGACATGCGGTTTAAGTGCCTGTGGCGACCAAACAGTGACTGTGTTGCCTTGAATGTAGTTCCCTTCATAAAGGTGGCTACATCAGTAGTTCACCATGGGACTATTTTAACCTGTCCTAACACAGGGGCACACTGAGTGTGCAGTGCTTGCAATGTGCTGCAATCTTGTGCCATTAGTACACCTGCAATCCCCTTTCTCTTTGGATAATTCCCAGTCCTTTATGATATCTAATATCATAAAGATATTATCTAATGATATCTAATATCTTCCATCTTACAAATAAACCTCATCATCCTAGATTCCATTGCAAGAAGAGAAGGCTGTATACATACATACTTCTCATTTCTTCACAGTCCATCTGTTGCATTTCCCCTCCAGTTTATGGCACTCTAACTCTCAAGTGGCTTACCAACTCACTGATTATAAATTTTCCTCTTACTATTGTCCTGTTTCACACAGATTTGGGTGTGTTATGTTTTTATTCTCAATTTTAGTAATTTATTTTATCTCCTCAGTGATCCATTTATTATTCAATAGTGTCTACCTTAACTTCTAAGACCTTGTATATTTTCTATCATTGTTGATATTTAGCTTTATTCCACTGTAGTCAGAAAAAAATACAAGGAGTTACTCCAATTTTCCTTTATTTGTTGAGACTTGTTTTGTATCATAATATGTAGCCTATTTTTGAGAAAATCCCATATGGAATTTGGGAAAGCTATGGAAAAGGAAGTATGTGGGTTCAGTGCTCTGCAGGTAACAGCCCCATCTGGTGTTTAGTCCCACTATTTTTAGATTATTTTTAGATGTTGTGTCCTTTAATGACAGTGGGATATTGAAGTCATTACTAATGTATTGGGGGTAATCATTGGCTTTATGTCTAGTAACATTTTCTTTATGAAATTAGATGTGCCAAGTTTGTTATATATGTTTAGAGCTATAATGACCTCTCAATGGATTGTTTCTGATAAGTATGATGTGACCTTCTTTGTGGCTTCAGATTAGTTTTAATTTGAAGTCTCTTTCGTCAGCTATTAGGACAATAATTCCTGTCTCCTCACTGTTGGCTTGGAATGGACACCTGTGGCCATTCTCTCACCCTGACCTTGTCTCTCTCTTTGGTAGTGACCTATGTTTCTTGGAAGAAGCAGAATGTGGGGTCCTGTTGTAAGTCCCACCAGCTAACCCATGTCTTTGACTAGGGAGCTGAAATCACTGACAGTTACTTCTGACAGGTGTGTCCTGATTGTCACATGTGTCAGACTGTTGGCTTTGTGGTGTTTGTTTTCTTAGTCCCCCTTGTGTAACCACCGACATAACATGAAATTTCCCCCACCACCTCTTATTATGCTTATCTTTCTCTTGGGTCTGAAGTGGCTTGGTGGTCACAGATTACTTTCACATGCTTTTGTTGCGGGGCATTTTCTTTTGTCTTCAATTATGAAAGACAGATTTGCTGGGTCAAGAGCCTGTGTTGGGATCTGTGGTCTTTCACTGGTCCAAGCCTGTCTGACTTTAAAGGTCTGCACTGCAAATTCTGCTGCTATTCTGATAACCCACCTTTCTTTGTGACTTGGTCTGTCTCTCTTGAAACATTCACTGTCCTTTCCACACTCTGTACCTTTAGTGTTTTGGTGGTATATGATGTGGGGATCTGTTCTGGCCACATTTGTATTCTGTATGTGTTGTTCACCTAAATGGCATCTCCCTAGATTTGAAAAAAATTTTTCCATGATTTTATTGAAAATATTTTCTATGCCTTTAAACTGCTTTCTTCTTCAATGCCTATAATACTGAGTTTGGCCCATAGAAACTGAATGTTCTCCATGATATTTTTAAAGACTCATCATTTTCTTGGACTTTGACCCAACTCCTTTAGGCCTTGATTATCTGTCTGCCACTTGTTTATTCTAGTCTGAATTTTACATGTTCTACAATGAATTTCCTAACAAGAAAATAATAATACTCAGTATAAAATTCTTACCATGCATGCTTGAGTTAGCCGGTATTCCATGGTCAGTACCTCTTGCAAGGTCTTTGAGGAGCCTTCCAGGAGCTGCCTCAGGGTGATTTTCAGAGATGTCGGAGACATTTTACTAATTACCTTTGGGGAAAAATATTCCTCATTACCCAACTGCTCCTTTGCTGTATGTAATATCCTGGTTAAATTCTATATAAGCCAGAGTGACACTGTGCTTTAGAACTTCTTCACATTCCAAAGACTCATTAAAAACTGTGCCTCAGCTTAGCCCTGCCAAAAACGTGAAATAACAACATTCTAGCCCACCACAACAATGACACAGACCACTCCACAAATGCAGTAAACTTAGAGTCTAATCAAATAAACCTTATTTAAGTTTGCCTGGCATAAGCTGAGATTACACAGAAGCAGAATACACATTATAGCAGGGACATCCCTCACAAATGTCAAAGCAGGAAAAGAGAGCTGAGCAACCAAGAAGGGAAGGAAGGAGTTACTGACCGCTCTGACCCCAGCTAGTGGGGAAAGTGCTAAAAGAAAATAGGAAAGGGAGGGAGTAGGGAGGTAGCAGCTGTGATCTGGATGTGTCTTAACTGAAGTGGGCTCTTCACTGAAAAACCTGGACATGGAAAACAGCTCATGACTAACCTTTAATATGAATTAAAAAATAAGAATGCCATACCTAATCCTCCAGCTACAATGCCATGCGACTTGTTCTAAATTTAAAGATCCTATTACTAGTGTTCCAAGTCACACATATGACTTCGACCACCTGGCTGATCCAAGAGGCCATCACATACCCAAAATCTCCTTTATAACTGCACATACATTTTTCTGGTTGATTATTGATTGAATGGCTCAAAGGTTTAAACTGGGTTCAAAGAATTCTCATCTCAAATTCTGTATTTTTTAAATTTGATTTTTTTAGTTTTGCATATGTGTATTACTTGATTATAGTCTACTTGGTTTCTTTTTATCCCCATTCCCCACTGAGCACTCTTCTTCCAACAAGCCACATGTCCCCTCTTCTTTATCTGAATGGACAAAGGCATTTAGTCAGGGCTGCCTGCATGCAGAGCATAACGGGTAGGGGTGGGGTGGGGGGAGGACTTGAGCACAGTAATTTACCAGTGGCTACAGTACTGAGGAATACTACTCCCCTTCCCTGGCAACTATTAACTACTGATAACTCCTCAAGGAGTGGTGGGGCCTCAGAAGCTCCTCCCCAACTGATGACAGAATGGTGATAGGTCCAGTCTTGTACAGGTCTTGTTCACGTAGAAGGTTCTGTGTCCTCTGTAACATCCTCAAGTCTGTCCATGCACACTCGAGGAACAGAGTGGAGAGGACAGGATCTCACTTAGCCCTTGCTGAAGCTTAGTGCTTGACTACTACACAGGAAAAAGTGTCAGCAGCCTACTCACAACCGCAGTGCTGGTGAAGAGAGGACATGATAGAACGCCTTTATGAGCTGCACCCTTGAGAGGGTAATACTTCTGAGTGAGGGCCTTCAGGACACTGGTCCACATTCTGGTGCCTATTAATAGGAGTTCTGTTCCATGGTCTTGTTTGATGGCTGCAAGCAATGAGGCTGAGGACAGCAGCACAGCAACATGTATGTACCATGTGCCACACTTGGCAGGCATACAAAGGGACCAGTTTGCTGGCATACATACCCCTTCTTTCCTCTAGTGAGAATGGACCTACATTATCTCAGGGAAGCACTTGAGAGCACGTCACTATGCTAAAAGGCATGTTTAAACACAGCCCCCTTCTGCTTTTCTAGTCTCCAGAGACAGTCACCTTCCTAACAGCCCCTGTGGTGGTCAAGCCAGCACTCGTTCCCCAGCACTTCACTACAGTTCACTGCTCAGTTTTATTTAAAAAAAAGGGGGGGGTGCTTCCCCTTTATGTATGCCCTCTGCTGGCTACCAGTTAATAAAAAAGGCCACTTAAAGTCCTATTTACTCCTGCTTGTTACATGCCTGGAAACAATGGAAGACACTTGCTGAACCTGCTGTTTCATGGCCTATGAACTACTGAATGGTACTTGCACACTTAGAGGAGGAGTATCAGTGTTGGGTATTGAACCTGGATCCTCTAAAAAAGCAAGGGTGCCCTTAACTGCTGCCATCCCTCCAGGCTATGAAGGGGAAATTTATGAAGCACATTTCCCTTAGAAGTTAGAGAAGTACTTTAACATGTTTAATCCCACTTTGTAAAGGGGGTAGTAAGATCATTTCATGGATGAGGAAGCTGGGCCTAATGCAAACTGGTCCAAGTGAAACCTGGAATCCAAATTCAAGGTTAAAAGCTCCAAAGCCCACTTCCTTCTTCTGTACAAAGTAACAGCCTTGACACCAAAGAGAAGTCCAAGGAAGATGACGGTGAGAGGGATACCATATTTTGGATTAAATAGATGTGACTAAAACCTGTCTGTAATTTTGATGGTAAAGAGAAACACAAAGGACTGTAGCTTAAGAAAGCCCAAGGAGAAAGCTTTAGATTTCTTCTTATTGTTTCCTAGCCTAATTCTATTTTTCTCCTTGCCCTGTAATGATGTTACTGGATGAGGATGCATAGAATCCATGAACTGAGCCAAGCAATGACTTCCCATTGTGGGGAAGAGCATCCACTCCATCAAGAATGGGTCTCTCTGCCTGAGTGCTTGGGCTCAGACACCAATACCCTCAGGCCTTCAAACCTGTCTTGGAATCTAATGACTCCATTTCTCTACAAGCAAGCATTTAATTTGTGATTCACAGTTACAAAGGATTAGCATCCATGAGCATTATGGTGGGGAGCATGGCAGTAGGCAGGCAGGCATTGTGCCAGAGCAGTGGCTGAGAGCTTACCCTTGATCCACAAGTATGACACAGAGAAAGTTAACTGGGAATGGCATGGACTTTTAAAACTTCAAAAGCCACTCCAAGGCTATCCTTTGTAATTCTTTCCAAACAGTTCTATAACTGGGGACCAAGCCTTCAGACACATGAGTCTATGTTCTCATTCAAACACAGAAAACAACTAAAATGCTTTTAGAAGAAAGAACAGGTAGGTATTTTTGCATATTGGGAGTAAATTAACATTTCTCAGAACACAGAGGAGAAACAGTTACAATATGCTTTGGTTCACTGGTAGAACCCCTGGCTAGTACACACAGGTCTAGGATTTAATCCCAAACACTAGGGTGGACAAAACTATTATAATCAAACATACTAACAGAGAAAATGTTAAAATCATATGATCATCCTAACAGATACAGAAAAATGATAAATTCTCATTTTATCTTAGAACAATAATTATAAAAAATCCTTGTAGGCAGCCGGGCGTTGGTGGCACACACCTTTAATCCCAGTACTCGGGAGGCAGAGGCAGGCGGATCTTTGTGAGTTCGAGGCCAGCCTGGTCTCCAGAGCGAGTGCCAGGATAGGCTCCAAAGCTACCCAGAGAAGCCCTGTCTCGAAAAACAAAAAAAAAAAAAAAAAAAAAAAAAAAAAAAAAAAAAAATCCTTGTAGGCAACAAGGCAAGACTGATAAAGAATGTCCTTAAGATATATAACAGCGGGCTGGAGAGATGGCTCAGAGGTTAAGAGCACTGACTGCTCTTCCAGAGGTCCTGAGTTCAATTCCCAGCAACCACATGGTGGCTCACAACCATCCATTATGAGATCTGGTGCCCTCTTCTGGTGTGTAGATATACATGGAAGCAGAATGTTGTATACATATTAAATAAATAAAATCTTAAAAAAAAAGATATATAACAGCAATAGCAACTTTGGTGTTCTTAAAAGCTTTCCCCAGGATAGGAAGACGATATAAGTAGCTCTTATCATTTCCATCAAATGATGCTGGTGGTATAAGCCAATGTAAGAAGATGGGCAGCAGGGTATGGTAGGATGGGGTTAATAGGAAAATGGAAAGGAGGCAGATGAAGAAGATAGAAGAAAAAGAGAAGGGAAGATAAAATTAAATCCACAAGAAATTCAAAGTAATCTATAAACTATAAATATTTCCATAATGAATTTAGCCAAGTTCTGGATATAAGGTACAAGGTATATATACAGCTTTCTGGTTCAATTTGACTTCTATATCTCAACAAACAAAAAATTAACTTTTAAATGATACCATTTTCAAAGGCATCAAAAACATCACAATCTAGTAATAAAGCCAATGAAAAATATACAAATGTAAGTCTCTATAAAGAAAACTGCAACATTACTGAAATGAATTTAGGACTAAATAAAGGAAAAAGCACATCATATGTGCAGAAGAATCACTGTGAGCTTTCCTTAAGGAGACTGGAATTCTGCTGTGCTAGGGGAGTGACTAGTCCCCACTGACAGTCTTGTTGCTGAGTCATGTCAGTGAATCATGTTTCACTGACGCGCTGAGGGAATAGGTAGACATTGTGAAATTCCACCTGGAAGTCTGGTTTTCTCCAGACCTCCATGTGCCTTCCCTTTGGTTTTTCTTTGCGTGTTTTCACTACATGCTGAGTCTTGAGTCCTGCTAGGGGTCATCAAACTCACAGGAGCTAGAACACTCTAGATGTAAAATGTAACATTGACTTTTCTCTTTGAAAGATATCAAGGGTCCTGATGCCTTCATATACAACATATTTTATTATCTGAAAGTTTTCAAGGGTAGCCAATAAGTCTATTAAAAGGGCCTAAGGAAGAAACAATAAAGGGGGAAAGGCAACTGGGATTACTATTAACTTTTTTGTTCTTCATGTAGAATCCAGAAAAGAAAGAGAAGGCAAATGATAAAGGAGAAAGATGTATTCAAAACATATGCCAACTGAAGGACTTATATCCAAAACAGATAAATTTTACAAATCAATAATATGATGAATATTTAAAAGATACTTCACATGAAAAGTTATCCATATGGTCCATAAATATATCAAATGACATTTGATGTCATTAGTTATCATGGAAATGCAAATTAAAACCACAATGCAATGTTATTTTATGTGCTCTTAAATGACCAAAATAAAAAAAGAAATGATATCATATATTGTTAAGATTGTGGATCCAACCAGTGCTCAAATACAATCAGAAACAACCTTATTGAAAGAGTATTTAGAATAATGAATATGTGTGTACACAAAGCAGGTAGGTTTTATAATACTACTTGTGGGTATATACCCAACAGATATATGAATCTGTATTATTATCATAAGACATATATACAAATGTTCAGGGCCACATCATCAATTCTTACAGTAAAAACCTGCAAGTAATCCCAGATGCATAACAGCAGAAAAAGTCAATGTGATATGTCATGCAACAGAATGTCATGCCAAAATGAAAATGAACATCCAACCTACTTCTGTGCAGCACAATGTGGATTAATCTACACAGATAAAAACAAGCTCAAACACATTTCAAGTATGAAGAAGCATACCTTTTCTTTCCTCTGCCTAGAATTCTGAAATACTTCAAGTTTCACAGTCAATCCCATGATAGGCCCAAGGGTATCAAGTCCCAGTGTATACAACACTACCCCGCAAATGGTTTTCCTTCCACTTTTACCAGTTATGTGTAGAGAGTCCAAAGTGCTGCTAACTCTGAGGAACACTACTACTTGAAACTAGCAGTGACAGAAAATGAAGGCATGCCAGCTTAAACAGTATCACTTCTTTATAAATTGCTTAAAGAAGACCATCTTACATATTAAACATTATTTATTGGCTAAATCACCACTGTCATATATTATCACCAGGTGACTATTCTTCAGTGACTCAACCCTTCTAATAAAAACATTTCTATGTGTGTCTCCCACAAGACAAAGGGACATTTAGAAATGCAATACTGCCACTAAAGTCCTTCTCTGTTATACTCAAAGGACATAAAACCAGCTTCGCTTGGTTCTCAAAAGCCAGCAGGTAGACATGAAATTTGGGTATAGCCAACGTTTAGAAGAACTGCTTTCAGAGTTTTCTTAGGACACTATCATAGAACACTGACAACCCTCAGACAGGCTCGCTCCCCTTCCCAAGATGTCCACAAAGGATTTGTGCATTACCTTCAGTTGTTCTATGGCAAATGGTGAACCATCCTGCCGTAAGTTTTCAATAATTTGTTCCACAGTATTGGCTGAAAAACATCTATATATATATAAAAGAAACACAATTTCACCACTGCACAAGTAATTTCCATTTCCAATACACCAATAAACCTGGGCACTGGCTTTCCCTAAGCCCCATGTCAACATGATTACTTTCAATGTGCTTTGCAAGGGAGGAAGTGCACTTCCCTGGGTAGGAGCATTTATAATCTATCATTGCTAGTGAGAAATAAAGCCTAATCTTGGCTTCTCATTTGCATTCATGCATTGCTGGTAATTACATTTGAATACGTGTCTAAACTACAAAAACCTGATGCTTCAAAACAGAGACAGCAGTACTATCTCCCAGTCGTCTTCCTCCTGTTCTTTCCTTGGGCCAATTAGCTAGGTTCTCAGATCACACACAAAGCCTTTTGCTGAGTAGTTTAATAATCCCTTCTGGGAAGATGACATTGTGAAAACAAAAAGTAAGGTAATTCCATTATCCTCTGACCTTTCTAACTTTTAAAAGAGGTATTTTGTATCAATGAGTGAGCATGGGAGAGGACAGCAATGAGTATTTCCTCTTGGAAGAGTAGGTGAGACCTTACTTTCAAAGGTAAATGAAAATGAAAGCAGGGAACTACCCACCTCAAACTATGGAGCACTATCAAACAATATAATGACAAGGGGAGCAGATCTGACTTAATAGAGCCTTCCAAAAGACAGTATGATCGGTATCTTGTGTTAAGTACCTGTTTATTTTGTCCACGTGTTCCTCAAATATGACAGATTTGTCTTGATCCATCTTGGACTGTTTGAAAAGAAGTACTCTGAAGTGACTCAAATCTTTTTAAAAAATTCTTTAAAAGTTCATCACATTTAATGATACACTTTATGACAGATTATCACTTTCATTCAAATTACATTTAACACTCTCATAAATAACTGCCACCATATGTTCAAAATTCAGACAATCTGCAGAACTCCAGATAAGCTCTTGAAATTGCCAAAGGCAAAAGAAAATCTTTATTTATTTCTTACCATCTAAATATTTCTATGAATCTAAGGATGAGAGTCTAGGACATAAGACCTGAGAACACCATGTCAATCTCCATCAGAGCTAGAAATGCCCAGTGCATGGCTCTACCTTCAGAGGGCAAAAGGGACCTCAGGAAGTCAACCACAAGTGCAAGCCAACTACAGTATTCAGTCCTCAGCCTTTATGGCTGTTCCCAATGGGAGCTCACCTGTGTATATTTCTAGTTAGTCTCTCTTTTATTAACCCATATCTCACATGACATAATTCAGGTACCTTCTTATAAAGAAATGCCAATTTACCAAAGTCATTCTTACAGTAGAGAACACATACTTTATTGGAAGGTAAGGCTGGATCACAGGAATGAGCAATTGAGCCTGCATTTTGGATGAGCTACTCTTACTGACACCACTGTACAGGCAGTCCTATTATACAGCTGTTCAACACTGAACCCCAATCAACCTATCGCTTTAAAGCCTGTATACCGTGTTTCTCCATTCCGATACTTAAGAAGGTCTGATACCCTGGAAGGTCCTGTTGACTTCAGTGAGTTGTATGACATGTCTACCACAGCTGGCAACTGAATGGTGCATTCCGAGGATCAGGCAGGGACCTGTATCAGGAGCTCCCTGAGTGCCAGTGCTTGGGAGAAGGATAGCAGACACTGGTTCTGCAATCCTGTCCCTCAAAGGTACTACAGGTCTTCCCACTTAGCATACTCCCTTTCCCTCCGCTATAGCACCCCACCCAGTCCTGCCCCTTGGCTAAACGTTCTGGACTTTTGGGGGTCTAACTGCACTTATTAAAACTTGCAAGACATTTTTTGATATTTTTCCTTCTCCACACCAGGATCCCTGCCTCTGTCCCACCTCTAGGTCTCTCTAACTGACTATACCACCTTGTCTTTTTCTCAGTTCTTCTTCTCTCCTACTCTAGTCCTTCTTTTTTTGCAGTGCTGAAGAAACAGCCTTGCCCATGCTGAGCAAGCACTCCACCACTGTGCTATGCCCCTGCCCACTGTGCAGGTCTTCAGAGGTTCATGGTTCCTTAAAGGACTCTCCACAGGATTCAGCTTGCTCCAGCTGCTTCCCACACTGGAGGATGATCTCATAATCTAACCTCTAAGTTAGTGCCTTCCTCTTTGAAGCGCCATTGTATTGCTATCTCACTTCTACTTTGTTTCCTTTCATTTTATTTGACTTCACCAATCTATGCTCTTTTTCTTCCTTTACTACAACAGCAGTTAAAATATTAGGAGATGCATGTATTCAATCATGATTATTAAGGATTCTTGGCTTTCTGTATTTGTGCATTCCTGCATGCATGACATTCCTCTTTTTTTTTTTTTTTTTGTTTTTTTGAGACAGTTTCTCTGTGTAGTCTTGGCTGAGACCAGGCTGGCCTCAGAGATCCGCCTGTGTCAGCCTCCCCAGTGCTGGGATTAAAGGCCTGTGCCACCACCACCTGGCAATGTCATTCCTCTTTAAATGCGATCTCATTAGCACTTAGAGCTCACCATTTAACCTAGGCCAGGCTGGCTGGTCAACAAACCTCAGGGGACATGCCTGTCTCCACCTTCCCAGAGTTGGGTTTACAAATGTGCCACATCTAGCTTTATAAAAAGCTCCCATTAGTGGGTGCTAAGGATCAAATTCAAGTCCTGATGTGCTTGTGCAGCACGCACTTTACTGACTGGGTAACTATCTCCCCACTTTCTATTCTTGGCCTTTATAAGAAAACCCAGGTGACACAAGTAAGAAATTGAACATTGCAGCATATTTTATTATTAGCATTTCACTTTAGCAGCTCCACAAATAGTCTGAACATTGAACCTCTGTCATAGAAATGCCACAGAGCATTGAAAAGCTTTTGTAAAAGCTCCCTCCAAGGCTGAGCATGTAAGTTAATAGATAAGCTGTGAAGTTGCACAGGAGGAGAGCAGGTATCAGATGGCTAGCCCAACACTGAGGCTCTGGTCCTCCCACCAAGCCTTAAAGTAAATGATCCTCAGTGCACTTTCTACAACCGTGACCCAACACTCACCATCCACTCACTGTATGAGTAGCATTGTCTACAGCCTTCAACCAGCACTCACTGTGTGAGTACTTTACCTTCCTGTGATGGAAAACCTACTTACCTCTGCATGGTAGCTTTCTAAGACACCTGCAATATCTTCTGCTGCTGGGGACTTCAAGGCCAACAACTCTTCCTCTAACTTGTGCAACTAAAAGGAAACAAGACATGAAACTTTACAGAGGCAGAAAGCTTTTAACCTCTTAGGATCCTTATCTTAAAATCTATGCTCCCTTCACATAACCCCTGAAAGAGACAGACTGCAGCTACATGCATATACACAGCAAATGCTGCCCCTCAAGGATGGATAAGACAGCAAACAAAGGAGCCTGAGCCCTTGTGATGTGGGACAGAATGGAGGAGGGAAGGGAAGGTGAAGGAGGAGGGGGGGCGCTTTAGTATTTCCTCCAAGGTCACACAGCTCTATGTAATAAATTCTCATACTCACCAAAGACGTGTTATCTCAACCACTCCAGCAAACACCCAAATAGTTACCTTCTCCGAATCTACAAAGTGTGTGGCGATCCCTGCTCTGTGCACATCTCTTCCTTTCAATCTGAACCCTGTCAGTGCAAGGAAGTAACCCAGCTTTCCTTGAAGTCTTGGCAAGAAATAACCTCCGCCCACATCAGGAAATAGCCCTGTAATTAATTAAGCACAACAAAAAGAGTAATTCAAACAGAAGGTGGAGTTAGGCTCTTATATCATACAGCCATTTTTATAGACTGCCAATCTGTACTACAATTATTGTGTGCTATACAGTCAACTCAAATCACAAGAAATGTTATAAACCATTAACTTATTTTGGACATTTTTCAAATTCTTTGTATCTCATTGCTACAGGAGTAAGTACAATATTTGACTGTACAATATCTTGTATATTAGGAGTATGCAGTATTGGGTGATAGATGGCTCAGTGAGGACTGGAGTTTGACACCTAGAACTCGTGTTTAAAATGCAATCCCAAAGCTGGACAAGGAAGACAGAGAGGTACCAGGGTCACATGACTAGCTTGAGCAAGGTCAGGTCAGTAAGGAGAACCTGTCTCAAAGACAAAAGGTGACAGTACCTAAAGAATGACAGCCAGGTGTGGGGGAAAAAAAAAAAAAAGAATGACAGCCAGTACAACTATCAAAATAGCTTCTTTCCAAGCAGAAAGCACAGTACATTTTTTCCTATTGTTAACTTGAGAGAGAGAGCCTTGAAGAGTAGCCCAAGTGGCATTGAACTCGTGGTCTCTTTCCTCAGCCTGCAGCCTCCCCAGCACTGGGATTACAGGTATGGATTACCATGTCCAGAAATTGTGATTTTTTTTAAACATAAATTCTGATCAGACTCTTGATTCACATTTCTTAAAAAAATTTTCAGTGGCTGTTTTCTATTAGATTAGAACACCACCCTAACCCATTCAAAAATGTCCACCCACATTTTTAGGTGAATCTCTTGAAATCATGCTCTGCCCTAGCCACTCCAGTGTCTTCTCATCTCACCTCCTGATCAGAGCCTCGATGGTGGCATTCTGAACACAGGAGACCCTCTTGTCCTGAAACATGCCCTTATCCCACATGGCATGGTCCAGCCTCTGACACACAATGAGTGCTTCTTTCCATCAGGTCTCTGTGTAGCTTGATCTCTGAGTGCTGCAGAAACTACACTTGCTGTCAGGATGCCCACCTGTGCTCTGTTCCCTTGACTCCTGTGGCTTTAAGTAACATCTGTATGCGATTACTTTGGCTATTAACATAATTGTATCCCAAAATATATATGTTGAAGCCTCAGCCCACAATGTAACTATTATTTAGAGATGGAGCTTTGGGTGTTGTGGAATAATCCTTTTGTAAACGGTAAAGATGTATCTTTGCCAAGGCACCTTCTTACTTAGGCTTACTCAGCCTGCTTTCTTATATAATTCAGAACGACCAGCCCAGGGATGGCACCACCCATAATGGGCTCAGCCCTCTCCCATCAATCACTAATTAGGAAAACGTCCTCCTACAGGCTTGCCTAAGGTCTTATTTTATGGAAGCATTTTCTTAATTGAGGTTCCCTCTTCTTGGATGACTTTAGCTTGTATCATGTTGACATAAACTATCCAACACACTAGTCATCTAGTAGTACATGCCTTCAGTCCTAGCACTTGGGAGGCAGAAGTAGGTGGATCTCTGAGTTCAAGGCCAGTCTAGCTTACATAGACCCTATCTCAAAGAGAAAAAATAAACTAGTAGACATCTAATATGGCAGGATACATAAATATAATGCACAGTGAGACTCAATCAATTGGAACTAACATAAATGTAAGAATTTGAGGACATAAGGAGCAGGAAGTTCATGTAGGGGGAAGAATAGAGGAGAGCAAAATAAGAGATACCATCAGAGAGGAAGCCAGTATAGGTTTAAAGAGAAATCAGGCGGTAGGGAAATGTCCAGAGATAAACAAGGATGACACCAACTAACCATCTAAGTGACAGTGGAGAGGCTACCTTAAATGCCCTCCCCTGATAATGAGATTGATGACTAACTTATATGCTATCCTAGAGCCTTCACCCAGCAGCTGATGGAAGTAGAAGCAGACACCCACAGCTAAACACTGAACTGAACTGGAATCCAGTTGCAGAGAAAGAGGAGTGATGAGCAAAGGGGTCAAGACCAGGCCAGAGAAACCCACAGAAACAGCTGACCTGAATGAGGGGGAGCTCTTGGCCCCCAGACTGATCACTGGGAAACCAGCATGGAACTGATCCAGACCCATGAATGTGGGTGTCAATGAGGAGGCCTCGGAAATCTATGGGGCCTCTTGTAGTAGATCAGTACTTATCCCTAGCATAGGAATGGACTTTGGAAGCCCATTTCACACAGAGGGATACTCCCTCAGCCTAGAAACACAGGGGAGGGCCTAGGCCCTATTCCAAAGGATATGACAGACTCTGAAGATGCCCCATGAAAGGCCTCACTCTCCCTGGGGAGCAGAAAAGGTATGGGACAGGTAGGGTGTTAGTGGGGGGCAGGGGAGGAGAAGGGGGAGAGGGAACTGGGATTGACATGTAAAACAATTTTGTTTCTAATTTAAATAAAAAAATGGAGAAAGTAAAGGTAATGGATCTATCAGTTACCCTGATCTGATCATTAAAAAAAATTGTTCATATGTTCAAAAAAATTAGACACAGAGAAGTTATATTTTACAACTCAAATCATATTTCCATAGATGAAAACTGAGATGAATGCACAGACTGAAAAATATTTACAAATGCTAAGGGCAGATTAGACTGCAGAAGAAGAAATTTAAATACAGAAATAGAAACTAAATGAAAATATAGAAGAGACAATAACTGAAAATGAACAAAGAACAGGGTTTAGCATATAGGTGTGTAATTATGGCTACAGATGCACAAGCAGAAACAGGCAGGTGTAGAAGGATCACAGGTTTAAGGCCTGTGTGGGCTACAGAATGAGCTACTGTCTTCCCTGAGTAACTTACAACATGTCTCAGTTTATGAAATAAAGGGCTGGACCTATTTCCTCAGTGGTAGAGCACTTGCCTAGCAATGTGAGGCCTTAAGTTTCAATCCCCAACACACACACACACACACACACACACACACACACACACACACACACACACTCAAATACACATGCTACAAACATAAACACACATACCACAAACATACACACAGCCACATGTACACACACACACACACACAAATACACATACCACAAACATACACACAGCCACATGTGCACACACACACACACACACACACACACACACACACACACACAGAGGACACACACACTCAGGCACTCATACACACACACATACACACACACACACACATACACACAAACAAAACATCTAACATTAAGTACAAAAGTTGTATCTGTTGGTGGTGTACGCCTTTAATCCCAGCACTCGGGAGGCAGAGGCAGGTGGATCTCTGTGAGTTCAAGACCAGCCTGGTCTACAAGAGCTCGTTCCAGGACAGGCTCCAAAGCCACAGGGAAACCCTGTCTTGAAAAACCAAAAAAAAAAAAAAAAAAAAAGTTTTATCTGAAATAGGAATGAGTGAGAAAAATATTTGAAGAAACAATTGTAAAAAAAAAAATTCAAATTTGAAAGAATCTAAGTAGCCAGATACACACATACACATGAAAGACGAAGAGAACTGTACCAATAAATATTGTGACCAAATAGCCTACGACAATTGGTCAAGAGAAAGTCTTAATGCCAAGAGAAGTACACATATTTATTAAGATTATTGAAACAAAAATAGGATGAAATGATTTTTTTCATAGGAAACATGTAACCTAGAAGATGGTGTAACAGCACATTTAAAGTGTAGGTGCCCCTTGGCTCACAGTGGAGCTGTAGACCAAATCTGCTGGAAAACATTGAAGTCAGTGCCACCATGTGAGTTGAAGTGCACGTCACACACAACCCACTGAGCAGCACAACACTCTGGAACTAGAGCATCAACTGTGCATTCTTATGATCATGGGGCCAACCAGGAGCAGCTGCCCAGGAATAGAGGAGAGTATCTCACCATACAGGACTAGCCTGGCAAGAGATCAGAGTGAAATATTTGAGGTACACTTTCTACTAAATGTGTACATAAAAGTGGTTTTTAAAAAAGCCAATTAACCTGCTTTTATCTGACAAGACTAGAAAAATAAAGCAGTGAATGAAAACTAAAGTAGTTGAAAATAATAAACATCTTAGCCAAAACCAATTAAGTAAAAGCCAAATTCTGATTTATGACCAATATAACTGATAAACTTCAAATTAGAATGATATGGGGAAAAACAGAATAGACAAAATTAATCAAGAATGAGAGGGACAGAAAACACTACAGAGTCTATACATATTATAATATCATGAGCAGCATTATACTAATAGATTGCAAAAATTCCTTTAAAGATTCAACCTACCGGGTTCTGGAGAGATGGCTCAGAGGTTAAGAGCATTGACTGCTCTTCCAAAGGTCCTGAGTTCAATTCCCAGCAACCACATGGTGGCTCACAACCATCCATTATGAGAGTTGGTGCCTTCTTCTGGTGTGAAGATATACATGGAAGCAGAATGTTGTGTACATAAATAAATAAATAAAATCTTTAAAAAAAAAAAAGATTCAACCTACCAATGCTTGTACAAGAAGATAGGCTGACTAGCCAAACATGTACCAGAGGCTTTGAATCTATGATTACAAACTTTCTCAAAAAAGAGAAAACTACCAGCCTAGGTGGCTTTACTGGTGTATTCTACATGAGATGATACCAATTCTACACAAGCTCTTCCAGAAAGAAAAAAAAAATTACCATACTCACACAAAGAAAAGTCATTGCAAATCACACTGCAAATGCCTCATAATCAGAGCTACAAAAGTTACAAATAAAGTTTCAGCAAATCAAAACAAATAACATATTAAAAGGTTTACAAATATCAGAGGAAGATGTATCATAGGGAAATTTGTACATAAAAAACAAACAAAATAATTTACTACTAACAAACTAAAAGAAAAAGAAAGAGCTAATGATCATCTCAATAGACACAGAAACAAATATCTGACAAAACCCAAAGTCCATTCTTCAGCATGTTCCTCACATTGACAAAAGAGTGGAGGATTCTCATATTAGTAACTTAACAACACACCTAAAAGCTCGAGAGAAACAAGAAGAAATAATATCCCAAAAGTAGATGGGAGGAAATAAACTCAGGGATGAAATAAAAACAACAATAACAACAAAATCAATACAAAGAATCAATGAAACAGAGTTGGTTCTTTGAGAATAACCAACAAGACTGACAAACCCATACCCAAATCAACTAAAAGAAGATCCAATAGAATAAAATTAGAGATGAAAAGGAAGACATAATAACAGACACCAAGGAAATTCATAGAACCACAAGAATAATTTTAAAAATTTGTATTCCACCCAACTGGAGAATATAAAAGAAATAGATGAATTTCTTGATATAAATGACCTACCAAAACTAAGTCAACATAAAATAAGTAATCTGTAATGACCCCATAACCCTAGTGAAATAAAAGCAATTAATTAAATTGCCCAACAACAGCAAAACCCAGGGAGCCAGATGGATTCAGCACAGAATTATACTCATCCCTCAAAGAAGAATCAATACAAATATTCTTCAAATTATTCCACAAAATAGAAACTGAAGGTTCATTTTCTAGTTCTTTTTATTAAGTCACTAATACCCCAATACCTAAATGACACAAAGATCTAACTAAAATGGACCAATACCCTTATGAATATAAATACAAAAATTCTCAGTAAAATACTCCCAAACCAAATCCAAGCAAATATCTATCATGATCAACTTGTCTTTATCCCAGAGATGCAGGATTGAGAGACTCGCAACACATGGACCATACCTACCAATAAAGGCAATTTACTGCAAGCCCACAGCCAACATCAACTTACCTAGGGAACATACCATTAAAATAAGGAAAAAGACAAGGTTGTCCACTCTCTCCATACCTACTCAATATAGAACTGGAATTCTTGACTAGAGTAACAAAACAACTCAAGGATCAAAGGGATACAAGTTGAAAAAGAAGTTAAAGTATCTTTATTTGCAGGTATTAAGATTGGCTACATAATGATGCTAAAAATTCCACCAGGATAACTTTCATAGCTGATTAAACACTTTAGCAAAGTAGCAGGATACAAAATTAACACACACAAATGAGTAGACTTCCTAGATACAAATGTCAAACATACTGAAAAAGAAAAAAATAAAGGAAACAGGACCTTTCACAATAGCCTCAAAACAAAAATATCTTGAGATAACTCTAACCAAAGAAGTGAAAAACTTATATAATAAAAACTTTAAGACACTGAAGAAAGAAGACATCAAAAGATAGAAAGATCTCCTAATACTCATGGATCAGTAGGCTTAATATAGTAAATATGGCCATCCTGCCAAAAACAATCTACAGATTCAATGCAATCCCCATGAAAATTCCATCAATTCTTTATAAAAATTAATAAAAAATTGTAACTTCATACAAACACACACACACACACACACACACACACACACACACAGGATTAGCTAAAACAATCCTGAATAATAAAAGAACTGTGAAGGTATTGCCACCCCAGATTTCAAGTTGTATCACAGAAAAGGCAGCATCTTCAACAAACAATTCTGGTCAAGCGTGGATGGCTGCATGTAAAAAAAAAAAATGTGAATTGATCCCTATCACTCTGCACAAAACTCAAATTCAAATAGATCCAGGACATCAACCTGATACCATATACCCAGAATCTGATACAAGAAAAAGTGGAGAATAGCATTGGCAAAGGAATTTCTGAACAGGACACCGAGAGCAGAGGCACTAAGATCAACAATAAATGGGAACCTCAGGAAATTGAAAAGCTTCTGTGTGGCAAAGGATACCATTACTCAGGCAAAGTATCAGCCTATAGAATGGGAAAAAACTTCATCAACTATATATTTGATAGAGGGTTAGTATCTAGAATATATAAAGAACTAAAAACAAAACACCAAAAGCAAAAAACAAACAAACAAAAAACTAAACATCGATAAAACAAACAACCCAGCTAAAAAAATAAGGTGCAAAACTAATAAGTATAGAGTTCTCAAAAGGTGAAACACAAAAGGCTGAGACACATTTAAGAGAAATGTTCAACATCCTTAGCCATTAGGAAAATGCAAATTAAAACTACTTTGAGATTCTATCTTTTACCAGTCAGAATGGCCAAGATCAATAAAACAAATGACAGTTCATGCTGGCGAGGGTGTTGGGTAAGGGAAACACTCATTGATGGTGGGAGTGCAACCTTGTACAGTCACTGTGAAAATCAGTGTGGTGATTCCTCAGGAAGGTGGGAATCGATCTACCTCAGGTTCTAAGGATATCACTCTTCAGCATATACCTAAAGGACTCTCCATCCTACCACAAGGACATTTGCTCAACCATGTTCATTGCTGCCAAGTTCATAATAGTCAGAAACTGGAATACCTAAATGCCCATCAACTGATGAACAGATCATGAAAATGTGGTACATTTACACACTAGAGCTAGAAAAAAAATCATTCTGAGCCAAAAAGACAAATACTATTTTCTCTTATATGTGGATGCTAGCTTTTAAGCTTTTGATATCTGGATTACAATCTGAATAATCACAGAGGTTAGGTACCTACTAAAGGACTAGGGAGGAGGAAAGGACTCCCAAGGAAGAAGACAAAAGTACAGAGTGAGAGAGACTTTGGAGCATTCAGTCCTAAATGGGATGTCTTTATCAAACCCTTCTCCCTCAATGCTCAGGGATCTGTAAGGAAGAAAGATCTGTAAGGTACAAAGACTGTTAAGGAGCAGAGGTGTGGATGACTCCAAGGAAAGACAGGCTTCCAGCCACAGCAGGACTGATGACACAGGCACACATCAACACGGAGAGACTATAGCAAGATGCAAAAGACTGGCGTAGGATCAGGACATACATGAACTCAGGGAGACTACAGCAACATGCACAAGACTGGCATAGGATTAAGCTGCATAGGGTCTCAGCACTGAGAGGGGCAAGTGAACACAACCAAAAGCCATCCACAACTGAGACCTGCTAGGAAAGCGAACAGCAGCTTTCTCCACAGGAGTGTCACTAGGAACATCATCCTCACTCCAGGGCAGACCGATGTGCAGGAGTGGCTGCCCATCACAGAATGAACTCTGGCATTTTTGTGAACTTTTGCTTCATTTTCCTTTGGTTTAGCTTTTTTTTTTTTTTCTTATTGGTCTTTAGTTGTTTGTTTTGCTTTTGGGTTTGGGGTTTTTGTATGGAGGGATGTTTTTTGTTTCGTTTTCAGTTTTGTCTCTTGTTTTTTTTGAATGGAAGAGAGAGACAGAGAGAGAGAGAGAGAGAGAGAGAGAGAGAGAGAGAGAGAGAGAGAGAGAGAACATAAAGTGAGGTGATAAGGATGCAGGGAGGGTTTGGGAGAGGAAAAACATGATCAAAATATATTGTCTGAAAATATTTTCAATTAAAAAATGAAAAACACTATCTACCATAGCAAGCAATAGGAAATGGACACAATTCTGGTAAAATATGTGTAAGACACTGAAAACTATCAACTTTGGATAATTAAAACTGTAACACTGACTTGTTCCAAAGACACCATTTTATTGCCTTTAGGGCTGAGGAGATGATTTACAAAGTAAAGTGTTTGCCATGGAAGCATGAGTACTAGAGTTTAGACACTGTATAGGGTTGGTTGTGGTGGCACATGCCTGCAATCCCAGAGCCAGCAAGGCAGACACAAGAGGAGCCATGAAGCTTGCTGGACCAACAATGTAGTTACATGGGCCAGCTTCAGAGTCAATGAATGACCATGACTCAAAAACTAAGGAGGAGAACAACAGAGAAAGACACCTACCATGCACAGGCACTTAGTACACGTGCCCACACACAAACACATACAACACAACCATGAAACAAGTTAACTTTGCCTAAATTGATCAGACTGCAAACTTGCCAAATACAACAACAGAAGGCATTTTTTGTTGGAACTTACAAACTAATTTTTTTTTTTTTTTACAGAAATACAAATGATCTTTATAACCCAAACCACTTGGAGGTGGGGGTAAAGTGGTTTGGCTATCAATACCTGGTTTCAAGAGCACCATGAGGCAACAGCAAACAAGATGGTATTATACTAACAGGAGAGCAGCATGGGCAACACCGACATGGGCCAGAGACAATGGTGAAGAAACAAGAGTCTTTTCAAGAAAAACCCTGCGGGAGTAGCTCTCTTTAACACAAACCAGGAATGCTGACCTATGAAACTCATAAAGTTTCGCAGATGGAAATGTGGGCATATTTTTCCTTACCAAGATTAACTACTGGTACTAATATCTTCAGATAAATATTCTTATATGTGATTAATTACTGAGCTAATATAAAGTTGTTTTTTTTTTTTTTTTGAGTTCTTTCATTGTATCTCACATGGAATCTTTTGGCTCCATATGTATAAAATATCTGAAATGTAGTAAAGGAATGTGATTCAAAAGTAATTACAAAAAGCTTTCGGCGTTTTTACCTATTCCTGTTTCTGGCATTGCAAAGAGGGACCTTTCAGTAGCCACTCGGAATCGTCCATGAACTGAAAGACCAACTCCCTAGAAAAGTAAGGGGAAAATGCCTTAGCATGTGGTTAAAAATTCAAAGTGCAACACACAAATATTACAAAGCAATTAAGTGTTACATTATCTTATATTCCACAACAATTTGTTTCAGCATGTGAGCTGGAAGGAAGCCCCAAGCCTCACAGTTTCAGACGAATTTGGTAGACAGAACTACACAGGCATCTCTGACAGGTGAGCTTGGCCTGCTATAGGCGGGCAGTTTCCATCAGCAATCCGTATTGTGCTTGGGCCTTCCCAGCATTACAGGACACCTACTCTCCCTGGAGGCTCAGCACTGCTTTATTGGCACTAATAATCATAAAATCATGATCAAGTTATTAGAACATTTCAGTAATTTTGAAACGAATATTTGACACATTTCTTAGCCTATTTCATTAAATAAAACTAGTTACATCATTATTTTCACGTGCAGCATTTAATGAGACCAATGAAACTCCAAAGTTGCTACCTAAAGATGTAGCTGAGGTCTTTCTCAGATTTGGTGAATGACACTGAAAAGAGCAAGCACTAAATACAGCAAATGCTAGAAATAGAGCATATGTGAAGACCCCCATTTCTGTTTATGCTGACTGCTCACTGTACCTCTGCTCTGTATGCTCCACATTGTCCACGTTATTCACAACTTTACATTGTTCCCATTCTCATTTTAACCAGTGAGATACAGAACTTAGAACAATGCCAGACTCTTTGTGCTGTGTGTTAGCTAAACAGGGTTCTGTATAGGATGCTCTTAATTTTCATTACAATTTTCTAAGTTTCTTCATAGGCTTTGCCACTTACTTCAGTCATTTGTAAATTATTAACCGTTTAAGGATTTCATTAAGAAAACACTTCAACATCCATGTATTTTCTTATGCTGTGCATTAAGCTTAAAATTTAATAATTATGGCCATAAACATGTCAACCAACAACGTCCTTTAATCAGTACCTATGTCCTTTGTGGTCAACACCTGTAAGTTACATTATATTTGCCCCGTGTAGGCAAATGTGCTTGTTCTGGGCACTGTGCTAGGACATGGTCAACTGACAACATTGCCCAAATCAGAACATCAATACACTTCAAGACTACAAGGAAATTTTACAATTCTGATAAAGATAAAACATGCTATATTGATAATTTCCTTTGTGGTTTTAAGAGTCTTTCACTTATATTCTATTCTCTACTTCTAGCTTGTCACATTGTAACTGAGAACTTGGAACTGCTCAGGAATGTGTTGCTATGAATTTAAAAGAAAATGTCAGGCAGAATTAGTAACTAATTAACACAGGGATTGTTGAGCCCAGGCCACAGATGTCTCCAGTTCTCAACTCGTAGACTCTACCTCAGCTCTCATCTATCTAATTATTGCCCTTCCTCTTTTAACTATGGAAATTCCTCAAACAGCACATAAGTATAACCATTATTATTTATATATCAAGCTAAAACCTGACTACAATTATCAATCTAAGTCCTATCATTTTCTTCCTAAAGACACAGTGATTGTCAAAACCTTCAAGTTTCCCCATGTATCACATATATGAAATATATAAACACATATATGACATATAGGAGTATATATTTTTAAAACTCCATTCCATGGTCTGCAAAGAGCTAGGTACTCCAGCCAAGCCTACCCAGTGGCCTTTAGCTTCTTCTATTCTTCCTGTACTCATCCACCAGCCACAGCTTCAGGCCATTCCTCTAAAGGTGTAACCTTTTACGTCTTCAACTGACAGTGTAATTTTTAAAAATTAGTTTACATTACTAAATAATGGGTTTCGTTATGACATTTCATACAAAGATCATTATTTTAATCATATTTACTTCATTCTACCTCTGTACTGGCTAGTCTTAAAACCTGACACACAAACTAGAGTTATCTGAAAGGGCAGAACCTCAATGAGAAAATGCCTCCATAAGATCCAACTATAAGACATTTTCTTAATTAGTGATTGATGGGGAAGGCCCAGCCCCAATGCATGTGGTTCCATCCCTAGGTTGGCAGCCCTGGGTTCCATAAGAAAGCAGATGGAGGAAGCCATGGGAGCAAGCCAGTAAGCAGCACCCCTCCATGGCCTCTTATTAGCTCCTAACTCCAGGTTCCTGTCCTGTTAAGGTTCCTGCCCTGACTTCCTTCAATGATGAACAGCAATGTGGAGTATAAGCCAAATATACCCTTTCCTCCCCAACTTGCTTTTTGGTCATGGTGTTTCATCATAGCAACAGAAACCCCAAACAAGACAACCTCTATCCACCACCCTATTTGTCGGTCCCTTTTCTTCTCCCTAAATAATCCCCCTTCCACTTTCATGTCATACAGTGAAGTGTGTGTAAGTATGCATACGCAACACACACACACACACACACACACACACACACACACACACACACACACACACACACTCAAGTAAACATGTAATTTTAATATGAAGAGCTAAAAGAAAAGGCTTCTGCCTTCTATACTGCATCTGCTTTACCCAGGGAATTTCCTCCCCTGCCAGCAGTGGCTGAATAGTGGACCCAGGAACAACCAACTGAGACTGATCTGAGGAGGAAAGGGAGTGATGGATTAGACAAAGTTAGTATTGAGGTATTTAAACTAAAACACAGTAGTCAGCTGTGGAGTGATGGCAGGCAAGGAAGTTTAAAGGTCATCTGAAATTTGAGTTGAAGATCACATGGCAGCTAAGTAAAGGCTGAAGTTAGGGGTAGGGAGCAGAACCTGAGAAGGTCGCAGTCAGTACATCCCAGAGAACAAAGCAAACACTTGGAAAGAAGCAGATGATGGAAGGGATAAAAAGTAGGTAGGAGTCAGAGGACCAGGGAGTTTTCGGTGAGATTGTCTCCTAGTAACATCAGAAGCTACACCCATAAAGCCTAACCCACATGACTGTCCAAACAAGGACAACACCAATGGACATGCCAAAGTGGATATGGAAAAGCCCATGAGATCTTAACCCTACACAAATAACTACAGTCAACTAAGGAACACTAAGAGTGGGAGAAATAGTCTTCCACAGAGAAGAGCACACCAACTGGTTATCCAATACTAAATGGTCAGCCTTGAAAACATGCATAAAAATAACATACAGAGTGGACAGATTATATTTAGGGGTGTGTGTGTGTGTGTGTGTGTGTGTGTGTGTGTGTGTGTATGCACACACACGCGCATGCATGTGCAGGCATGCAATAAGAAAAGACCATTTGAAGGAGAGCAGGGAGGTGTCTATGGGAGAAACTTGTAATGTTAGCACTTGGGAGGCAAAGGCGGGAGGCTCAGAAACGCAAGGTCATCCACAGCTCCACAGAGCTGGAGGCTTGCCAGACTCTGTCTCATAAACAAAAAAATTATAAAGCTTACATTTTATTTAACCATTAATTTGGGGGGTGCTTCTCTGCTATACAAGAAAGGTAGCTGTGGAGCCTGTCCTGGAACTCGCTCTGTAGACCAGGCTGGACTCGAACTCACAGAGATCTATCTGCCTTTGCCTCCCAAGTGCTGAGATTAAAGGCATGTGCCACCACTGCCCGGCAAAGCTTTCCTTTTTTACTGCATTAACCAATCAATTTTTAACCCCCTGTATCTACCCTGCACCCTGCCAAAGTAGTTGCTGACCTCTTCATCTGAGAGGTCAGCTCTGTGGGAGTGGCCTTGGGATACCTCTATCTTCTGAACTTTCTCCCCCTCTCCTGGTTGTTTACATTAAAGTGTTGATCTAAGACCATCCCTCTATTCCACTTATCCACACTCATCCCCTAGTCAATCTACAGCCTCATGGCATCCAGAGCTCTGTAACATCAATGACTTGTTATTTTCCCATTCATAATCTCTCTGGACTCCACCACCATTTGAACATCTTTTTTTTTTTTTTTTTTTTTTGGATGCCTAGTAAGTAGCTGAGCCTTCACACAGCTCTTAAACTGGGGAGCAGGTCAGTAGTAGGGGCCCTGGGTTCAGTATCCATTGTACTACACCTTCTCTCCATTATACCCATAGCAATAAGCAGTATTGCACTCACCATCTACTCAGGCAAACACCTAGTGCTACATACTTTCTGACCCAGAAATCCATCTTTACAGCTCTAATTCCTAAATGTATCTAACATTGGCCCCTTTCATTCTGCCATGAGCCTACTTGAATATTCCATCATATTTGTGTGGGCTCCTGTCTCTGGCCTCTGTTCCTGCCACAGTTCATTCTTTACACAGCAAAAGCGGCTTATCAAGATATAAAACAGTATGTCATTCTCTTCCCCTAAATTTTCCAGGGATTTCCCACCCTATGATAGTCTCAAAACTCTCCACCATGGCAGATCTGAACCTATGTGGCCTGGTCCTTATCTAGTTTCTTAATCTTCTGATGTATTTTTCTCAATTTTCACTCTAATCAGACATCTTTATTGTTTCAACACAACATAAATATGGAGATACTAAAACTATAACAGCAGTTAGTAGGCTTATAGTTTCAGCAAATCTCAAAATGGGTATTTTCATATGATTAAAATGTAGTGAAAATGGTCATAAATTCTTCTTTCAGTACTGTCAGTTTCCAGTCCCTCTATCCACACAACTATTACTCTAACATCCACCTAACACACGTGAAGGTCAAGGGACAACTTGTGGCAGTTGGTTCCTTCCAACCCCTATGTGTGGGCTCTGTGGATTGAACTCAGGCCATCAGATGAGAGGTAAAAATCTTTGTTTACTCAATTTTCTTATTGGCCCTGTCTTGGGTTATTTCCTGTTGCTATAACAACATGCTTGAGGCCAAGTAACTTACAAAGAACAGAAGTGTCCTTGGCTCTGATTCTGGATGCAGGGAAGTCCAGAGATGTGGTGTGATACCTGTTAACATCTGGTGAGCAAGCACACTAGCTCAGTCCTACATGGCAAGCCTGCAAGCACACCAACTAGCTCAATCCTCCTACAAGGAAAGACCACAAGCACACTAGCTCAGTCCTTCTTAGAGAGCCACTGATGTCACCATGGGGATCTCATCCTCATGATCTTATCTAAAACTAATTATTTTCCCAAAGGACCAAATCCCCAAAGAACTAACACATATGGATTTGGATATGAAATGTGTAACATAAATTTTAGAAACACAAACCATAGCTCCTGCGTATGTGTCACCAGACGAAGGTATTTAGACAGCTTGTATTTAATGGTTTAAGGGTTGTCAGGATAGAAGGCCTGGTCTGTGGTTTACCAAGGATCTCCACTGACTCACTGATATGGGTTACTCAGCATCCACAGCATGCAGAAGCCAGACTCTGCACACTTCTCTGACCTACCACCAAATGTTAGTCATTTATTTTTAATCTGTTTATGACAGTTGTTACTGGAATATTATACATATCAAATATATATCAATGGATATGATTATAAAAATAAGGTCTTTTGTGAAAACCAGATTAAATATTTTGGAAATATATGTAAAAACTGTCAATATAACTTAAGATAGGGCAAATACAGCCACTATTTCAAATGATTTCAGTTTTAGTAATAATACTGACTCGTGTCATTGCTCTGAAAGTAAAAGGACAAAGAGGGTTTGCCACAGTGTCAAATCAGGGTTAGGTAGCTCTGTAATTCCATCTCCAAGGGATCTGATGTTTTCTGGCCTCTACAAGCACATGCGTGCGTGTGTGCACACACACACACACACACACACACACACACACACTTAAAAATAATTTTTTATAAATGTCAATTAATTTTTATTTTTAATTATTTTTGTTATTTTATTTTTTTCTGCAGTGTTTGTTTGATACACCCGGTGTTCTCTATTAGAGAAAACTGATTTTTTTTCCCTCTCCTAGCAGGTATAACTGACAGTCCAGTTGTTAACCTTTACCCTAGTAACTAGATTTGCACCCATTCATTCCATTCATTTCCTTAAAATAGCAAAATTAAATATAATAAAACAAAAACTATCATAATGAAGTTGGACAAAGCAACAGAAGGAAAAGAGTCCAAGAGAAGGCAGAGATCAGAAACCTACTCATTCACACACTCAGGAATCTCATAAAAACACTAAACTGGAAGTCATAATATATCCACAGAGGACCTGCTGAGACCCCTGCAGGCCCTGTGCATGTTGCTTCAGTTTCTGAGTTCAGATGAACTTTGCTCATGTTGATTTAGAAGGACTTATTCTCTTGGTGTCCTCCATTCCCTCTGGATCTAACACCCTTTCTGCCTCCTCTTGCACAGAGTCCCCTGAGCTTGGAGGGGAGGGATTTGATGGAGACATTGAATTTACGGCTGACTATTCTGAGGTCTCTCACTCTCTGTATTTGTTCTGATCTGCTACAAGAGGAAACTTCTCTGATGGTGGCTGAACAAAGCGCTGATCTATGAGTATAGAAGAATGTCATTAGGAGACATTTTATCTCTACAATAGAGCAGAAGTGTTTGGTTTTACCCTAGGTCCCTGGGTTATCAAGTCTCAGGTTCAGGGTCATCCAAGCAGTGTTGGGTACGGATTTCATGTCGGAGCTTAAAGAAAATCCCAAGCTTTGTGTCAACACTGCCCTAGCATATCTTGCAGGCAGTACACCATTGTAGATAAAAGGATTTGAGGCTGGCTTGGTGTTTACATTTCCATTTTGAGAACATGCAGAGTTCATCCCTTTACTAAAGACACTGCAATGTAGGGGTGAAGGCTCTGTGTGGGTATTGTCTTCAACAATTGGGTCTTGCTGTCAGTCTGTGGAGAGTAACCTATAGCATTGGCAACAGCCTGGGTTGTTTGGAGATTTCCTTTGGCATACAACTCAATTAGATATAACCCAATTCCAGTACTGGAAGCTTCACTTTATGACAAGAGATGTTCAGTTGGGACTCTGGCAATTTCATCTAGATCACCTTCATACACATATATATTTTAGGAAGTTTCTACTGTGTTAGGTTTCCATACTACCCCGCAAATGCTCCTTAATTTTAGCTGTTTCTCCCTGTATTCCTTCCCACAACCTCCTCTCCACTCCCCCTTCCCACTTTATCCTCCTAATCAAACCCCCAAACCCATTCATAACTATCTATTCTATTTCCCTTTCCTAAAAAGATCTATCTGATCCCTCTAGTCCCTTACTGTATACTTACCCTCTCTCATTCTATGGATTATAGTTTGGTTACTATTGACTTCACAGCTAATACTCATATATAAGTGAATACATACCATATTCATCTTCAAGTCTGAGACACTTCACTCAGAATAATTTTTTCTACTTCCATCCAGTTGCCTACCATTTCATGTTGTCTTTTTTAAAATAGCTGAATAATACTCAATTGTTGAAATGTACCACAGTTTCATCATATATTCTTCTGTTGAGAGACATCCAGATTGCTTCCAATTTCTGGCTATTATGAATATAGCAGCAATGAACATGATTGAGCAAGTGTCTCTGAGTAGTATAAAATATCCTTTGGGTATATGCCCAAGCATGACATATAGCTGGGTCTTGAGGTACATTGACTCCCAATTTTGTGAGGAACCATCATACTGATTTCCATAGTGGCTGTACAAGTTTGCACTCCCACCAGCAATGGAAGAGTGTTCCTCTTGCTCTACACCTTTGCCAGCTTGAGCTGTCTGTCACTTAAGGTATTGGTCTTAGCCATTCTGACAGATATAAGATGGGATCTCAAAGTAGTTTGATTTGCATTTCCCTGGTGGCTAAGAAGTTGAATATTTCTTTAGGTATTTTTCAGACAGTTGAGATTCCTTTACTGGGAATTCTGTTTAGATCTGTACACGATTTTTAAATTTTTTGTCTTATTGATGAATCTAGCTTCCAAAGTTCTTTACATATTTTGGACATTAGCCTCTATCTGATATCTACTTTGCAAAAAAAAAAAGTTCCCATTCTGTAGGTACCTACTTTGTTCGAATGATAATGTCCTTTGCTTCTCAGAAGTGTCTCAACTTCATGAGATTACATTTACTGTCAAATAAGGCATGTCATGAAGGGGTGCTGTATTTTGCCAAAGGCCTGCCTGCCTGCTTGCCTCCTTCCTTCCTTCCTTCCTTCCTTCCTTCCTTCCTTCCTTCCTTCCTTCCTCCCTCCCTCCCTCCCTTTCTTTTCTTCCTTCCTTTCGCCCTTCTTGTTTTTGTTTTTTGAGACAGGGTTTCTATGTCGCCCTGGTTGTCCTGGAACTCTCTTTGCAGAGCCCCCGTTGAGGGCCCTACCCTGCCTGGGGAGTGGAGGGTGGATGGAGTGGGGGGTAGGTTGGGAGTGGGGGAGGAGGGATAGGGGTGAGGGGAGGGAGAGGGAGAGGGAGAGGGAGAGGGAGAAGGGACTTACATGTGAAACAAGCTTGTGCCCTAACTTGAACTAATAAAAAGAATAAAAAAAACAAAAAAACAACAACAACAAAAAAAAACACAAGAACCATCTGTAGGCCACATACTTATATTTTTCCCCTCTAAAACTTGAAATTTCACTTAGCACCACTGTCTTTCATGTTCCTACTAGGATGGCCCATTAAGTCCCACTTAAAGTGTCCAATTCCCTTCTAGTCCAAATTCCCAAAGTGTTCCATATTCCTCCAAACAAAAGCATGAGTCCCAGAACAGTAATACCCAGTCCCTAGTACCAACTTGTCTTAGTCAAAGTTCTATTCCTGTAAAGAGACACCATGACCACTGGACTTTTATAAATAAAAGCATTTAATTGGGGCTGGCTTACAGATTCAGAGGTTTATGGTGGTATGCAGGCAGACATGGTGCTGGAGAGAAGCTGAAAATTCTACATCTGGATTTACAAGCAGTAGTAAAAGAGAGGGCAATTGGGCTTGGCTTGACCCTTGAAACCTCAATGCTCACCTCCAGTGATACTTCTTCCAACAAGGCCATACCTCCTAATCCCTGTCAAGTAGTGCCATTCCCTAATGATCAAGCTTTCAAATACACGAGTCTATGTGAGCATTCCTCCTCAAACCACCAAAGTGGATTACATCTATCAATTTATGTATGTTGAATCATCTCTGCACCTCTGGGATGAAGCCTACTTGGTCACAGTGGATGACCTTTTAGACATGCTCTTGGATTTGTTTGCAAGTATTTCAAGTATTTTGCTGATATTTTTGCACCTATGTTCATAATGGAAATTGGTCTGTAAATAATTCTTTCTTTGTTGGGCAATGTCCCTTCTGTTTCTATTATGTGAAATAATTTGAGGAATATTGGCATTAACTCTTCTTTGAACACATGGTAGAATTCTGTACTAAAACCATCTAGTCCTGAGCTTTTTTGTTTGCAAGACTTTTAATGACTGCTTCTATTTCATTAGGAGCTATGAATCTTTTAAATTACTTGCCTGATCTTGGTTTAACTTTTGTAAGTGGTATGTATAAAGAAAATTATCAATTTCTTTTGATTTTTCCATTTTAGTGGTGTAAAGGTTTTAAAAGTATGTCCTTATGATTCCCTGGGTTTCCTTGCTATCTCATTATGTCCCCTTTTCCATTTTTAATTTTGTTAATTTGAATATTCCCTCCCAGCTTTTAGATAATTTGGATACAGATTAGTCAATTTATTGATTTCTTCTAAAAACAAACTCTTTTTTTCATTGATTCTTTGTACTGTATTATGTTTGTTTGTTTCTACATTAATGATTTCAGTCCTGAGTTTATTTCTTGCTGTCTACACCTTTTCCTCTTTTTGCTATAGAGCTTTCAAGTGTGCTGTTAAGTTGCTAGTATAATATCTCTCAATTTTTTTTTATGTAGACATATAGTGCTATGAGCTCCTCTCTACGAACAGCCTTGGTTATGTCCCATACGTTTGGGTATGTTGTGTATTCATTTTTGTTCAATTCTAGAAAGTCTTTATTTCCTAATTTCTGTCTTGACCCATTTTTCATTGAGAGCTGTTCAGTTTCATGAGTTTGTAAGCTTTCTGTTATTTCTGTTGTTGACCTTCCAGCTTTAATCTATGGTGGTCAGATAGAATGCAGATTGTTGTGATTTTCTTACATCTGTTGATACTTGCTGTGTTTCTGAATATGTGATCAATTGTAAAGAAAGTTCAATGAGATGCTAAGAAGGTATAGTCTTTTGTGTCCTGGTGAAATGTGTAAATATGTATCTGTTACATCCATTTGGTTGATAACTTCAGTTAGCTTCAACATTTGTTTAGTTGTTGTCTGGATGACCTATTGGCAAGAGTAGGATACTGAAGTTTTCCACTACTATTGTGTGAGGGTAAATATGTGATTTAAGCTGTAGTAGTATTTCTTTGTCTATCCTGGATGTTGAGATGTGTTTCTTCAATCAAGCCGAAGAATGGATCCTGTTTTTGAATCCATTCTGTTAGTCTTTATAAGAGCATCGATGTTGAGAGCTATCAATGACAATGATTATTGATTCTTGTTATTATTATGTTATTGTTGTTATTGGGGTATTTGTGAGAGAGATTCCCTTCTTTTGACTTTGCTGGTCTGTGATTATTCTCTGTGTTTTCTTGGTTGTAGATAACCTCTTTAGGTTGGAGTTTACTTTCTAGAACCTTCTGTAGGGTTGGGTTTGCAGACAGATACTGCTTAAATTGAATTTTTATCATGGAATACCTTATTTTCTCCACCTATGGTAATTGAAAGTTTGCTGAGTGTATTAGTGTGGGCTGATATCCATGGTCTCTTATAGTCTACTGCACATTTTTCCAGGCACTTCTGCCTTTTAGAGTCTCCATTGAGATGTCAGGTGTAATTCAAATAGGTCTACCTTTATATGTTACTTGGTTTTTATCCCTCATAGATTTTAATATTCTTTCTTTTTTCTGTATGTTTAGTGTTTTGATTATTATGTGCTGAGGGGACTTTCTTTTCTGGTCCAGTCTATTTGATGTTCTGTATGCTTCTTGTACTTTGATAGGCATCTCCTTTAGGTTAGTTAAATTTACTTGTGTGATTTAGTTGAAAATATTTTCTGTGCCTTTGATCTGTATTTCTTCTCCTTCTTCTATTCCTATTATTCTTAGGTCTGGTCTTTTCATAGTGTCCCAGATATCCTGGATGTTTTGGGCCAGGAATTTTTTCAATGAAAAAAAATTTTTTTTCTTTGACAGAAGTATCCATTCCTTTAATGCCTCACATTCTCTCTTCCATCTCTTATATTCTGGTGGTAAAGCTTGCTTCTCTAGATCCTGTCAAGTTGATAATTTTTTTATTTCTATATTTCCCACAGTTTGGGTTTTCTTTATTGATTCTATTTCCACTTTCAAGTCTTAAACAGTTTTATTCATTTCCTTTCATTATTTGCTTGTGTTCCCACAGATATCTTTAAGGGATTTATTCATTTCCTCTTTAAGGACCTCTCTTATATGCATAAAGGCTGTTTTAAGGTCTTTTACTAGAGTTTCAGCTATATTCAAGCACTCAGTGCCTGCTGTGGTAGCACTGTTTGACTCTAGGGGAGACATACTTTCTTTACTGTTATTGACTGTGGTTTAACGCTGTCAGAGAAGCATCTGTGTTTGCAAAGAGTGTAACTTTAAGTGCTAATATCTGGTCTTGTCTTTGTTGTGTGTGTGTGTGGGGGGGGTGTTGCTCCTGGGTTTCTGTTTCTTCTCTGGTTCTTAGGAGACTGTGGAAGTTGTATGCTGCCCTTAGGAAAATCATCTGGGGTCCTGATAGGTGTAGGTACTGGGGATTCCAGGTAAAATGTGTTTATGGGTACTGGGACCTGAGACTTATGGAGCGACTTCACAAGTGGGGGGAAGGCAGAGTGTTCCACCAGGATTAGCTAAGTTAATACCCTGGGAATGAGGGCAGAGAGTAAGGAGAGATCACAGAAGGTTGGCTACAGAGCTGGGGATGAGACTGGGAGACTAGACTTGAAAGAGTGGAGGGAAAAGTGAAGATTTACAATTAGCCTACTTGCTTTCCTGGTCAGAGAGGTCTGTGGCTTCCCAGGGAGTGCCTGCTGCAATTGGAGGGTGGGACTAAGCAGTGAGCTTGCAGAAGAGGATCTGTGTGATCCTCTTGGAGGGGGAGGTGCTGCAGCAGGTGATTGGTTACAGAGGTGAAGATAAGACTTGGGGGTGGTAGATTTGGAGGAGGTGAGGGAGAGGTGAAGATCTGCAGTTAGCCTACCTGCTTTCCTGGCAGGGGTGGCTTGTTCATATCATTTTTAATCAGACTTCCAAGATAAAAAAGATTTCAAGCATTAAATAAGTATAAGCACTGAGCCAAACTCCTGGAATCCAGTTGTAGAGAGAGAGGAGTGATGAGCAAAGAGATCAAGACCATGCTTGGAAACCCACAGAAACAGTTGACTTGAGCTCAAGGACCCCAGTCTGACAGCTGGGGAACCAGCATAGGACTGAACCAAGCCACCTGAATGTGGGTGTCAGTTGGGAGGCTTGAGCAGCCTATGGGGCCTCTGGCAGTGGAGCCACTATTTATACCTAGTACACGAATGGGCTGTGGGAGCCCATTCCCTATGGAGGGAAACTCTCTCATCCTAGATACACTGGGGAGGGACTAGGCCCTGCCCCAAATGATGCGACAGACTTTGATGATCCCTCGTAGGAGGCCCCACTCTCCCTGGGGAGTAGATGGGGGGTGGGATGGGAGTTTGGTGGGGGGCATGGGAAGACACAAGGGAGAGGGAACTGGGATTAGTATGTAAAATAAGATTGTTTTAACTTAAATAAAAATTTATTTTAAAAAGCCTCAATTTTGATAGGAAACATTGAACTGATGGCCTATTTTATCTTAAACAAAATATATTCATAGTTTTACTGAAAGTCCCAGAAACAATTAGCAACGTACCCAGTATATGTAACCACTCACCACCATTCTCTAATCAAAGTAGCCAGCACTGCCTTAGAGAGCAAGGGGATTTGAAGTCTGGGAACAAAGTGTATAGGAGGTGCCTGGAAAACATTCCTCATGGCAATGTAAAGAACTGTCAAAGATGTCTGGAGCACAAAAGCCAACAAGAATGTTTCAAGACAAGTCCACTCTCCTGGCTTATTTCTGTCTTCCAGTCACCACCCACTCTTTCCCCAGTGTCTTCTGTAGGTTTCTTGTTCTGCCTCTGGTTAATGACACTGGTGGGCTTAAGCACACCATCCTGGACTTATCTTTGTCTTCACCACACTGTACATTTCTATACGAAATCCTTTCTATTTACAGTTTTCAATACAAGGTTTCTCAACTGTAAAACAATGAATCCCTAAAATAAACCAAGTTTTTCAAAAGGCCCTCATACTTTATTAAACTGTATAGAGTGTACAGGAAAAAGGGTTGGAGCAATCTGCTCAGAACCTAAGCAATGTTGAAATCTTAGTGCCAATGAAAACTATAAACGATCCTGTGGTCACAGTTTAGAGCCCCCAGTCAGGTTGCCCCACACAAACATGGTCACTGCAGGTCATTAATGTGCACAGAAGTAAAGCACAAAGGGCACTGCTTTAATCTGGGCAGAAGCATAACCCATGGAGCCAAGATATCAGAGGGTCTGGCTATGAGCCAAGATGCAAAGATAGAACAGTGGGAGTTCTCATTATAAGCCAGGGAGGCACCATGAAACACCCCAGCTGTGGGGACTGGGGACTGGCCAGCAGGGGAAGATGCCCCTAGAAAAAAACCATTTGCTTTCAATTTTCTTAAAAACAGACAAAGCAATTCCTGTTGATAGTACAAACAAAACAACAATTCCTGTTAGCTGACAGTCTCAATGCTCTACCTTCCCTTTGTATGGCAAAATCAGCAAGAGCAAAAGCCTGCATAGAAGCCAAGTGGGTTTCTGCATTCTCCTAATACCATCTCTCCATTTACCAGCCACTTGTGAGCTAATTCACACTACACAAGCATACACTATACCTGTCAAAATTACACTACCTGTCTATGCAGCAACCCAAATTTCAGACCTGGATATTCAATAAGACACTTTAGTTCAGGCTAAGTAGCCCCCAGTGGATAGTTCGCAGGCATCTCTCAATGAAACTCCAGATTCAAATGGGTTCCCTTTACCCTCCCTGCCACTCCACACCCACTCTTCCTCCCACCTGAGCAGACAGTGCTATCATCCCACCATGGCCCTGACTAGAAACCTAGATGCCATCCTTGCCCCATTCCCTTTCACATACATCTCATGTCAAATTTCATCACATCTCCTCCTAAACTATTCTCTTAAATCTACCCCATTGTCTGCTCTCTATTAATTACCTGTACCTTCCCTCATATCATTTCACCTGGATCCCTAAAATAGCTTCCTAAGTAATCTCTTTGCCTTCAACCCCACTCCCCTCCAATCTGTTCTTCTCCTGAGAGCTCTCTCTAAAATGTAAATATGTTCCAGTCAAGCCCCTGCAGAGCACTTAAGTGGCTCTCCAGATTGACACCAGGATAAATTATTCAGCACATCTTCATGCAAGAGGATGATCTGGCTTCTTACCTCTCTGGCTTCAGAATTTAACCCCTACCTGCTTCACATTCCAAATGTAGGCCCACTGAAGTTTCCTCTGGTATTCTCCCTCTCTCACCCTTTTCATATATATTACTTTCTTTTTACTCACACACTGTCCTTCAACATTGCAGCAAAGATCAATACAGTTGCACCAAACATTGCATTCTTCTCTCCCAACTAGGTCTTTTCAGGCAAATCTATCCATCTTTGAATCTCGGTTCAAAAATGACTTCCTCCATATGCATCCCCACTGTATCCCATCATTACACTACCTGCCCATGAGTACTGTAGAGGTGGTACTCTCAGTACCCCTGCACTCGCCTGATTCAACAGAAAACTCTGTATGGAAAAAACCGTGTCTGCCTTGTCCATGATTTTATCCTCAGTATCTAACCAGTCTCTAGCACTAATAGACATCAATATATTTTGCTGCTTGGGAAATAGTTGAGAGCAATCTTGAATATGGCTAAGGCCATATTGGGGGTCTCATTAGTTTCAAAGCTCCTATGATCACATAACTTTAGAAGAAGTTTATTTTGTAGACAAAGGGAACTACCTCCCCCAGTTTGGTCTGCAAAAGTTCTATGATTCTAAAACAAAAGAACTATTTAGATCACAAGTCATAAAGCCAACATGGTGGGGTGGGAATATAGCAAGGAAAGCATAGCCTAGGAGGACAGGTGGCTCCCACTTGGCCTTGAATCCAGTGTGCTTTCACAAAATTACAAACAGAATGAGCCAAAAATCTAACCAGTGCAACCATAGGAGCCAGCCAAAGGAAAAAGAAAGTAACTCATGGAGCTGAGACTCTGCAAGTGTCTGACAGCTTCCAGAAATGCTCATACTCAAAGCCAAAACTCTATCTCCCACTGCCTTAAACTAAAGTGGGGGAGGTGGGAAAAGGGAAAGCCAAGTTCTTGGTAAGGAAATAGAAACTTAAACTTTGGACTTAGATATCCTTGGGGTATGTTAGAGAAAGGCAAAGACAAAGGGCTCTAACAAGACAGACAGGCAAGCATGAGCAGACTACCTATGGTGAGATGTGTGTGTGTGTGTGTGTGTGTGTGTGTGTGTGTGTGTGTGTGTGTGTGTGTGTGTGTGTGTGTAAGAATATGCATTACATCCTGAAAATTAACATGGATATATGTAATGTGTGTGAAAGAATTTGCACTACATCCTAAAAATTAACTCATGCTTACTTATGAATAATGAGGCTGAGGGCACAGTTTAGAAGACTACTCCAACAGCACACATGAGATTCTGGGTTTGATCAGCACAAATGCATGGGGGCAGGGGTGAGGACAGAAAGTTAATGACCTGAAAACTTTCTAAGAGAACTTATGCAACTAAGGACAACCCTAACTCTAAGACAGAGAATCTTAAAATAGACAGAGTCCCCAAGTGGGGGACTTTATCAAGGAAAAGAAGTTATTCATCCACACGGGGATAAACAATCCAGTAGTGAGCATGAATAAAAATTAGTGCAAAATTAGAAATCCAAGTTTTCCTGTTCCTGCTGCTACTATTCCAGTACACACACACACACACACACACACACACACACACACACACACACACACACTTCCATATAGAATTATATATAAATATATAATTTTCAATGCATAAAAAAAAGACATCATTGCTCACAGAGTGGCATTTCCAAGACTGAGGAGCCTCATCTGGTCCTTCTTGCTGGGTCATCACATGGCAGAGAACACCACAGTGAGCTAGTGCACACAAGACTAAGATTTTAGTCTTAAAGGGGACTTGATTCTTTTCTTAAAGTTTTAAAATGATTTTAAAAAAACTGGTGACTTAAAAATTCAGAGTGGGAAGAATTGTAGCAAATAAGGGGCAGAATTCAAAAGTTTCTCAAAAAAATCTTCAATTTAGTTAATAAAATCATTTCACTTTTTGTTTTCCAGGTTCCATTAAGCCCTCAGTTTCTACTAAATGATGTTAAGAAAAACTTAGTTTTTTATTATAATAAAAAAGGGATTCTTAACATGTCACTTCTCAATTGTCAGTAACAGTAGCAAAAAGAGAATACCTTTTTGAACTGAAAAAGGCTTGCTATTACAGCTAGCAGACCTTTATAACCTATTAATGTAATTTCAGACTGTTTGTTCTCTTCATATCACAGGACAAGTCTCAGGTGACCTCAATAGCTTACCCCTAACTGAGCAGAATCAAGAGTCCCCATCCTGGGTCCTATCCTAACACAATGTCCTAAGGTCACAGAGACACTCACTGCTCACGCTCAGTGTTTCTACTGCAGTTCCCACTGCTCGGTTAATCAGAACACACGGACAACTCTGTCACTGGCCTAGCAAAAACATTCTGCACACTCCAGCTCTATTCTACTTTTTTCCTCCAAGAAAGGGTTTCTCTATGTTCCACTGGTTATCCTAGAACTCGCTCTACAGACCAGGCTGGTCTCAAACCTATTCACAGAAAACAACTGCATCTGCCACCCCAGTGCTAGAATTACAGGCGTGTGCCACCACCACCCAGCACTTCTTCCTCCTGAGTTAGTCTCTCCTAGTTGCCTAGATTCCAAAGACAGGACAGAATGATACAGGGACCAGAACTCTGACAAATGCAGCACCGGGCCTGGCAGATCAAATATCCTACAATGTGGTAAACTCCAAGTGGCAGCAGTTACACCATGTTGGAAACAAAGACTGGACCCAAGAACAAAACCACTGATCTTGTGGGATCCAGAGCACCCCTCAGGGAATGACAGTCATAGTAACTTACCCAGAACACCCTGGAGAATCAGAACTGAGTTCATAATCAACCAGACTTCTGGCCCCACCAAGATACCTGCTCTGTCAGCTGTGCAAAACCCAACCATACAACCTCCAGCTTCTGCCTTTCATGCCCTCTCCTGGCTAGTGTCAACATTCCTGTCAGCCCCTGGAGACTGTTCTGGGGTCACTGACCATCTTTGATGTTCCTGATGGGTCACATGACTAAATCTCCCTTTCCTGCCCATCTCCCTCTCCCCCCGCCCTCTCTCTCTCTCTCTCTCTCTTTCTTTCTCTCTCTCTCTCTCTCTCTCTCTCTCTCTCTCTCTCTCTCTCTCTCTCTCTCTCTCACACACACACACACACACATACACACACTGGGGCCCATTCTTTTGTCCTAAAACTCAGTAATTAAACCTTCCTGAAATAGGTTTGGAAACTTGATTTTCTATTTTTGATCATATAGTAACCCTTCTAAGTTCTAAGCTGGGATTTCTATAACAAAAGACGAACAGACACAAGAAAAGAGAAAATGTGTGCAATGAGAGCTACCCCAGGTAAAGTAAGAAATCTCCACGATGTGGCTCACCTAGCCTCTTTGATTAAAAGATGTAGTGGAGGCAACCATGGACAGCTAACCAGAACATGGCAACAAGAGTGAAGTTTGCTTTACAGGTTAAAGTTGGCATCTTCTCCTTAGTCAGATTCTGGTAACTGACTCATCCTCTCCTTCATCCTGGTATTCAATGGACATCTTGCTTTTCTTAGAAGGGATTTTTCAGGTTTCTGCTGTTTCTAACAATAAACCCTATGATAGAGTGGCCCTCATGAGCAAGCACATCTGGTCTTCTCCAACCACAGAGCCTCCAATCTTAAAGACACCTAAACATATACAGAATAATGCCATATTGCACCAGTAATTTAAACTTGCTTGAAGGAGTCAATATTCCTATCATAAATACAAGAAGGTTGGAAAGTCAAGTTCAGTTGAAAAGGGAAATAGGGGTGGTACCTCATACATGGAACTCATATTTTTTTTTTTTTGAGACAGTGTTTCCCTGTATAACAGTCCTGACTGTCCTGGAACTCACTTTGTAGACCAGTCTGGCCTTGAACTCACAGAGATATCTGTCTGCCTCTGCCTCCTGAGTGCTGGGATTAAAGGCATGTGCCACCACCACCTGGACTTTTAAGGATTTCCCTCTTTTCATATCTGCTTGAATTTTAATTCCTAAGCAAATCTCCTTCCTGTTAATACTACTTGAGAAAAATGTGATGTCAGAAGTTGAAATAGCAAAACAAAGATTTTAAATGTTCTCAGAAAAAGTATGAACTTTTATTTCATAAATGTTTCTTTTCATGAATACCAGAAGAAAACAATACTTTTACATTATTTGGTCAATTGTATGAAGAACTTTTTAGTAATATTAATTTTTACTTTATTTTATACTAAAATATTAAATGATAGAATTTCAGAAATGTAAAACATAATGGAATTTAGCCATTTCTTCTACAATAGGCCATGTTACTCTTTGTGGTACATAACAAGACAGTGAAATTGTCATTTTTCATACTGGGAAAAAATACTTCCTACAGCAAAGAGTGAAAGAGAGAAAGAGGAGAGAGGGAGAGAGGGAGACAGAGAGGAAGAGGAAGGAGAGAGAGAGAGAGAGAGAGAGAGAGAGAGAGAGAGAGAGAGAGAGAGAGAGAGAGAGAGCACGCACACGCTTAGATCAAGCTCTACAGCACCACCCTGTGGACTGTCCAAATTCTTAACAAACTGAAGTTCATTAGAGCTGTGCAGGATTCCCAGGATTTCCCTATAAGTATTTCCCATGAAATGTTGCAGCAAAGCAAAAATTTGAAAGCTTTCAAAAACAATTTGGTCAAGAAATTCTTAGAACTATTGGATGAACTGGAAGAAGATAAAGAGAACTACAAAAAGTTTTATAAGCAGTTCTCAAAAAATATGAAGCTTGGAGTTCATGAAGACTCTCAAAACAGGAAGCAGCTATAAGAGCTGCTGAGATGCTACACATCTTCTGGGAATGAGGTGGTGTCACTCAAGGACTACTGCACCAGAATGACAGAAACTAGATGCACATCTATGTCATGACAGCTGAGACCAAGGACCAAGTTGCTAACTCAGCCTTAGTGGGGCGTCTCTGACAGCAAGGCTTGGAAGTGATCTATATGATAGAACCTACTGATGAGGATAGTTTGCCACAGTTAGGGAATCGGACACCAGTGTCAGTTACCAAAGTCAGACTGAGATGTCAGAAGGTGTCAAACTAATTGGGGACATGGTCATGCTGTATCGTTACAAGAATATATGGGTGGACAGCAAACATGGTGAGAATCAAGAGAGCGCAAGTCCTCAGAGACAATTCAACGATGGTTACATGGCAGCAAAGAAACAGCTTCTCAAATTTGACCTTCACAACTTCAGTAGCCTTTGTATGCATGTTTTCATACATCAGTATAGACACGTTCATGCTGTGGCCTCCATGTAACATCAGAGGACAACCGTGGGTATTGGTCCTATCTTTCACCTTGTGTTAAGCAGTCTCTTTGCTATTTACCACTGCAGAGGTCAGGCTACTTAGCCTGGAACTGTTGTCTTACTCTCTCAGATTACAGGTGGCAACTATTTGTTGGTTTTACCTGGGTTTTGAACTCAGGTCCCCAGGCTTGTACAGCAAGCACCTTTAACCAATGAGTCACCCACCCCCACTCTCAATTCGTATTGCCTTCAGAACAGAATATCATTTCTACTGCAGTATATTTTGAGTTCCTAATCATCCTTCCTTAAAGTTGTCAGCCCTTTTCAACCTTCCATCTGAACCTGCTGCCTGCCTGCCTGCATCCTGATGGGTTTCCCTCCTGTATGCTTTGGGCATGCCTGATGCTTTTGTTTTCTGGTTTTCCCCAGTTCCTTTTACATCACAGGGCAGTTCTTGACATAATTGTTAAATTTTTGTTTGTTTGTTTGTTTTTAAATAACAGGACCACACTATATAGCCCAGTTCAGTCTGGCCTCCTATTCATGATTCCCCTATCTCAGTCTTTTGAGTGCTGGAATTACAAGCCTGTGCTTTTAAGTTTCCAAGTTGTTACTGCCTTGGCAGAGTACAGCCAAACATGATAAGATACTGATATCTGCCAGAAAAAAGTAGAATATAGACTGCCTTTTAAAAATTATTTTATGCATGTGTTTGGCCTGCATGCATGCATGCATATGTACCACATGTGTGCCTGGTGCCTATGGAAGTCAGAAGGGATTGGATCCCCTGGAGCTGGAGTTATAGATGCTTATGATCCACCATATGGGTTTGGGGAACTGAACCTGGGTCCTCTGGAAGAGCAACAAGTGCTCTTAATGCTGCGCCATCTCTCCAGCCAGTCAGTTGTTTTTGATGCTGCTTGTAACTACAAAAAGCTACTGGTGGACTACCTTCCCAAGTGATGTGAGAACTAAGCAATTACTGGTACACAAAATTCTACATTATAGAGATTCTACAAGAATAAGAGTGAATGGCTCCTTGTTTTCCAAATTACTAAATCTTTCAAGTACTGAACACATGCAGTTTTTTAAATGTTGGAGTTTATTGTTGGGAATTACAGCATGCCAGGTTTCTGCTGGGTCATATTTGGAGGTCATTCTCTAACTTTCCCTCACCCTCCTGAAGGAGAGCTAATGTGGTGGTTTGAATGAAAATGGCCCCCACAGGCCCATAGGGAGTGGCATTATTAGCAGGGGTGGCCTTGTTGGAGTAGGTGTGGCCTTGTTGGAGAAAGTTTGTCACTGAGGGCTCAGTGTCTCTCTCTTCCTACTGCCTGCCAATCCAGATGCAGAACTCTCAGCTACCTCTCCAGCACCCGTGTCTGTCTGCATGCCACCATGCTTTCTGCCATGATGATAATGGCCTAACTCTCTTAATCTCTGTTCCTTATAAGAGTTGCTGTGCTTATATTTAAATTTAGAAGTGAAAGCATTTTTAAAATATGTAAGTTGGATTAATGTAGCAGCACCTACAATCAAATGTATTGTAGCAGCTGTAGCTCTTTCATCAGTAATCAAACAATTTAAAGACAACAATATAGCATATAGTATCCACACTCTGTGTGCATTTTCCATCTTTACGTGGCTTTTTCATTACTCTATTTCTTTTACTTTTATGTTTTCTTTTTATGAGACAGGATTTCTCTGTGTAACTTTGGCTGCCCTTGAATTCACTCTGTAGACCAGGCTGGCCTTGAACTCACAGAGATCTGCCTACCTCTGCCTCCCAAGTGCTGGGATTAAAGGTGTGTGCCACCAAACCTAGCTACTTTTTTTTAAAAAAACACTTTATCTTGTTTCCTTTTCTTTCACAAGACTATGTATATTTTTTTTATTAGTTCAAATTAGGAACAAGCTTGCTTCACATGTCAATCCCTTCTCCCTTTCTCTCCCCCCGCAGTGCCCCACCAGTGCTCTTCCCCTCCCCCCTCTGCTGCCCAAGGAGGGTAAGGCCCTCCATGGGTGCTCCCCAAGGTGCACCACATCATCCTGGGCAGGGCCTAGGCTCTGCCCAATGTGTCCAAGCAAAGAGAGCAAACTTGGGAAAGGAGTTTTGGCTTGCGTTTCCACAGAAAATGGAAAGCTATGGATTCCTTCCAGACTAATATGGTTTGATGAAGCAAGACCCTCTGAAGGAGTGGCCCAACTGATCCTACATCCAAAAGAGCCAAGATGATGCAGTTATAGACCACTACAGCCAGGATTTCTGTATTTTATCATGATTCCCATGGTATGGACATCGCTCCCGACCAACAGGAAGCAGTTAGGAATGAAAGATGCCCAAATTCCTAAATATTGTTTATAAATGTTTATTTTCATTTAAATGGGATTGGTTATAAATGGTAATGATCACAGTCAATCTCCTTTTAAAGGAAAAAAGGGGAATAGGATATAGAAATAAATACTTTGCATTGGTATGAATTTTCATTTATTGATACAACTTTAAGGTCAATTTTGTGATATGTATATGTCTCCTTTTGTTTAGGTATTGTGTTTATACAGATTTTTTAAATGTAATACATAATTAAATACAGATTATATAGTCACCTATAATAGTCAGAACTTACAATTAGGTTAGTTATGTTTTCTAGATATACAGAGATGTATTTGAGATGGATAGTTATTCTTCAAACCTTTCAAAGACCTCAGAATACATGGCGTTTAAATGGTTTAGGGTTTTTCATGACAATGAGACACAACTGCTTCTGGCACATCAATTACGTCAGAAAGGAGGATGGGCATCGAAGAAACTCAATATGGAGTTTGCCTTCAATATGGCAAGATTATCCATTTGGGCAAGAAACTTCTCTTGCCTGGAATGTTTGATAAACTGGACATGCAGGACCCACAAGAAAGTGACTGCTGAACTTGCAAAACAGGATAGTCCTGAAGGGTTCCTGCTTCATGGAGAAGTCTGCCAGACACACTGTGGCCTATAGGCTGAAGATGGATGCCCCAATGTTACAGAGGAACTTTGGGTGACTGTCCAGGTAGGGAGATGTCTCTGTTAGTTCTAGAGTTATATATTATCCTTCTGTGGTCTTCTCTGCCCTGCAGGTCCTTTCTGATCCCTCATTCTGTGAAGACTAAAATTTGTTACAGTCAGCACCAGACCATGTGTCTCTTGTTCTGTAATTACCTCCTGTTTCCTCCAGTTTCATAGCAAGTTGTTCAAAGCACATCTTAGTGTTCTTCTAATAGCACAGACACAAAGTAACACATTTGTCAGCTGAAAGGAACACAGTTTTAAGGAAACACTAAACTGGGTCTGGCAGCATAAACCTGCAATGTCAGCAGAAGCAATTGGACTGAGAAACCAAGATGACCTAAGCTACAGAGCAAGACTCTGTCTCAAAGGAGAAAAAAAAACTACAGCATTTCCATGAATGTGAAATGTTGTAGGGAAGAAACAATTCAGTCACCTGCCTCCCCACTACTGAAGGACTAATGTTAGGTTTTTCTCCCAACACTACTGGAAGCACTTGGTTAATGTATAAGTAGGAAAGGGGGCTATAGAAGGAATAACGGTGTACACCTGTAAACCCAGCCAGCACCTGGGATGCAGAGGCAGGAAGGAACATTTTGAGCTTCAGGCTATCCTAGGCCACATGACAAGTTCAGAGCTGGCCTGGGCTATATACAAAAGTCCTACCTCAAAATACAAGGGCTAAGGATGAAGTTCAGTGGTAGAACATTTGCTTGGTATGCGTACAACCCTGAGTTCACTGCACAAGACGGGGACACTTTTCACATGTAAATAAAACAGTGCAACCAGAGCTAGGAAGAAAGCTCACTTAATGTAAGGCATGAGAATCTGTGTATGAATCCCCAGAACCTACACAAAGCTGATGTCTACAAGCCGTGCTCCTAATAGGAGATGGGAGCAAAACCAGGAAATCGCTGAAGCTTGCAGGCCAAGCAGCCTGACATACACAGCAGAAAAGTAACAAGAGGCCTGACTCGAAGACGAGAAGGTGAAGGCTGACAGACAAGGCTGTCCTCTGACCTCTACCCCTGCACCATGACACATGAATGCCTGCATATTCTCATATTTTACTGCCCTACACCTCCCACACACACACACACATGCATGGAAATAAGATTTTTAAAGCACAATCAGTTTCTGTGGCCTAAGAGAGCTTAATAACAACAAAGGTTAAAATAGATTATGGCATATTATGGCATAATTAAGAACATAAAATATTCTTGTAGCACCAATATATTTTATATCCCAAATCTTCCAGGATCTGAAACTGAAATAAACATATGTTCCAATGAGCTGTATTGTATTACATTCACTTTCTCATTTTAATGAAATATCATTACCTTATTTTAATACAACTCATTCATACAATGAAAATAACAAAAAGTCCACTTACCCCACCCATTGTGATCCCATCAATAAGGGCAACATATGGTTTCTGACAGGAAGCTAAAAGAGAAAGAGCTAGTTAGAGTATCTAAAATACATCCACTTTCCAAAAAGTCCCATATGTGTACTCTAGTCTCCTAGGAAATGTTTAAAGAAATACCAAGGAAGACTATTACATGGTTTGCAATGTATATTTAAATGTCAATTCTCTCACAATCATGATAAAATAATCATTACTGCTTAACAACTCAGTCTTAAGTCACAAACAAATAAAACTTTTGTAATATTTGTCAAGTAAGAAAAATAATTAACATCTGCATTATAAGCCACATACCCAGCTGTGCATTAAGAGCATAATTGCTTTCTATACAATGACAGCATCAGGACACATGCAGAGAAGTACACTGTACAGGAACAGTCACAGAGTGGGGGGGTGACAAGACCCAGATTCCAGTCTCAGCTTTATTATTAAATGAACAGCCACTGAGTAACAAAAAACGTGAGTTATATATGACATATACACATATCAGATAAGGGTGTTTCATGTACATCATCCATAAATAAGTGTCTTTATCTATAAAATAACACCTAACACATGTCCTCAAATATCCCTCCCTGTTTGTAAATTCCATTAATCACATAAACTTTTACTGTTTCTATTTCCCCTTTTAGGTTTTCTTCTCAGAGAGTTTGCAGAACATAATGACATAACTTATGGGTCTTTTGTCACATCTTACTATCAACACTACCCCTGATAAAGGCCAAGGTAAAACTGCATTCTGATACATTCTGGAAATTTCCAATGTATTCACAAACAAAACACAACTCAGACGTCACACTCAAGAAGTTCCTTACAAACTATACAAGTTATTGATTGTGTTAGAAATACATACACAGACCCCACACCAACTACTATAGAAGTGCATATTTCAAATATAAACTATTAGGTAAAACTAATGCAGGACATAAAACCAGAATCTGCCAAATCTCTTTACTGACTATAATATCACTACATACAGAAATTTTACCTTATGACTTTCTCTGTATATTATTACCAGACATTATCTTTACACTGCCTAAACACTTTCTATTTCCTTTTTATTTCATGAAAAAAAAATGAGTAGTCATTGTCCACATGGAACCATTCATATTAAAATATAAACAACATTTAAAATTCAGTTTCTTGATTGCAGCACATTTGTAGCCACATACCTTGTTAATTTTCTAACACCAGAGGATGTTTATGGTATTACACTGTGAACTATAACTCCACAAAGATTCATGGGAAGAGGACTCCTACAAAGAGCTCATTTCTGGATGTGTCAGGGCGGAACAAGTCACTGTTTTTCCAGCCCAAGCTTCTGCAGGTGCCAAATGGCTGTACTCCTGTGCTAACTTGCATTCCCAGTCACTCATTCGCCTATATTCTCTCTCTCTCTCTTTCTCTCTCTCTCTTTCTCTATCTCTGTCTGTCTCTCTCTCTCTCCTTTCCTACATGTGTCTGTCTGTCTGCCTGTTGTCTCAAGGCTAGGGAATAAACCTCAGGCTTCTGAGTTACATATTTCCAGGCTTCTACAGAAATGTTTTATAAGGAGACAAAACTATTATTAAGTTAAAAGAGAAGATCCAAACATCCAAGTCAAAACAAAGATGTGCACAAAAGTTTTCTATTTCTGGGAAATTTTGGAGACAATGTGAAGCTGTATAGCATATTCATTCCATATATTATTTCTAAATAAACTTTAGCAATTGGTCAATAGAGCAGCATATAGGGCATCTCTATCAGTAAAAACTAGAAATTACCTCCTATGCATAAATGTAGTCTAGATAGTGTTAGGTGCACTGACAACACTGAGGAGAACAAAAGTACCAGGGTTAGTGGCCAGCACTCAACAGTGAACTGTGCCTTTTACAGGTCGGATGCATTGAATGTCTTGCTGTGTTTTCAATTTAATTACAGCTTATTTGGACACACTCCCATCATTAGTCAGGGCACGTCTGTATACTGCTCTGTAAATTGGTTTTAACCACAAAGTGTTGTTAATCTTCTAAAGTCCACTGAACATTCATGGTATTACAATATAAATTCTAACTCCACAGATTCATGGAGGAAAGACTCATATCGAAGAGGACAGTTCTCCCCAAGTTAGTGCAGAACAAGCCCTGTGCTGTTAAAATCAATTTAAAATATGTATAAAAGAATACGCTACAGATTAATGTGAAAAGGGCTAGGGTTCCTTCTGGTTAGAGAAAGGAATGGCAGTAAGGAAAAGCACAAAAGAGGTTGAATTGTAAACTTAAAATGTATTTTTTTTTCTTTCTTTTTTTTTTTTTTTTTTTTTTTTTTTGGTTTTTCGAGACAGGGTTTCTCTGTGTAGCTTTGGAGTCTATCCTGGCACTCACTCTGAAGACCAGGCTGGCCTCGAACTCACAGAGATCCGCCTGCCTCTGCCTCTGGAGTGCTGGGATTAAAGGCGTGCACCACCAATTCTTATAACATCATGTAAAATCAGAATACTGCTATGTGTAGACTTATGGATATAAATGCTGTATTAATTGATCTTTTCAAAACACGCTTGACTTCCACAGAAACCTATAACTCTGATTTTAAAGAAATTTCTACTCCAGAGTTCCTAGAGAAACAGATAATGGTACTTTATTTAGAAACCTAGAATGCAGGTTTTCTTGTCTTCTGAGAAAGCTAGCTAAATTATCAACAGCCCATATTTTCACATTGATTTTAGACAAACACAGAATAAATAGTTTTACCAGTTTGACCAAAAAGTAATAATGAATGTTTCCATAAAGAGTACTTATTAGTTGCATTCTAACAAATTACAGTGCCAGCCCAGGTCTCAAATTTCATGTTCAAAGTGCAGAGTGGACCACACACATACCAATGGCATTGTTCAGTATATATTCTTCTCTGAAAAAATCTCGTGTCAAATTCTGCCTTGTGTTTTTAGCTTCTGAGATTGCTAAAGAAGGAAAGAGAAAAAAAAAAAGGAAGGAAGGAACAATTACAAATTATAAAGATGGCTTCCAGTCAATACAGTCAAAATATTCAAAGTCCTGTAATTATTAAGTGACGTAGGGAGGGGAACTTACCCACAGTCTGACATCAATGCTTCAAAGCAAAAATACTTCTTTTACTTATTGTACTGTGAATATGTGAATATACACACATGAACACAAGCATCCATGCACATGCACATGGACAAATGCACACACACACACACACACACACACACACACACAGAGACAGATTTTCATTCACAGTTCCTGGCACCTTAAGTCCCTCTGCAAGGTAGGCCACAGACAAAAGAACTTCTCTACCTAAAGCAGGTGACAGTCCCTATTCTTTTCCCTCCCACTACTTGGAGCTGGCCAGAGACATTCTGATCTGGATCACCAGAACCCCATTTGAAGAGTCCTGTTCCAGACCTCAGAGGAAGGAATGGGTAGAGAAAGCAACAAGGATTTGGACACACAGGGCTTGCTGGGATTCCCATTGGTCTATCTGCATTAAATCACACTTCTGCATGCTCCTCCATGCTTCTACAATGAAACCCTCAGGGAAGTCCAAAGGCTGAAGAACAATTACAGATACTATATTGAGAAGAATATATCCTCTACAACGCCATTGGTGTAAGTGTGTTCACTGCTCTGAGCTTTGAAATTGAACAAGATTCCTGATAGATCAACAGGAGGAGGTTCCACACCAGCAAAAAGGACATGGAAACTCCTTACCCATTTTCCACACCTTGTCCCATCCCTGTACCCTTTATGAGAAAACAGGACATGTAAGATGACTGAGGCACACCATCCTAAGCAATGTAAGTCACCTACCTCTAGGTGACCTAAAACATCCAATGTAAATTGTTGCCACAGGGTGTTGAGAGAATAATAAGAAGGAAAAAGTACCTTTTTTGGTACAAATATAATATTTTCCAAACTATTTCCTATTTACAGTGAGTTGAACCCTTAAGGCAGAAACATCAGTCACCAGGGGCCAACAATACTTTCCCAAGAAAGATCTGCTGGGACTATGCCATTACAATGTAGTTACCTGAAGAAAAATAAAGCCCTTATCTGTTGTCCTTTGTTGAGCTAAAGCCCCAATTACCAACTCCAAGAGTAACTTTCCCCCAAGCCATCTCAGAGTTCCTTCTAATTTTATTTTAAGCTAATTTTATTCAAATCAACTAGTTATATATTGTGGTGGTTTGAATGAAAATGGCCCCCATAGGCTCAGAGAAGGAATGGCACCATTAAGAGGAGGTGTGGCCTTCTTGGAGTAGGTGTGGTCTTATTGGAGGAGCTATGTCATTGCGGGCAGGCTTTGAGGTTTTAGAAGCTCAAGCCAGGCCCAGCATCACACTCTCTCTGCTGTCTGTGGATCCAGATGTAGAAGTCTCAGCTACTTCTCCAGCCCATATCTGGCTGCATGCCACCATGCTTCCTGCCATTATGAATATGCACTAAATCTCTGAACTGTAAGCCAGTCTCAGTTAAATGTTTTCCTTTAAAAGAATTGCTATGCACACCAAAAGAAACCCTAAGATAGATACAGATAAAGATATAAATGACATACACCTTTAAATATTTTCTGAGTGTCTACTTGTAGAATTTTCTAGAATTTACATTTACTGTTTTTCAGTCATTCAAATAAAATTTATATCACACAATTTCCAATACTTACTAGTTCCAGTGGGGTACTGGCTTACAGTGGGCACTTTACCTTTGATGTCACCTCCAGCACAGAAGGCCTTTCCTCCAGCTCCCTTTATGATAATCAGGAATGTCTCAGGGTCCTGTTCCCACTTCTACACAAACATAAAAGATGATGGTGACTTTTGAGGGCACAGTAAATACAATCTCATTTAAGATACACTCACATACATATGTGTGCACATGTGTGACCTTTCCTAAAACACATCTAGAGGAATGGATCCAATCCATTTCACTTCTTTTTCTTTCTAAGTGCAATCTGTGTTCCAGGAATATCTGTCAAAGCTTTAAGATTAAGATGAATAAGTATGTGCCTAACAGCACTGTGTTATTTACATTTATGAGTCTAGTGAAAAAATCCACCCAAAGATTGCTGGCATGTAGTGCAGCAATAACCTTTCCCCCATGGCAAGATAGGACTGTTATACCAAAACAATTATTACACAGTCAACCTACTTACAAAGTTCTTTAAATATGTGGGTGGGTGATGAGGGTTTGTTGAGGTCAGAAAATAAAATGAGCAGGAGTGTGGGGTGCAGATCGATGGCAGAATGCTCACTTTATAGCCATACTACGAAAGATCATCATTCTCATTTCCTCATAGCCGAGGAAAGCAGGGTACAGAGATTAATATGACTAGCCTACAGAGGCGAGTATTCAGAAATCTAAGCTTCAAGTACATGCCTGACTTTCAGCCTTATACTTTCTAATGTCTCATCCATACCACTTTAAAACCTATGACCTTCTTAAGGATGGCTAAGAAATATAAAGGTTGTGAGGGCTGGGGTATAGCTCAGTAGAATACTTGATTAGCAGGCACTGGGAGGAGGGAAGAGGGGAAGAATGGGGGTCAAGCAGCAAGATGAAGGAGGAGCTACCCAAGCAATTTAAAAGAGCTGCCTCACAGGGCACAGAGGTGCAAACCTTCAACTCCAGCAAGAGGATAGGCAGGAAGACTAAGTCTGAGGCCAGCCTGGGCTACCTAGCTAGACTCTGGCTCAAAAACTGAATGACAAAGTGTCTTCAATGTAAAAGGTCAGGTAGAAGCATATTAGACTGGTACAGGTTAGGTCTCAGAGTTGGACAAATGGCTAACTAAGGTGTCTGTTTTGCATAGCAGAGTGGACCTGGCTACCCCACCCCCTTAAACTTCTCCAGCCCAGAAGCTGAGCTGCCCTTCATCCAGCTACCCTTCCCTATATAATCCAGCCATTTTGGTTACCAACTCCCCTTCTTTTTTTTCCTACTCTTCTCTCCTGGTCTCCTGGCTTTTCACCTATGTGGAGGGGCCCCAGAGGGCTTAACAGGGAGATGCCCACATGGTGATCAGACCAGAGGGCACAGCAGGAAAATGCCCATATGGTGTAGCATGCTTCAGGAGCCAGGAAGGTATCCTTCCATGTCTCCTCACATGGCCTGATGCAAGGTCATGTTCACTCTGGACTCTCCCAGATGTCCCTGTCTCTGCCTATGCTCTCCCTTCTATCCACAACAAACCTTCTCCACCAAGCTGAGGAGCAGTCATGTCCTTCCTTTTTATTTCTTTTTTTCATTTATTTGGTACCAAAGCCTGGGGCTGACATATATGAGTTCCTTTCTAAGGGATGCAGCCTCTCCAGCCAAGCTGATTTGACTCTCCTAAGGTGTGTCTGGATCATTTGTTTCTGCTGGCTTCTGCCACCTGCCATATTAGCCTCCAAATGCTAGAGTCCAAATTTTCAGCTGCTTCTTCCCTCCACGACCCTAACCATCCATCTCTTGCCTACTCAGTAAGTGTCCCCTCTCTAACTCCTAGAGCCTGCAACACCCTCTGGAATGCCCACCATATGGCCATTTTCCTGCTAGTCCCTCTGGGATGCCCACCACACAGACATTTTCCTGCAACACCCTCTGGAATGCCCACACATGGGCATTTTTCTGCTATGTCCTCTGGGACCCCACTTCCTCCTCTCTCTCTATTGGAACCCTCTCTTTCCCCAAGAGCCTCTCAGTCCACCTCTTCAGCTGTGCTCTCTACCTGCTCCACTCATCTCTCCTCCTCTTCTAGGCATGTGTCACCATGAGCTACCTGCTTTGTCTACTTTGATTACAGAAGCTACACAGGCCCCTATTCATGTCGAAAGGGACACCTCTCCTCTATGATTTATGACATTTCTCAGATATGTCTCTCAGTCTGTTTGGGGCAACCCCAGGTTAAAATTCTTGTCACCATGACACTTGAGGCCCCTGCTGTCTTATGGCCTCTCGCAGCTCCTTCCTGGAACTTCCTCACCTCCCCTGAGAACTGCATTCTAAGTTCCACAGCTTCTCTACTCTCCTCCGACTACAGCCCTTTCCTTGCTTCCCGCACAAAGCTATCTTCTTTGTCTCTCCGGGTGCCTTCCTGGCCTGTACACTGCAAGTTCCTTGCTTCCCCCTAGGAAATGCCTGCTAAGTCCCACAACTTTCCTGGGCCCTTCTGGGTCTCTGCCAACTGTGGTGGTTTGAAAGACAATGGCCCCACAGACTCATAGGGAACGGCATGATTAGGAAGTGTGGCCTTGTTGGAGTAGGTGTGGCTTTGTTGGAGATTATGCACTAGGGGGCAGGCTTTGAGGTCTCAAATGCTCAAGCCAGGTCTAATGTGACAGCCACTTCCTGCTGCCCGAGGATCCAGAATAGAATTCTCAGCTCCTCCAGCACCATGTCTGCCTGTATGCCACATGCTCCCACCATGACAATAATGGACCAAGCCACTAAACTGTAAGCCAGCCTCACTTAAAAGCTTTTCTTTATAAGAGTTACTGGGGTCAAGTGTTTGTTCACAGCAATAAAACCCTAAGGAAGACCTTGCCCTCCTGAAGTCTTGCAGCTTCTCTACACCCTCCTGGCCTCTACAACATTGGAACCCTCCCTTCTTGTCCCTCACAGCTACAGCATTCTGTGTCTCAGCTCCCTCTTGGAGCTGACTGGAACCCTCCCTATGGCAGAATTCCTTGTGGACCCTTCCTCCTCCTTTCCTCCTGAGACTCAGAGACTCTATTAAAACCTCACGTCTTACTGCAAATGGCTTGGCCTGGGTGCAGCTCCATGACTAAATATGGCACACTTGAGTTCCAAATTCTCACAGATTGTAACAACTTCTGCCAGCACAAGCAAATGATCCTAAAGTATCTCATCTATAAGGTTTTTAAACTTTCCACTCTTAAGTCTTTTATCTGTACAATTTCTCTGTGCTTTGCTCTCAGGAAATCTTTTAAGACTATTGTAACTTCAATGGGTGTGGTTAGAGAATCCATCCAAAAATCTGTATCAAAAATTGGCTTAAAGCCCATAACAAATGTAGATAGTTTAAAAATCTATACATAGGTAATCTTAATTTGCTACAACGTATTATATGTGAATCAACTCTTGTTTAGAAAAATAGATGCTTTTAAATAGCAACCATGCAGCTCTCCTCCATCTTGGCTGATGATTTCATCAAGATTTGAAAGCAATGTGACTGTCAGCCAACTTTAATAAGCTTAAAGAGTGTATGACATGTAACTTCATCATCTTAAGATGACAACGTGGCATAAAGCAGCAATTATCAAACTTCTTATTCCTAATAAGCTCTCTATCATAATATCTCCTTTCCAGACTAAGGAGAAAACAGCAGGTTTCCAAAATATTTTGGATTGGTATGGATCTTGGAATGATGATAAATGTTATGGTTATAAAAGTCTACTTATATTAACAAAGGTTGATTTAGAGAGTTACATCTAACTGCTTGTATTTTTGCTAACTGTTCAACACCAGGCTTCTGGAAAATTTAGATAAGTAACAATATGTTTGGTAAATAGGGTATATTTGATGATCATGGTTTATAAATTCCTAACGTCCACTTGGGTTCACAGTAACATCTGTCTAGATTCTTTGTGTTTGACCACTTTGTTAAGCTTTAGCTATATGGATAAACTAAGCCATACAAAAAACTGTGGTAGTCTATAATGGTGCTCCTATGGACTGTATTTATGGTTTAAAGTTTTATTTTGATGCTAAAGGATCTTCAATTAAATCTTCTACTCTAATTTGTAAAGTTCAAATTATAAAAAGATTTATAAAAGCTACCAACTTAAACTGTTAAAGATAATTGAGACATACAAGTTAATGTATTTTCAAAGTAAAGCCTAAACTCAGGTACAGTTAATAGATAGATGATCTCCAAACTCTTTAGACATCTGTTGAATATATCATTTAAAATGTTTAATGAAAAGGCTTCCCCTAATAGACAAAATGCTCCTAGTAGCAACTCTAAGATCTCCAAAGAATATAGATGGGGCACAATGACATTACCTAAATTATGGTAACACTAACCACTGGACAAAGTTGCTCCATGCCTCACTTGCCGCCAGGGTTCTACACAAGCTGTGGACACTGTTAGCTAATTGCCCTGCTCTGCCTGGTCAGGGTAAGGTCAGTCCCCCAAGTCCCTTCTCCACAGGAACACCTCTCAGACATGGGTCTGGCAGCTCAAGGCCAATGCTGCTCTGTATGACAGCCTAAGACCCAGGACCTTTCCCCCAATGAAGTTATCAAAACCACAAGAGCCTAGGACAACTGTCTGGGTAGTAGGTCTCTGTCATTTTAATTGACAGATAGGCAATTTGGGTTATACCTCTTGCTATAATTTATCCTTTTCAGATCTCTGATGATGCTAACAGTTGCTTTAACAGCAACAAGCATCCAGCTCTTCCCCCAAGGCTTTAACTGTCTTCTCAGTTCTACTTATGTAGAAGGGAGGGAGGGAGGGAAGGAGGGAGGGAGGGAGAGAGGGAGGGAGGAAGGGAGGGGAGGGAGGGAGGGGAGGGAGGGAGGGAGGGAGGGAGGGAGGGAGGGAGGGAGGGATCAGGACTCAGGCTCCACTTTCCTAGAGCTACTAGGTCTCCAGCTGAGAAAGACAGTTTACCTTGTTCCCAGACTCTGAAAGGAGATAAACTCACAAAACAGGTTCAATGTAACTTTTTACTATTCCTTTATTTAAAGGAACTTGCTTTACAATGACTGCTCTCAGAATCAACCACTCATGTCTCCTGGCTAGAAAAAGCTTAAATTTTATGTAAGTTCTGAGGGTCTAAGAAAGTGTTTTAAAAATGTGTAAACACAGGTTATAAAGGTCTAAGAAGCTGTTTAAAGGTATGTAAATGCAACTTGTATAGGTTTAAGAAAGTGATTTGTGGTATATGGAAAATAAAAAATTTCATATTTCTCTCCTCACTATGCTATTACATTAAAACTTCTAAAGGCCAAAATTTCAACATCAATCAAAGAAGTTCTGATGACCTGGTAAAGCCGTGACTGCTATTATCAATCACAAGCTCAAGATTTTAAACTTACTCTGGTTGTCTTCTAAGAAAAGACTTAAAAGTGCTTCTCAATAGTGCTAAAAACATCTCTGCCCAATCTATATATCCAGCCCTTTGGAAACAGTGTTCATGCTTTTAACTCAGAATCATTTTGGGTCCTCAGGCTTCTATTGTGACTCAAAGGCATGAGTCTACTGCCTTTTCTACACTGTGGATTTCAGTACACAGTATAAACAGTAGGAATCCTAGCATATCTAAAATTTACCTTTTTTTGTAAACTTAAAAAATTCTTATAAGCTTCAGGGAATCAACTTGGATCCACCTCCCCCAGATAAATACTCCTAAATTTTCCCTACCGGCCTATTCTTGAGGGCCTTTCCCTGGTCTTGGGACTCCCTTCCCCCAAGTATCAGGACCATGGGCCTGGAAGTTTCAAATATAGACCCTGGATAGAAAATTTCCCCTAAACTCCTTAACTATACCTTCTGTTACTAGTCTAAATGTCCCAGCAGATTTCAAATCAACAGCATACTGCCAGTCCTAGGTGTTCTCTTAGAGTCTGCACCCTAGCCTGCTCAGCTCCAAAGCTGGTAGCCCAGGTGGTCCAGACTCACAAACTGCTCCAATGCAGCCTGCACTTCCCCAGCCCCAGTTGGTCCTGCAGAGCCAGGACAGAAACTGAAAACAGCCTTCATTCCCCTCTCTCTCTTTCCAGCCTTGGACAACATTCTCACTTTCTTCAGTCCCCAACAATGACTGCACCAATGTCAACAGGAAGAAGTCATAGAAAAGATTACATCTTCCCTTACCATTTATTATCAACAAAAGGATGGGATGTTATGACTCAAACCCAGGCCTATTTAAAAACATATCAAAGTGAACCAAGCCACCAGGTCTCCTAGCACCCCTCAGTCGCTACCTGTTACAGAGTATGGCTGGCATACCCACCCCTTACCCTAAACTTCTTCATCCCAGAAACTAAGCTGCCCTTTCCTATATAATCCAGACATTTTGGTTATCAGGCCCTTTTTTGTCTACTCTTTACTCTCCTAGTCTCCTGGCTTTCCCCTCCCTCCCCTCCTCACATGGCCAGGCTCAGTGTCATGTCCACTCTGGACTCTCCTAGATGCCCCTGACTCTGGCTATGCTCTCCCTTTTATCTACCACAACCCTTCTTCTCCACTATATCTAGGAGCAGTCATGTCCTTCCTTTCTGTTTCTGAGCAGTCCGCATCATTGTCTAAAAGGTCAGTGACACCAAGAGGGGCAGAACACAGAAAGAAACATGAAAAGTAAGAGCTATGTGAAGTAGAAGGTATGTCTCCTAAGACAGTGAGAGGAGTGGGCAAGGTTCCACAGGAAAGCATCAATGCTGCTGATGCAAGGGAGTGCCAGGATAAAATACCAGGAATATTCTCCTACAGCGTACGTGAGAAGGATCTCCACAGGGTTTTCACACTGTAACAGACCTTTAGCTGTGGATAGATCTGCCGGATCATGTTCAGAGACAGAGCGTTGAGGAACTTGGGTCTGTTCAGTGTTATGACTCCCGCACAGCCTCTCCTCTCCAGCAGCACTTCCGAAGCTTCTGTATGCATGGACATTCTCTGAGCCAACAAAGAATAACTTCATGAAGTTTTACCATACGCCCACAGCCAAGCACACCAAGTACACATCTTTCAAGCAATAACCAAAGGAGTGGCTACCTAGGGACATCTAACATTCTCAGACTGTACAGATGGAGCAGTTGCAAAGCAACCATGCACATCTCCTGAATCTTCAGTATTTTATTTCTAAGTGGATTGAATCAGCTAATCTAAATACAGCCTTTTCCTAGAGCACCATGGACTATGAGATACTCTTAAATCTTGTAGTTTGTTACTACATTTAAATTCTGTTAGGTGCTTAGAAAATGGGAAGAGCAAATAATTCTTACTACAGCAGCTGTGAGAAACTTGAGACAGGCAGAATCTGGGCAGGGCTGTGATGCACATAAAAGTGGAGGTGAGAATCCTAGATAGAACAATGGCATGTGCTAGCCATCAACAATGACCATCTGGACATGCTAAGATGCTAAACATGAGTACAACAAAGGCTGGACAAGAAAATGAGCATGGAAGTATAGACAGAAGAGCAGCAAGGCCAGATCACAGCTTCAGACTCGCCTGGTCTACACTGGAAAGATGTGGTGTAAACACTGGCAGTGTCACCACTTATGTAACTACAACACCGACAAAGTTCAGAGTTCAGGGTAGAGGACAGGATATACCACCAGACCCTGTAACAGGTAGGGACTAAGGAATGCCGGTAGAACCTGGTGGTCAGGTCCATTTTGATATGTTAAACAAGCACCTCAGCATTTGTCCTGGGTTTGAAACTTAACATGAAGTAATTACAAAACCTGTCAGAAACAGGAGTTTAACTACACAGCAACTTTATAGGATTTGGATGGTCACACACACACACACACACACACACACACACACACACACACACACAGAGAGAGAGAGAGAGAGAGAGAGCTTTCAGGGTTTACAGCGCCACTATTCCTAACACCTCCCTTTATCCACAGACAGCAATTTAAACCTCACAGGGGTGTTGGAACACAGTCCATGAATGAAGCTGTGTGAAATTTCTGACACCCTGAGAGAAAACTCCAAATAAACAAGACAAGAATCTTGTAACCTCTGTTTTGCCTTACCTAGGCTGTTCTTGGAATGTGCTTCCGTGCCTCTCCCTGGTGTAGAGACAGGAGCAGTTACTTTAGATTACCTGTCATCTTACCCATTGTTATTCAGAATAATGTTACAAGCAAGAGCTGTCCTCGCCAATGCATACAGCTTGAACTAATGTCAACTTTGCTCATAGGACCTTGCTTAACCCTCAGAATGTAAATTGTCTAATAGATGAATAAACTTGGCTATTGCATGAGACTTTAGTCCACCTCGTTTCCAGGCTTCACTCTCCCAGGTTCACTCCACCAAACAGAGTGACAACACATGGGAACTGTGTATAGTATAAAACTGGAAGTCAGTGGGGCCAGGGAGACAACTCAGTGGTCAAGAGTGTGTAAAGCTCTTATACAGGTCCTTAGTTCAGTTCCCAGCACCCACAACAGGCTGTTCATAACTGCCTATTAACTCCAACTGCAGGGGAATCTGCTGCCCCTGGCTTCCATGGACATCACACACATACCCATGCAAAAATACTCACAAATAGGCATAATTTAAAACAGTAAAAATGAATCTTAAGCATATACTAAAGTTGGAAATTGGTTTAAATTTTAAAATTGTAGCATAGTGGTACAGTGCTTGACTTCATGTACAAATTCCTCAATTCAATCTTCAAGATCACAATATTTGGGGAGGGGAGGGGGCTGGTAGGGAGTTGGAAGGAGGGGGGAGAGGGAGAAGGGATTGACATGTGAAATTATAATTTTGTAAAAATAAAAAAATAAATAAAAAGATCACACTATTTTAAAAAGAAATGAATTTAAATTTTTACCTGGAATATGTCAAAAACCATATAGCACACATATAACTAATATCTGGTAAAATCCAAATGACATTTTGACAGCATTAAACATGTTTTCATTTTCCTTTGTAAATTCATGTTGCATATTTCTTATGACAACTCATTACTAGATATTAACCAAAAATGATACGTACTTAGAAGAGCTTTAAGCTCTGGGCAGTGACGGTGCACACCTTTAATCCCAGCACTCAGAGGCAGAAGCAGGCAGATATCTGAGTTCAAGGCCAGTCTGGTCTACAGGACAGCCAGAGCTACACAGAGAAACCCTGACTTAAAACAAAAACAAAACAAAACAAAAAACAAACCAAATAAAAAAAGAAGAAAATAATGAAAGCCTATTGAACAATAGGAAATGATTTGTCCTTTTAATTTGAATTTCTCAGCAGAAAAACCCAGTTAACACAATTTTCCCTGTAGTAAGTTATCCCTCTTAAGCAACTTGACACAGATCAGAAATTCTGATCTTGCTATGTCAGGTATAAGTAAACATACACTGTGGAAGCATTAACTATGACAGAGCCAAGGAAAACAATCAGATACTTTTCTAAGACAGGTTCTTAGTATGCTGCCCTCCAGACCACATCTATGTGTCCTGAAGTGCATTTGCCACAAATTAACAACATAAGCTGTATTGATGAGGCTGTAGAGCTACACATAAGAGCTACAGGCTCTACTTCAAACAAGCTGATACACATATGAAGAACTTAGTGTAGCTCCTGCATATAGTGCTATAGCAGGTGTTTATTCATACTAAGGTAGTCAGCAGATTCCACAAGAGATATCAAACAATAAACATTATTTTCCTGTTATCTAGTAAAAAGAAAGTTAAGCTTTACAAGGTACAATTAGCATAATTGTTATGGTATTGGCATTTATTATTAGCAATAACTGCCAAAGTATAAAGTTATTATTTATACATTATATACTGTTTTTAAGGGGTTTTTTGAATTTTATGTGTATGGGTATTTTGTCATCATGTCTGTCCATGCACCAAATGCTTACAGTGCCTACAGATGCCAGAAGAGGACTTAAGATACCCTGGAACTGGAGTTATATACTGACAGCCACCATACAGGTACTGGGAACTGAAGCCAGTCCTCTGTAAGAACAGCCAGTCTCTTAAGCACTGCTGAGCCATTTCTCTAGTCTACATGCTAAATTGTTAAAACTTAATTAACTTTTTAATATTTTGAATCACTGTGTGGTAAATACTATCCTTATTATTTATACACACACACACACACACACACACACACACACACACACACACGGAAGCTACAATAAACTAAGCATTTATTGGAATGCTACAATATGGAAGCTACAATAAACTAAGCATTTGTCAAAGATTGAGTTGTTTAAACCCGGACAGTCAGCTTTACAACACAGCATGAAGGAAGTGGCAAGTCTTACCATGGGAATCTAAGGGCCATGGTAGGGAGTCAAGGAAACATCTACTTCACTAACAGTGACACCTTTAAGTTGTATCATAAACAGCAAAGTCCATACTTACCAGATGCTGCAATATAACATTGGCTCTTTTGAGTGAGTTGAACCTGAAACAGATGTAGACTGCAATGAGAACAGTAACACTGGCAATCGTATACTAATGTACAAACACCATAAAGCCTTAAACCTCTTCTAAATGCTATTGGGTCAAAACCGTGAAAACAGATTTAACAGCAATGAAATGATGTGCTATCTCAAAGGATGTTAGCAGCACTCTCTTCCCATGTGTTTCGGGAACTTTCTTGTGGTGAAAACAAATGTCAATCCCCTACTAATAGGTCACCAAAGAGGAACCGAAGTAACTTCACTAAAGTGCAACCTGGGGAACCAATGACTTTACTGGGGTTACTTCCAGAGCACGTATGAGGAGGGATGTGGTAACTGTAAAGCAGCCATACCACCAGAATATCTTGTCCCAACATGGATGTCAGCTATCTCATAGCTACATTGCTGGAGTCCCTGCTTCTGTTAACCTTCCATGATCTATAGATCACAGCACCTTCCAAGGCCATGAGATCATGTGTAAATATGACACACTACATACAAAAGGCTGGGAGGTGCAGGAAGGAAAGACTGGGATCTCAGTGAGGGTCTACTAAGCCTCCCAGACTCTCTACGGAAGACTGCAAACCATCAACAAGTTTGGGCTCAGCTTGTGTGCATGTAAATGTGTTTGCGTGTGCTGGGTGTATGTGGTATGTGTGGGGGAGAGGTGTGATATACATGTATGGTGTATATGTATGTGTGTGTGTATGCGTGTGTGTGTGTGTGTGTGTGTGTGTGTGTGTGTTTAGTGTGTGTCTGTGTGTATATCTGTGTGGTGTGTATATATGTGTGATGTAGATGAGTATGTGTGTGGTGTGCATGTGGTATGTGTGTATGTGAAATGTTGGTGCACATGTGTGTAATGTGTGGTGTGTGTGTGTGTGTATGTGTGTATATACGTGAGTATGTGTGTGGTGTTTGTATGTGGTGTGTGAGGTGTGTGTGTGTGGAGGTGCTGCACAAAAAATAAAAGACCCAAAGACAGATATTGGGGTTCAAGCTTCAAGCTAAAGATCAAAGAAGCAAAGCAGTCAAGCCAGTAGATCTTAACCTCTACCAAGCTGAAATGGCAATCCTGCCCCACAAATCCTCAGAAGCAAAAGCTCTCAGTTCCTGTCTCCTTCTCCTTTTACTCCTTTCTCTGCTCAGCCACATCCTTCCTAGCTCTGGGATTAAAGGCGTGTGATCCCAGGTGCTGAGATCACCTTTGTGTGAGCTGTTTCTTTTAGGACTAGCTCAATTTTGTGTAGTCAGTGCTACCTTGAACTAACAGAGATCTGTCTACCTCTTAACCCAGAGTCCTGGGATTAAAGATGTGTGCTACCACTTCTCAGCTTCTATAACTAGCTAGTATGGCTGCTGCCTGACCTCTACAGCTGTGTGTGTGTGTGTGTGTGTGTGGGTGTGTGTGTCTGTGTGTGGTATATGTGTGGTGTGTCTCTGTGTGTGTGTGTGTGGTATATGTGTGGTGTGTCTCTCTCTGTGTGTGTGTGTGTGTGTGTGTGTGTGTGTGTGTGTGTGTGTGTGTGTGTGGTGTGTATCTCTATGTGTTTGTGTGTGTGTCTGTGTGTGGTGTATGGGTGTATATGTACATCTTTTGCAAGCAGTCACAGCTGTTGTGATGAATATGGCCGTTATGCTTAAGGACAGCTCTCTACAACACCATATGATCTTGCAATCCTAATCTTTGAGTTTGACTAAATGAGCCAGAAGCTTACATCCACAAGAAAACCTGCAAACCTGCACATGCATTGTATACTAGTTCCACTGGTAAATGTAAAACGCAGGCAGAATCAAGATGTCCTTAAGTAAATCCATACAGGAACAGAAGCCATAAAAAGAAATGAGCTACCGACCCAAACATCCCACACATAGAATGAAACTTAAATAGTGTGTGCTAAGAAGTAAATCTGAGAAGAAAATACTCTGAGATTTCAAGTGTAGGATATTTTGAAAGTGGCAGAGTTCTGGAATGCACAGAAAAATAAACAGAGATTTGGGAGAGGAGAGAAATGATTAGTGGAGACACATTTAAACTAATCTGTAAAACATTGTATATGCCATTAGATAATAATAAAAATTTTTGAACAAAATTTCAATTTAATTATCTGTAAATCTAAAATATTCCATAAACAAAAGTCTGCATAAGGATAAGGAATCTGTAATTTTTTGTTAAATCTGGTAAGGATGAAATACAATACCACTCTAGATACCACTGGAAGAGGTCTAAGGTATGACCTTCTAAATAGGCAATCTGAATATACCCACAGCTAAACACTGAACTGAACTCTGGAATCCAGTTGCAGAGAGGGAGGAGTGATGAGCAAAGGGGTCAAGACCAGGCTGCAGAAACCCACAGAAACAGCTGACCTGAACAAGGTCAGCTCATGAACCCCAGACAGCGGTGAAACCAGCGTAGGACTGTTCCAGACCCCCTGAACAGGAGGTCAGTTTGGATGTCTGGACAATCTATGGGGCCACTGGTAGTGGATCAGTTTTTATCCCTAGTATAGGAATGGACTTTGGGAGCCTTGTCCACATAGAGGGATACTCCCTCAGCCTAGACACACGGGGGAGGGTACCCTACTCCAAATCATGATAGACTTTGAAGATCCTCCCCATGGAAGGCTTCTCCTCCCTGGGGAGCAGAAAGGGGTTGGGACAGGAGGTCAATGGAGGGCAGTGGAGGATGGGAGGGAGAGGGAACTGAGATTGACATGTAAAGAAGCTTGTTTCTAATTTAAATAAAAAACTAAATAGAAAAAAAAATCAGTTTGCTTTCTTGAATACCCCAGAAACCACATGCCCAGGGGTAGCATAGCCCACATAGGCTGGGCCCTCCTACACCAAACAAGAAAACACCTCACAAGTTAGCCTACTGGTCAGTCTAATAGAGGCATTTCCTCAATTGAGGTTCCCTCTTCTCAGATGATTGTAGATTAGTAGAGTATTGGTAGCATGGACACATAGTTCCTAGGAAGATGAGGCAGGAGATCAATTGAGCCTAGGAATTCAAAATCAGACTGGACAACAAAGTGAGATGAGACCCTACCACCAAAGAAAACAAACAAACTTAATTTGTCCTTCTACTTTCCAGCTAGTCATTCCTCAAGCATTTGCAAAGTATGACCTATATAATCATTCACAGTTATCAGTAGGAAGGGAAAACTGAAAACTCACAGTGCATTATTTTTAAAACTGTGCCATCACTATGTAATTATAATACAACCATTAAGCACACTTGAAGATATGTAAGTAATATGACATGTAAAAAGTTATGATATAATTTAAAAAGCAATCTACAAATAATAGACACATTATACTTCCAATGTTGTTGTTTCAAAAGTATTAGGCTAGGGAAACAGCTAACATACAGCTTGGTAAAAGTGACCAATAACAACTGATATCAGAATGGCAGATGCTGGATAAGCTGAGAGGGGACATGAAGAAAACGGGGTTGAAAATCACCTGAAGATAGCAGGCACGGTGGTGCACAACTGTGATCCTAGGACTGTGAGGGGAGGCAGGAGAATAGTGAGTTAGAGGCCCACCTAAGCAACACAACAGCCCCTCTCCCCAACCCAAAAACATGTATCTAATCAATGGCTCCAGGATAGCGTGTAAGTTTCACTAAGCTGTAAAGTTTAGAAGAGTGCGTTTGTACCTTATGTAACCTTTCATTTAGCAAGTGTCTTAATAGGGCTTTTATTCTGAAGAGACACCATGACCACGGCAACTCCTATAAAAGAAAGCATTTAATTTAGGTGCCTTGCTTACAGTTCGGAGGTTTAGTTCATTATCCTCATGGTGGAACATGGCAGTGTGCAGGCAGATGTGCTGCTGGCGAAGTAGCTGAGAGTCCTACATCTTACAGGCAACAGGAAGTGGTCTGAGACATTGGGAGTAGCTTACATATGAGAACTCCAAGCCCACCCCCACAGTGACACACTTCCTCCAACAAGGCCATACCCATTTCACACATCCTAATAGTGCCACCCCTTTGGGGAACATTTTCCTTTAAACCATCACCACAATGAGAAAATGAGAAACTCAAGATTAGGGAAGGTAGTGGCTGGAAAGCACATAAGGAGGGCTTCCAAAATGCAGGTGTTAGCCTGTTTCTTGATCCACCTGACACTCAGAGGAATGCTTGGTTTGTGAGCATTGATCAAACTGCATCTTTGCTTTGGACTGTTTTCAACAAATTCCCCAAGGACAGCATCTCTTGCTTCTGGAAAACTCACAAGGTAGTGACTGAACATCAAAAAATGCTCTCACTAGAATACACTGGGATATATCCTTCTTCTTAAAGACATCAAACTTAAGATACAGAGAAAAACCAAAGGAATCAGTAGGCACAGCCTTACCGAGAACCATGCCATCTATAGATATGCACACTATCTCACAGAACTAATAAACTGCCAGGTGTTAATGTTTTTCAGTGTTACAGAGAGCACATAGGATGAATAACTGAGCAAAAGAAAAAAGGGAAATAAAGAAAAACTAGAAACATCACTATTACCACTTATAAATATGTTGAATGGTTGTATATAAACAACTGAAATCCAAATGACTTCCAGAAGTTATATTGTTTTCCTTTTAAATTATGCTCAAATTGAGAATATGACCAAAAGAAAGAAATCAAATATTTGTTTAGATAATTCACAATTTTCATTTCTGACCTAGAGTATTTTGAATTTGGTTTTCCTCAATTGAAGCCTCTTCTGCCCTAGTCCAGTGTTCCACCTTGTATCTGTACCGTAGTCTTCTGAAGACCCCTGCCAGTATTCCAAACCTCTGGGCATGACAGCCCAGTTAAAAACTATGCAGGTGAGGCATAGGCATGGGTATTTTGTTTGACAAAATGACTACTACAAAGTGCAAGCAAGTTGTCATTAAAATAAAAAACGTTATAAAAATTAGCCTGAAGTGACAGGTGACAGATAATTTAGGACGATTTTCTAGAAAAGGTTTTCACACAGACTTTGTGCACACACTGAGACCAGAGATCAAGGCTGAGTGTCACTACTTCAAGGCCAAATTTCAAGTTCAAACTTATTTCTTAGAACAGTCTTTCCCTGAACCTGTTGGACTAGACTTTCCAGCAAGCCCAGAGCTCTACCTTCTGGCATTGGATTTTAAGTGGGTGAAGCACTTGGGCAAGCACTTCACCAACTCATCTATCCCCCAACCCCTCATACAGACTTTTAAATCTGTACCACCTTACTTAAATACCCCAACACCCAATTTTTAAATAAATAAAATCTATTTTACTCACTTTTGGAAACTTTTCAGTATTGGAAAGCTTACATGCTACAAACTACACATGTACATGACCGTTGACTTATTCCCCAGCACAGCAAAAGAAAAAAAAAAAAAAAAGGTTTTCTTTCAACCCACAGTGGCTCCTTAATGAGTCCAGTGCCTAAACAGCAGCTCAAGGTTACAGAGCGTTCTGCAGTCTGGCAAATCCAAGCCACGAATAACAAGAGGACATGAGAAACACATGATAACACAGGCCTAACTTCAAGTCCCAGTTTAATTTATGAGATACAATTCTGCCAGGATCAAAGAAGTTAACCCACACTGACCACACCCATCTGCAAAGCACTGGGCAACGCACTTGCAGGTCACAAAGATCAGGAACCAATGACAAGGGAAGTAAAGAAAAGTTAAGCGTAACTAAATTCTCCACCATTTTCTATGTAATCATATTGTTTCCATTTAGTGCCATTCATACTAAACTATTATTTAAAATCTGATACTGGGGGTGGGGATGTAGCTCATGGTATGGTATTTAGTTAAATCTCTAAAAAAAAAACCATAAAATACCATTATTTGAGAATTCATTCTCCAAATGTATTTCACATATATCTCTTTTCTATTGTCTCCAAGACTGCCATCTGGTGGACAGGAGGGGGTATACACATCTCAGTTAGTGTTGAAGTCCTTGTTCAGTTATCATCAAGATCATTTAGTCCTTGCAGATGATGTAAAATACTGGGAACCTGCTGGAAAGGCAAATTTTTTGCTCTATCAGAGACCATAGAAGAAAATGAAGGACACAGAAATTCTCCAGATGATTACAATACATAAGAAGGTGTAAAAACAACTATGGTAGCCCATGCCTTTAGTCCCAGCACTGGGGAGGCAGAGTAGGCAAATCTTTAATTTCTGGCTAGCCTGGTTTACAGAGTGACTTACAGACCAGCTAGAACAAACAAAGAAACAATAAAATACTACCATCTTAGAATGATGCAAGTTTCAGAAACTTTGTTGCAATTATCCAATAACGTAATTACAAGCTTACAAAATCACACACCTCTACAAGGAACTGTTGAAGCCAGATAAAGGGATAAAAGAAGGGCTGAGAGACAGCCCTGGCAGCTTCCAGGATGTGGGGTAGACAGTCAATTGAGTAATCGGGTGAACTGATAGAAAACAGTGACACGATATACTAAGTTGTGAAGTGAAAACTCCAGAAAAGAGGGCTTCCAGCAAGACTAGGAAGGAAAGAAAGCACACATAAAAGGACACCAGCTGCTCACAAGATGAAATATAAATTGGATTTTTAGGTTGCATTTTCTGTGACATAAAGCAGAAACATCCAACAACAAATGAAGAAGACCCTGAAGCCTAAAAGTTAGGACTGAGGATAGATCAATGGGTGACTCAAAGAGACAACTACAGAGGCACTAGACCCTCAACCTGTCTGTAAGAAATAACCCTAGTTTGTGAGTGTTTTGTTATAGTTTTGTTCCTATTTAGTCAAATTATTTTTAAACCACAAACATTTTTAAAATCAAGAGATGTTGCCTAAGCTGCAGTTTTCCAGCTTTTCTAGAAAATAAAATAAAATGTTTAAAAGCCACCTGCTAGTTGTTGGAATAGTGGATCTATCTACATTTTACTAATCACATCAATCCACAGCTGAAGCTGCCTCTGTATCGAAGAGCCTTCTCCCTCACCCAACAGTTCCCTGCTGGTCCCCACTGCTGTCATGTAGTGACCACCCTGAATGCTTATGCTGTTTCGGTTTGTGTCTCCTGGCACACAAAACAAAAGTATAGCACAGCCTCAAAGAGGGCACCTTTGTCCAACTAGCAGTGAAGGATGGAGGCAGCAAACAACAGGAACCAAACAAAGTAGTTAGGCAGAGAACAGCAGCAATCTTTTGACAGTTAACATCCTACTTATACTTTTTTCTTGAAAACACCAAGGTCAGTAAATAAATATGACTTTGTCTTAAGTATTTATTACTTAAGGATTGGTAAGGATGCCTGGTCCATGCTGCCTACAGGATAACCAGTGCCCAGAACAATGCCTCCAAGCACTACACGAGAGTCTTTTAGTCAGAGAATAAACTGGGATTCAAATCCTTGAGATCCAGACTAGCAAAGTTCTCTTTTATTTAATACCACTACCAGGAAGATTCTTATGAGAGCTTCTAAGCAGATGAGCTGCTGGCACTAAGGTAAAATTCATTAAGGTTAATCCAGCAGTCACACCCAGAACTTACTCAAGCTAGACGCAGTAAGCCCATCAAGTTTCTCCAAAATGAACAAGTGCTAAACTGAGGGTGTTGTATAAATTTGAGTCTGAAAGAAGAAATAGGTTTGGGGGTGTTGGAGAATATGGATGACCTTAGGACTCTAAGACCTACCAAAAAGATGCATATATATATATATATATATATATATATATATATATATATATGTTTACTGCTGCATCACTCACAAAAGCAAAAATATATAAATAAATAAATAAAATCAGAAGTAGCCTAGAGAGCCATCAACAGCTCAGATAAAGAAAATTGGAAATTGCAGCACACGGACACAATAGAATTTTATAGCAAGAAATAAAACCATGACATTTGTGGGGGAAATGGGAACTGGGAGTTACTATGTGTCTTAGGGTTTCTATTGCTGTGTTGAAACACCATAACTAAAAGCAACTTGGGGAAGAGAAGGTTTGTTTGGCTTACACTTCCGTATCAGTGTTCATCTCTAAAGGAAATCAGGGTAGGAACTCAAACTGTGCAAGAAACTGGAGGCAAGAGCTGATGCAGGGGCATAAAAGAGTGCTGTCTACTGGCTTGTTCCTCATGGCTTATTCAGCCTGCTTTCTTGTAACACCCAAGACCATTGGCCCAGAAATGGCACTACCCACAATGAGCCAGGCCCTCCCATATAGATCACTAATTAAGAAAAGCCCTACAGGATTACCTACCCTATTTTTTGGAGGCATTTCTCAATTGGTGATCCCCACTCCCCTGAGATGATTATAGCTAGTATCAGGTTGACATAAAAACTAGCCAGCACACTGTGTTAAGCAAAGCATCCCAGATTCCGACAAATCCAACATGTTTTCTCTCATATGTGGATGCTACATATATAGATATAAATCATAATGATGGAACCTACAGAGACAGCTGACCTGAGTTCTTAGGAGCTCATGGGTTCTGGTCCAACAGGTAGGAAGCCGCATGGGGCCAACCTGGGCCCTTTGCATGCGTGTGACAATTGTGTAGTTTGGTCTCTGTTCCTGGGGCTCCTAGAAGAAGGATCAGGACCTGTCCCTGGCACTTAAGCTGGCTTTTGGGGACCTATTCCCCATGCTGGGATGCCTTACCCAGCCTTAATGCATGGGGAGGAGCTTGGTCCTGCCTCTAATTGGTGTGCCATGCTTTGTTGATGCCCATGGGAGGCCTGCCCCTTTCTGAAAGGAAACAGAGGAATGGATGGGGAGGGGGTAGATTAGAGGTGGGGGAAGGAGGAAAATAAGAGGAGAGGAGGGAGGGGAAACTGTGGTGGGTATATAAAATAAATGAAAAAAATTAATTAAAAAGAGTAGGTTATAAAACCAAAAACAGGACCATGAGGGCAGAAGAGAAGACTGCAAGAGGGTAAGGAGGGCTGACAGTAAAAGAACAAAGTGACCTGAAAGCAGGAGAGATAAAGGGAGTGGAAGAAGAGGACTTATGGGCAGGAGGGTGACAGGAGCCAGGGGAGGAGAAAGGGAAGAGATGAGAATCAACAACAAAACAGTATTACAGAATGGCCATAATGAATCTCATTACTTAGTATGCTGACACAGTGTGTGTGTGTGTGTGTGTGTGTGTGTGTGTGTGTGTGTGTGTATGCATGCAGTGGCAAAGATCATTTAGAAATCTAGTGTACAAATAATTGCTCATATTTGAAGTGCAATTGAAGCATTCAGCCCAGGGCTCAGCATAAATCAGGTTATACAATACATTTGAGAGTTGTCTTCAAAGAAATGGTGTGGGGATAAAGAAAACTGCCTAAAAGCTATTGGCACTGCAGTGGAAAAGTGGTGGTAGGGACATACAACAACAGCACCTTTGTAACCAAGTGAGGAGGCCAAAGTTCAAGGGCATTGTTCAGTAAAGTAAAGCAAGGCACACAAGCTCTTTTCCCTCCAGAAACACTCTCAGATCCCCTCACACATTTGCAGAGTATGCTTCTCTTTGACTGCATGACCTTGGCTCCAATCCCTTTTGCTAGGGTAATACCATTCCAGGACTGGATCTAGAAAGGGAACCTGGAATCAATACTGCCCAGTTTGGTCCTGGCTTGATCTAATCAGTTTACATGTAGAAATTCGGAGTGAAATAGGGGCAAGCTCAACTAGGTAATGACAGAATCTTTCAACCTGAAGTTAACTTTGTTAACATCCATGTCTTTGCAACATGGTTCCCAAATAATTTGGAATTTGCTGTCATCAAAAAAGCAACAACAATGAGTATATGGGCATATGTTAGTACTTACCACAAAGAGAGAGAGAGAGAGAGAGAGAGAGAGAGAGAGAGAGAGAGAGAGAGAGAGAGAGAGAGAGGCAAGCAAGGCAACTCTTCAATGTGTAACAAATATTTGATAATTACATCCTTGGATACAATGTTAGGTGCTCTCCTCCTAAACAGCACTATCCTTAAGATTTGTTTTTAATTATGTGTATATACGTTCATGCCCATGTGAGTACAGGTATCGTGTGAGTCCAAAAGAGACTGTCAGATTCCTTAGAGCTGGAGTTACAGGTAGTTGCGAGCAACACAGGGAACCCCAATCCTCTAAGCTTGTCTTTAAGAGCAGTACAGGCTCTTAAACTGCTGAGCTGTCTCTCTAGCTCCAACAGTGGATATTCATTTAGACCAAAGAAACATTCCCATGCCTTTGCAGGAACCTTCCAAAACAAACAGTGAGGCATAAGGAACCTGGAGCGGAACAAAGGTGAGTTCCACTCTTGATGTGCTCCTAGACCACACATATGTCTAACAGTAAACATCTCAGCACCAAAAAAGACTTCTGTGAAGCGTTTCACCGGGACAATTAAAGTTTTTGTGTATGGCAATGGGGACAAAGCACTGCACAAGCCAAAGCTCCTGGAATGAGGGCTACCACATTCCCTCTGCAGACATGGGGTGGCAGTGAGAAGCACTTTTTAAAAGTTGGTACTTAGATTTGTGCTCCCGCCAAGCAAGTTAAATGGCTACGATTTTGTTCTGCAAACACCTGCGCTGCTAGTGCAGTTGGCTGAAAAGCTAACCAAGTTCCTCTACCCGGAGCCCAGGTGCACAACCGTCAGACCTGTGTGACCAGACAAAATATCCCACGGTAAATTAGGTGACACGTCCCCAAACTGCACCCAGCTCCAAGAAAGAAAATAAATAGAAGCCAAAAGGGAAGAAATATCGGGCTAGGTCAAGGCTAAATACAAGACAGAGAGCAGAAAATGAAGATGTTTTTACAAAGAAGGTGCTAGAGAGCAAACTCGGGTCAGAGGGCTGCCCTCCAAGGGCGACCAACCTGCGAGGCCTGCGGTGGACACTCGCGAGCCTTCTCTCCGGGCGAGAGCAGACGGCGAGCCGGCCCTCAGCCACTGGTTCGCTCAATAACTCACCTCGACAGGAGCCGCCACACATCCTGCTGTCCCATGGTCTAATAACCCAGAGCTACAGCAGAGCGGTACGACGCCGCAGACTGCACACGTCAGACCCGCCCACCGCCGACCAGAGGCGAGGAGAGCCGCGAAGGGCCTCGGGCAACGACTACGAGTCCTCCGGAGGGCCAGAGCGGCCCACAACCTGCACTTCCGCTGTGCTCCGCTTCGGGCGGGGCAAAACAAGAGGAAATAAAAAGAGTGAAGGGCCGGGCCAGGGCGGGGGCGAGGCGGGGCCAGGAACCGGGTACCGGTGGGACGGGCCCAGTCCTAAAGGGCGGGGACTAGGGCGGGGTAGGGGAAGCAGGGGAGGAGCCAATGCGAAGGCGGAGAGAGCTGAAGTAGGTAGCCGAAGCACAGAGAAAAGGATGAAAAGAGTTTGCTCCCTAGAGGCCGTCTTGGGAAATGCCCAGCCGGTCATCTAGGTTTGGCCTTCAAGTTTGGCCAAAAGGAAATGATTGATCTGAACGAGTTTTCATTTTTAAATGAAAAGGTAAGTTTAAACCAGACCTGATGATGTACTCCTATAATCCCAGCACTCAGAAAGCTGAGGCAGGAGATGAACGGTCACCAGTTGCAGGCCACCCTGGACTATATAGCAAGACCGTACCTCAGAAAAATAAGTAAATTTAGTGTTCTTCGAGAATCGGATGAAATACATTTCATGTCGAGGAGAGCTCGGCGTCGTTTAGTACTCACTCTACGAAGCTGAACTTGCTTTGAAATATTTCTAATTGTCTTGGGAAAGTTAGCGATCCCTCAGTCTTCCTCTGACAGACGAACATATCTGATTAAGAGACTGTGCTCACCAACTAAACTAGAAATCGCTCTTATCAGAGAAAGCATACCTACACCAGAAAGCAGCCCGTTAAATAAAACCCTTACTTATCTGCCTGCCACTGTTGAGTCGCCTCTAGACCCACCAAAGATGGCCAGCTGTAAGCATTGCATCACCAAGTATTGACATTTTAATACGAACTGAGAGAAATTAAAGGCGTGTATGTGTGCATGTGTGTGTGTGCGCGCGCGCGCGCGTGTGTGTGCGCGTGTGCGTGTGCGTGTGTATGTGTGTGTGTTGGGATGAACAGCGAGCATTCCATAAGCACTCATCCACTATATCTTATTCTTAGTCTTTGGCATTTAGGAGACATACTAATGATATTTGACCAGAAATTATCTTTCTGGCCTGGGTTAAATATAGTAATACCCAGAGAACAGAGGAAGCCAGCAGGCACTGTAAAAGCAGAAGACAGAAGACACAAGGAATTCCTGACCTGCAATTAGTCCTCAAAGGTACGAGGGTCAACATTTGACTTCACCACCAAAGGTATCATGTACCATTGTTTGGAAAAGAATGAATGTGTTAGCCTATCCAGGGAGTGTTAGTGGAAAGACAAGCGTTCCTTCTCTAACCAGTGCCAAGTCATCCTTTTCCTGACTCCATGTGAATGGGGCCTGTGCTTCACAGTCTTCATGTTTAGAAGACCCTGTTTTGACTTAATACCCTGCTATTAAATGTTTTCATTTTGTTTATTAATTTATTTGTTGTGTGTACCTATGCACATCCAAGCTCAATGGCGTATATACAGAAGTCAAAGGGCAACTTGCAGAAATTGGTTCTCTCCTTCCACTATGTGGGTCTCAGGGACAGAACTCAATTTGTCAGGCTTGGAGGCAAGTGCCTTTACCCACATGCAGAAGCTGCCTCCTGCCAAAGCAAGGGGTCCTAGAGAGACAAGAACTAACACAGAAGCCACAGTGATCTTACAACCTAATCTTAGAAGCGAGTCACTATGGCTTATTCTATTGGCCACACAAGGCAGCCCTGAGCCTGTTTGGAAACTGGTTATTACACTTGTTTCTTTTTTGTTTTGTTTCTTTTCTACTTGCCAATCAACCATTAAAACATCTCAATCATTTCATTGAAAGATCTCCCAAATTCCCTTGCTCTACACCCCACACTGCTGTGCTAATCACCCCCTGTAATTCATTCCAAGTCATACCTCCCACCCCCAACCCACCCCTGCTTCAGGCACCACTCAGTCCACACAACCAGTTAAGATATCAAGTTTTGTTTATTATTCAGATACTAAATAATCTCACAGTTGTGTGTACCTATTTTGCTAAGACTAGACACATGGGGATATTAAGCCATTGAAATGCAGCTAATTCCACTGAGGAAACAAAATTCTTAAATTTTGAATTCAAACTGAAAGCTGTATGAAAAATATACTTAGTTCAAGCTAACATGACAGTATTTTAGATAACCTGACAGTATTTTAGATATGCTGAATTAAGGAAAATCTGTCATGAAAATTAACTTCACATGTCTCTTTTCATTCTTCAGAACATTTTAAATCATACATGTGACTTAAATTCTATCTGTATTAGCCAACAGTGGTCTATTCAATTCCATCTGACTGGCTTAGGGCCAAAAGAACCCAGGTTCCACCTCATTGTTATCTGTCCTTGTTTCCCATTTACTCTTCTTATTCTTGTGGCTCATATTCCTCCTGAGAAGTCCCTGCTCCCAGGTTACCTTTCTGTCCATCTGCCTTAGCTCACGTGTATCTTATATCACAAACGCTGCTCTGCTTTTACCTTCCTAGAGGTTATCCTGAAGTCTAGACCAGATCTTCCTGAATATCTTTATCCTAGCCTGCATTGAGCTTCCCTTTTCTGAATTTGAATTACACTTCTAATAAGTGTAGCCAACTGCTCCTTGACTATTGTTGGATGCTAATTCTCTCTGTGTGTGTGTTCATGCATGTGCAGGTGTATGTGTATTGATGAGTACAAAGCCACAGGTAAACCATAAATGTCATTCCTCAGCAGCTTTCCATCTTGGGACTTGCTGGGGTAGGCTGGTGAGTCTACCAGCCCCAGGATCTGTTTGTTCCTGACTCCCAAATCCTGGATTATAAACCTGCTATTTTCCCTATTGTCTTACATGGGTATTGGAGAGCACACTCAGGTCTGCAGGCTCAAATGGCAAACACCTTACCAACCAAGCTCTCTCTTCCAAGTCCCACTAATTTTCCTCCCCAAACTACAAATTTCAAGTGTCATTTAGCTGATTTACAAGATAATTGTACAGCGGAAAGGATTTGCATACCTGGTCTTCATCCCGAAGGCTGGGGATGGTATGTTAATAACCTGGTGATCTTTGCTACTCTGGAGAGCCAGACTTCACCCTAACTGCCTGATGCTGGGCATTGTTTCTCCATCAATTGAACCCCTTCTTATGGAAGAGGCCACGGGTACTTTGCAAATGAGTTTTGATGTAGCCATGCCTTTTGTTGTGTCACAGGGAAACTTCCCAAAGTTGTAATGTGTTCAAATATGTCAAAAATTGCCCGGAGTTGGAAGTTTGAACCAGCACAGTTAACTAGGCCGTGCTGATCTGGGTTTCCTTCTTGTCTCTCATAGTTCATTTCTCTGCCTGCAGGGACCCCCACAGCCAACCACAGCATTCACAGACTGTAGCCCCTGTGCATGAAGTCCACGAGAACGGGTAACAGTGATGGAGGCCTCTCCCTCTCCTTGTCTATCACAGGTATGTTTGGAAAACAGGCCTTGATTTAGTGGCTACCAATGACGACACTGAGCTCAATTTATTCTTTCCCAGAAAACATGCATACCATTCTTTTATGTCATAAGGTGAGAGGTATTGTAGTGTGACTCAACAGCACTCTCTTAAGAGGGTTGCCATTTTCTTATTCTACGTGTGTAGAGGAGCAACCTGATGGAGCCCAAGGTTCAGAGGTGCATGGGGCTGAGTAATGAAGTCTTCAGGTTCTTGCTCCTTCTTGCTTAGTATCTATGCAAGAAGGTACTAAGTATGTTAAATGAACCCTTCTATAATCAAAATGGTTAATATGTTGAAACACTTTTCTCTTTTTAATTGAAACTATTTTTCATGCAATATATTTGATCATGATTTCCTCTCCTCTAACTCCCCCCAGATCCTCTCCACCTCCCTACCAACCCAACTCCATGCCTTCTCTCTCTCTGTCTCTCTTTAGAAAACAAACAGGCAAACAAACAAAAAACAAATAAATCAGAATAAATAATAAACAAGCACACAAACAAAACCCATTAAAAACACAAAATCAAAACCCATAATATATAAGCAAAAGACCAATGAGACAAAAATTTTCCAAAGTAAGCAATATGAGACAAAAAGTCTACAAAAACACCATTGAGGTTGTTTTGTGTTGGCTATCTACTACTGGGGATGGGATCTGCCTTTAAGTGTGGTTTATATACTCAGTGAGGCTCCACTGAAGAAAACTAATTTTTCATTTGCAAGTAGATGTCAATTGGAGATAATGTCTCCTGTAGGCATGTGAGTTCATGTCCACTTCCCCCTCTTAATACTGGGACCCTGTCTGCTTTGAACCTATGCAGGCTCTGTGCATGCTGCCCTAGTCGTTGTGAGTTCATATATACTTCAGTCCTGTTGTGTTTAGAGGACACTGTTTCCTTGGTGGCATCCAACCACTCTGGCTCTTACACAGTCTTTCTACCTCCTCTTCTGCATACCTTCCTGAACCCCAAGGGGAAGGGTTTGATGACAACATCCCATTTAGGATTGAGTGTTCCAAAGTCTTGCACTTTCTTCACATTGTCCAGCTGTGGGTGTGTTAGTTCCCATCTACTGCAAGATGGAGCTTCTTTAATTATGATTGGGTGAGGCACTCATCCATGGGTATAAAGAATGCCCTTGGAGTCATTTTATTGCTGTGTTCCTTTTGCAGAACAATAGTATTTGGTTTTCCCCTAGGCCAATTGTCTATCTAGTCTCAGGTTCTTGGCCACCCAAATAGTGTCAGGTATAGGTTCCATCTCATGGAGTGGGCCTTAAATCCAGTCAGAGTGTGACTGGTTAATCCCATGACATTTGTGTCACTGTTGCACCATGCAGGCATGTCATCATTGATGACCACAGGGTTTATAGCTGGCTTGGCAGTTTCTTTTCTCTTCTGGCAGTGTGCAGAGTACCTTCTAGTACTGTGAAAACTAGTCAGGAGAGGCAAAGGCTCTAGTTAGGCACCAGTTCAACTTCTCTGTATTCAATGAGATAGGAAAGTGTGATGGGGAATGTCCTTCTGTGTATGTTTATCCTATTGGCTGTTAATAAAGTACTGTTGGCCAATGATGAAGCAGGTTAGGCAGGACTAGGAGTCAAGGAGGATTCTGGGAAATGTGGAAGGAAGTCTTGTGATACAGGCTGGAAGTGGCATAGCAGGCAGACTCAGATATAAGCAAGGGCAGTCACTTTTTCTCTTCCTCCTGCTCTCTGCTCTGGAGCTGCCATGTGATCCCAGCAAGAGAAGTTGCCTGCAGCTGGTGTCCAATAAGAAAAGTCTTTATGGTTGATAATTAAGACTGAGCTAGCAGATGAGAAACCTAGTCATTGGCCAAGCAGCATTTGTACCTAATATAAGTCTCTGTGTGTTACTTGGGACATTAATGTGATGGTGGGCGGAACTCAGGTGGCCTGGCAGAAAGCTCCCACATGGTGGCAGAACTCGGGCAGATGGAGTAAAGACTTATCATTACAAAAGTGGGTTGTTTTGTTTTGTTTTGTTGTTTTTCTGCAATAGGGCCTTGGCATCAATCTGTAGAGAGCAACCAGTAGCCTTGACAATACTTGGGGGGAGGGAGGGTGTTGGACACCAACTCAACTAGATATAACCCATTCCTGACAGTGGATGTTTCACTTGGTGGCAAGAAATGTCTACTTGGGGCATTATTTCCCCCATTCTTTGGTGACTTTAGATTTCTTTATTATATGTATACATTTTGAAGAAGCTCCTACAATAGTAGGTTTCCATATAGTCCTTCCAAGAGCCCTTAATGTTACTTGTTCCTTCCCATACTCCCTCCCCTTCCCTCTCCTTTCCCCTCTCCTTCCTTACCTTCCCCTTATTCCTTTCCCTCCTCACAGCCCCTCCTTATCCTCTTCTTCCCTCCCCATATCCCGTTCCTTACCCTTACCCTTCCTTTCCCTCCCCTTCCCCATTTAATCCACACTCCTTCTATCTCTTCATAACTGTATATTCTATTTCCCTTCTTTGAGAGATTACCAAAGGCCTGAGAAGCCACCTTACAGGTATTTAAGTGGAAATATGACATAATCAGACTTGGATCCACTGTGAAGCACATTCAGTGTATCAGAGGAAATACATCTGGCTTCCTACACTCTTCCTTGTATCTTTCTGTACCTTCATTCCAACTTGACATGTAAGAGATTTTTACTTCCCTGGTTGGACTAAAATCAACTATATTTTATAACATCATCCCATGAGAACATTTTAGCATAGTTATTTCTTGTTATTTTCTGTTGTTATACTAACTGGCCAATTTCTCATTTTATGACCTCAGTAAAGAAATTTGATTAGTTCTATAGGAGTTTGTTTCTTCCTTCCTACGTTCCTTCGTTCCTTCATTCCTTCCTTCCTTCTTTCTTTCTTTCTTTCTTTCTTTCTTTCTTTCTTTCTTTCTTTTCTTTCTTTCAGTTTTGTTTTTGTTTTTCAAGACAGGGTTTCTCTGTGTAACAATCCTGGTTGTCCTGGAACTCACTTTGTAGACCAGACTGGCGTTAAACTCACTGAGATCTGCCTGTCTCTGTCTTCCAAGTGCTGGGATTACAGGAGTGTGCCACAACCACCTGGCATTGTTGTATCTTTTAAGAGTTAGTTTTTGTTTGCCTGAACACATGTCTGTGTACCACATGGTGACCTCGTCCCTCTAAAGGTCATCAGATGGCCAAGAACTGCAATTGCAGACAGTTGTGGGCTACTCTGTGGTTCTGGGAACTGAATGAGAGTCCTGTGTAAGAGCAGCAAGTCTACTTAACTGCAGAGCCATTTTTTCAGGGCCATAAGTTGTTTTGAACTATGAATGGGCCACTGTGGATCAACAGTCCATGAGGTTTAATCATGTTTGGCCCCTGGGGCTGTTCATAGGTTCCAAAGTTACAGCATCTGTCAGGCAAGGATGACTTAGTTTTCAGGTCATCAACCAGTCCCCTTGCTCTCAGAATCACATTAAACAGCAGAAAATACAATAGAAATGTTAAAAAAGTAGGGGAAACTTAAATGGTTTCAGTTAAAGAAATGTATATATGTCCAGAAACATTCAAGAGAAGTGAGACCCAAAATATCAACAGTGTACATCTGTGGAAATGTGTGACATATTTCTTATTTACACTTACATGCCTTATTGTTCTACTTAAGAATGTACAGTTGGAGACCAGCCTGGTATACAAGAGCTAGTTCCAGGACAACCTTCAAAGCCACAGAGAAACCAAAATAAGAAAAAACAAAACAAAACAAAACAAAACAAAAAAAGGAATGTGCAGTTGTAGGCAGGCGGTGGTGGTGAATGCCTTTAATTCCAGCACTCAGGAGGCAGAAGCAGGCGGATCTCTGTGAGTTCTAGGCCAGCCTGGTCTACAAAGCTACACAGAGAAACCCTGTCTCGAAAAATCAAACAGAGAGGGAGGGGTGATTACAGTTGTAATAAAAGCAAACATGAACTTAGATTTTATTTACTTATTTTTATGTGTTTTGTTTTCATGTATGTCTATATACCATATATGCCCCATTGCCCACAGAGAACATCAGATCCCCTGGGACTGGAGTTATAAACTGTTGTGAGCTGCCATGTGGGTCCTGGCAATCAAACCCTGCTACTCTGAGAGAGCAGTCAGTGATCTTAATAATGGAATAATTTCTCCAGCTTTCGAACATGCATTTAAAGACAATGAGGGCTCTTAACATGTTATAAGCCATAATTCCACAAGCCCCTTGTGAACAAGTTTTCTTCCTCCTAGTAAGTTGCCATTCACCATGTATGGTGAATATAGCCCATCCAAGAAATTGAAAGACAGGTTTGTCTGATAGTCTCTCTGAAACAGATTCACTAGAGAAAAAAAATTAATGCATTGCTTGATTTACTATATGACTTGTCATATTCTCCAGTAATTAAAATTAAAATACACTACACATTTAAAACATAAAATGACACTGACATTTCAAAGACTACACTGTTTCCAATACCAGCCTTAGTACAACAATACAATGTCCACATTCATTATAGAAGGTCAACTTCATTTACTATAAAGAATATTCATGTTATGTAGACAGTTTGCTAAGTTTATGAAGCCTGTGATGTTCGCAAGTCCCTTACAGAACTGGGTAAGCAAAAGGGCCTCTGCAAGTTATCACACTAAATGCTTCAGGATTTTTCCAGGCTTATTTGCATAGCAATATTATATACAAAGTATATAATACATATGTATAGGTACAATATCAATTTTAGATCATATGAATGTTTCTTTCTGGTGACATTTCATGTCTAAATATGTGTATTTCTTTGGGGGACAAAAAATAAAATTGTGTGTTGAGATGGTATGCTTTTTCCACGCACAAGAAAAAGCTTGAATGAGTTTCTAAATCTTTTCTTTGTTCAAGTATTTGATATTGAGCATCTTTCTGTTAGTCATTCACCATTCATGCTCTTCCCCTATGGAAGATAAAGAGGTAAGGAAAGAGAAAACTATAATTATTGATATAAATATTCTTACATTAATAATATGCTCAGAAATCCTCCACTGAAACTCTTTGCTCAAAAACCCAAGTCAACAAAAGAAAACAGAGACTCATCTCACAATACAGGTGGCAAACTGATTTAGATATGAACAATCTCTGCTGATATTTAAGGACAAAATGTCAGTGGAAGGTGTGGCAGTGATGTTGTATTTTTAAGGTTCCAAGTAGATGAAGGAGGAAACAATTTGCAGTGCACAAAAGATTTGCGGGAAATGACATCATCAATGACCTGTTTTCCCAAGTTTTGACTTTGATATCACCAATGATAGAAATTCGAGATAGATGCAGTGGTGCAGAGACCTTCTCTTAGATTGCATAACATGTTGTAGTCTAATCTCCACACTTCTTTGTAAGAACAGACCGTCTAAAAGAATAGAGAATGGAAAATCAGAGATGTGCACTACAAGCAAGGGCTGAGAACACATTCTCTTCTCATCTTGATGTCAAACAGTAGTCTACAATCCTCCCTTAACTGATCAGACCTGCAGAAATATCCAACGGCTGCATTGTTATTTTTCAAAATAATATTTAACTGTATAGCTCAATTAGATAATTAACTGTTCTTCACAGTCTTTTGGAGGGTAGAAAAAAGAAAACAAAAAGCAGAAAGTAGGGAAAATGACTATGAAGAAAAAAACTAGTTTTTTGTTCGTTTGTTTGTTTTTGGTTGTTTTTTGTTTTGGTTTTTCAAGACAGGGTTGCTCTGTATTGCTTTGGAGCCTGGCCTGGAACTCGCTCTGTAGACCAGGCTGGCCTCAAACTCACAGAGATCCGCCTGCCTCTGCCTCCTGAGTGCTGGGATTAAAGGCGTGTGCCACCAACGCCCAACTGAAGTTTGTTTGTTTTTTTTTTTAAATGACCAGTGAGGGGGTTCCTGCAGGTTTCATACAAGGAATCAAGCCCTGCCAAGAGAAGACTGAAAACCTCACGCAGATTGACTTTGTCAACCTGGATCAGACATCGAGCAGTCTTGTAATAGGCAGTTTATTCCCAATGTATTTAAGCTCAATATAGTTTGGAAAATATTACCTGGTGTAACAGAGTCCCCATTGCACAAGGAAGTGTAATTACATTGAAACTCAGCTCTGGGTACAAGTCATTTCTTCCAAGAAGACAGGCTCTAGAAATAGGCTACCTGTACTAGCTTAACGGCCTAAGGTCTTGTCCTGGTCTAGGTCATACAGATATTGTAGAGGTCATTTGGGCTGTTAGCCACCTCTGGTCCTGGTGTGGGAGCTTGGGGGAGCCTCTGGCTATCAGAGTCATTTAGATGACTAGCCACCTGGGTCCTGGTTGTAAACGCTTGGTATGGCCTGGCCCAAGAGATAACACAGATCACCAGGCTGCTAATCATTTCCAATTCTCAGATTTCTGTATGGAAGAACAGGTTTTTCATCTTTCCCTTTGGAAAGACAATTCTGTGAGCTTAACAGTCCTGGTTTCTTTGAAGATCTGTGGGCTCAAAGTGTTTGTTATGCTCCCAACAGACCAAAATCAATTGTATGATTTCTCTGATTTTCCAGTATCGTCCCCACCCCCGACTCACAGGAGTTAGAGGAAACACTAGGTAAATCACACTAAGCAAACATTTCACTACCAGTACATTCAACAAGAAGACTTCAAAAAGCACACAAGATCAAGTATTTTATACATAAAATCTTTCTGAAAAGTAACATTACTTTAAGCTCTGGGGGATTGGGGTAATGATGATGCCCAGATATGCTTTACTGTGGACTTAGCAGCACTGTCTTATTAAGTTGGGTACTTAGAGCCCAACTTCTTAAACTGTAGGTCCCAGTCCCAGATGGGGGTCACAAAAGAAATTGGCAACAATAAAATTTTTAGAATGCACAAAGACCAAAAATTAATTCACAATGAAATCCATGATGTATCCAAGGTGTTCCTGCTAGCACTCACCTGTGTGAAAGCTCTTGATGTCACAGCACCTCAGCTCAGACTTGTGACTATTGAATGTTGTAATACAATAAAAGTGTTCTCACTGTACCTACAAATGTCTCTGCTCTTAGAGAATATAATAGTTTAATTACAGAAGAAAAAAAAAACATCTTGACTAACAGCTTTCTGTCATTATTTCTTAGGGGATGAGTAACAACTTAGTAGCTCTTCGGGCTGCTTGGAATGTTTGATTTTTAAAAATCATTGTTTGAGTTGCTGACTTGAGTTTCATTAAACAAACAAATTTCGACCTGTAATTATAACAAGATTTCAAAATATACTTCTATCATTTGATTTTCTATGTATGGAAAGCAGCATTCTCAGCTTTGCTGGTTCTAAAATCAGAATACTGATCAGCTCTGAAAAATATCAAAGATGCTCAGTGTCCTGTGGTATCAAAAATTCAGCCAAGATTTAATTTTTATATAGAAATAAGCAACCACATTCATCTGGTTAGTATGCAAATTTGCATTCATTGCTTAAAATGGTAACATTTATGCCAAAGATTTTTTATATTTATGTTTTGTTTCTTCAAATAATTATTTTATGATTTTTTTTCTGACTTACTGTCAGTAAATGTGTGTGGTTAATAGGCCTGGTTTATATATACTCAAAGTCACATAAAAATTTCTCAGGCAAAAAGGATTGACAGTAGAAAAAGCTTAAGAAACTGCTTGGTATTACAAAAGGAAGGGTGTTGGTAAATTTCAAAGTCAGAAGAACCGGCATTGGAGAGACCCTCTTGTCTGCTCTTGCCCTTCCAGGCTCATCCTTGGCTTCAGTTTTTACCAGAATGATCTGGTGACATGCGTTCTAGAGACACCAGGGGTGTGGTTTAGGAAAATAATTTGATTCCATGAATAGATAATTTTAAAAAGCCCTTCAATGTTTTATTTTTAATTCTTGGGAAATAAATGCATTATTTTCTATGAAATTAATTTTATGCTGATACCACAAAATACCAAAACACAAATTGTATGCAGTTCTGAAAATAAAACTAAGGAAATTCATTTCAAAGCAAAATAAATAAAACATATGACTAATTAGGGTAAATATTCAAGGTAACAAACTATGCATTGAAATAATGTTACAACGTAAAGTGAACAGAGGCAACCCCCCATAAGTTCCTGTTAGAACTGTGTGTGGAAAGCTAAACTAAGCAAGAAAATGCCCAGAAGTTTAAGAAGGCGGGGGATGACTCATCTATAACACTCTGTCTGCAGAGAGGTTTTCCTAGGCAGGCATTCAAAGGGGGGCATTCACATAGCACTCGGTGGAGGGAAAGAAGGCATCCAACACCCAGTCGGGAATTTTCACTCTCAGATTCCAGAGAAGAGCTGGAGTCCTGGGATCCATGTACTTCACAGTCCTGGCCTTTACTGTGCTGATGTGAGGAGCTGAGTGAGCACCCCTGCTGTGGACCCACAAGTGGAAAACTGTGATTCCCGCTAAACCAGGTTGACATGTACCCAAGGCCCAGGGAGACCTGGGAAAGAAAACACATATTTCCAAGCATAGGGATGTGACTGTAAATGCATCTATCACGATTTGTCCATCCTCTGCTTTGACCTTTAACTCTTAGCTGAAGTACCTCATTTGATCCCCTCTAGTTTATATGGTTTAATAACACTGCGCTAAAACTTCAGTTTTACATATTCCATCTGTCAGAAATGTTAAGGGGTCCTCTCTAAAAGTTTCTTTATTATAGCTCAAATGAATTTGACTGTCACGAGATACAATCTTTTCTAAGACTAAAGGAAGCACAAAAGTAACATCATACAGCCAGCATGTCATAATAATAAAAGCACGCTGATACTGAGCTGAGAAACTATGAAGATATCGATTAAAACTCAGTCCAGGCTGTGAGTTTCGTGCAATGATGCATTACCAAGCCTCCTATGGTAGAGTTACCTTTACATCTGCCTAACAGGAGACATACAGGTTGCAAGTGCTACAGTACTCACCTGGTTAGCCACAGCAATGTCACTTGTCACTTCCAGCTGTCCAACAGCGACAAGCACACTATGATGGTCTGTATGACAACTGCCAGTTTGATACCAGTCTGGAGCAACAAGTATAATTTTTTCGAAATGTTTGTGTATATTGGGGGGGGGTACGGGTGAGTGTTGGTGCTGTGGAGATCAGGGGTAACAGATCCCTTGGAGCTGGAGTCACAGTCAGTGGTGAGCTACTACCATGTGAGTATGCTGAACAAAACGCAAGTCCCTTGCAAGAGCAGCATAAGCTATTAACTGTGGTGCCAACTCTGAGTCCATTAGATAGAATTATATATAAAGAATATGACTGAACCAAGAGAGCCTGAGAGTACTGGAACTGTGGCTATTGACCCTTAAAACAAGTTGGCTAATAAGTCATTGAAAACTCAAAGGAATATTTGATGGCTTGAAAAAAACGGTCTTCCATAATGGCTAAAGGGCACTTTAAAAAACAATATATAGTGATTTTCATCCATATATGCACACAAAAGGCTAAAATCTATATCCAAAATGCCAACACTTATAGTTTCTATTTCCTTTTCTATATTTTTCACGTTTCAAAGTCTCCATAAACCTTTCTTAACAATGCAATAATTATATAATCAGAAAAGATCACTGGAGATACCAAATAAGTTTCATCTGAAAGTATAAATGTTAAGACTATTTCCAAAAAGGTGAATTTTTTAGCATTGAGTTGTCTTTGGAGTATTGCCATCTATGGCCCAGCATCTTTGAAAGGGATAATGGAAACAAATAAAGGAAGGATGGATAAGTGTGGCCCCGTCAGTCTGGGCTACACCATCTCAAAAAACTTTTATATAAAATTGGAAGGCAAACTAAGGAAACATCTGTAACATGTGGAGCTGGGCTTCCACGTTTGCTATATTGCTAGTGGAATTTCACAAAATCAATGAGTATGCCTTGTTGCTTCTATGATCTCTCAGTATCTCAGACTTCTTGACTATTCACAAATATTAAAACAATACCAGATCATTCTCTAAGGAACTTATATGTTTAATGAATAGAGAATGATCAAATGTGAAAAAGGCAACTAAAACCAAAGAGGAAGAGGGAAAATAGATATGGTTTCTCATTAATAATAAAAGCACACTGATGCTGAGCAGAGAAACTAGGAGAATGTTCTTGGTGTTGTATATTTAATGACAAATGCAGCAAAGAAAAGAGATGGTCAATATCAATCACCACGAGGAGTGTTTTGAGGAGCAATTGGCAAAATCCTATCATTGACCATGTAATTCTAGTAATCTAATCTAATAGAATATAGTAGGCTCTTCTCTTTTTGGAGAGTGTATCTTCTAGAGTGAGACTCTCCAAATTTGTGTTTCAGTTTGTGTTCAAAGCCATCCCAACATCTGCTTCAGAGATAAATTTCCTCCAGCTTTCTCTCAGTTAGTCATCTCAGTATTTGTACAGTCTCCATGTTTGACACACATAAGAAAGTTTCACTGAAAAGTCTACTACGGCCGGGGATAGAGGTGTGTGCTTATAGCTTCTGTGATCAGGGCTGAGGTAGGAGGCCATCCTAGACAACACATAAAGACCACAAATACACAAGCACACACATGTACACAATGCATGCATGCACATGTGAATACAAATACATACACACACACACACACACACACACACACACACACACACACGCGCGCGCACACACACACACACACACACACACACCTACTGATATCTGAACACCAATACACTGTAGTACATAATTGCCTAATAAAATGCAGGAATGTTACTTTTCAAACACTGCTTTCCAGCAGTTAGGAATAATGTCAAGAGTATTACATTCCCACACAGGGACCTCACAATACTAATTCAAATTCATACCCACAATGCATGTAAATCATTACCTCAGATAAAAAAATGTTCCTGGCCTGTTGCAATGAGGAATAAAAGTCCGTGATGACCAAGTGTCCCTTAATATACACAAGTCTGTCATAACAAGAACCAACTGTATGCTGATATTGAAACTGCAGATATATTTATTAAAGAGACTACAGATGTTAGGGTTAAATTCAGACCAAGGAAGAGGAGTGGGCAGAGGGACAAAGAGGAAGGGAGGCAAGGAGAGAGCTCACACCAGACCCAGAGCTGTGCTGTTGCTCTTCCTCTCTAAGCTAGACCCCGCATCCAGAAAGTTCCAAAACCTCCCTAATCAGTGCTCCCAGCTGGGGATTGAGTGCTTGAATACAGGAGTTCATTTTATATTTAAACCACAGTATTTCATTCCCACCATAGGCTTATCGCCACTTCATAGTGAAAAATGGACTCTGTCCAACTGCAAAGGTCCACATTGTCATATAGCTTCAACACTGTTCAGAAGCTGAAAGTCCACAGTCTAAGACTGCAGGCAATCTCTTAACTATGAAAGCTAAGGGAAAACAAAACAAAACAAAACAAACAAACAAACAAAAAACAAGTCACCTATTTTCAATATACAAAGACACAGAGAAATTCCGTTCAGAAAGGGGTAACAGACCATAGCAAGGAAAGACTGAACCAAGACAAAACCCAAACCCCTCTATGCCAAACCCTGCAGCCTTATGTTTGGTGGCACCTTCAGGAATCTAAAGGACTTGGGTTACTCTCCCTGTAGCTCTGTTGCCTGTAGCACATGTGGTCTTTCTTGGGCCAACTCCAGTCTCTGGCTGCAGCTTCCCTTGGCAAATATCTCATGTTCTGGTCTCTCTACCATCTTTAAATCCATTGCAACTTAGGCTTCACCTTCAAAGATTCTTGAACTGCCCCCTGAGATACTGTTCCATGCATGGAGTCCAGTCCCACTCCATATTACCAGCCCACAGTGGCTGTCTAGAACCTTCCACAATACTGTAGCTCTGGAATCTTACATGCTTGCAAAATCAGTAGTAAATTCTGCTGCTGGCTCAAGCTGTAGCCTGGCTCCCTCTCACATCAGCTGTGGCAGCCTCCGGGTACCAAGATGGCTGAACCTAATTAAGCAGCTCCCTGGCTGGTTGAGTTGGTGTAGGTTGCCTAGCAGCTTTCCAATCATGGAGTCTTGTACTCAGAGAGCCATTCCTATTGCAGTGGAGAGCTGGAAAGTTCTCTCTAGGTTGTGCTATTCACTTTAACAGTCAGCAGCATTTCTAGCTGTGACTTTGTCCATGACTATAAAATTTACTCCCCCTCCCTTCCTGGCCCCAAATGCATATTTTTCACATCTTTCTGTTATACTTTCTGCCCAGAGTTCTCACTGCAAATCTAGATACAAGCAGCAAGAACAAATCCTATGCTGCTTCAAATTTCCTCCACAAAATTCCTTACATTTGACTTTAGCTTTGCTTGCCTTTAGAGAAAATGTGGCCGGAGTCTTTGTGAGAATGTAACACAATTGGCCTCCAGGCCAGTTCCCTCACCTAGAGCCCTCCTTCCCCTCTGAAACCTCTTGAGAAGTTGCTTTCTGGTCTGTCTTCCAATTGGCATTCTGCTCTTCTATATTGCCACTAGAATGGCCTATTAAGCTCTGCATATAGCATTCTAAGGCTCCTTTAGTCTGCAGCGCCAACTTCTTCCACATTCTTTCCTTCCAGAGAGAGAGACAGAGACAGAGGAAAAAACCAACAAAAACAAACAAGCACAACAAAAACCAACCCCAAATAGAGGCAGAGAAGCTGGTAACTGACCAGGCTGTAATATCAGTATTCACTCCTCAGCCACTCACTTCTTCCAGTGAGGCCACCCACCATTCCCCCATGCCCACCCCTGGCCCAAACTGTTCTGCAACTCTCAAAAGAGCACCACAAGCTAGGAACAAAATATACAAATGTGTGAGCTTGTGGGTACCACTTTACAGTTAAACCAAGTCTGAGAAACTTATTAAAATGATGAATGGGTAAGTACTAAAGCCAAATTTCCAGGTTCAAACTTAGCCTCACCAAATACTACATATTTGAGCAAATTAACCCTTTTACATCTTAATTGTCTCATAAATATTTTATAATATTATGTTATAATAATTCTTTGATATAATAATACATAAATATTTATAATATTTATGGTACCATGTGGGTACCAGAAACCAAACTGAGGCCATTAGGCTTGGTGGGAATCACTTTCACCTGCTGTATCATTTTGCCAGTCATGATTGAAGTGAGACTTACCAGTTACACAACTGTTATAACTGTGTTACAGCTGCAAGAGACTGTTTACAGCGGTAGCAATGGCATCCACAAATGTGGAGTTATAAATATTTCTGGATTGAATGTAAGGATTCAGGCATTATGCTGGCCTGCCCCTGTCACTTGGCAGAATGCCCTCAGGCAGTACTCTGGTCAGCCCAGGGTTCCATGAGTACTTGTCTGCAAGCAGGAGCAAAGGACCCCTTTAAAAGACAGACCCCTGCCCACTTATGCTCTCTTTTTGCTCTTTCCGGCTCTCCTTTTTCTGCTCTTTCTGTTGTCTTTCCGGTTGTTCTCTCTCTCTGCTCTCCTCTCTTTCTGCTCCTGTCTCCCTCTTCTGTTCTCTCTCTGTGTCTCTTTACCTCTTTTCTCTTTCCTTCCTGCCCTGTCTTCTAATAAAACTTCTCACCCAAGCTCTGTCTGCCTGGCATGTTTGTCCCCAGCCTCGGTCACCGGGCCGGCCATGGAATCCGCCATGACCCCCCAACTTAGGGACCCACTTCCAGCTTTATCCTAGCATTTGAAGCAAAAGAACAACATTGATATCTAGACCAGGTTTGGTAAAAGGGTCAATAAATGTGAGTGGCAAAGTGGACAGATAAGAGGGGACCATGGGCCTTGGTCACCAAGGAGCTTGCTCCTAGTATTACCAGCAAGAGACTCACAGGGATATGTGTTACAGGGTGACATCTGCACCTGCAGAGAAGTGGACTGGATTCAGAGCCCTTACTCTACCCTCCTCTCCAATTCTGCTCCTAGATAAAAATCCTTCGCCTTCTGCCTACTTCCCTAAAATATCAAATTTATATTATTTTTTACTTTGCTGTTATAGATCTGATTTCATAATTAATAACAACAGTACAGCGAGGAGGGACTTAAGAGAACGGATCTAAAGGACAATCTGAGCGTCTATGGCACTCCCAGCACTCAGGAGGCTGAAGCAGGAGGATGGTGAATTTGAGGCCAGCAGGGCTTATAGAGTGAGACCCCACATGAGAAAATAAACTAAGATGACCTGGGAGAGCAGGTTGCATCCTCTGAGCCTGCCAGTGAATGAAAGCAGGAAATGGGTGAGACCTACAGGAGCCAGCTCAGTGAGTCACAGAGATACGAACACTTTAAACTACATGCTGTGCTTTTCACAGCACTGCCCCAGGCTCCAGTCCTAGTGGCTCCCTGTTCAGAGAGTTGCCATCACGGTGATGCACGGTGTGGGGAAGGTAGGTGAGAAAACCTGCTAGCAAGAACTGTGGAAGGGGGTCCAGTTCCGGCCATCTCCTGCAAGGGCCACCTCTTCTTGCAGGCTTTTTGAGGGCTTTGAGTGTTGTCCTGCCCTAGTTGTATAAAGTAAAAAGGCCTGTAAAGCACCGCTTTAGAAGGCCAGGCTCACTGAAGGCCTGAGCCCCTTCCATCCCAAAGTTTTATGTTCCCACCCTTGCTGCCCATCGTCCATCACCAATCATTCCTATTTCCAACTACCATGCCCAACTATCCTTAAAGGCACACTGAGCACTACTTTAAAGGGACGCAGCGAGAGACGAGTTTCCCACCCAAGATTCCTGTCTGTCTGGCCTTTGGCCCACACAGAAGACACGGCTTTGGCTAAAGGAACATGCAGCAACCCACACTCCTCTATTACAGCACGAGTCCAGCTTCACAGCTTCCAACCCATCTGTCAAAGCCACAATACCCGAGTCCTAATGAATGTAGGAGGAATATTCTAAAAAAGTTTGTGGGTGGGTCGGAAGAAACCACGCACACCATGAACTGTGGATGAGGCGACCCCCAGCTTCCTGGCCCTCCCGTGCAATTCACCGTGCTTCACTTGTGACGTCACGAACGCCAAACTCTGGCAGGCGTGGGATGCCCTCGCCCGCCCCAGAAGCCAGAGGCGTCACTGCGCCTTTCCACACCACCAGCCGAGGAAGAGAGAGGGCGGGGACCTGGCAGCAGCTAGGCTGCAAGACTGGGAGCCAGGAGAGCAGGGCGCCTCCCCGCCTTCGCTGCGGTGACCTCCGAGATCCTCCCAAGCGCTCGCCCTCCGGCTGCGTCCGCCCCAGGACTCCGGCGCCGAGTCCCGCGCGACCACCTCCTAGAGTTGGCACTCCCTTCCTCCTCGCTTGCCCCTCCTCCGCCTCTTCCGTTTCTCAGGGAAAAGCTGTAGCCTCCTTCTGGGCTCCACATCCCCGCTTAGGTAATCCTCTTTCCTGCTTACGCCACCCCTCCCCCGTGTCCCCGCGCCAGCGTCTCCTCCTCTGCGCATCTGGGTCCCGGCGAGCGGCGCGCGCTCCATCGCCTCCGGGGAGGGCAGGTGAGTCGGTCTCCGGGTGAAGGCTGCTGGCCTCCGCGGCTGGGCCTGCGAGGTCCTCGGCCACTGCAGCGAGGCTGCCCCGGCCTGGCCGTGGCCTCAGCGACAGAGCCTGAGTGGCCAGCCGGGAGGCTCCCTTGGCCCCTTTAGCTCTGCGGGAGCCGCCGCAAGAGATCCGCGCGGGAAGACAGAGTAGCAAGCAACTTTCTTCCCCCGCTTGATTCTTTTCAGTCCTCCCACTAGCTTCTAGGTTGAATGAGCTGATCTGAGAATGGTCAAAAGCAGAGGCCCAGATTCCACGTGTAGATGACATAGCTGTCAAGAAGTCAGGGAGCAGTTTAAGAGATGCTACTTCATCATGGGTTTACATTGACTGCCTCTAGAGACCCGTTGGATGAGTGTAAACAGACCGGGACTATATTTAGATAAATCTTCACCCCTTTGCTATATTTTAAAGTATGGCTGTGTGAGACGTGTCTAGGCAGCGGGTGTGGACAGCATGAGTGGGTGTCGCCTAAACATGTAACCTGACTTTGGCTGAAATCCCATAGACTGTCAGACGAGAGGTGTGAAAGAAAATCCAGGGAAAACACGTAAGCAAGCACAGTGTATACTTTGGAGATTTCCATCTTTAAAACCAGGACTGGATACGTGGAAGTCTGCCCACTGTGTGAGGGTGTTCACTTCCAAAGGACAGTGGCGTGAGGCCGTGGGTGCAGGCCACGCCACTTAGGTGCATGCACCCCATATGCGGAACAGAACCTTTTTTTTTTTTTTTTTTTTTTTTTTTTTTTTGGATCTTTACCCTTAATTCCCAGGTTCGATAAGTTGGTAAGACTTAGGTCCACTCCAGTCTAAGGCAGAAAACAGTCCCCTAAACTATGGCTGGCTGAACTAGCTGAATGACCTTAGTTAGCCAGGCCTCTGAAAGTAGACTAGAAGGGAAAATGCAAGCAACATTTTAACTCCTGCACACACCTGTTTGCTGTTGTATTAACTTACTTTATTTTTAAGAACTTTAATGCTACTTTTGAAGTTAGTTCTTAGTCATGATGTAAGTCACTGTATTTTTAAGGACTTTAATGCTACTTTTGAAGTTAGTTCTCAGTCATGATGTAAGTCATTATGTAAGACACGTAAAGCAAAAGCAAAAAAAAAAAAAAAAAAGACATGTAAAGCTACATGTTTTGAACAGAACAAATACCCCCTCTTAGCAAGTGTTTGAACTAAGCCACTGCTTGTTTGCTAACTGCACCCTAGAGTCATGCTCTGTAGTGTGACATTTGTTATTGTTGATTTAAATTACTATTCTTGCAGTAAAACTGTGCTTGGAGAGAAAATGCTAATTTCTTTTTAGACACAGAAGACCAATAAAACACAGGCAATAAAGGTAAATCATTATATAGGTATTGCCTTTATTTCAACCTTGAATAATATTAGAAAAACATGCTGTATTCTATTTTATGTTGTACTAAAACTGCTTCAAGGTTAAACATGTAATCAATTAAAAACAAACACCTTCAGTTTTAAAGGCAAGAATGGCATATATGAGAATTTCTAGGTGGGAGTCTTTGTAAATGTCCTTGTTAAAATACTTTCTCTGCCCTAATGAGGTCAGTAGGACTCAGCACTCATGCTTTTGCCTGGGGAAGTTTGGAAATAAAAGTTTTGTTTCCTGTTTCTCACAATTAGTGTGAAATCATGTTTCCTACGGTGTCTGTTTATTAACATGACCTGAGATAAGGGACAGGTAAGGGAATGAAGATAGTAAAAGGCTTGGGGGGGGCATAGCTCACTGCATAAAGTACTTCACATCCCCCAAACCCATACAAAAGATGGACAGGCATAGCTGTCCTCCAGTACTCCCAGCAATCAGGGCAGAGGTGGATCATCAGGACAGACTGGCTAGCTAGGTAGCTAGAGCCAGTTTCAGGTTCCGTGAGAGTGAAGCTACAATAAACTTCAGCTCTGGGCTTCTGCAGGCACACACGCCTGCATCTACAAACACTGGGCCATGCTTACACACACATGCACAAAAGGATACTTGGCTGCAACTTGGTAATATCATTCTATTATTTAGTTAGTAAGTTAGACAGGGTCTTATGTATCCCAGGCTGGCCTCAAACCCTGTGAGGCAGAGGATGACCTTTGATCTTCCTGTTTCCATCTCCATAGTGCTAGTATTACAGGCATGTGCCACCATACCAGGTTATTATGCAGTGCTGGGGATGGATCCCAGGGCCCCAGGCATGTTTGGCAAGTATTATACCATCTGAGCTGCATCCTCAGCCTACAGCATAGTACTTTCTAAGACATAATTTCAAAAATAAACTTAAAGTAGAAAACAATTATAGATTTTTTAAAAGGATAATAGGCAGTCTTGGAATCCACAGGTAAGAACTCAACTGTGGCTAAGGTGGATAGTTGTGTGATCTTTTAGCAATCTTCTATGTAAAATGTTCTTTAATAAAAGCTGTGGTTTTATTTGTGTGATGATGATACTCATTTAAGAAATCAGCACATCTCTTTCTTGTGGTGATTGAATACCTTTTGCTACAAGTGTATGTTCATAAACATATGTTTTGCAATTTGATTTCCATCGTGATGTATGTAATGGTAATCAAGTCTTTTGATATTAAAAAGTTTTTCCATTAATGGATTTTTTTTTTTTAAAAAAAAAAAAGATAATCTCATGTGCTGGAGAGCACTGAGGTCCTGAGTTCAATGCCCAGCAACCACATGGTGGCTCACAACCATTTGTAATGAGATCTGGTGCCCTCTTCTGGCCTGCAGGCATATATCTAGACAGAACACTGTATATATGATAAATAAATCTTTAAAAGGAATAAAAGACAGTCTCTTATAGTCCATGCTAGTCTCACATATGTAGCTGAGTCTGGCCATGACCTGATTCTGTTCCTCTCACCTCCTGAGTCCTAAGTCAAAAGTATGTGCCACTATGCCTATCTGGGGACCAAATCTATTGTTGTTATTTGTGTGTGTGGTTATATCTGTGTGTAAATTGTTTATGTGTGCTCATTCATGAAAACTAAAAGTTGACTTTGGCTGTCATCTTCAATTTCTCTTCACCTTAATTTTTGAGACAGGGTTTCACTGGACCTGGAACTCACAAATTCAATGACCCTAGCAAATATTGGGGTCCTTGACTCTCAGTGTCGGGAACTACAGGCAAGGTGGGCTTCTTAAGGGGTATCGAGGATTGGAATTCAGTTTCTCATGCTTGCACAACAAGCATGGTACTGAACCAGCCACCTCCCTGACCTCCTTGTTAAAGCATCTTTAATAAGGACTGAATCTTTAATTTAATTAGTAATCCATAGGAAAATACTGTGCCCATAATTTCTTTGGTGATCACATAGCAGATTTGTTACTTCTTCCTGATTAGACAAGGAAATCGGCATGCAGCTTTGAATAATTTATTTGTATCTTTTATTGAAATGACTTACCAACCTGTCTAAAACAGGAAAGAAAAAAACCTTTACTTACCATAAATATGGCTATTTAAATATAAAACCTAACAACATAGAATATTAATATCTAATTATTGAGGTTAATTACCACAATGGGGAATGTAGCAGGACTATTTTCCTTTCTATTCCTTCTCTTTCCTTTCTCTGTTCTTTCAAAGAAATTAATTGCACACTGGTTTTAACCTTAAAAAATAAATATTTTAAATCTCCTAAATTAATTATCTAGGTTTAAATTAATTTAGGTAACTTTACCAGTTGATATTTAAATATATGCTTTTTAAAAAAAGATTTATTTATTATGAATATAGTATTCAGTCTGCATGTATGCTTCCAGGCCAGAAGAGGGCACCAGATCTCATTACAGATGCTTGTGAGCCACCATGTGGGTGCTGGGAGTTGAACTCAGGACCTCTGGAAGAACAGTCAGTGCTCTTACCCTCTGAGCCATCTCCCCAGCCCTAAATGTATACTTTTAAAATGTAACAATGGTAGGCTTCCCATTAGTGTAAATGAGAATTACATTAACATCAAAGAAGGAAATTTAAATGATCAGATTTTAATTTTGCTTAAGGAAAACATAACTTGGTAAAAAGTGACCTAAGTTTAGTTTTCGTTATTAGCAGCTTACATGTTTTTAAAATTTTGTATGTGTATGAACATTTGCCTCCGTGTGTATATGTGTACCAGTGCTTGTCTGGCACCCAGGGAGGCCACAGGAGGATGTCAGAGCCCCTGGAACTGGAGCTACAGACAGTTGTGAGCCATGTGGAGGCTGTGAATCAAACCCTCTCCTCTAGAAGCACAGCCAGCTCTCCCAACCATGGAGACATCTCTGCAGACCATCTCCCCAGCCCGGTTAGCAGCCTTTCCAGTGAGGATTTGAACTCACCCCGTCTCAATTCCTCAGAATGTACAGGACTGTGCACAACCCCAATTTGTTCTGGGAATGGTTAAAAGCCTGTTTTAAAAATATGAGTGATTGTAAGCCTCATTAATAGAAAAGTGGTGAAATAAAAATAAGAATGGGATCCGGAAGGTAAATATTGACCAGCTTATGGTTAAAGATCGACAGAAATGCCAGAGTGCTAACTCAGTTTGTTTAGCTATTTCTGTGACTTTAATGAGCCGTGCATATTGTTTACAGCTTTGAGCTTTTTTTTTCTTTTTATTATTATTATTATTATTATTATTATTATTATTATTATTAATTCAAGTTAGGGAACAGGCTTGTTTCACATGTAATTCCCCTCTCCCTCTCCCTCCCCTCACCCCCATTCCTTCTCCCCCACCTCCAACCTACCCCCCACCCCATCCACCCACCACTCTCCAGGCAGGGTAGGGCCCCCAACCGGGGCTCCACCAAGTCCACCAAATCTTCCTGTGATGGGCCTAGGTCCCTCCCCATGTGTTCAGAGACAGAGTGCATCCCTTCAAGTGGGATGGGCTCTCGAAGTTCCCCACACATACCAGGGCAAAATGCCAGTCCACCTCCGGAGGCTCCCAGGAGTGCAGGGGCCTCCCCATTGGCATCCATGATCAGGGGGCTGGATTAGTCCCGTACTGGCCTCCCAAAGAGCGTCTGGGGTCGATATGGTTTCCCTTTTTCAGGCCAACTGTTTCTGTGGGTTTCTCCAACCTGGGACAGACCCCTTCATTCTTCATTCCTCCCTCTCTTCAACTAGGTTCCAGATTTCAGCTCAGTGTATTTTTGTGGATGTCTGTCTCTGCTTCCATCAGCCACTGGATGAGGACTCTGGTCTGGTCTGTGATGAGTCGGAGCAGCTTTGAGCTTTTTAGATCAATCATATTATAAATACCCTTTTATCAGTTCCTTTTCGTTTAAGGGCAAATGTTACATCTGGAATTCTGTATTGCTCTCTTCCATATCCTGAAACATCTGTTAAAAACAAGCACCCACTTCTGGGAAGTGAGAGAGCAAATAGCATGGCAGGAGCTGCCAGGTGAAGCCTAGCAATGGCACCTTGGTGCCTAACACAATTCTTGATCTATAAGGACCTGTAGCTCTGGGGAGGGTTGCTTGAGGTCTTACTTATTTCTAAGGGAAGAAGTCATCTTCATCATCTAGGGAACTCTTTGAAGCATTCTTTCAACTTACTGTCTCATAGTTCTAAGGTTTGAATAATATAATGAATAATCCTTTCCAGATTCAGTTCTAGAAAAATCCCTCAACCACGTTTATCTCTAATGGAATGAATGTTAGTCAATGCTGACAACTCCCATTGTGGGTCTGGGGGTGTTATCCTGCTTGGAAGGCATTAACAGCCTTGGAGAGAGGACCATGGTGCTCCAGGAAGTGCGATGGTAAGGAGCTCCCTGTCTCTTATTGTCCACCCAAACCAGGGAATATAACATGCAATCTATTAAAAATCAACGTAATTGCAAAATAAACATCAAGACATGTAACAATCACACACACACACACACACACACACACACACACACACACGCACGCACGCGCGCGCGCGCGCGCGCGCGCGAGCGCACAGTCTTATTGGGTCAACCAGGCTTGCCTCCAACTCACAGAAATCTGCCTACCTCTGTCTCCTGAGTGCTGGGATTAAATGTGTGCATCACCATTTCCAGCTCCCAAATAATTTTTAAGCCCTTATCCCAACCTTTTTTTTTTTTAAAAAAACAAAACTCAGTCGACAAATATTTATTATGTTTTTTAGGTAGATGATGAACGTCAAACACATTTGAGATAGGCATACCTGTGGACATGTGATTTTGTTTTGTAAACTATATCATTTCAGCCATTTTCTTATATGAATTTCGGCATCAAGTACATTCACAACATCATGTAATCATCAGCACTGCCCATTAAATAAAACCTATTAAATAACAGTCCTCTGTTATCCTCTTCTTCCAGCATGGTAACCATCATTTTCTTTGCTGCTATGAGCATCACTATTATAGGTACCTCATGTAAGCGGAATTATCTAACTTAGCATAGTATCTCCAAGGTTTGTCCACATGGCAGCATGTATTTGGATTTCATTCCTATGTAAGGCTGAATGATATTCTCCTACTTCTTTTATACAGAAAGTAGCTATAATGATCAAGGGAGTTTTGAATTGGAACAGACTATAGACACCATCCCTTCCAACCAGCTTTTCTGATATTTTCCTTTTTTATGTTCACAAAAATAAAGCCAACAAGTTCTCTCCAACCTAAACCATATGGTCATGGGCATGTAGTCAATAGGTAAAGGGCAAGGCAAATTGGGTTAATATAGCAGGGTATCCCCTAGCATCCTCTCCATACCACCATCCCCCTTTTTGTAGAAGCAGGGCCCTCCCTGGGGAACCATGGTCCTCACTCCAGAGCTGTAAACGCCTTCTTAATGGAATGCACATTCTATATCTTCAAGATACATGCTAGGATTTGTAGGCATTGACTAACCTTTGCTGTGGCCTAAACTGGGGCTTTTTCTACTACACATTTGAGTGGTCTATATTGACAGTAAGAACAAGTGCTGAATGAGTTGGTACTTCCAAATAGTATTGGAAGAGTTCAGAAGGAAAGATAAGTTGACTTGAGAACCTTCTTTGGTGACCAAGAATGCCACAGCCACATCCAGAAAGAACTATTCAAAGTAGACTTGAAGACCAGTGGGTGTCATGGTTTCATTGTCACTTTGACACTCCTGGGAAGAGGGAACCACAGTTGAGGGAGTGCCATTATCAGATTGTCTTGTAGGCATTTTTGTGGGACATTTTATTGCTAATTGATGTAGGAGAGCCCAGCCACAGTGGGCAGTACCATCCTTGGACAGGTGGGTCTGGGCCCCAAAAGGAAGATGGCCAAACAGGCCAGAAACAGCAAGCTCAACAGTGTTTCTCCATGGTCTCTGCTTTAGTTCCTGCCCTGAGCTCTTGCCCTGTTTCCCCTGATGATTGATTCATATCTGAAATAAACCCTCCCTTCTCAAGTTGCTTTTGATCAACATTTCATCACAGTAAAAGAGAAGCAAACTAGAGCGAGAATCTAGATTTGATTAACAACAGTCCAAACTAGAAGTTAAGCCAGTGGCTCATGCCTGTAATTCCAGCACTGGGGAGGTTGCAGTCATTCATCCCCACTGTTGTGTGAATGGGCTATAGTTGGCTTCATTTTATTACTAGTGGTTACTTGAGTTATTGCCAGTGTTGGTGAATACTCTTGAAGATATATTTTAATGCATATGTGCATACATTGTTTGGTATATGTGAACAAGGGTGATTGCTGGATCACGGATTAACAATTACACTGAAGAATGTTAACATTCTGCAAACCACAGTGGCTTTCCAGGCAGTTGCACCAGCTTCATTCATGACACCACTGTGTCAGACATCATTACTCCATGTCTTCACCCAGGTGCAGGCATTCTCCGTCTTTTTAATGTAAGCAGTCCCACTGGACATGTAGTGGTACCCTGTTGAGATTTTAAGTTTTATCTGTCCTAACTACCTTCAGGGTAGACTTTCTCACCTGTTTATTAACCATTTGTGGGGGATTTTGGATCTCTTTTATGAGATGCTTATCCAATCTTACTGAAAAAAAAAATTCTAAGAGTGGTACAAATTAAAGGGGTCAGAGAAAGAGAGGGAAGCGTGTGAACCAGGGCAGACAGCATATGAAAATCTATGATGTTCCCAGAGCACAGAGGCAGTGGACAAGAAGTCAGAAATCTATGGCTGAAAGGTCAACTTATTCAGAGCCTGTGACATAGAGACAGTGATATTATCCAGGTCACAGCACAGACAGTCCCATTCTGTAATGTTTGCTCCCAAGAAGTCTTGGATGGCTAAATGTCAGAACATTCAAGCAGGAAGACATTTTAGTTTCCAGTAAACTTAAAGGCAGGATTACAAGTCTCGGTTTCTGGTAAAGCTGTTTGTTCAGTTTCCTCTGGGCCAGGTGATCAGGAGGGCACTCTAGCATCTCCAGGGGCATCAGTACAGTGAATGTTAGCAAGTTGTACACAAGACTAAGCCCTGTCCCAAATTCTGGGGGACTGGATTCTGTTCTCCTGTCCCGTTTTTAGTTTTTAAGTATTTATTTTGTATGTATCCACGTTTGGCCCACATGTATATGGATGGGCACCACGTGCATGCCTGGTGCCTGTGAAGGTCAGAGAGGGCATCAGATTCCTCAGAATTATGGATGTTTGGTTGTAAGCCACCACTGTGGGTGCTGAGAACCATTGAGCCATTTCTCTGGCCCTTTCCTTCCTCCTTTGCCAGAACAGCCTCCAATCATTAAGTCTCAAAGACAGCTAAAGGAGAGGCACAACAGAGGCCACTTAACACAATAGCAGTGTGAGCTAAGAAGAGGCAAGGCCACATCTTGGTACTCATCACCTTAGGGGGACTCCTGGATACCGCATGGCTTGAGAGAGATCACAGCAAACACTTTGTAAAAACACCCACATACTGCATGGGTGCCAAGCCTTTCCTCCTCCAGCCATAGCTGTCTGTGAAGCAGGGCTGCCATACAGTGGGGTCAAACCGACACTGCTCAGGAGGTGGTTAAATGACCGACTAGGGTGTAAGTGGTGGGGGTCGGGGAGGCAGACGGTGTGTAAGGGCACAGACATGGCCTCTGAAGACTCAGATTATCTGCCAGAAGGAGGGGGGTGGCAACAGAAATGCTGAGCTACTCAGCTATTTGTGAGAAAGCCTGTAGGGGACAGTGTAAGCCATGCCTGCTAGAGCTGGCTACAGGTGTGCCTTACCTTGCCTGTCAGGGCTTTGTCAAGGTGAGGTCAGGATGACTCATGATAGGGTTTTAAGGGGCTGCAAGGCACATGGGAGCCCCTTCTCTCTGGCCTCCCTGCCTTGCTGCCCCTGGCATGTTCTGGCTTGCGTTTGGCTGGTGTTTACCCAATAAAAGATATCTTAACCTTATAGGCTACGAATAATCTAGTATCAAGAGCCTACTGTTTTATTGAGGGCCCCCAGCTGTCTTGTGCTTCTATCACTGTGGACAACAGAAGGGCAGGCTGGGTCTTCTGGAAAGAGCAGACCTGGACCCTAGAATCCGAGTCCCCTGACAAAATGTCCCCTTCATAGAAAAGTGTCTCTCCCAGGCCAACCTCAGATGGTCTGACATGAGGCCAAAGTTGCCACACAGCCTCCAGGAGCCAGAGTTCCACCCATACGCCCAGAAACTGAAACCATCAGCTCTGGCCTACATAAAGGGACTTTATTCTGGGTTGTTCACAGCCTTACAAAGAGTTCCCAGGCTTTGGGATTTAATGAACTAGTACATTTTAAATGAAGGTTTCAGTGACCCACATAGCTGGCCAGCCTCATACTTTCTCAAGGAAGGACATATGAGTGTGGTGTCTGTGCAATCGGATTTGATAGTGAGAGCTGCCATTTATTTTCTACTGTGTGCAGGCTCTGTGCTACTGCCTTTCCAGATAACCTCATATGCTCTTCAGACAGCACTGCCAGGTAAGTTTTGTCCTCCAGTTGCAGATGAGAGCCTCAGAGAGGCTGAGTAAATTTCCTGATGCCACACAGCTGAACTAGGTTTAGCAACCCAGGTCAGATTGATTGCAAAGCCTGTGCCTTTCATATTATATTGCTCATTGCCTCTTAAATACCTATAAACTATCCTGCTTATATTATTTTTCTTTTCATACGGGGGATCAAAGTCAAGAGATCACACATGCTAGGCACATGTTCAACGGCTGAGCTACATCCCTAGCCCCAAGTCTGATTTTTAAACTGCTGCTTTGGTTTTCTTTTGAGACAGGGTTTCATGTAGCCCAGGTTGGCCTTGAACTCACCTTGAACAATGCCCCTTTCCCCAGTTTTTCTACTCCTACCTTCTGAGTGTTCGTTAGGTTATTATTATTTTTTTGACTGTCCTACTTTATTTTTTTCCAATTTTTTTTTAATTAGACTTGAAAATGTCCCCAAAGCCAGAGTCTCTAATTCTATGTGACATTGTGACACAATTTTATGGCTGTATCTATTTACACACATATATGTGTCGATATATATGTATTACACGAGTGTGGTTTAGTCTGAGGTGATGAAGATTGAAGGCTGTCTTGCTGAGAAGTGGCCCAGTGGGTCATGACAAACCAAGGCTATGAAGAAGCTGCTGCAGCAGCACTCACTGTGCTGATAGTGGGCTGGCTGCTAGAGTAACAGCTAGTGGGAAATTTGTCTCACAGAAGTAAACTTCTTGACCACATAAACAAAGAAGACAATCTATCCCATTTTTACTATTCAGCCAGAAGACAGAGGACAAAGGGATGGGTTGTGCTGGCCACTCTCAGGAGAGGTGTTGAAGGCTGGGCTGCATTCCTCCAGCATGGCAGTACTGAGGCTGCGACTCCAGTACCTCCGGACTGTGACTGTGTGTGGTCTAACACCTCTACCCACCCTCATGCCTGGGTTCAATCAAACATGAGTGGGAAATAGTTGACAAAATGTGTTCATGGGTTGAACACACACCACCATTTCCCTATCATGTCCTAATGCAGAACACCTATTTATAAGGCATTTATAGTGAGCTACTGCAAGGCATGGTCAGGCACACCTGTAGCCAGCCCTTAGGGGGCATGGTTACGGTGTCTCCCTACAAGCTACATACCATGAGTAACCCAGAGCTGATTTAAAGCTCGGGGATGTGTGTGGGTTCTCTGCAGATACTGAGCCATTTTACATGAAAAATTGAGGATACATGTATTTTGGTGTCTGTGGAGAGCCTAGAGCCAAGTCCCTAAGAACTCTGAGAAATGACTGGAGGAAGGACCTCCATTGAGGTCACATGGTGTGTTGTGGAATATTATTTTAAGATGTGTTACATTTATGCTGTGGAATATTTGCTTAATGATGCAAAGATATGTTGCATTATTCTATATTGCATTTGTTTAACTCTGTGAAGCTGTGTTACTTTGCCTTTCTGAAACACCTGATTGGTCTAATAAAGAACTCAACAGCCAATAGCAAGGCAGGAAAGGATAGGCAGGACTGGCAGGCAGAGAGAATAAATAGGAGGAGAACTCTGAGAGGAAGGGGAAGCAAGAGAAGATCTAGGAGCGAGAGAAGGAAGAGGACTCAATGGGCCAGCCACCCAGCAAGCCACACAGTAGGAAGTAAAGAAAAAAAAATACAGAAATACAAGAAAGTTAAAAGCCCAGAGGCAAAAGATCGATGAGGTAAGTTAGGAAATGCTGGCTATAAACAAACCAAATTCAGGCGGGGCATTCATAAGTAAGAATAAACCTCCATGTGATTTATTTGGGAGCTGGGTGGCGAGCTCCCAAAAGAGCCAGAATAAAACCTCAACAACATGGGTGGGTCCTAATCCAGCCTGACTGAGTGCTTATAAGAAGAGGGAGCTATGCCAGAGTTACATGCCCACCAAGGAGAGGCCAGGTGAGGACCCAGACAGGCCATCTGCCAACCTCTGGTTGGTGAGAAAATAAGTTTCTGACCTGGAGGCCACCCAGTCTTAAACAGGAAATGAATACAAGAAGAATTAGGTATCTGGGGCTGGAGAGATGGCTCAGAGGTTCAGCGTACTGGCTGTTCTTCCAGAGGTCCTGAGTTCAATCCCCAGCAACCATCTGGTGGCTCACAACCATTTGTAATGAGATATGGTACCCTCTTCTGGCTATCAAGCACACATGCAGGCAGAACACTGTATACATAATAAATAAATAAATCTTAAAAAAAAGAATTAGGTATCTGTTATGATCCAAGCTGATCTGGCCCCATCACCGGTGTCATGCAGCTGGGTAAGAGAGACATCACTGGATTGTGAACATGTATCTTACTAGTGAGCACTTCACAGTGAGTATGAACACCAGCTTTTTTTCACTAGTTCATGAGAAAAGACATTTCTGAGAGTAAAGGGAAACCGACTGTCAATTAAATAGTGACATGGCTCAAATTGAGTTCAAGGCTAGCCTGACTCAAAATCCAAGGACCAGGAATATGGCTTAGCGTAGAATACTTACCTGGCTTGCTCAGGGCTTTACTTTCTAATGTGTATTTGAGTGTGTACGCTCACGTACACACACACACACACACACACCTAAAAATAAAAACACCACTACCTACAACAAACTTTGCCTAACCCTGCACATGAGTCATCTTCCCTATAAGGTTCCACTAAGATTCCTACACCATGTGCCAAAAGCGGGACCAAATAAAGTGTAAGGTAAATAATGGTTGTATAAACTCAATTAGCTTTTTAAAGTGATTGAAAGATAATTTCCATAGAAAACTGAAGAAATTGTGTGCTGGTGTTGCCCCTGGTTCTTTTCATAACAACTTGCCTCAAGTGTTCAGGTAAGGATAAAGTGCCTGAGGCAATTCTCTTACCTGCATGAATGAGCTCAAGATAAATGGACAGAGATAAGGAAGGAGCTCACAGAGGCCAACAAGGGTGACTTTGGGGGAAGAGATGAGATTTCCCACCAGAAAGTAGTAGGTCAGCTAGCTAATTATAAACTTGTTCATTGAGACAAGGGGCTTTCTATATTGTCCCAGATGGCCTCAAACCCCTAGGCTTACTGCCTCCATGTCCCAAAAAGCAAGGACTACAAACTTGCAACACTGCCAGAGATTTAGAAAGTCTTTGTATGTATGCTTTGGGAGGTGGTTTTCTAGGGACCCTGGGACCCAGAGAAAGGGAATGAGCCGGAGAAGTGCTATGTTGGTTAGGCTGGCTGGAGAAAAATCTCAACTGGAACTGGGCAAGGAACCCAGAACCACCTGGAGCCTGGCAAAATGTGACGAGTGGTTTCTTGGGCCAGAAGAAAAAGAGGCTAAGGTTGATGAAGGGTGACTGAGGCCCTGAAAACCCAGGTGCGGTACTGTGAATTTCTAGAGCCCACCCTGCTGTGTATCACAGTTCACAGCTGAAAGTTCTTTCTTCTTGGCCAGCTCCTGTACTTACTAAGTAACACCTGCTCAGGTAGGGAAAATGACCACTAGCTACAGTAAGCCAGGACTAGACCTCTGGGTTTTTAGAGGCAAGGGTGCCAAGCTTACCCAGCAGTGTAACTGGTATAGGGTTTTCTTTTAGGATTAAAAGGAGGGGAGGGCATTGGTTTTAAAGTCATTGAATGTGATAAACAATTGATGTGTATCTGCTCAAGTTCAAAGTGAACTTTATGTCCCCGTGCTGCTTCTAAATAAGAAGGACCGTAGGTACTGTTGGTTCATTGACTCTTTCCTCTTACAATAATGCAGAACGTTTGCTAATAAAAGTTGTGGTCACTGAATTTATATTCTTGTGGCTCTTGAGTTATAGTGAAATATTCTGTATGTGTTTTATTATTTACTATTTGTGACATGATTTCTGAGTTTAAGTGGGTTTGCTATACGAATGCTGCTTTTATTGATGTATAGGTCCACATCAAAGTAAAGTGAATCTGCTAACAGGATTGAGTATGGGAATAAAGCCTTGTAAGATACTGTGGTTGCTTGAGTTTCTGTTTGTATTAGCATATAGATCCATGAAGTTTTGTTATTATTGTAGGTACATTTTGCTTGGACCATTCCATCAAGGAGCCTAGGAATTCTTATAGATTCATTTTTAGTTTCTTTAAATGTCATTTATTAGGTGGACTTCGTGGTACAGGTCTGCAATCCCAGCTACTTGGGAGTCTGAGGTGAGAAGATCAGAAGTACAAGGTCAGCCTGGACTATATATCCAGTTGAAGACTAGCATGGGCAAGTTAGCATGACCTGCATCACATATCAAAAAGTTAGGGCTAGGGAGAAAGCTCAATATAAAACATTTGGCTAGCAAGTGCAAGACCTCAAGGTTCAGTCACCAGTCACATATTTCCAACACTCAAAACACTAAATAATATCATTTCTTATAGAATTATAATGTATAACATAAATTGTATGTGCTACATATTTACTGTAGAATATTTGATTATGGAAAAATCAAACTAAGTCATCCACAATTACTCTATAAATTGACTACCTTAAAAGCATGACCTATTAGTCCCCCCAAATTAATAACATAATGATATATGTGTGTAGATAGATATAGATATAGTCATAGGTCATTTTGTACTTAATATTATAGCATTCATTTTTTTCCTTATTAATCATCCCCCAAAAGCATTATTTACAGGCCACACAGTGTTCTTACATTTTACCAATATTTAAGGTTTTGGGGGTTAGGAATGATAAGATGTTCAGTAAAGTGTTCACAAGCCTGTGGACTTGCATTTGCTCCCCAGCCCTCATAGGTCAGCACTCAGGGTCATCCTCAGATGCATAGCAAGTGTGAGGCAGCCTGGACAATGTGAGAAGCGTGCTGTAGAATAACCCTCTGTACACTGTGGGACTATGTGTTGCTATGATTGGTTTAATAAAAAAAGGTGACTGGCCAATAGCTGAACAGGATAAAGTTAGGCAGGAAAGCCAAACTGAGAATGATTGGATGAGGAAGGGTAGAGTTAGAGGAGTCGCCGGTAGGCACAGAGTGTGCCACAACATGGGCACACCTACTGAAAAAAGCCACATGTCAAAGCATAGAATGAAATGTGGGCTCATTTAAGTGTAAGAGCTAGCTAGTAACAAGCCTGAGCTATTGGCTGAGCATTTTTAATTAATATTACTTACGCCTCTGAGTGATTATTTGAGAGTGGCTATGGGACAAGGAAACTCAGCCTACAAACCTGCCTCAAAAGAAAAGTTAAAGTCTGTCTTACGTTTTATAACTTTAGTCCACCTTGCATAAAACTGTTTTAATTCTCATTTTCTTACCATAGATTAAGCTAAGAAAGAGATTTGCTAACTGGTGAGAGGGGGTCATGGGTGGGGATTTGCTGCAGCTATGTCAGCAGCTCCTTGGGAGCTGTATTTCCAGGACCAGTGTCATCCTGCTGACCTCCAGAGATGACCACCAAAGGTAAAAGAAATAGAAAATTGAGAAGGGATGTCTCATTGTTTTATTCACCTTTCCTTCATTTCTGTTGAGGAGGTATTTCCTCAAGAGGTGAACCATAAGGAAAAAAAAATGTGAGCAAATTTAAGACACACTGGCTGTAACAGTTTGCCACACCCCTGCATCAGCATCTTCATGGCTGAGTGAGTTCTCAGCTGCAAGCTTCTTTTAATAGAGGAAACTGTTGTGACAATAAAGAACCCTAGTGTTGTGTATGAGCAATTCCGAGCCCCACCTTTCAGCCTTGTGTAACCCTGTAGAAGTTACTCAACCCACTAAGCTTCATTCCGGAACTGTAACACAGGGCAGATGATCATCACAGCAGTTCTCTCTCAATGGAAGCGGGCGACTCACACTTGAATAAGACACTGTTGCTAAGTGAAAGCATTTCAAGGCAGGTCCAGTAGAAAGACATTGGCAGCTGGGTGTGGCAGCTTTAATCCTAGCACGTAGGAGGCAGGTGGGAGGCAGAAGAATCTCTAAATTTAAGGCTAGCCTGGTCTACAGGGCAGCCAGGGCTACAGATAGATAGATAGATAGATAGATAGATAGATAGATAGATAGATAGATAGATAGATAGATAGAGATGTGTGTGTGTGAGAGAGAGAGAAAGAGAGAGAGAGGGAGGGAGGGAGAGGGAGAGAGAGAGGGAGGAGAGAGAGAGAGATATGCATAGTACATGGCTCTTAGAACCCAGAACTTCTTGAGTCCTGGCAAGTTGAAAGTTTCCCCTCATGTTGTTGTGCAGGCTGCTACTTGGTGGAGGCTGGCACGCGTCACTGGAATGTTTTTAGTGGAGTTGGCTGTGATGTGCTTCATGCTGTAGCCAAAGAGTGGCTGCAGAGTCCTGCAGGACATAGTGCTTGCTGCTCTGCCACTGACCACATGGAGGTAGCAGTGTGAATGTCACCCCTCACCCTTCCCACAGAGACGGTGCTGTTCCAGTCACACAATTATGCGAAACAAGAATCTGACTTTCCTTTTACAATGATGTGACACTTTGTCTCCCTAGGGCTCTGGAATATAGATTCTTATTCAAAGATTCTTTTCCTTTCACTGAAAATTCAGTTCTTTGGATAATGGGCTCTTCTTGAGAGTGTAATTATTTTGCAAGATTTGAGAAATAAGTTTTGGTATTTAGATTGTAACTCCTGTCTTTTAAGCTGAAAATGTGGTATTCACTAGCGGGTCAGCCATGCTGACAGGTTGCTGCCAGCCTGGTGTTAGTGGGAGAGGCACCCCGACTCCACTCTGAACTGCTTTCTCTTTCACATTCTTATGCATTTCCAGCCGAGAGCCAGAGGGTGGGTGAGGCTTCAGAAATGTCAGACATCCTCAAGGAACTGCTCCGTGTCTCCGAGAAGGCTGCTAACATCGCCCGGGCATGCCGGCAGCAGGAAACCCTATTCCAGCTGCTCATCCAGGAGAAGAAAGATGAGGAGAAAAACAAGAAGTTTGCAACAGATTTCAAGACCCTGGCGGATGTGCTGGTGCAGGAAGTTATAAAACAGAACATGGAGAATAAGGTAAGAGGTCAGGGCCAAAGTGGCTGTGAGACTCTTGCCTCCGAGGCTCTGTTCCCTTCGCAATAAACAGCAGGCCTTATTACTGAGCCTCAGAATATCTTGGACTCAAACAAACATCTTTTGGCCCTTATTTTTATTACAGTATTAAGAAAATGGTCTTTGCAGTAAACCAAATGAGGTATAGAAAAACAAACAAAATGAGGACACTCAGAATTCTAACATGAGTACATAGTATTGACTCTTATTTATTGATGAGTTTCTTGTTAATAAGTAATGTTCTCTGTGACAGAGCACAACAATCAAGGTCTCTCCCAAGCCCACTGTTAGACAGAATCTACATGCTGCCGAGGATTTCTGAAGTCTCTTTGTTCACCACCTGTCTCACTGGCTTTAGCTTGTTAGTCCCAGCTTATCAACTTAACCATTTGTCTAATGCTTGCCTTGGTTATGGGTTTGGAAGTGGGTAAAGTCTCCCTTTATTGTACTAGAAATATATGGTCATGATAGACAGTGACAGTGATTCTCTGTGTGGAAATGACTAGTAAAAGCCAATATTCTGAACTGGTAACAGTAATACCAGCAGAAACATACAAGTGCTTACTGTGTACCCGGCTTTATGAATTCTAACTTGTGAACCCTGTAACAATTTTGTACATAAAAGCTGCTATTCCAGTGTGAATTGGGTGTCAGAGAGCTTGAATATGCCCAAAATTACGCAGCACAGCATGACAGCTCGAGTTCTTGAACATGGGAAATGGTTCTCAAGTTTGTGACATTGGGGGTTCTGTTGCCTTTTATATGATTCCTCCTCTTCCCCCTTTTTTTAATTTGGAAGGATGGAACTTTATGACAGAAGAAAAACCACTTTAATATTTTTAATGAATGTTTAGATTTGAGGACCGCTTTAGAGTCAAGTAAAATCTTGACCACAGGCATGAGAAGAGAATAAATAAATTACATAAAATCTCTACAGACTATATATTTTTTTTCATGACCTTTACTACCTGGCTTTGGCAAGCTAAATGAAGGAAGCTTGTTTTCTGTTGTTGCTGATGGAGACAGTTGGATGCAAGGGCCAACTAAGCAAATGGATTGGATATGTTTCTATCACTTTTATGGGTTAATATGTGCCCCTCCCCCCCAGCATTAGAACAAGCCCAGGCAATTGTTCATGAAGTAATGCCAGAATTTATGAAACAAATACTTTCCATTTGAGCTGCTTTAGGTTTTATTCCAGGTCCCCTCTGTCTGCATTCCTTTAAACAGCTCTGTAAACAGGTGTGGTGACTGGTGACCAGGCAGATTGCCAGCCCCTGTAGGTCCCCTTCTGTTTTGCAAAAGAGAAAGAAGAATAGCAGGTGGCATGGCCATTAGGAGGGTTTGAGCATCTGGGGCTGCACAAGTTCAAGTATGTGAAGCAGTTCCTTTCCTGAAACAACAGGAGTATTGGAGTCAGCACATATTTTGAGAAAAACTGTCTTTTGAGGGTCAGGAGTGAAATGTATTTATCTGAACACCGATAATGGAGATGTAAGAAAAGTCCCACTTACGACCTGCTCACTCTGTGTTGATGCTTATGTCACTCATAGGTTACTGTAGTGGTCTCTGTGTTGATGCTTATGTCACAGGTCACTGCGGGATTCTCTGTGTTGATGCTTATGTCACAGGTCACTGCAGGATTCTCTGTGTTGATGCTTACATCACAGGTCACTGCAGGATTCTCTGTGTTGATGCTTACGTCATAGTCATAGGTCACTACAGGATTATTTGTTGATGCTTACATCACAAGTCACTGCAGGATTCTCTGTGTTGATTATGTCACATGTCATTACAGTAGTCTCTGTGTTGACAAATCATAGGTCACTATAGTATTTCTCTCTCTCTCTCTCTCTCTCTCTCTCTCTCTCTCTCTCTCTCTGTCACCTTCTAGTCTGAAAGCTAATGACACACCTCACAGGTACAGAGATGTACCTGAAAATGGAAATAAAAATCTAAGATTTCCTTCTAGTCTCTTTTTCCACCTAGGGACTGGAGAGATGGCTCAGTGGTTAAGAGCACTGGCTGTTGTTCTTCAGAGGACCTGAGCTGGCTGCTCACAACTGTTTACCATAGTATCTGATGCCCTCTCCTGGTGTGTAGACCAGACAAAGTAAATATATATATATATATATATATATATATATATATATATATATATTATATATTATTTATATATATTATAAATAAAAGTTTTAAAAAATGAAATTATTTTTGGAACATAGCTAATAACACCAGTGAACTTTCACAGGCTGCTGTGTAGGAGCAAATATATGTTGCCAGTCTTGTAGCTCTCCCATCCTGTGGCTTTCCCATCCTGTGGCTCTCCTGCAGAAAGCTGACATGAAAGATTCCATGATATTAGCCATGGAATTAGGCTTTCTAGACTGGCAAAGGAAAAGGAAAATATTAGAAAGCTAAGAACAGAAGCAAGCTGACTTCATTTTCTATGCTCAAGCTGACTCCTACTATGAACGTTTTTTGAGTTTTGAATCTAACTTATACTCATGGAACTCTCTTCAGAACTGATTGCGGGGTGGGGTTTGTTTGTTTGTTTGTTTGTTTGTTTGTTTGTTTTTCAAACTGTGACTCATTCAGTTTCCAGGCTTGGGGAAAAAAATTTTGGGAGAAGAATCCAATGAGTTTACAAATGATTTGGGTAAGTATAAGAATCTTAATGTGTTTTGTAACTTATCATAATATTCTAATTCCTAACTCAGAACATAAATGAATCCTAGGAAGCTGTTAGTATAAACAGAAGAACACACTTAATTGTGATGCTTGCTTTAGGCTCTCTACCTCAGAATATGATGACATTTAAGTTAGAGAGGTGAGGTGGTTTCTTGGAATATTTAAGCAGTCCATGCATCATTCTAAATTGAAATCTTTAGGATTTTAATGATTGTGGCCTAGCCTTTGGGAAATTTCTACAGCCTTTCGACAATCTAATGTGGTCCTGCCCCAGAAAGATGTTCATCTACATAGCTAAGCAGACCATGTCTGGGCAGGGATTTAAGCCCATCTGCGGACATGCTGAACTCTAGAGCTCTTGGCTAAGAGTATATCAGATACCTCAGTGTTACGATAAATCTTTCCGTCAAAAGCCACTTGAGCCCCACTGCCATTTGTGAGCTTTACGCCAGCCACCTGCCTGAGTTAAGCCCAAATGAATACACAGAAACATGTATTAGGTTTAAATCTGCTTGGCCAATGACTAGGATTCTCATCTGGTGGATCACATTGTGCCACTGGAGCAGGAGCAGAGGGGAAAAAAGGGATGCTTCCTGTTTCTCCTTTGCTTAAATATGAGTCTCTTTGCTATGTCACTTCCTGCCTGGATCACCACTTCTCTACTACATTTCCCAGAATCCTCTTTGTCTCCTAGTCCCGTCTAACTTGCTGTCTCATTGGCCAAACAGTATTTTATTTAACAATCAATAAGATAAACATACACAGTACATTCCCCATCACCTCAGTTCTGAAAGAAAGCATGATGTTACTCCAGTCCCCTCTGCATTTCATCTCAGAACCTCTGTAAAGGCAGTTGGATTAACTAGCAGTTTCCATGTTGTACCAAGTTTTTAATTTTATTTTGTTGTTCTGTTTGAGGTGGGACCTTGCTGTGTTGTATAGGCTGGTCTCAAACTCTTGACACAAGCCTTCTTCTCACCTCAACTCCCAGAATAGCTGAGACTACAGGCATAAACCATTCCCCTAGCTTTTTTAAATATACATTTCTATGTATATAAAAGTTTTTATAAATTTCTATGACTCCCAGAGAGAAGACAGAAATCTTATTTAAACTACTGAAAGTTAAAATAACTATTATGATTAACTCACCACGATACACTCTTAATTTACAATCCTACATTTGACTATTTCATAAACAGTTAATTTAAAGCTTCATTTGTCTAGAATTAAAGAGGTAAAAAGTGTCCCACATTTATTTTCCTGTCTACAAAAGGACAGAGAAACAGGAGGACAGGAGTGAGGCTGCAGTACCAATTGGGACTCCACTGGGGCAGGGTCACAGCAGGAATTTGGACCTCCCTCTAAGTGTGATGTAGACTATTGGGCTAGCTTACACACAGGGGTCACGTGACTTACTCATTTGAATGGTTCTTGGTTTTTAGTAAGCTGGAAGTAGCATGCATATTTCAGTGACTGTGACTTGGTGGCTCAGAATCACTGCTGTGGGCTGCAGATGCAGCTCTACCATGGAATACCTGCTCGGCATTCCCGGAGACCCGGGGCTGAATCCCCAGCACCAAAACACAAGCAAAAAGTCAGAGTTCTTGCTATGATAGATTCCCACTGGGCCTTGAGCTGTGCTCATCCTATCATGCATGACCTGAGGCTTTTCTGAAAATTCAGTTATATCCAGGTGGTGCTTGAAGTGTTTCCAACAAGCTCCCAGCTTCTACTGGTTGGAACTGCTCAAGTGGGTAGAAACATGGATCTGTATACCTAATTTTTTCTTTAAAAAGATCTCAATAAATAGCTCAGGCTGGCCTTGAACTCAAGCTTCCTCCTGAGTGTTGGGATTATAAGGTATCTCACACTCACCTTAACTGTCACTCTTTACTGTTCGTCTGTGGTGCCTTTGCTACTGTGGAGACAGGTTCATGTGGCCCACCCTGGCCTGCCACTTGATATGTAAGCCCAGGCTGGACTTAAAGTCCTAATTTTCTGGCATCCATCTCCCAAGTGGTATGTGCCCCTGGCTGACTCTGCCTCCTTCCCAGCCCCTTCTTTCTCTTCTTTGGATGCTGGCTGCCCACCCAGGGGCCTGAGATGGGAATGCAGCTGTCTTCTTCACTCTGCTTCTACTGCAGAGGTGGGTTGCTCACATCCGGCTCCCACTGGCTATCACAGAGGAAAGTTTTTGTCTGTCATTTTGAGCTACTAAGTTATATTGCATTCAAAGATTACTATGTTTCATCTGATACTGTTGAGCATAAACAATATTTTTTAGTAAAAGCAGTATTACAGAAGGAAGTAGAAGCATTTCTCCATGTGGGTAAAACCTATGTCTTTTTCAGTAATGTTCAGACATGGACAGAGCAACCCTATGCACATGAAAAGTCAAAAGGCAAAATTAAGTAACAGAATATTTATTGAAGGCTGAAGGATTTCAATATATATGGAGCTTCTTGAATGCAAAACTTTGCCCTTGTAGACATTTTTCTGGAACCTAAGCTCTCCACTGAGTGGAGGAAGGCACGGAGCCACTGCACCCACTCTTTGTAAAGTGCTGCAGGTGACCTGGCAGTCAGCAGGGTTTTGGAACCACTACTGTGGACATCCACCTAACCTAAAAGCTCGGCTCAGCTGCCCATGCCCCCTCCCTGCTCCTCTACCCCCTACTGTCAGTTCTCCCCTGAACTTTCAAGAATCAGGGGCTCCAATTTCTCTTTCTAGGAGAAAAGATCACTGTAGAACTGCAGTCCACGGAGGAGGAAACAGCAGAACTGCTCAGCAGAGTCCTTAATGGCAACATGCTGGCATCCGAAGCATTGGCTAAGGTGGTGCACCAGGATGTGGACCTAACTGACCCCTCTCTGGAGGCCCTGGAGATCAGCATCCCGCAGGACATTCTGGGAATTTGGGTGGATCCCATCGGTGAGTGTGGGACTGCTCTGGGTGTACATCCTCCTTTGTTCTTACTCAGTGTTTTTGAAGGGTCAGGGCAAGAAATAGAAATGATTAGAACAGTAGTCTAGATCTCCTGGAATGTTTATTATTATTATTATTATTATTATTATTATTATTATTATTATTAGAGAATTCCATATATGTGTACAATGGAATATGATCATACCCCCCAACTCCTCCCAGAGCTCCCAAATGTGCTCCTCTCCTAATTTCATGTCTTCTTTTTTTTTAAAACTCATTAAGTCCAATTAGTGTTGCCCAGTCAGGTGCTGGAGCATGGACTGGAACATGGGAGCCTACACCCATACACAAAGAGTTGTATCCCTCCCCCAGTCACTCCTCAGAAGCCATCCCCAATGTGTGCTGGAAGTCTGGCTACCTTGATTTCATGAAGGTCTTATAGAGGAACCACTGCTACTGGGAGTTTGAGTACAATAGTCATGTCGTGTCCAAAGAAGTTATTTTTTATTATTTGTCTTTATTTTATGTATATGGATGCACATACCCCCATATACTATGTGTGTGCAGAGCCTTTGGAGGCCAGAGAGGTCATCAGATACACTCTGGAACTGGAGTTACAGATGATCCCCCCCCTCTCTCTCTCTCTCTCTCTCTCTCTCTCTCTCTCTCACACACACACACACACACACACACACACACACACACACACACACACACGAACTGAAAGACCCTGGTGGCTCAGACCCCCAGGATCTCTGCCCAGGACCACAGCGACCCCAATCACCAGGCAGAGGTGAAAACTTGATGCAAACAGCACGAGGCTTTATTGTAGTTGTTTAACGAACTAACCCCATGTCTGGCCTTTCATCCACCCACCATGGCGGATGGCTGGGGAAAGAGACCCCAAGAAACCTTGGGACAAAGATCTTATAGGACAGAATAAGGGGAGTGTCTAGGGGTACGCACAGTCTCAGGATTAGTGTGCCTCCAGGCTTGGAGGACTTGCCCTGTGTTGATTGGTCAATTGGTTGTTATGGCCTATAGGACTTCCCAGGGTGGTTGCTATGCTCTGCATGCCATTGCTGTGCACTTGTCTGTAAAGCACACCCAGAGCTGTAAAGCGTAGCACCACCAGCTAACTTCTGATTGGTTCCTTGCCACGAGGCAGGCATCTGACCTCCTAGTGACCAAGGCAAGGTCAGGGAAGCACGTGTTAGACTGTTATGGCTGCCGAAATGGGGAGCTGGTCCCTTTAGAACTAATTGGTCTTGAAATGACAGCGATGCACACCACATAGAGAGCTCAGCTCTAACAGACTCTTGCCATCTGTGAGTACAGACTAGATCTTCAGATTTTAAAACACCAAACCAAGACCTGTTTTTAAGGGACAGTTGCTAACTTTAAATCATTGGCTACTCATTTATTTAGTCAAGAGTCAACCATGGTCAAGCAAAGCAACTGAATATCTTGGGCAACTTGCAAGCTGACATAGAGCTTACCAAGTTTTTGTCCTTTTTTGTGGTAGAATTTTAATTGCAGTGCATGCTTTAAAATGTAGCCCTTTCCTCAACAGCACTGTCAATAAAAAGTCCTAAGACTAAAGTCTCTACCATGTGCCTGGTAAATTCTGTTGAACATAACTGGTAGCAGACATTATTCTGAGCCAGACAACTCTGGCCCTAGTGTGCCATGTGTATTTTAAGGGTGTGTGTATGTGCTCTTGCTCACATGCACACTAGGGCCAGAGTTATCATGTGCCTTTCTCATTCCTTTTCCACCTAACCTGAAATTCACCAATTCTGTTAGACTGGTTGTGCAGCAACCCCCAGTGATCCTCTTGTCTCTGCCTCCCTGACACTGGGGTATTTAAATGTGATCCACTTTGCCTGACATCTTCCAAGGGTGCTGTGAATCCAAACTCAAGTCCTCATGCCTTTGAGGCGAGTAATTTAGCCAGTGCATCACCTCCCCAGCCCTGACTGCCTTTGAAGCTTTATTATGTATGCAGGGTGCTGTGCTAGATTCCATAGGACTGTGACCAAGTCCATGCCTTCAAGAGTTCTCATGTTTACAAGGCAGAGGCAGGGAGATCTCCAGTTAGAGACCCGCCTGTGCTAACAGAAACCCTGTCTCAAGACAACAATTTTTTTTAAAAAGTTCTCATTCACTGAATGAAATATAAGCATGATACATGAGAGTTCAACTGATTTCACCCAAAGGTGAAATCTGATTGGTGACTAAATTAGAAGGGGAACTTACACAGGACAAAGATCCTAGATACATTCACTGCTACCTTCTAACCAATATGTCCCTGTACATATGTTTCATTTTTCAGATTCAACCTATCAGTATATTAAAGGTTCTGCCAACGTGAAGTCCAACCAAGGAGTTTTCCCCAATGGGCTTCAGTGTGTGACCATTTTAATTGGCGTCTATGACATACAGACAGGCATGCCCCTGATGGGAGTCATCAACCAGCCTTTTGTGTCTCAAAACCTAACTACTCTAAGGTAAAAGATGGACATTTTCAGTCTTGATCATCCAGCCTCAGCCTTGCTTGTTAGGATTGTCACTCCACATGGTGTTCCTGTGACTGGATTCTGTGGGGAATTCCCGTTGTTGGTCCACAGGGCTGCATTGAAATGCATTCTCTCTTCACTAATGGATTTGACACAGTTTTCTTTGGGTTTAAGTGCACATTGATACTTTCAAAGAAATGAATACTGACTTGGAGAATTCATGGCTTTGCATTTGAGATATATATCAATCCTATACCTGTTTCTAAAATCCACTCAAAACCACACATACAGATCAGTGCTCAACACTGTCTTCTGATTCACTGAAACAGGGTGGATGCCACCACTATATTGCCAGATGACTATCTGTATTACGTTAGAAGAAATACAGAACCAATGTGCAAACTACTCAGTGGAATGATTGACAGATGTGGTCAGGGTTGACTCTTAACTCCTGCCAAATGCTGCCAGTATCGGTGCCTTCCTGCTGTTCCCACTCCTTTCTGCTGACCCATGATCACAGCCTGGAGAGTGGCCAGGGAGCTCTGTGCTGGGAGGCTGACACCCAGGCCTGAGGGGTTTGAGCAGAGTCAGCCCCTTTTCCTTTTCATTGAAGTAACTTGCAGCTTCCATTGCATAGAACTGCCTGTATTCGGTACTTCAGATATGCTCCTTGAGTTAAATGTTTAAGCCTCTGGAATTTTCCTCTACTTCAGTTTCCTTCAAACCAAATATGTTTTGGTAATGTTGTAAAAGGTCATTAAAACATGTAAGCCCAGCACTCCAGAGACACAAGAGGATGCCAAGGCCAGCTTGGGGGAGGGGGAGGTCATAGATCAGAGGTGAACTTCTGCATTTGAAGCAGGTTCCACCACTTAAAGATCCAGGCAGCCTTAGCAAGTTACTTGCTTTCTCTACGACTCACCTCTCATCTGTAAATAGAGTACCTGACAGGAGGATGAGTGGATCAACAAAGTTGTTATTACTGTTGTTGCCAAAAATAACACAAGTCCATCTTACTTGGTGTTAGAAGCCAAAGTGGAGCTAGTGACTCAAAATACAAAGGAGTAAGTCAGTGACAGGAGGCCTGTGGGGGTTTTGCAGGTCCCTTTGAGACTTTGGATGACAAAAGCAGGATTGAGCTTTGGCATTGTTTTTAGAGGTCAGAAATACCATCAGTGCTTTAGTGTTATCTCAGTTAGGTATGATAGTGAAGTAAACTATCAGTGCTTCCATCACAATAACAGGCAGCTGCATGCTTGCAGCCACTGAGAATTAATTAGTAGCTTGTTGTTTGTTCATTTATAGGCTCAGGAACATTAAAACTCATTTTGATCTGAGGCATTGTACATTTTTCATATCCTTATACTTGAAATCAGCACAAATAAAACAAAGGTGATAATCACCAACTGAACTGTTTCCTGCAGGTGGAAGGGACAGTACTACTGGGGCCTTTCTTACATGGGGACCAACATCCATTCCCTGCAGTTCTCCATCCCTAAAGGGAACAACAGTGAAACCCACACTGAAAACTCGGACCTGGAGTTCTCCCGCCCTTTTTCTGCAGTCATCAGTACAAGTGAAAAAGAGACCATCAAAGCCGCGATGTCACGAATATGTGAAGGTGGTGTCTTCTCTGCGGCTGGGGCTGGCTACAAGAGCCTCTGTGTAGTGCAAGGCCTGGTTGACATTTACATCTTCTCAGAGGACACCACATACAAGTGGGACTCCTGTGCTGCTCATGCCATTCTAAGGGCCATGGGCGGGGGCATTGTAGACATGAAAGAATGCTTGGCAAGAAGTCCCGAATCAGGGCTGGACTTGCCACAGCTGCTGTATCACATGGAGAACAAAGGTGCTTCCGGGGTGGATCTCTGGGCCAACAAGGGAGGACTGATTGCGTATAGGTCCAGGAATCGGCTGGACACCTTTCTGAGCTGCCTCACCCAAAACCTCGGGCCTTTGAAGACACAAACATAGGACTCTGACTGCAACTCGCCCTTAAGCCGAACTGAACCCCTTCCTGTTATCGCTATCTTTCAAAGATAGTTTTGTCTTGTTGGTTAACGTTCATCTTCCTCTTTTGAGGAACATCTTCTCATTATGTGTTCATAATGTTAATTTCAGTAAATTAATTATGTTCATGTAACAACTAAGTTGGTATATGATATTCTTATAGTGAGCATTGTTCTTTGTTCTGTTAATATTACTTGTGGAAGGAACCCTTCAATAAAATACCAAGGGAAGAGTAAAAATATCCAGTTGGAGTGGAATGGCTAAATACCCAATTTTTGGGAGTGGGGAGAGGGGGCAGACTTGAACTGGGTTTTAGTTCTTGTCCTGAAGAAGAAATCTGTGGTTTTAGCCTGAGGCAGAAGATTTAGAACTGTGAATTGGGATAATGTAGCCAACTGCATACACTTTCAATAGTTTGTGTTTCTTATTTTAAAAATAATAAAGGTTAGGCACTGAGGCAGGGAGGGAATTAGAAATCAGGACACAAAACGGAGAGACATACAGAGACTTGAGAAAGAGAAAGGGTGTGATAGGGGTGTCTGTGCTCATGTGTTTATATATATATGTATATGCAAGCAAGTGATAGTTGGTCCCCTACTGTAGGTAAAGCAGAAGGAGTGAGGCAAAGCACTCTCTGTACATTTTGCATATTTACTCTCTAACACAACCTTCTGTTTGCCATAGTAACTACTCTTAGAGCTGGGGATACACCACTTGTGCAATGCTCTTTTGCAGCCTAGGTAACCCTGGTTGTGTCAACTGGAGGGATCAAACAAACCTTCAGCTGGCTTCTGTCCCTTCCGTGCTCTCTGGATTCTAATGGTTGTTTCTACAGTTATCATTACAATCGCAAGTTACTAGAAAGAAGTCATATTTGTTTCTTCTCTTTTTCTTAGATTCAAGAAATGAACTGACAAGTATTTTATGTATATTTGTGTTGTATGATTCTTTGAAGTGTGCATGCTATATGGAGCTAATGTCTCACCTTTTGTGGTAAGGAGACTTACCAGCTATTGCTAGTAATCTTCCAGGATATGCCCTGATTTTAACTATGGTCATCACCAGGTTGGACAGTAGATTTCTTGAACATTCTTTCTAACTGAAATTGTTTCCTTTTACCAAGATCTTGCTAACTCTCTCCTGCCTCAGCCCTAAGTAGTCAACATTCTACTCTTCATTTCTGAGTTTGAGTTTTTTCAACTACAATGAGAACCCAGCTCTGTAATAGCAAAGCTCAAATCAGTCAGCCTTTCAGGACCTGTGACAAACACTGAAGGCCACTTAGAGAATTGTCTACTGCAGCAGATCCTTAGTGATGGAGGTAGAACGTGAGGAAGTCTACTCTGCACTCAATGACTGCATACCTGTAAGTTGTATATGTTGTTAATTTCACAAAACTACATCAGAAATGAAACCAGGAACCTTGGTTCCATAGCATGAAGAAATTGAATGTTCTTTAAAAAGCAAGTGTGTTGGTGTGAATATCTTAAGAGTATATAGTCAATAATATACAGTGAAAACAGCCACTTTCAAAGAGATTAAAATGGACAGTTTCCCAGTTACGAAAAGAGAAAACATCCAAAGAGAAGAGACAAACACACTTTGTAAACATTTATTATATACATCTGGCCCTTCATCTGTGGCTTTTGTAACCACATTTAGGCAATGTTAGATGGAAAACATTCTTTTAGTTTAAATTGTACTAAATATGTAAGGATTTTCCATGTCAATATTTTCCAAACAATTCCCATAGCTGGGCATTGGTTGTGCATGCCTTAATCCCAGCACTCACGAGGAAGAGGCAGGTGGATCTCTGTGAGTTTGAGACCAGCCTAGTCTACAGAGTGAGTTCCAGGACAGGCTCCAAAGCTACAAGAGGAACCCTGTCTCAAAACACCAAAAAGAAATCTATTATATGTACATACATATATACAATTTACATTGAATTTAGTATAAGTGATCTGGATACTGAAACACACAGGAGAAAGTTAAACAGGTTAGATGCAAATACTCTGTCATTTTACACAAGAGACTTTAGCCTGTGTGAACTTGAGTAGGGTTGGGGGTTGCTTTCTAAATTCTTTGTAGGCAGAAGTTTAAAATATTTGCAGGAAGCTGAGGCACAATCATTCTGTATTTTTGTCATTTTTGTCTATTTCTACAACTGTTTTATATCCAACAGAACATTTTTTGTTGTTGAGTTTGTATTGCTTTGGAGTCTGTCCTAGAACTTACTCTGTAGACCAGGCTGACCTCTAACTCACAGAGATTCACCTGCCTCTCCTGAGTGCTGGGATTAAAGGTGTGCACCACTAACGCCCGGCTCAACAGTACTTTTTTAAGAGTCACCATTATCAATACCTGCAGAAGCCTTTATTTTCAAACTCATGTTCCATTATTTTACATTATATTTAATCCATGAACGTGTGTGTGTGTGTGTGTGTGTGTGTGTGTGTGTGTGTGTGTGTGTGTGTGTGTGTGTGTGTTTTCTGTGTATTTTTGTGTATGGTGAATGTAGATCAGTGTGCAGGTATGTGTGCCCATACACACATACAGAGGCCAGGACACTGGGTGTCTTCTTCATCTACCACCCTTCTTCTCATCACTTTAAGACAGTTTGTCACTGAATCAGAAGGTCACCATTTTAGCTAGGGAGCTCTCCTGGCTGTCTTATCCCCACAATGATGAAGTTATAGGCATGCACGGCTAGGCCTGAGTCCAGGTTTTCAAACTTGAATCCTCATGCTTGTGTTCTTACCTCCTGAGCTGTCTCTCCAGCTCTTCAGCTTAATAAAAGGAAAAACAGAACATAGAGGTTTAGTAACTCTTGGTATCAGACAACTCATTTGATGGAAACAGGAGTCAGCATAGCACAATGAAGGAGTACTGTAGAGTGGCTTTTCTTGGTCACATAGGTCAGGTGGCTTATACACTTGTCAGTGTATCTTACAGGAAAATGGGCACATTAATCTTCGAGGTCACTTATATAGACAGTGCCAAAGGGACTTGTACTGTACACCAGAATCACTGCTGCAGACTCAAATCAAAGTCAGTTCTCTTGCTCTGACTGTATCCAGTCCTCAGCAACTGTCTTGGCTACACTTTGACATTTTATTGAGACTCTCTGTTCTTTATCACTCCTTCTACCCCTCACCCTGCTCTGTGCCCTCTTCATGCCTTCTTCATCTGTGCCCTAACTTCTCAGTGGGGATCACCAAAGTGATTCTTTCTAAGCATGTCAGATCAGGTCTGTTCTGTTCAAACTCTGCGAGGCTCCTCTGTCAGCCATACCCCAGCTGTCAAGACAGCTCAGTAAGTAAATGTACTTAAAAGGCAAGACTGACAATGTGAGTTTAATCCCAGTGACCTGACATCAATGCCTGGAACATACTTACAGGTGGAAGGAAAGAACAGACTCCACAGAGTTGTCCTCTGATCTCCGTGCAAGCATGTGTGCACCCACATCAGGCACAATAATGAAGTTTTTAAAAAAATTAAAGCCAAACCCTATATTGTCGGGAAGCCCTGACCTCCACTCGTTATTCCTGCTTTCTCATTGTTTGCGGTGTCCCCTCCAAGTTAGGCATGAGCTGTGATCACGCATGACTCCCATGAACTCTGACCTGTTGACATTTCCTCATGGGAGGGACAGAGAGGCTCATGAGACTTCAAGGGAATGTCATAAGGTTCCTCATGGATGTTGTGCTAAAAGGATACAATGGGCCATGGTGGAAGGGGATGCTTCTCTTGCATAGCAGCTCATGGTTGCCCTGGAGATTCTTCCGGGTGTAATTCACTACCTGTCCCCTCCAATTCCATTCCCTGTCTCTATGAATGGGGCTATATCAAGTATTCTAGTCAAATGGACTCAAATCTTCCTGTCTACTTTGTGAATAGCTAATCTCATTTAGCACATTACAGTTGAGTTTCATCCATGTTACAACATGCGTCAGCATTTCCTCCTTTGTTAAGGCTGAGTATTATTCCATGGCATGTGTTCTGCCATTTTTGTTTTATCTTTTCATTGTTTCTTTTATTTCTTTCTATGGTGGTTATGAGTAAAGCCGCTATGAACAATGAATTCATGAATATTGGATAATGGCTTCAATATGCAGTAGTGGGGAAACCAAACACTAACAACAGTTGAAGATATGTAGAATTATATAATACTTGATCACAGAAGCAAAAATTAAAATGCTATGCTGAGCTGGGGGAAGCAGAGATTTTTTTTTGAAAACAAAGCTCACAATCACTGAATATTTTGTGAGCATTTCTGATAATTTATGTACATATATTCTTAAAATTACATTTTTATAGGTGTCAAATAATCACCACTATTAAAAATTATTCTAAATATGTCCTTAAAATAGTCTAGTAAGGGCTGGGCATATGATGGCTCAGTGGATACTAATTATGATAACCTGAACTTGGGACCCCAGCACCTACAGAGAGCCAGGCATGGCAGCTACCACACTCCTAACTCCAGTGCAAGGGTGGGGGGACAAGGTAGATCGTGGAGGTTGGTCAGACAGCCTAGCCAACACAGTAGAGTTCAAGTTCAGTCTCCTAGTTAGCTTCATCTATCAACTGACAGCCCAGAGTTATCTGAGGGAGTCTAAATTGGGGGGACTGCCCTGATGAGACTGATCTGTGGGCATGTCCATAGGGACATTTTCTTACCTTCCTTCCTTCCTTCCTTCCTTCCTTCCTTCCTTCCTTCCTTCCTTCCCTCCCTCCCTCCCTCCTCCCTCCCTTCCTCCCTCCCTCCTTCCTTCCTTCTTTCTTTTGATTTTTTTCATAGAGAGTATTCTACCAGCTTGCACGCATGCAGGCCAGAAGAGGGCACCAGATCTAATTACAGATGGTTGTGAGCCACCATGTAGTTGCTGGGAATTGAACTCAGGACCTCTAGAAGAGCAGCCAGTGCTCTTAATTACTGAACCATCTCTCCAGCCTGGGACATTTTCTTGATTGCTAATTGATGTAGGGGGGAAACCCAAGGTCAGGCAGTGGTGGTACACACCTTTAATCCCAGGACTCCAGAGACAGAGCAGACAGATTTGTTAGTTCAAGGCCACTCTGAGCTCCACCAAAACAATCCAGTCTAAAAGAGAAACAGAGCTCATACAAAGGTGATCTCAGCAACTGGGACCCCACACTGTTAATCCCAGCACTAGAGAGGAATACAAAGTGGGAGGAGACAAGAGCTCAGGGAAGTCTGAGGTTTGGTGAAGACAGATGCAGTCTAAGAAACAGGTCAGTTTGGAGATGCAATCAGAAGGCAGGATCTCCCCTTTGGTGTGAGCATTGGTAGAGATGAGAACTGGCCATTTTGCTTCTCTGATTTCCAGCTTTAACTCTGGTTATCTGTCCCTGAATTTTTATTATTAAGAACAATTAGAATTCGTGCTACAAATGAGGGCAATCAGGCAGAAAGCAAAAGCTTCCTTCTTCCAAGTCCTCTTACATAGACTGCCACCAGATGGTGTGGCCCAGATTTGGGGTGGGTCTTCCTACCTCCAATTATCCAATCAAGAAAATCCTCATAGGTATGCTCAGATGCTTGCATTTAGGTTAATTTCAGATGTAGTCAAGTTGGCAGCCAGTATTAGCCATCACAAGGAGCAATAGCCGAAGACACTACAATGTTGACCTCCAGTTTCCACATAAGCAAGCACCTTCGCATACACAAATGTGTACATACAACCTCTGTATACACACATCATCTAATAAATGTCCTCTACAGTATCTTCTTCTCATACAACATTTGGGAATCTCTCTGCCAGATCAAAATCAAGTCCCTGTCCCCGGACCTAGGGATTGCTCTTTGGCAATTACTCTGCTTCCAACAGACATGGTTTATAGTTTTGTTAGGAGGACTTTGCTAGCTTAGATAATGAAATCTGAAACTGTGCATTTAAGAATTGAATCTTGGTAATTGCACTTGATGAAGGTGAATGCTTTCTCATAACTCTTTGGTTTGGTTAAAACCTAGCCAGGTATTGACTGTATAGTGACTTAAAATGTGAAGAGGAAGGAGTGGCCATTTTTCTTGTGATGTTAGCAAGTGCCTCATCTCTGCACAGCTTGGGTTCCTGAACCCTGACTAGAGACAATGTAAGAATGAAAATAGGGTAAATGAAAAAGAAGTACACACACACACACACACACACACACACACACACACACACACACAAATGCTCACGCACGGGAGGTGAGGTGGGGGATATAAGGTAGACTGGGCTGCTGAGAGAGAAACCACAGACCAGTCCCCACTTCAGTTCAAGGTGCTTATTACCTGAAGCTGAACAGGGAAGTGGGGCTATCACTTATAGATACAGCAGTCAGGGTTAATGCATAAACCAAACACGGAAACAGGCTTAGTTACTCTGAGTAGGAGTAGACTCTGTACCGGAATAATCTTCAGATGTAAACATGTTGGGCGGAAAAAGGTCTTGTGGACATTTTCTGCACACACTGTCAGCCTTCTCACCTGGACCCAAGGAAGGATTTACCAATCCTCTGAGCCTAACCCAAAGAAGACTTTGCCATTCTGATGGGACTGAAGCATTGCGGTCCTTAATATGGCTGTGCCCATGCCAACAAAATATATTGACCCAGGACTTCATTTGCTCCCAACAAGTAAGAATTCTCCAAAAAAAAAAAAAAAAAGAACTCAGTGAGCTACTTTGGATGCCTAAGCTGATGTCAGGGTCAAGCTAACAAGAGTACAAAGCCACGGGCTGAGAAGATCCCAGAACAAGTGACAAAGGAAGGAAACAAGCATGAAAGAAACTGTCTCCTAGCAACCTGACGGTACTCAGCCAATTAGCTGCTTCCTCTCAGCATTGTTTGTCTGTTGTTAGTCATTTCCATACCTCAGTGCCTGTAATGAAATAATAGTTTTCCACTTTAAAATAAGGTTGTCTCATCTGGAATGCTGCCTACCAAAACAGAAGCACTTCGTTTGCTAATAAACACAATTAGCACTTAGGACCAATAGAGCATTGTTGTTTTGTTGATCAGATTTCCCATGTTACAGCCACCAATTTATTCCTCTTACCATGCAATCATACCCAATTACATAGTCACTAGCTGATTTAAAATCTCATAGAAACATCTACAGCATAACTCTATGGGCATTTGTGATTCAATATGCCAACATGAACCCCTAATAAGCCTTGACAAACTCTATTCTTCTGTGTACCTTCGTATCAGAGATACTAAGTAAGCAGCACAAAGCTGCATTCACCACCACACAAGGTGATCTTCTTAGGTACTTTAGGATTTGTAAGAAAATGACCCCCCTCAAAGGGAGTGGTACTCTTAGGTGTGGCTTTGTTGGAGTAGGTGTGGTCTTGTTGGAGAAAGTGTGTCACTGTGAGGGTGGACTTTGAGGTCTCCTATGCTCAAGATACTGCCCAGTGTTGGAGACCACTTCCTGTTGCTTGAAAGTCAAGATGTAGGACTCTCAGCTCTGTCTCCAGCACCATGTTTGCATGTACACCACTATGACTTACAGTGATGATAATGGACATAACCTCTGAAAAATGTAAACCACCCCAATGAAATGCTTTTCCTTTATAAGAGTTGCCATGGTCATGATAGAAACCCTAACTATGACAGCTACCAAGCTATACAATCTTTTGGATTCCAATCTCTTTATCCACTAATAGGATCAGTGCCATCTGTCAGAAAACACACACACACACACACACACACACACACACACACACACACGTGTGCTTCTAATGCAATAAAATTGGGAGCTAGAGACATAGCTCAGTGGTTAAGACATTGCACAGGCTGTTCTTCCAGAAGACCTGGGTTTGATTCCTAACACCCACATGGCACCACACAACCATCTGTAACTTTAGTTCCAGGGGGATCTGATGCCCTTTTCTGACACAATGCACAGACATTCATTTAGGCAAAATATCCACACACATAAAATTTAAAAGAAAATACAGGCGTTTGTTCTTTCAGTTCATGTTTAAGGTACCCAGCTGAAAAAGCAGGGAATGGGGTTAATTTGGAAGATGGAAGCAGGAAAATCAGGGTTCAAGGGACATGTGAAGTCATATCTACATAAAAGTTAGCTGTTAATATTATATGACACAACAAAATAATTATACATATTAGTAATTTGTGTGGAACAATTGCCCAAATTAGTCCCATTCCCTGCTAATTTGTATTTAAAAAGTTAATTAACCTTTCAATATTCATTTTTTAACTGAAGCAGTCATTAATGAAATTTGTGTATGATGCCACCACTACCTCATCTTCTTGGTCATTTCTTCCTTTTATTTGATGATATCCTTTCCTATTTGTCAAGACTTGGCTTCCTTTTCTGGATCTTTTTGAGGTCTTTGTTCAGATTTAGCCTGGTAATAACCACCTTTCTGGGGTGGATGCCCACATGGACAGTTGTGCCAATTAGCCTTTTCTCATTGCACTCATTCAGTGTAGATGACGTATTTCTTCCTGTACACTTGGACCACTTTGCCAATCTGCTGGCCTTTGTAGTGTCCTCCGACAGCCTGAATCCATCATCTCTTTGAATGGAATGGGCACAGATAGAAAGTTAGACTTCTGTCTCCACTCTGGAGGGGAGGGCATGATCTTCCGAATGTGAGAAGATGGGCTGAAATGCAGTTTGTGGTTCTTGAAGTCACAAAGGGTTTGAACTTCATTTTGCTGGCTGAGGTCCAGCAATGACCCCAAAGAGGACATGCAACTTCCATTATGAAAGTTTATTAGAGATCAATATTCACTTTTATTTGTTTGTTTTGTTCTTTTGGAGACAGGGTTTCTCTGTGTAACATCTCTGACCGTTCTGAAACTTGGTTTGTAGACTAGGCTGGCCTCGAACTCTCAGAGATTCACCTGCCTCTGTCTCCTGAGTGCTGGGATTAAAGGCATATGCCACCACTGCCTGCCAATATTCACTTTTTAATACACCTTCTACCCACTCCTTTTAACCTGTCATTTTCTTTTCCAGCCACCAGCTTCCACTTATCACCACCTTTATCTCTTAGTCCAACTAGTAAAGAATAGTTCCACTTCCATCAGTTGGAGCCTGTCAATCATTGGCATTTGAGGTTCTGTGTACTGTGTGTGCATCTGAATGTGTGCATGTTACTGTGTGTATATGTGTGTATTGCTGTATGTGTATGTGAATGTGTGTGTATTTGTGTATATGAGTGATTGTGTATGTGCTGTATGTGTTACTATGTGCGTATGTGTGTGTGTGTGTGTGTCAGTGTGTGTGTATGTGCTGTATGTGTTACTATGTGTGTATGTGTGTGTGTATATGAGTGTGTGTGTGTGTGTGTGAGCGTGTGTGTATGTGCTGTATGTGTTACTATGTGTGTATGTGTGTGTATATGAGTGTGTGTGTGTGTGTGTGTGAGTGTGTGTGTATGTGCTGTATGTGTTACTGTGTGTGTGTGTGTGTGTGTGTGTGTGTGTGTGTGTGTGTGTGTGTATGAGATGAGATATTACTATGTAGCCCAGCCTGGAACTTACTCTGTACACTAGTCTGGACTTCAACTTATGGAGTTCTGCCTACCTCTGTCTTTTGAGTTCTGGGATTAAAAGCTTGTGCTACCAGACCCAGGTTTATTATTATTTTTTTAGTAATCATACAAAATAATGGTCTTCATCCTGACATTCTCATCCACAATAACTGTGTTTTCTCTCCTTCCTTCCTGTCTCTTTTCCTTTACACATTACTCCTGCTTTCATGTTTATGTGTGTGCATATGTGTGTGAAAACATATAAGTGTATTGATATCTATAATTATGCCTATTCAACACACATCTCTTAGATAATCAAGTTCTTGAGCAGAACACAGGTTCACCTTGGCAGAGAGTACTTAAGAATTAAACCCCAAAGAATGAGAGGTTCCACAATGTACTCCACTTGGTGAGTTAATGCTCTTTCCTGAACCCTTTCTTTAAATTCATGACTATATACTATGCACAGTAAGTTACACAATGAAAATGGACTAAACACCTTCTGTAATATCTAGTAAGCATTAGTTATCACAAAAGAACTGAAGGAGCTACTTTGGTAGCCCATGCATACTTGTAGGAATATATATATATTCACCATCACAAATTAATCTATTCTATGCATATAGTTATGTTTAGATTCCACATAAGAGAAAAATTGCAACAGTTTGTCTTTCTTGTCCCCCATTATTTCCTCTTGTTCTACCAACCTCTACCTCACACCTCTGGACATTTCTTTCTTCCTTTAATCGTGTGTGTGTGTGTGTGTGTGTGTGTGTGTGTGTGTGTGTGTGTGTGTGTGTGTGTTGCATGCTTGTGTACGTTGACATCAGCATTGGGTTTATTTCCCAATCACTTCTCTAATTTTGGAAACAAGGTTTCTCACTGAAACTGGAGTTCACTCATTTAGACAGACTGACTTGCCAGCAAGAAGCTTCCAAGATCTGTCTCTGTGTGCCAAACTCTGTCTCCAGCACTGGGGTTCCAGATGCAGACAACCATGCCAACATTTTTATGTGGTTTATGGGGATCTGAACTCAGGTCCTCGTTTTCTCACAAGAACTCTACCAGGTGAACCATTTCCTTAGTCCTCTTGTCCAGATTTTTAAAAAATATACTTTGCATATTGTCAGTGTTTTCTACTGAGTTTGGACTCCTTTGTCATGGCTTGTGCTTGCTCGCACACCACACCTCCTCCATAAGATATCTGTAAGTGCTAATGGAAGAGAATTCTGTAAAGCTCTTTTAGCACTGTAATGGCTTATACAGGACTCTGAAGACTTATGATGTTGGAAGTACAAACACATCACTGCACCTAAGACTATGCAGTGGGCCTCCTGTCCACAGAACACCCAGTCTGAAGTCTAAGTAACACTTTGTCAATAAGCATTAGCTTTAATTGCAAATGGCAGAAATGCCGAAACAACTGCATAAGATTGGAGCAATTTGTCAGGGAAGGGGAGTGGTATTGTCCAGAGTAGAAGGAGTAGAAGTCCAGAGTAGAAGGATGGCCCTGCCCTCATGTCTTCAGGGACTCACGCTTCTTCCATCCCCCACCCCTACACTAAGGCCCCTTTTCTCACAATGTCACTGGGTCTGCATTTCCCACAGCCACATAAAGGCAAAGACAAAGCAGGGTGTTTTTTCATGGCTGTAACCCAGTCACATGCCCACAGTCAGCTATAAGGAAAATCTCATTTCTGGGCGGCCCAAACCCAAAAATCTTGCCATCTGTAAGACTAGAAACAGGTATAGGAGGGTGGCTGCTGTTTATCCCTCAGGGAACTTGATTGCCCAGCTTTGGCATCAGCCTGACACCGCTTGACGTATCTTTGTTCTTATCATGGAGGTCTCATGGCCTTCCCAGCCAGAAGCCAATCCTCAGCCACACCCAGTCACTAATCTAAAGGACACGTGTCCACTTTGTCCTCCAACAAATGAAAAGTGCTACAAACATATGTATCAAGACAGTAGACAAGCAGAACTTCCTCCAGCAATAACAAAAGTGGACAGACAGAGGCAAGCTCCAAGACTCCTCTACTGCAACTCCAAGACACCCCTGAGACTCTTGGCCCTGGTGATTCTCTTCGAGGCCTCCTGCCTCCCTGTGTCAAGCTAGACTTCTGAGGTGTGCCTCCCCTGCTCAGAAGGTGGACAACTGTCATCAGTCCCTGATTAAGGGACCTTTCCGAGTCAATCCATTTAAGGAGCCTGGCTTCTTGGCCTCACTCACTGCAGCTGGTCTGTGTCTGCATCCTGTACCTATAGGCTAGAGGGAGTACCATAAGCATCCTAAGGCTAGAGGGAGTACCATAATCATCCTTAAGCAGAGCCCCTCCCACCCCACTGCCTCCCCAAAAGCACTGCCTGGCAGAAAGGACATAAACCCTAGACATACAATTTGCCATTGCCTCCAACAAACATTTCCAGCACTTTTCTTTTCCCCAAATTTGTCTACATATGTTTTCTATGGATTTTCAATATAAGAAAGGAAGGAAGAAGAAAGAAGAAAAGACAGAAAGAGGAAAAGAAAGAAAGAGAGGGAGGGAGGGAGGCAAGGAAGGAGGGAGGGAGGGAGGAAGGAAGGAAAGAAGGAAGGAAAAGTGTAACCTTTCCCATCATAGTTCATAGTGCCACTTGAGTCTTGTTTGATCGGGTGAAACACATGCTGATAAAGGAAACCCAAGCCACAGTAGATGTTTTCCCAGGTGGACTCAAAGCCTGACATACAACAAACAGCCTTGAAAACAGACTGGTGAGGTAGTGCTCTCTCTCTCTCTCTCTCTCTCTCTCTCTCTCTCTCTCTGTCTCTCTCTCTCTCTCTCTCTCTCTCTCTCTCTCTCTCTCTCTCTCTGTGTGTGTGTGTGTGTGTCTGTATGTGTTTTCTTTCTTTTTTTAAAAAAGATTTTATTTATTTATTATGTATACAACATTCTGCTTCCATGTATATCTGCACACCAGAAGAGGGCACCATGTGGTTGCTGGGAATTGAACTCAGGACCCCTGGAAGAGCAGTCAGTGCTCTTAACATCTGAGCCATCTCTCCAGCCCTGTGTGTTCTTTCTCATTCTTTTTTTTTCTTTTTTTTTTTAACATCACCTCTTGTATTGTAAGTAATGCGTGACTTTTCATAGTCAAGATATAGTCAAATAACAATGGCTGCAGGCTCTTGTGCACAATCCAGGATTCAGCCCCAGGCCCAGAGTTGGGTGAGTAGGGCTGGTTTCTCTGTATGGCTCTGGAAAAGGCAGATACACCCATGGATGATGATATGGTGGTGTGTGGTCCCTTCCCACAGAAAGCCTAGGGCTGCTAGGAAACAGTCCTTTAGAACCTTTGGCTCAGTCATCCTAGACCTTATAGCTCCATTTGTTAGTACTAAAGGTAACTAATTAAAAATCAAGCAATAGCTTGGTCCTAAGGTGACTGAACTGGGACATTCATAGTTTTCACACACACACACACACACACACACACACACACACACACACACACACACACACAGAGGCACACACACGGGCACATGCACACATACACACACAGGCACATGCACACATACACTCAGCAGGATCTTTTTGTCTTTTTTTCTTTGGAGTGCAGGGCTTGTTAGCCTCCTTTCAAATTTAGTTTTTAAACATTCCCTGCGAGGTGACATTCTGGTGGCATGGCTGTGTGCCACCAACACTCTAAAGATTTTGTTTGTTTTTTCTGCTCATATTCAAGTGAGCCAGAATTCTGGTTATACTAAAAGCCCTGTGATTCTAAATGGTGTCTTTCTTTTTCTAGACTAGATTTGTGATGCCCTGATCCTAAATGAGCTCTGAGGTAGATGTGTTTACATCGTTAAGAACTTTTCCCCCTTTCCTCTTTTTCGTTTTAATTTTCAATGGGAATCTAGCCCTTCCTGCCCTGACTCTGGGACCTATGCAGGTTTCAGGAGGTTCCTCACTGAGTTCATCAAGCTTGCTTTACTATTCTGTGGCTGCTGTGTTGAAACTCAGAAAATTTACCTTCAGACACCTTTATGTTAGATTGATGAGGCCATAAGCATGATGGCGGTTTAATTTTTTAGATGGTTCCAAACACCATGTGGTCACACATTCTGCTGTGATGAAAACAGGGCATAGCATCCCCTGGTGAGAGTGTGGATTGCACCTTATCAGACCACAGAAGTGAATTAGTGCTCTTAACCACTGGGCTCCCACTGGGCTCCAAACACTTCCAAATCCCAAACACATGCAAACCCACTGACTAAGAGCTTGAGCCATGGAAGGCTGCAAGCTACTCTCCAAATCCAGCTGACAAGTCACGGTTTGTTGCTATCTAGTGACCTTGCATAGTGTCAGAGACCTTTGTCCTATATTTAGAGGTTGCCAGTGTTGTAACAGAGCAAGCAGATTTTGTCACTGGATGATAGACAGAATCAGTCACTGTGTGGCTCATGTACGTCCCCTCTCAAGTGGGATTTTTACTCATTGTTTTCCTGTCTTCTGAATGCTGAGCAAGAAAATTTTTTTTGATTTAACTTAGGAAATTACCTTGGATCATCTCCTTTCTGTAACCATACAAAGTAGGAGACTTGTGCAGTATCTGTGTGTGATATCTCCTAATTGTTCTGTTCACAGTGTCACAGCTTCCATGAACACAGGAGACTCTAAGCAAGAACTTTACACGTGTATATTTATGACTAAGTATTACTGCCAGCCCTCAGGAAGCAGAGCCTGCTTGAGATACATGAAGAATACAATGGTGTTCTAAGAAAGATGGACAAGGAGGTTAGTTTACCACAGCCGGTATGATTTGTTTTATTTTCCTGTGTTGACTAGTCACCAATAGTTTCCTTTCCAGGAAGAGGGGAAGACAGGGACCCTCAGATCTTTTTCTTGTCCTCAATTGCTCACTGGTAAGCCCAGGTGCAGAGAAAAGTGGTAGAATGGGTGGATATTGAGAAGTAAAATAAAAGCCATTGAGTTAGTATCCTGTACTATTTAGGTGTTCTAGCAACAATGAAATACATAAAATGAGCTATGAAAAATGAGTTAAGGAGAGCTGGGCATGGCCCAGCACTTGAAAGACAGAAGTAGGCAGCTCTCTGTGAGTTCAAAGGCCAGCCTGGTTGACATAGAAAGACCGTATCTCAAAATGGGAAAAATGAGGCATTTTGATGGTTTCATATATGAGTTAAACCTCACACCTGCATTGAAAACTGGTGTTAAGTGCAATATAAAGATGAGTGGCTGATAATTACTTATTCTTTAACCAGAATGAGGCTAGCAAAACAAACAGCAGCAAACCATGATGAATAAGAAAATGTGGAAGAAAAGGAAATCGTTTTACATTTGTGCTTCAATGACACCTGTCCCTGCTTTTGGAGCTACCCCCCCCCCCCACACACACACTCCCATTTCACCTTGTGCTGCCCCCACAGAGGCATTTATTTAGCTCTTAGCAGTCCATTTTCCACTTCTGCTCTTAACAGATGTTGTAATTACTTTATACCTGCTAATCTGGCCCAAACCCAATCCACAGCGGAGTTTAGGTTTACTTCAACTGAAAGTTCTTTTCAGTTACCTGAAAATTGAGACGATGATGGTTTCAGCACTTGCTGTAAACCTCACACTGCCCACAAGGGGGCACCAGCATCTTTGTGCAAGCAGAAGCAGCGTAAAGACAAATCATGGCGAACGAAGTTCCTGCCTCTGCTAACTCCTTCCAAATGGTTACTTTGTAAGCACATCACCGTGTTTTAAAAGAACCACCTTCCTTAAGCAAGTCACATCTTTCACTGTGTTTTAAAACCTTTAGTAGGCGCTCCTTTAAGAACTGGAAACTATGGGGAAGAGAAAAAGGTAACTCCAATAGGGAGATTTGGCTACTGCTCAACACTGAAGTTAATTTGTAGTGTTTGTTTCTCCCCTGCATAAGGGAATAGGAATTTAAGTCGAAGAGGGGACTTTCAAGCTATATTGGACTAAGGATGGACTGGTATGTACAAGCAACAAAGACCTTCCACAATCAAATCACAAGAACCAAATAGAAGGTCAAGTGAAATGGGGCCTGTAAGTCCTTGTAAAAGAAACTATTTAAATGACCAATATGCCGGGTAGTGGTGGCGCAAGCCTTTAATCCCAGCACTTGGGAGGCAGAGGCAGGTGTATCTCTGTGAGTTCGAGACCAGCCTGGTCTACAAGAGGTAGTTCCAGGACAGGCTAAAACCCTGTCTCGAAAAACCAAAAAAAAAAAAAAAAAAAAAAAAAAAAAAAAAAAGAAAAAGAAAAAAACCAATAAGCACATCATTAGTTACCAGGAAATTGTACCAAACCCACATAGAGATCACTCCACTCATCAAATGAGCTAAAATTCAGTAATAGCAAGTATCAGGAGAACTGAGAAAAACTAAAATCCCCCTACAAGCCAGGTATGATAGCTTGCACCTCTGTCCACAGCAGATAAGAAGCAGAGGCAAAAGAACTGCTGTGAATACCAGGCTAGCCTGAGCTATAAAGTGAGTGCCAAGCCAGCCTGGCCACAGAGTGAGAGCTCATCTTACAGAATTATAAATAAGTAAAATTAAATCTGTTTATACTGGTGGTGGGAGTACAGGTTTGTGCAACTACTTTAGGAAAATGGGAGCCAGTATTTAATAAAGCTGAAAATATGCATATTATATGATCTATTTCCTAAAAGATACCATGTAAATATATACCAGAAGATAATACCCATTGTGTCACTATTCACAGTAGCAGTCGTGTGAGGAAACACATTTTACGGTAGGCTGAAATGGAAAGAAGCAAATTGGATGACTGACAGCTGCATAATATCAAATGAAAGCAACACACACAGTACAAACCACTTTTGTAATATTCAAAATTCAATAAAACCATAGGATACAACATCAGTATTCCTGTCCACAATGCAGGTAGTTTTTAAGTTGTTAGATTTTATTTTTATGTGTATGAGCATTGTCTGCATCATGTGCATGCAATACCGTAGATGCCAGAAGAGGACGCCAAATCCCCTGGGCTGGATTTAGAGAAGGTTATGAACTGCCATGCGGGGCCCAGGAAATGAACTCAGGTGCTCTGGAAAAGCAGCCAGTGCTCTTGAGTTCCAAGCCATCTCTTCGGCCCCAGGAATGCAGGCCTTCTTAGGTGGAAGAGGCAAGCAAGCCCAAGTCTGCACTCCAATCCAGGGACTAAGAATTACCATTCTCACTCCATTCTAGAATTCCCATAGAACCAGTTCAAGATGTGTGGGGTTACACAGTCCAGCCCCTGCCAGTACTCAGTTGCGTTCCTTGCTCCTGGATTCCTTCTCTTGTCATAAGTGCTGGCTCAGTTGCATAGTAATCTTAGTCAGTGTCCCTAAGAATCTAATCTGCAAAGTCAGAGCAGGGTTTGCAACTTTCTCCCTCCACCTCGACGGCAAGTGTAAACTGTTCCTTTAATAAAAATGGATGTGTGATTTAAATTTCATGTATTTTCCATACATTGTTTTATTTTTCAATAAAAATGTCATGATAAAGCCAGGCCTGGTGCCATATAGACTTGTCATCTCAGCTTCCTGGGAGGCAGGTTGCAGCTGAATTGCAAGATCAAAGCCAGTCTAGGCAACTTAATGAGACTCTCTTAAGATAACATGTTAAAGGGGTGGAGGCATACTGAGGATATAATTCAGAGGTGCTCTGTAAGTAGACATTTCTCACCCACCCACCAGTTCCCAAATTACCACATAGAAGCTTATATTAACTATAATGCTTGACCAATAGACCGATAGCTCAGGCTTGTTACTAGCTAACTCTTACATTTAAATTAACCCATATTTCTTTTGTCAGCTTTGCCCTGTGGCCTGGTACCTTTTCTCAATACAGCATGCACATATTGCTCTCTGTGTGTCTGCTGGTGACTCTCTGACTTCACCCTTCTTCCTCCTAGAATTCTCTCTGTGTCAGGCTATCTTGCCCAAGCTCTTCCTGCCCAGCTATTGGCCAACCAGCTTTTTATTAACAATGAGAGCAATGAATATTTACAGTGTACAAAGACTGTCCCACAGCAGTGTCACCTGGCATAGACTCAACCCTCAGCCCTGCAAACTTTTTTTTTTTTTAAAAAGGCATATGGTAATGAATGGGCTTGGGAAGTATGCATGTGTTCCTGAATCCTTCTCTATACCTTTGAGTGTTTAGAAGTGGAAATTTGGAGTGTTTATTGACAGCAGAAAAGATGTGCTAGGTGACATCAACAAGAGAAGAAGGAAACTGAACCATCATTCCCCACATTTTTGCCAATGCTAGATCATCACACATTTACATTTGTGGCAAAGAAATACCAGCTTGCTGTTGCATTCTATTGTTCTTCAGACCAAGTTACATGCTGCTGAGACTCCTGGGTCATTGGTAAGTAGGAAGGCCCATGTGTTGCTTTGATTGTACTGAAGTTTAAATGCTTTTATGGTAGAATCAATTGCAAAAGGTTATAGAGAAGCAAGTTTGAAATCCATTCAAAAACTGTCAAAGGATTTGAGATATTTGAATATGGAAACAATTGCATTCTAACTGCATCCGTCCCATAGCCATAGACAAAAGGAACCCAGATGGCCTTTCTCGGGCTCCCGCCATCATAGCTAATTTTCATGGTGAATCAGATTTTTTCCGTTTTTTTTTTTTTTTTTTTTTAAACTGGAAAATTCCCAGTTGCCTGCAAGCCATGTCTACTTGGAAGCTTGCACAGACCCTAAAGGAATCATCTTCCTTCTCCTGCCCCTACCCCCACTCCATTAGTCTCCACAAGCATTTATAATTTTCTGGTTGGAGGTCTCTAAAGTAAGGAAGGAGAGTCTGGATCTTCGTCCTCATCCTTAGCTTCTCCCCACTTCCTGTCTTCCACTAGACTCATCCTTCTAACCCCCCCAGTGGCCAGGCTCTGGCTCTGTGGCTGTGGATATGTGACCATTGGTGGGCATAGTCCAGAGTCTATGGCTGATGCAGCAGTCTCAAAAGCCTCCAGTCACTGCCTTCCTAAAAGCCCAGGGACACTTTCTACCAGAAGCCAGGCTTTGGTTTGGCATTCAAGGCTCTCTTCCCAATAACTCTACAAGATGAGAAATGAAGGAAGCAAGTACAGCCATCAAACTCCCTGCTTGGACTTTGAGCCCCTTGTCTCTTCCCTGCCCTGTGCCAGGGTTCTTAGCCTTTCCTCTGAGTGTGAGCCACCTCAGAAGTAAAAAATCAAAAACACTAATGACAGTCTATACTAGAGAGGATGTGGAGAAATAGGAACACTCCTCCATTGCTGGTTGGAGTGCAAACTTGTACAACCACTTTGGAAATCAGTATGGTGGTTTCTCAGGAAAATGGGAATCAGTCTATCTCAAGATCCAGCAATTACTCTCTTGGGCATATACCCAAAGAATGTGCATTCATACAACAAGGACATATGTTCAATTTTGTTCATAGCAGCATTATTTGTAATAGCCAGAACCTGGAAGCAATCTAGATGCCCCTAAACTGAGGAATGGATAGAGAAAATGTGGTACATTTATACAATGGAGTACTACTCAGTGGGGGGGGGCAATGGAATCTTGAAATTCACAGGCAAATGGTTGGAACTAGAAGAAACCATCCTGAGTGAGGTAACCCCGTCACAAAAAGACAAACATGGCATGTACTCACTCATATATGATTTTTAGACATAGAGCAAAGGATTACCAGTCTACAATTCACACTGCCAGAGGAGCTAGGAAACGAGGACGACCCCAAGAGAAAATTGCATAGTCCCTCGAACAAGGGGAAAGGGACAAGAACCCCTGAGCAAATTGGGAGGGTGAGGGAGGAGGGAACTAGGAGAATGAGAAGGGGAGAAGAAGAAAGGTGAGGAAGACATGATGGGACAGGGAGGGAGTTGAGGGAAGCACAGAAGAGAGCAACATAAGAGATAATATAATAGAGGGAGACATCATAAGTTTAAAGAGAAATCAAACACTAGGGAAATGTCTGGAGATCTACAAAGATGACACCAACTAACAATCTAAGCAACAGAGGAGAGGCTGCCTTAAATATCCTCCCCTGATAATGAGATTGATGACTAATTCATATGACATCATAGAGCCTATTATTCTTTTGTTTAAAAAGAAGAAAAATGCTGAGACAGACATATTGACTATAAGTTTATTATAAGGCCCGGCAGAATGGGGAGACTAAGAAGAGGAACAGGGTAATGGCTGATCGCCATGGCTGGTCGCCATAGAGAGACAGAGCGAGAGCATAGGTGGAAGACAGAGTAGAGAGAAAGCAGAGACAAAGCAGAGCGGGGAAACAGAGTAAACAGAGAGCATAATTGGGCAGGGGCCTATCTTTTAAAGGGGTCCTCTGTATCTGCGTGCAGACTTAGTTCCCATGGAACCTTGGGCTGACCAGGGTACTGCCTGTTCCACCAAGTAACAGGGGCAGGCCAGCATAATGCCTGAACCTTTCAGAGCCTTCATCCAGCAGCTGGTGGAAGTAGAAGCAGACACCCACAGCTAAACCTTGAACTGAACTGAAATCCAGATGCAGAGAAGGAGGACTGATGAGCAAAGGGGTCCAGACCAGGCTGGTGAAACCCACAAACAGCTGACCTGAACAAGGGAAAACTCTTGGTCCCCATAATGATAGCTGGGAAAGCAGCATGGGACTGATATAGACCCCCTAAATGTGAGTGTCATTGAGGAGACCTTGGAAATCTATCGGGTCTCTTGTAGTGGGTCAGTACTTATCGCTACCATAGGGATGGACTTTAGGAGCCCATCCCACATGGAGGGATACTCCCTGAGCCTAGACACAAGGGGGTTGGCCTAAGCCCTATCCCAAAAAATATGACAGACTTTGAAGACCCCCTATGGAAAGCCTCATCCTTCCTGGGGAGCAGAAAGGGTATAGGATGGGTAGGGTGTTAGTTGGGGGCAGGGGAGGAGGGGAGGAAGAGGGACCTGGGATTGACATGTAAAATAATTTTCTTCCTAATAAAAACAAGTATCTTCATTTTTGTACCATGTACATTTTTGTAATTTGTTCCCAAAAATCAAAGGTCACTCTTATGGGGTTGAAGAGATGACTGGCAATTAAGGGTGTATACTGCCTTTGTAGAGGACGTGAGTTTGGTTCCTAGCACCTACATTGGGTGACCCATAACTACCTGGAACTACACCTCCAGGGGATCTTACTCTCTTGGGCATATACCCAAAGAATGTGCATTCATACAACATCTTCTAACCTCCACAGATAAACTGTATATACATTTATGAGTGTGTGTGTGTGTGTGTTTGTACATACAGAATTAAAAATAAAATACATTTTTTAAAAAAAGAATTACTCTTATAGCTAGGGAAAGCAGTAACATGAGAGAAATGTTTATAAAACATTTCATAAAATGTAATAATATTAGGGTTACAAATTATACATATTCCCGTGATATGTTAGAGACTTTGTCTATTTGATACACAGCTGTGTTTCCAACATTAGAACAGTGTGGTGGTTTGAATAAGAAGGGTCCCCCAATAGGTTCAGGCATTTGAGCATTTGATCCCCAACTGGTGGTACTGTTCCTGTTCAAGGCTATAAAGGAGGTGTAGCCTTGCTGGAGGAAGTACACACTGGGGCAGGGGCAGGCTTTGGAGCAAGCACACACTGTGGGGCAGGCTTTAGAGGAAGCACATCACTGGGGGGAATATCCCAAAGTATTTGACAGAAGCATTAAGACCTGAAGTTTGTTTCTATATCTAATTATCTATAGACTTATTACATGTGAAATCATGGGACACTATTTTAAAGAGGTCTGTTTGAATATGGCCAACGGCTTCTCTTCCAGTAGGTTTCTGAACTACACTTTACATAGGGAAAGCACAAACTCCTAACTACCACAGCCAGTCCAGCATGGCCAATTCCTTTGGGGCCCACTCTTTCCAAAAGGGATGTAACTAGAACTCTCAGTACTAATAAACGTAACCTGAATAATTACTCAGTTAATATTTCACCATTTATTCATTGCCGACTATAAAAAGATGGCTTGGTGTTTAAGGGGGAAAACTTTGTTTCTATTTTACTTTGGCAATGTTAAATTTAGCAGAAAGTTGATCTTCAGTCTTGCTGACTGAAGACAATATAAGGATTTTTTTTTCATATTCTCTTTGTGCTACTCCATAGAAGAATATTAGTATCCCAGTCAAGCTTCAACAACACTAACACAGGAATTACTTTTACTGTTGACTTATAAATGTTCTGAACATATTCTAGCTACAAGCCATAGGTTGGATCTGTGTTGAAAATCCTTCTTCCAATCTTGCAATTTGCCTTTTCAGTTCTATTTTTTTTATAACATTTTGTTTTGCAAAGCAAAACTTTTTACTTTTAGAATGGCCTGTTTTATTATTTTCTTCTATAGTTTGTACTTTTACAATCTATTTAAGAAAATTTATCACGTTGGGTGTGGTGGTGCATGCCTTTGAACCCAGCACTTGGGAGGCAGAGGCAGGAGGCAAGTGGATCTTTCTGAATTCTAGGCCAGCCTGGTCTACATAGAACAGCCAGCACTACGTAGAAAGACCCTGTCTCAACAAACAAACAAAAATAAATAAAATTCATCAAATTAAAATGTTTTTTTCTATAAATTTTATACTTGTGACTAGTTTAGAGTTAATTGTAAATGATATGAGGTAGGACCTATGTTCACCTTTAAATATGGCTGTCCATCACTCCAGTATTTGTATTGAAAAGTTTCTCCTCTCTCTTCAGAACAGGTTTGTGTATCAGGCAATTGGTCCCCAGTGTGTAAAATGTTGAGGGAAGTGTAGCCTTTAAGAGATGTGACCTAATCTGAGGTAACAGTCACTAAGAGTATTGCCTTCTGAAGGATGAATGCTATTCTTGTGGAAACCTAGTTAGTTCCCATGACTGTGGAATGCAATAAAAGACCAAGATGGGTCCCTATGCTTTGTGTCACTACCTGTCTTTCCATGTAATCTCTCTACACACACTGTCATTGTGATGTCTTTACCAGCACCGGTACGTACTGTTTACACTTCTAGCCCTAAAATAGTGAGTTTAATTAACTTCTTCTGAATGAAGTACCCAGCCTCAAACATCAGATTTCATTTTAGCATCAGAAAATAGATGGAGAAATTAGCTTTACTGAAAAACCGTGGGTTATGTGGGTGGGTGAGTATGTTCTGGACCTGTATTACAGCCATTGAGCTCCATGGCTGTCTCTCTCAAAGGTTTGTGGTCAATGTTGAAACCATGTAGTGTAAATCCTCTCATGCTGGCAAGTTGCCTTGGGTAATCTAGGCTCTCAATTACTTCATGAATTTTAAAATCAGTTTATCAATTACTGTAAAAAATTTGCCAAGACTCCATCAGTATTATGTTTCATCTAACTGAGGGGAGAAATGACATTTTAACAGCATTTTAGACTTTTATGTACTGACATTATAGGTCATTCCTATTTATTTGGTTTTCATTAAATTTATAGTTTTTCATGGACATGCCCAAACTGTAAATATTACATGTCTAATACAGTATAAATGGTGTTTATAAATTTGAATTTCCTGACATCCATTGTCTATTATATAGATAAATGGAAATGGTATGTGTGTGTGTGTGTGTGTGTGTGTGTGTCTGTGTGTCTGTGTGTGTCTGTGTGTGTGTGTGTGTGTGTGTGTGTGACACACATGTGGAGGTCAGTGGTCAATCATGGATGTCATTACTCAGGTACCTTATCTTTTAGTGAGACAGAGTCTCTCACTGGTCTGGAATTCAATGTCTATGATAGGGTGGGTGGCCATCAGGTCCTGGGGATCATTCTGTCTCTGCCTCCTCTCTTCCTCCCTGGCCCTAAAATCATAGGTGTGCCAGCACACCAGACTTTAAAAAAAAAGATTTATTTTATTTTTTTGCAAGTATGAATGTTTCACCTGCATGTATTCACGCATGTGCACCATGAGTGTGCCTGGTGCCCATGGAAATAAGAAGAGAGCTTCAGGTGCCCAGGAACTGGAATTATGGACAGTTGTGAACTACCGTGTGGGTGCTGAGAATCAAACCCCGGCTCTCTGCAAAATCGACAAGTGCTCTTAACCACTGAGCCCTCTCTCCAGCCCCAAACCTTGCTTTCTCATGAGTGTGCTGGGGAACTTAACGATACAGGTATATATACCACCATGCACAGCTGATTCTGCACCCCAAGTCTACATATATATACATACATACACTACCATGTACAGCTGATTTTTCATATGAAACCAAACTTGCATTCGTGACACAAACACAATAGGTCATCAAGTGTGCTTTTTGGTGCATCAGTGAATTATATTTTCTTTAAAAATATTTTATAATTTTTATCTGTGTTGTAGATATTGGCTTAAGATTTTCTTTACTTAGAATAGCTTTATTGGGTTTGGGAGCTGGGATAAGGATGCTGGAAGCAAGATCCAAGTAGGGAAGCGTTCCCTCCTTTTCAAGTATCAGGAAGTGTTATTTCATATTTGAGTATTTAGCAGAACTTGCCAGTGAGAGAACTTGGGCTCAGTGTCCTGGGGAGCAAAGGTTTACCCATATACAATCTCACTAAGACACACACCTGCTTTTGGGATGCTCTGTGTTGTTACAGTGGCTTTCCCTTGTGGTTTACATCTCTGAGAGAATGTGTTTGGTTTCATCTAGTTTGATAAACTTAGTTCTACAAAATCATCCATGTACTACTTCATGTTCTTCTAAAAGGATCTGCAGAGACATCCTCCTTTACTTTCACCGATGTCCTCTCTATTCCCTGTCTAATCCAAGAAGACATTTGCAATTTTATTAATCTTTTCAAAATATAGCCTCTAACTTGATTGACTTGGCATGGAGGACCCAAATTCCATTCTGAACACCCACAGGGCAGCCAACAGATGTCTGTAACACTTGTCCCAGAGACTCTGATTCCCTCTTCTGGTCTCTGCAGGCACCAGGCTTGCATGTGGTGCGTATAGACAAAGCACCCATATACCTAAAACAAAAACTCTAAACATTAAACAACCTTTCTTTGTAAAAGGGCCTCTTTTAAGAGAATGAAAGTGCCAGATGCAATGTGGATCCATATTCCCAGATACCTGAATGGTGGAGGCAGGAGAATTGTGACTCTGAGGCCAACCTGAACAGCATAGGCAACATGGGAATGATGGGGACAAACTCTGGAGCTGCAGTGGGAGTGGCAAATTACGTGCCTAGTAAACAATCACACCTAGAATGTCCAAAGACCTCTCAAAGCTCAACAATAAAAATAAAACAACCACATAAAAATGAAAAAAATATCTTAACAGACACTTTACCAAAGAAATTGTGTCAGATAATATATGCTACAGATGCTCAGTGTTTTTAGTCCTAAGGGGAAAGCAATTAAAGTCACAAGGACAAGCCACTCTGTCCATTCAAAGGGCCAAAGCCCAAACACAGTGTGTAACAAGTGCTGCCAAAGGTGGGAACTATAGCTGCCATGGATTCCTGGAAGGATAAAAATGCTACAACCATTTTGCTAGACAGTGGTGCCACACTCCTTTAATCCCAGCACTTGGGAGGTAGAGGCAGGTGGATCTCTATGAGTTCAAGGTCAGTTCTAGAATAGCGAAGGTTGTTACAGAGAGAAACCAAAACTCCCCAAACCAAAAAAGTCAAAGAACAAAAATAGCCATTTTGAAAACATTTCAGTTGTTTTCTACAAAGTTAAACATAGATTAATATCTACCTTCTTCTTCAGCAATCCTGTCCTTAGGCATATACTCATGTGAATAGAAACTTGTTTTTTTAAATTGCAAATGTTTCCAGAAGTTTAATAGATAGTGAAACACTTCAATTGCCCTTCATCAAATGAATGGATGAAGAAATGGACTCTATTTATACAAAAGAACATCACCAATCAATAAAAAGAAATGAGTGCTGATTCCCACAATATTGTCACATGATAATTCATACAGCCATGCCAAAAATCATGAAGACAGTCCCACCCACTTCAAATGACTCCCTCTATGTGTCTTTCTGGAAAAGGTGAGCAACTGAAACTAAATGCCAGCCGTTGATTGCCAGGGATGGGGGATGGCAAGGGATGTTTCCCTCCAAGAGAGTGCTTTGGTTGCACCTTCCGAAGGGCCTTCTCACAGGGGAGAAGCAGGTGTGGTGGGAAGAGCCCTCTTGTAGGGTATAATCAAGTTCAAGAGGGTGGAGCCCCAGCTTGCTTAGTCACAGCCTAGAAATCCTTCTCTTAATGCTGTTGTATTGAGGACTGTTTCAACACGAAATTTGGGAAGAGGCACAAACATTCAAGCCACGGTTGTGACTACAGTGAACAAACTTAGGCCACCGAGGCTTAATCTGGGGATGAAGATTAACCCTGAAAACAGGAGAGTACTTGAAGTGCATATCCCTGAAAATGGCACATCTCATTTGTGACACTCTCCTCAGATCTATGGCCTTAATCTACCAATGAGAAACAGCATTTCACTTGAATTAAGGGTCATTACAGGCCACCTGTTCAGTGTGCTTTATAAAAACTAAGGCTACAAAAGTCACTGCTGCAGACTGGGGACTAAAGACTCTGCAGTGCTGTGTTGAAGCATGCTCGCTGGTGGAAAGTCCTATGTAGTCCAAATGGGTCTGTCTCAGGGTTGCATTAATTCTCCAAGACAGCTTGGAGAGTGCTTGGTATTTACTAATAATTGTGAAAACATGCATGTCTCCTCTGGTAATTTAGTAATTATACTCACAGGCATAATTGATACAAATTTACACATGGGTACAGAAGATACAGAGGTTCACAGTGGTATTGTTTGTGATTACCAAAGAATGAAAATAATCTAATCATCCATCAGCAGAAACTGACAGTGTGCAAGATTGTGTATTGGGAACTAAAAGGACACATACACACAAATACACTCGCTCACACACAGGCACACACGCATGTTGGGGGGAGAGTGTGAGTGATGTACTTCTGGGTAAGACAACCCAAAGACTCAAAAGATTGCATGTTGCTTAATCCCATTTATGCAGAGCTGCCAAACAGGCAGGACAGATCTGCAAGGTTAGAAACCTGGATGATGACTACCTTTGAATGACCCCAAAGGGATGCTTTTGGATGCTGATGATGTTAGATATTTTAATATTGTGGCAAACATGCAATTTTTATTATAGCTCCTTGAACCGTACTCTTATATATATACTTTTCTGAATGTTTTCTAGAATCTAGTAAAATTTTAAAGAAATAATACAAAATACATTATAGCAGGAAATTACCAATACGGGGTCAGGTAGAAATATAAGGGTATTTAATAGGGAAAAGCCTTACTAACAGAGCGAACCAGCCAGCCGGTGGTAGTCTGTACAGCAAGAAGCAAAGAGAGAGAAAACGAAACCGAAACGCAGCCCCCTACTCACTCTGACCACGCCCTCACCAGCCTGCTCAGGTACCCCTGTAGCCAGCTCCTAAGAAGGCGTGGCTACAGCTTCCCCTACAATTCCCCTTTTAGTCTAAAAGAGGATTAAAACTTAACAGTATAAAGGTAAAATATAAGAAGATACAACAATCTGCTTATGTCACCTCCTAACTATCTATTTTAACTAAACCCTAAAGTCATCTGAAAGAGGTGTCCAAGCCTGAACACCTCCTTCCAAACCGAACCATAAACAATAGGAAGCTATTCCTAACTAGGTATATACACTATCCTAAGTGACAACAATGGGGAAAGGGGGCGTAGCATTCTCCAAGTTACTTCCTGCTGAAATGGGACGATGATAGTCATGTGGGGTCCTGTAGAAAGAAAATGTTAGTATCCAGTCCATGTTAGATGGGATTCACTTGATTGAAGATCTCGCTTGAAATCCTCAACTTGATTGAAGTCAGTACCCGAACCTCTGGCCGGAGTGTCAGTTGAAATGGAGCAAGTTGGATCCAGTGTAGTCGAGGAGGTGTGGCCCATTTTCTTTCCAGGGTGTCCAGGGATTGCTGTCAGGCAGGTCTTCATTGGCTGTGTGGGACTCAAACATAAACAGTTAGCAGAGAAATGTTTGTGTATGTACACATGCTAGGGAATGCAACCATGAGAGCATAACAATTATGAAGGGTGTACACCTTGAGAGAAAGATCCAAGAAAAGACAAAGACAGTCCCCAAATTCTTCTTTTATTCTGTATTACATCAATTGGCTTCTTGATACAACACAGAAACACTAAAGCTTAGTTAAATAATGTGCTTGGATTTTAGAGGAGGAAAGCCAAATCCACCTCTAAATCCAGCATTGGTTTAATTGAATAGGGACTAGGAAATAAAGAGAAATAGAGTTTTTTGAGAGACAGCTGTAAAGTTTACCGTATGGCACATTCCTTCTATTTGATGGTTATAGCTACCTTTTCTTCTTAAGTATCTACCCATGCAGTGTCCTTTGTCTTCTGAAGATGAGTTTTCCTGTGAAGATAAAAGCAAAACACTTCCCTTTTCTTTGGGAGGTTTTTATTTAGTTTATGAGATATACCTTAGTAGAATACCTGTCATTTGTCCTCATCGAGAGGTTTTTCCTTTTCCAGTCGAATCTTGATCAACTTTGATGGTATCCAAAGTTTTTCTTCTCCTGTAGAAACCAATTCAAAACCCCTACCCCAACGTAACACATGTCCTGGTTTCCATACAGAGGTTAGTACATCTTTGAAGTATACTGGCTGATTGAGTTCAGCAGTTTTTTCCGTAGTCCAGTGTCTTTCTGTAGCTGTTTGTCCTTTTTCATTGGCATTAAGAAAGTTTAGTGTTAATAAAGCATTATGCAACCTATGCTTGGGGGGTTTAGTCTTTCAGGCTTGTTTGTTGAGCATCTCCTTAAGTGTTCTATTAGATCGCTCAACCACTGCTTGTCCTGTAGGATTGTGTGGTATACCAGTAACATGCTTTATGTTATAATATTTGAAAAATTGTTCCAATTTTGTAGAGACATATGCTGGAGCATTGTCAGTTTTTATTTGTGCAGGTATACCCATAACTGCCATCACCTCTAGCAGGTGTATAATAACAGAATCAGCTTTTTCAGAGTTAAGAGCAGTAGCCCATTGGAACCCTGAGAATGTGTCTATGGTATGATGCACATATTTCAAATTTCCAAACTCTGTAAAGTGAAAGACATCCATCTGCCAAACCTCATTTCTCCGAATGCCCTTAGGATTACAACCTGCTGGCAATGGAGTTTGATTATAAAAGGAACAAGTAGGACAGTTTTTCACTATCTCCTTGGCTTGTTGCCAAGTGATAGAGAAGTCCTTTTTCAAACCTTTGCTATTTACATGATGTTTCTTATGAAATTCTGAGGCTTCTAGCACACTTCCAATTAATAAACGATCAATCTCATCATTGCCTTGTGCTAGTGGGCCAGGCAGACCCGTATGGGATCTGATATGTGTAATATACATAGGATTACTTCTGTTTCTGATAGTTTCCTGTGATTGTAAAAACAGAGAAGTTAATTCTGTATTATCAGGAACAAATTCTGTAGTCTCAATGTGTAACATGACTCTCTCTGCATATTGAGAATCAGTAACTATATTAAGAGGTTCTGTAAAATCCTTAAGTACCATGAGAATTGCATATAATTCTGCCTTCTGTACAGATGTATATGGACTTTGAACTACTGACATGAACATATGACAATATATTCATATATAATAGAGAAATTAAGTGTGCAATATATTAAAAAAACATCTGAAATATTTCTGGTTGTCTTAAGTTTTGTTTTGTGTGTGTACCTGTGCATATACATAAGAGTACACCTGTGCGTATACATGGAAGTACACCTGTGTACATACATGAGAGCACACCTGACATGGAAGTACACCTGCGCACATTCATGAGAGCACACCTGTGCGTATACATGGAAGTACACATGTGCACTTAGAAGCCCCAAACCAAGTATCTTTCTTCAATCACTGAACCCCAATTTTTTGAGTGTCTCTCACTGAACCTGAAGCTCATTGACTTAGCTAGGCTGACTGGTCACTGAGCTTCAGAGGCCCTTCTGTCACTGTCTTTCCCAGCATAGGGTTATAGTTGTGTGACATTATGCCCAGCATTTAACAAGGGTTCTGGGGACTTGAATTCAGGCCCTTGTCCTTGTAGCTATCAACCTGCTAGCTGAAGCATCTCTGCAAACCCTCTTTCCCCCCTTTCTCTTTCTTCCTTTTCAACAAGGATCTACTTTGCCTGTGTTGGTTTGCATTGGATGAATGCAAGACTGGGTATAGGGCAGCCATTGTGAAGATGGTCTAATGGGGCCTGCAGTGGGATAGAAGCAAGTTTGGGTGTATGTGGATGAGAAAGAGCAAGCATTGAACATGGTTAAAGATTTTATATTTCATGTTCTAGCCACAAGGATCTAATAGCTTTTCTTAGGAAGGAATGAGGAAAGGAACTCTTTGTTTTGAGAAGGGAGTGTATGTACCAATCACAACATATGCCACCTCCTGTCATATTAGTTAGAATTGACTTATTGATTGTCATGTTCCTAGTAGCAAATGACAAGCCTGTTGACAGAAGTAACATGATTTTATAGTTCCTGCTGTCTCTAGGTTAACCCTCTACCCCATAACAGTAGTCTAATTATCATTTAAGAAGACCATGGCTAGAAGACAATAAGTGCTATATGATATGGAACTGATTAGAAGTAAATGAGAAAAATATTCTAGAAAATATATGAAGAGAATTATACAAACAACTTATTATTCATTTTAAAATCACTTACTAAGCCTATACACAAGATATTTTATTAGTCTAGTGAAAAATATCTATGTCAAAGTAATAGCCAACCTTATAGTCAGTGGTAAAGAATACACCAGTCATGATAAGGTACACGTGCCAAATGTTGACTATCACTAGAGTTTACTATGGTTTTTGTTAATTTAATAAAGACTTCCTGAAACGGGCACAAGTATTGAGAAGGACCAATGAGTTATTGTTTGTACTGTGATACAACCATCTTTCCAGAGATTCAAGACAACAAAACAAAATATATCAAAATAAAAGATTTAAACAAATTAGGCTTTCCTCCTGTATACACCTAAAATTGTCTTTTGTAAATGGAGTTTTCTTGTCCCAACCATTAAATCACAAAAGCTTGCATTGATCACAAAATGCTCAGCCAATACCTTAGGCTTACTACTAACTAGATCTTATATTTAAATTAACCCATTTCTATTAATCTATGTACTGTTATGTGACTTGTGACTTTACCTGTTTCACAGCGTCTTGCTTCTCGGGCATCTCATTGGCATCTCTGCTGGCTCCTCCCTTCTCCCTCCTCTCATTAGTTTGCTTTTTCCACCTAACCTTATCCTGCCTGGCTATTGGTCAGCCAGCTTCTTGATTAAACCAATCAGAGCATAATTTACACAGTGTTCAGGAATTTTCCACGGCAGTCTTTAGAATCCGTTGTAGTCCCAGAAGCCAGCGACGAGCAAGATACAGAGCATGCTCAGGCGCCTCATGTTACCAGTGTCATTGGATTTATGGACTTATTTACCCATTGCTTAGCAGATGTTTATATATCTGCCACCATGCCTCTCCCAGTCCCTCCCTCCTAACGTAACCAGTTTCTGGAGTTTGCTGTTTACCTGTCCACACCCTTCTCGGCAGCTATAGGAGCACTCCAACACTCAGGCTCTGAAGGCCAAACCCTGTGAAGCCAGAGAGCACAGCCACGCTCGCAATGCAGTGCACATCAGGGCTCTCACCACACCTAGCACCTGTTCCCCTTCCTTCCACGGTAAGAAGTTTTATCCCTGTTCATGGCTACTCACTTAAAAGCTTCATTTCACAATCTTCCTTGCAGATAGATGTGACCAGACAACAATGCCCTAGCATTGGAATTTAAACCAGCAATACACAACTTTTATTGACATTTTTAAAAGAAAGGAACATGCCCTTCCCACACCTCAGTGTCAGGACTAAGCATACAATGGTAGCCGCTGGCTACTAGGCTTTGGTGATAACATGGTAGATTTTGAGATGGAAGTTTTACACTAAAATTTGTCAAAGCGAGAAAGTGAGCGGGTCGGTGGTGGTGCACAACTTTAATCCCAGCACTTGGGAGGCAGAGACAGGCGGATCTCTGGGAATTAGAGACCAGCCTGGTCAACAAGAGCTAGTTCCAGAACAGCCTCCAAAGCCACAGAGAAACTGTCTCGAAAAGCCAAAAAAAAAAAAAAAAAAAAAAAAAAAAAAAAAAAGATTTGCCAAAAGCAGCATAAATCCCTTGGTTCCTAATACCATTGCACCGTCTACTTACCTAAAATTTCATGAAAGGGAGAAATCCTCTTTCATCCTAATGAAACAACTGTTTGTGGACTATACTGTGCTAACTCTGAAAATGTTGAACAATTTTGAAATGTTCACAGTTCAACATGGAAGTGAAATCATTACAACAGTACTTGACATGAGCCTGGGAGCATAAGGCAGATGAAGCCACCGAGGGCCAACAAGGTGAGTGGGTGTCAGACAAGCATCATCTGGGATCTGAAGCAGGCATGGAGTGTGAAGCACCAGCTCTTAGAGTCACTCTTCTCCCGGCTTCCATGACAATGTCCTCCCAAGTGTCCTCCTACTTCATGGCTGATTATTTTTGGTTTCTCCTCCTGTGCCATCTGGCAAATGCTGACCTTCATAAAGCTCTCTTAATGCATGGTCTCTCTAAACGCTTCTCTTCATAGTCATGAATGGCACCTCAGCACCCATGACTGCCAAGTCCAGCCCTCTCTTTTGAGCTTTGGACTCTTCCTTCATTTTCTATTTCCCTGCTCCACCCTCATTTCAGACTGCTTATGTCAATTGTGAATTCTTTCTTTCTTCTCTGCAACCTGCTCCTCCCACAGTAAAGGTTATGATAATCTACTCAGCTGTTTCAGCCAGAAACCTGAGTCATACGTAACACCTCCCACATCCAGTTTATCACCAAGCCTGTCCATGGGCTCCTGAGACACTAGGTTTCAGATCTGACCTCTGCTCTCCATCCCTTGGTTAGCTCTGTAGACCACATGTCTGTGAGCCCCTTCCATCCCTCCACTGGCTCTGTAGACCACGAGTCTGTGCACCTCTCTCCTCACCACTGCATATTTTCTAAGTGAACCCCAGCCAGTGAGCGCCCTGACTGCAACCGCCACCATTGTGAGCTCCTCAAACGCAACCTTTCTCCTCAGCCTCCTTCACTAGATTGCTTTGAATTAAAAAATCTCTAATGTTTAGTGGGAGGCACTGATTCTTCTCAGCCCACCCTCTGCCTGTACCCCTCAAACTCATCTCTACCTTCTGTGTTGGTCACATGGCCCCCACTTTCTCACTTCCAGGCTGTTTCATGAAGAAAGATCTTTGCAGAACTCCAACTCCCCCAGTCATCTTCCACTTTGCTTCAGGTCTCTTCCTAATGTCACTTCCTCATGAAAGTTTTCTTTTCCCCCAAATCGAAATTACATTCCTCTATTTCCTCCTGTGTACCTCCAGTTTGTTTTTCCTTTGTTTGTGACTTCTGTCTGATTCTTCAAATTCCATCTCCCTCTCTTGAGTCTCAGTAGCCTTCTCCTAGGCACCCAGCTGCTCTGATAAAGCTGCTTTTCCTCATTAGTGCCAACATGTGGCCATGTGTCTGAGTCCCAGCCAATGGGAAATGAATGGACATAATGGAGCACATTGGAGGCTTCCCATTAAGGGATGGGAATTACAGTCTCCATTTCCCATGTGTTGGGAATGTGATCCCAAAGGTGTCAGCCTAGGCAAGAAAGGGAAATTTTGTGTTTGTTATGGGGGTTACAGGGTGGGAGTGGGGGCAGCTACCCTATATGAGAAAATTATTCAAGCCCATTTAACTAATAGACTTTTATAGCTATTTGTTACAGCAAAGAAGGCCACTGATGGGTTTTAAGAGGACCAGTCTCATGGTAGCATATGCAAACGTAAAGGGTGCAGTCTTAGTGTTACAAAACCTCTAGGGACTGCAACCCTGAAGATCAAATATTTTTGAATACTTTCTGGTTGCAAAATAGAATGATAACTAACAAGAGAACACAACCAAGAGCAAGCAGGCCTACAGAATCCTAGGAAATAAAACACAAATGTGGTATGCAAAGCGGTATGGCCAAATAGGAAGAGGAAAACCCAGGCCTTGTTAGTCATAGGCCTTGGAGGAGGAAGAGAAAGAGAGCAGTTAAAGGGTGGGTGGGGGAGGAGCAGCCAGTGTTGCTGATATAGATAAAGAAGTGACACTGCTTTTACAAGAATAAAATCCTCACTCCCCCCCATATAAACATGCATGTTTATAAGTATTTAAATGAGCAAGCAAGACAGAATGAGCGATTAAGAGCCAAGGCTGGAAGCCAGTCTGTAGATTCAGGGCAGACTGTCATTCACTAGTGGTGTGACCTTGATCAAGTTGTTTCATTATTCTATGCACAAGTCTCCTCATTTGTAAAATGGGATAATTGCCACCCTGCCTGCATATGACTGCTGCAGGGATTATGTGAATAAATAAAATTGAAAGCACATTGAGCATGGCACATGGTAAGTCCTGAGTGTGAAGGACTTTTCTTTAATTGTTGCTATTCATTACAGTTTATTTATCTTACTACTTAAGAGCAAACAATTCTGCCAAAGAAAATAACAGACACAGTTATTAGAAGAAAGACAAATGAAATTAAAATAAAAGACATAGGTCATGAGATAAAGTCAGTAGTGTACACACGGGCTGAACATAAAGGAAAAGCTTGAAGAACCAAGTGAGCACAAAGTATTTTTGATGACTTAAATATTCAGAAGGCACCAGCAGTCAGGAAGTCTTAAAATGATCACCCACTGGCGACATGCACAAAAGCTGCATTTTCCTGTCTGAGGAATGTAGATAAAATCCACAGCACTCATCACACCATCCTGAGAGCTGCAGCAGTATCCAGGGACTGGTTCCGCTGTGAGCCAGGAGAACAAGCGCGTGCCATATCTGGTTCCCATCTACCGGTCTCTGGTCAGCAGCAATATACTTACCCAGCTGGAAGAGTGGTGCAGCTCAGACTGGGAGACCATGTGTGAAACACTCCACATGTTTGCACTTTGTGTCAGCCTAGCCCCTTGCTCTTTCTTTTTGCCAGGTGATTTCAACATCTTATCTTTGGGAGTCTTTCTGGGGAAAGGTCTCTGCAGCAGCCTAACTGGCCATATGTTTGGTAGCTAATTTCTCACACCACACAGAGTGGCTACCCCACAGGAAGTAAGAAAGTGTGTGTGGCAGAGTTTGGAGTTGCAGATCACTTTGCTTCATACATATTTGTCTTTTTTAATTGATTTTTATATTATTAAAAAAACTACAAGAAATTTAAACATGACCCAGAAGACACAGTAAAAACTGATAAAAAAACATCGTGGCTGCCAGGAAAAACAAAAACAAAAGCCCTGCTCTTACAAGGCCAGGTAAACAGTACCTTCTCCTGTGGTGCCCTCAAGACTCACCCTCTGGAAACAGAAATACCAGCTCCCGTCCCAGGATGCCTTGGTTTGACTTTTCAATATGGAGCTGTTTTTGTAGATCAGGCACTAGCCCCTTCTCCAGGTCCTCTCCCTCTCCTCTCACACAGCAAAGCGCCAGCTACATTCAGATCTGTGGCCAGGTTACTTGCTTGCTTTCTCTAGCTCTTCT